>NC_141462.1:33571041-34217500 GCF_015680905.1 Coptis chinensis
CCACTCCAAGGGGCGGAGTTTAGCTCATAAGGCTATGACACAGGGCTATTGGTGGCCAGAGATGCAAAAGGATGCAAAACACCTATCTGAGAGGTGTGAGCCATGCCAAAAGCACGATAATATGAGTAAACTACCATTATCGAAGTTGCATCCCATGCTAAGCCCGTGGCCATTTGCCAAATGGGGCTTAGACATTATTGGTCCTTTACCTAAAGCTCCGGGTAGTATCACGATTCCTTCTTGTGGCCACCGACATTACTTTACCAAATGGGTAGAAGCAAAGCCTTTGGTCCAAATCCATGCTTCCAACGTCAAAATGTTTTTGTGGAGAAATATTGTTTGTCGTTTTGGCATCCCTACGGCACTTGTATCGGATAATGGTAAACAATTCGATCTTTGAAGAAATTGGCCGGGTTTGCGTGCTAATTTAAAGATACGACATAACTTCTCCGCACCTTATCATCCATGAAGCCAATGGGTAGGTGAAGCCACCAATAAGGTGATTTTGGCCAACCTAAAGAGGCGTTTGGACGGGCGCCAAAGGAAATTGGGTCAAGGAGTTACCCGGTATCTTGTGGGCATATAGGACAACGCCAAAATATTCAACCGCATTATCACCTTTTAACCTTGCATATGGTCTTTGAAGCGGTCTTACCTACTAACTGATTTCGGTACATCTCGGTCGGGATTCGCGGTTGAAACAGGTTCCAATGACACTACTTTGGCTCAGTCAAAAGCTCTTATTGATGAGGTTCGTTCTGAGGGACTACAACAGCTTATTAAGTATCAAGCTGACATGAAACGGAACTACGACAAGAAGATCCGTCCTAAGTCTTTTGCTACTGAAGACTGGGTTCTCTGTAGAAACCCAAAGCTTGTAGAATCAGGAAAGTTTGGAGAAAATTGGCAAGGACCCTACATCATAGATCGTCCAGCATCTAAGGGGTCATATTTCCTCCGTACTATTTCTGGAAGAATGATAGAGAAGCCATGGAATGCTTACCACCTGCGCAAGTTTTACCGTTAGGAAATTTTTTGCATTTTTACATTACTCCATCAATAACAAATCTGTCCATCTATATAATTCGTTCTATTTTATCCATCAATAAAGACATTCAACTTCCATTCTCTTAGTTTGGTTGTCGTTTTACATTACTCTATTCGTCTGTACTCTTACGTTCAACAATGTCATTCATTAACGCGTTCATTCGTAAAGGTCATCCATATTATGCCTTTTTTTTTCGGTCAAAGTAAGTTCGATTCATGCCTACTTGACGGAAGTCCGAGTCAATAAGATAGTTATTCTTGCTCGGAACAATTATTGCAATACTCCCACAATACAATATCCGTGCTGATTCCACTACTAAGGCAATGACATTGTGTTTTAGTTTGGTCCCAGTGCACGGATGACGACTTTGAACCTGTGACAACTCCAACAGTTGTCAGGCCTTGATTCACGTTCGGTACAAATAATTTAACACCTGAATAGCTAGGTTCATTGAGGACAATCATGTCCCCTTTGCCTTTCAATAATTTTCTCCAATGGTTCTATATTGGGAGGTTTATTCTCTCTACATGGGGGCGTCTCGTTCTTTTACATTTATAAATTAACAACACAAAGTTTTATGCAGGTATGTTATCTAACATCACAATGATATTCAATAGCCAACACATACTTTATTTTTATTTTCATAAAAAGAATTTTTAGCTCTACGGTATTACATACTCAAAATCACATGATCATTGGTTTGGGAAAATCCAATGGTTCTTTCCCAACTTTTCGCATATACAACTCGTACAAATTTTTGTAATTCATCTTCTCACATTCTAGTTCATCTCCCGTTTCTATTAAAGTCTCTGTCAATTGTCTTATGGACGATTCACGATTAATGCCATTTGCACGCGTGATCGTGGCGAGCATTTCGTTTAAATCTGTCATTTCGCTTGTTATTTTTCTCTACCTCTTTTTGCGACGTTTAAGTTCTCGATCTTTGGTCGCCACAAGTGACTTCAATTCTATCACATCTGCTTGTAAGTGTTTCGTTCCTCCATTATCTCACGGGCTTTCCGAATTCTTCAGACGATCTCTCCTCTGCTTCTTCCGTCCATTTCGGTTAAGCTTTTGTTTTAGATCTTCTAACTCTCGATGGTTCCGCTTTAACGCTTTGTTTGCCTCTTCCAATTTTTGGTTGAGTATCTTCACTTTCTCTATTTCTTCTAAGGCATTGACTTCATTGAACGATATTTTTCTTCGCGGATCGTTTCATGAATTTCTTTTCTGCATTACTACGCCGTTTTAACCTGCGGCAAAAAATATCTGATTTCATCAATCTTTCAGACTTAAACACAAGTTTGCAATAACTAGAAAAAAAATAAAATAATACTATCATACCTGATTCATACTATCGAAAATCATTGACACTGCTCTGTCATATTCTCCGATGTTCTCCGTATTCTGGTCACAGTTTTGATATTTTTCGAGCCCTTCCATTGGCGTAATCCCGGGCGACCCCTTCACTTCCTCTTCCAAACTTGACAGTCTCTGCTTCATCTACCAATTTCATCGGATTAGTGTTGGACACAAATTTCTTTACCGTCCTAATGCAATAGTAGAATTCAACGGTCAACTTACTGTTAACAGATTCTGTGGTTTTCCTCCATGATTAGTATTACCCTTGACAGTACTTGTCAGTGGTGGTTGGATTTTTTGCTCCTACATTTTGTTTTGCCGGTTGTTTTCTTTCACCGACTTTGTGATCTTCGCTGCACTATCTTTTGTAAGTATCACTGTTTCGTTCTTTTCCCCGCCATTCTTTTCCTGTGTATACCAAACCAGAACGAGATATTACATCTCACCACACTTTTAAATTTATATGTTTTCTACGGTACATACCTTTTCCTCTTGATGTTGCGTATGTATTATCTTTCGTCTGGAATGTTTTGTGCATTGTAGTCTCGTCCCTCGAGGCATCATACATTGTAACGTTGGTTTTTTCTCTTGATCTCCGTTCGCCCGTTTTCTTGTGGTACATCTTCTTTTGTACAATTCACTCTTTTTGCTTGGCAAACTCAGCACTAGTTCTCGCTGTGTTAACTCCGTTCCATCTTCTTTTTCACTATCGCTATCGCTGCCAAATATTGCATTTTTGAGACTCTTACTCTTTTTCGCCATTTCACTATGTGCCTCCATGGACCTATCGGGCCGTTGTTCGATACCCCCATAATGTCGGAAATCAACGATATCATCAAAGTAGCTCAGATCTACCAATCTTTCATCAGAGCATTCATGAAAGAAGAAACGAAGATTGTTCTCCACTTCCTTGTCCAATTCAATGTCTGGTAGTATACTCGCGTTTTCTGTTAGACACAAAAATAACTCGTGGTTAGTCAACAGTTTACTCGTAGTACAATTTTTAATACTTATGTTTTGGCTTACCTCGAAATTTGTTCGGCACTTTAAACTCTGTCGGATTCCACTTCCCTCGCAAGCGGTACAGAAATCTATCCCATCCGATGTATACTTTTGGAAACCCTTTAAAACTTCTGTTTGAATCCTTGAATTCAACTTCAAATTTTATGTACCCTTTCGTCAATATGGCTTTCGGTCGTATCAACGCGAAGATTTCTTGAGCCCCGAACCTTCTGTTAAATTCATTTTGTAAACGGTGCGTGATAACCCGAAAAAACAGTAAAATCCTAAATATTAATGCTACAAGAACACTAATACGTAATCCTACCGTTCTTACGTTTAAATCAATATTTCTTACTCTCAAAACAAAATCATGCAATACAACGAGTAAGGATTCGTTCCACTCTTAAACCTTCAAGACTTAAATAGAATTCAATTTATCAAACACAAGGAACAGTGAGAGTGATGTGTTATATGAAATATCTATTCTATGATTATACTACGGATTCAATTTATACTAACAAGATACGATAATTCAACTATAGAAATACTAACTGGACTCTATGATAAGGAATTAGGGGATTGATTCGCCTTTAACTCTACTTAATCTACTAACAAAGAATGCGACTCCAAATTGAAATGTTCAATTTGGTAAATCTAATACCTAACTATTCATGGCAATCTCTACCAAGTAATAACTAGCATGTGAAGCATTAAACCCATTCTCATGGTGAACTAATTACTTCTAGAATTGAATAGATTATCGGATCTAATTCTAAGCTAACAAAATCAAGTTTTCACCGAGGCTTCCTCAACCCCCCTCTAATGGAGGGTTAGCCTAGAGTCATTAAACTATCATTTCTCATGGAATCTAAACAAGACATAATATAAAGATTTGAACTTTACTTGTTTAAACTCAATTCAAACTACTCATGCAAAATTGAATTAAACTAATAATGATAACAAACAAGAATTTAAACTAGATCTATAAATGTAAGATGACAAAATCGAAATGACTAATAATAACTATTTTATTTATCTAATGAAATGAAGAACAATGATTCAAATGTTTAAACTAAAACAAGAATTTGCGACTAATTAATTAAAACTAATTAGATCTAGATCTACTTTTTCTAACCTAACCCTAGCTACCATTACAAGGAACTAGTTTTCTAAATAAAACTAGATAACTTAAGAACTAAGTTTTACTTTTGTTTTATATGTTTCAGATCCAAAATCGTGCATGGGCTTGGAGCCATGTTTTGGGCCAGAGAATCAGGCCCAAAACCCAATTCTTTCAGTCCAAAAAGGGCTCTTCAGCTACAGTTGGCTTCGACAGATGTTTCGTCCACTTTTGCTCCTCTGATTGGGTCAAGGCTTGGACCATTGGAAAGCTCTTTCTGAGTCGGTCGTTTTGACATAAGGTAGACCCAATTCGAGGTCTGAGTCCAAAGATATGGTCTTCGGAAGTTCTGCTGACTTTGTGCCTTTGTTTACGCCCGCGTGGACTTTGACTTTTCATCTTTTGACCGGGCTTTACAAAGGCTTTGTCTTCTTGAATCTTGGCCTTTAATCATAGAACTTCTTAGCAACCAACCCTTGCTCCATTATCTCGCTAAAGTGGTACATATCTGCACATAATGGACTTTGAAGCCTGAAATACATAAAAACACGTAATCAGTATTAACTCTTAATTATTACTCACATAATTGGTCTAAAAGTATGATTATTAAGGGGTTAAAACTACAGTTTTGGGCTCTTATCAAACCACCCCCAAACAGCATTTTGCTTGTCCTCAAACAAATATGAGAAATTAGAATAAGTGACCAAAATGGAGTTCTATCTACTCGTTTACTGAAAGTGCGATTGCATTGACCATATGCAACAAGGCCTTAAACCACTAGGAATTCCCTAGTGGACGAAGTTCTGACCTCGTGGAGAGTTTTCCAGTGAAGGTACTCACAAACTTCTTCTATACTACAACGACTAAGAAATAAAACTATTGTTTTTTCTCATTCATGTCTCAACTATCTATACATCTCACTAGCAAATGAATAAGAATAACCAAGTCAAAACCTAAGCTAATATATGCATAATAATCAATCATCTATAATACAAATATATATACTATGAGTAATACTATGAAATGCCTAGCAGGTTAGTTTTAAAACTTCGAATAAGCGCCCTTAAGTAGGTCCTCACATTAAAGTCAAGACAAAAATCACTCGATTTTTTCCGCTCAAGTTTCACTACTCCGGTCAAGAATGGGCACACTTTACCTTACAATCTCAATGACACACAAGAAAGCCGAGTCGATCAAACACATCTGCCACTTACTATCACACTAACCTATTCCTAATTGAGCTAGATGTCTTTATTAGGTGTCGGGGATTAGGAGATGGTTTAAGAAGGAAGGAAATGGATATTCAAAAGGACAAGTCCGAGATAATAGAGTCTTCATATTATGTAACTAGAGAAACCTTGTTATTTACTTTTGCTTCTACACTTTGTTTCCATCCTTAGCCATATTTTTTTTTTTTTCTTTTTCTTTGGCTTTTGACTCCCTTTTATTCTATTTTTGGAGTTTTGATTTATTTCTATTTTTCTTTTTCTTTGGATGGAAACTTCTTTTCTTTATTTCCTGAAGCAACTAACTAATTTTTGTTTACACAGGTTTTTCTCTTTTTCTTTCTTCTTCATTCTATTCTCAGACTTATTCTAAAATGGGTAGGTTGATTGATTTTTTTTTTTTTATATATATTTTTTATTTTGTTTTTTTTTAACATGGTAAAGGAATTGTGGTTTATGGAAGGGCTAATGAAAGGCTCAGTGGGGCGACTAGCGGAAAATAATTCATAGGTTTGAATTTCTGGCTATATCGATCCAAAGAGGGCCTAAATTCTCGCTTAGGATATGGTTTAGTGATCAAGCAAGTGGACGTGTGATTTCTCTATCTGGATTTTACTTCTCCCTTGTGTCATTTCTCAAATGTTTCACTCATATAAGACTTTAGGCTATATTCTCACAGGATTTGTAGAATAAGTACTCTAGCCTAGATTTTAAACTTCATTGCTAACAATCATAGATACTCATGTAATATATTTATAGATAGATGCAAAGAGTATTACCTACATATTAACCTAAGTTTCTAACAATTATTCTAATGCAAAAGCTATATGAGACTTCTAGATTATTAAGAGCATAGAGAAAGAAAACAATACCAATATTCCTAAGTGTGTAAAGCATAACTTATTTATTTATATTTTTTGAATTTTTGAAATTTTTACTAGAAAACAAGTGCATATTATACATATCTATATCCTAACAGATGCCTTAATTACACGTGTTTCTATGCCCACCCCCAAACAAGAAACATGCTTTGTCCTCAAAGTATTTAAATAGAGATGGTAGGAAAAATACCATGGAAACGCGTGAAATTCGGAACATCCGCAAAACAAGGTTATAACATACTAATATAGAAAGAAAACGGACGCAACTCTATAAGAGTTCCATCCATTATGGGGTTAACAAGAAATAAATTGCTTGGGACATAAGCGGACACTAACTGAAACTAAAAAACATACCTCCACTTCAGCGTTTAACTTCGTCATCCTCCTTTTCTATAAAGAAGTGAGGTTCCAGCGCCCTGCCATGCCATGATAATTTGCCATGCTTCACGCCATTTATCATCTATGATTGCTAACCTATTAAAAGCGCCACTTGGTCGGATGGGGTGTAAGGTGCAACCCGATGAGGTTGTATCCTCCACCCTTGCCAAGTCATTAGACGGAAAGATCGATAATATAATTGGTGGGTCTCACAATGTCGAACCCTAACCCAATCCGTGAAACGGGCACAAAAATAGGAAAGAAACATAGCATAATACGGAAATTAGAACAGGCATAAGAAGGTACTTATGCCTCATGCTATGGGCTCGAGCTAAACTAGACATCAAAGTTCGGGAAGGTCATGGCACATACGTCCCGTGGCTAAAGCAAGGAAGACGCGCAAGTGGCATCATTCACGTAAGAAAAATGTCATTCCCCTAAAATGTTTAGCATGATCCAAAACATAACAGTTCCTATGTTCATGGACGGGGCTACCAAAAGCGGCGACGTTATATTCCTCTTGGTCGACGATAACGGAAAATGCCCGCCCCATACGACTCATGCAAAACTCATAAGTGTAGACATACATATTATCTACCCAATAGCACCATGGGTCTTGTATTTCAGCGGGCATAGCAAGTCCAAGAACAAATGCTAGCAAGAACCATAAGCGGTTCCCAAAATTTCTACGCGTGTGTGATCACTTTCACGAAAACCAAGCACCATAAGTAGTGCTTTGAAACAAATCTTTGAAAGATTGTTCCAGTATTATTATAGGAGATGTCATCTCGAACTACGCCTGGAACAATTTGCGAATGAACCGGGAACAACCCGCTGAAAACTGGAATTTTTCTCTCGTCGACGGAAGTCGCGGCGAAAGCACGCCAACTAGGGCGAAGTCGCTCTGCGGTATTTGGAATTCCAGTGTTTGAGCGAAGAGTCGCTGACCTTGAAGCGCTGGCGCTCTGAACAAAATTTCGACAAAAAGTGTAGAAGCGGCCTCCTTCCGAAGCGCTGGGCCCAAGGTGTTGATTCATGAAAAATCATTTAAACGTGGGAAACGTGGGAGTGAAAGGTGAGAAATGGAAGTTAGGTGTAGTGTGGGTTGTGAGTGTAGAATGAATGAAGTTTTTATAGGTTTTGAATTGTTAAAACGAATGGGTAAGTTGCCAAAAACTTTAAGGCAATTTCCGAAACAATAAAATTTCCCAACCCAAAACGGAAACAACTCATATTCTTGATTCTATAACAACCCTAATATCTTTTATCTTTGGATTTAGACTAGTAACTTCTAAACTCTCTTAGATTTCATCATACCACCACATCTAATCATAGGTATGCCAATTATGACAATATTCTCAACCTTCACTCCAAAACAAACTCTAAAATGGAAGATCTTCTACAAATCATGATAGAATAAATAATACCACCCCCAAACAATTCGGGAAGGTGGGATTAACAATAAAAACCATGCACAATTTGAAAAGAACAACATTATATTAAAATTGAAATTCAAACAACATTTAACTACCAAATTCAAAGTTAACTACGGAATTTAACAACGTAACATCCTATCTACTAAAAATAATAAAAAACAACATCAAAACAACAAACAAGAAGAAATCTAGCTACTCTTCAAGGCAAATGAGGTGGGGGTAAGAATAGGAATTTGAGTGATCAAGAATGGAAAAACTAAACACCCACCCCCAAACAAATTTTTGAAAATAGGTTTGTAAAAATTTGTTTTAAAACGGGTCTTTTAAAGTCGATTCGAGACTTAATGTGGGGTCATTTTACGCCGATTCCCTAGGCGTGCACACCCCCAAACAAGCATGAAACTGGGGTGGCACAAAGTGGATGATGCGTGGTCAACTATAAACAAATAGTCGGAAGAGTTGGGGGTCTAGCCATAAAAACATGATACTAAATGCACTCCCCAAACGAATAATGTTGTATAATTGGAAGCAAACATGTAAGCAAAGGAATGAAAACTTATGCATCCTATCAAAGAACATATGCAAACCATCATGTTGTAATTGTTTTAAATAGTTGGAATGACCAAAAAGATGAATTAGCGATACTTTAGGTGAGAAGGGAATGAAGTGTGGATCCCGATGTCTTTCATTAAGCTTAGATGAAAAAAATAAGACAAACTAGGGTTTTCACTACACTTTCGGTCGAGTTTGTCTCTCAATTATCGAATGGTGTACTCATGGGATTGTGTGCTAGGCAAACACTCTTCACTGTGAGGGTTGAAAAAATTATAGATGGTCTCTGAGGCAATTGGCTCAAGGGCAAAATCGAGGTTCCTTTTAAATGGTGGGTGAATGGATGGCTTAGTTGTGGTAGATGGTTGGATTATAGGAGGTGGTAACTCAGGTGGATGGTGGTTGGTTAGTGGTTCATCGGGTGGTGGATCCTCACATGCTCTTAAGAACTCTACATCCGGCTTAGCTGAATCCACAAGGTTGTGGTTCGTGGCTTTATCTTTAAGATTTTCCTCTATTTCTTCCATTGTTATTTCCTCACCGCCAAACTGAATTGAGATTCACATTGCTCTAAAGATGTAACTTTTCGTTTTCTTGCACATTAACTTGTTCATGCCTTAGATTTGAATTGTTAATCTCCATGTCCTCACCTTCTTCCTTTAAAACACTACAAGTATCCTCAATGGACTCATTCGAATGTGTCGAGACATCATCCACCGAGTGCGGTTTGCAAACTCAAAGGCCCGGACATGCTCAACAGAGGGTCCATATTACGAGAATGCCAATAGTTATCAAATTCTTCCCTTCACATCTTTATAAATATCTTCTAAAGTGTAATCATTATATTCATCATCAGGTGGATCATTGGGAAGTTCCTCGGAGACATCGCTCAAGTTTGAGTGGTCATCCCAAACTAGTCCTAAAGAGTCGCTTTACAAGAATTTCCTCATCCGGTGGGGTGTGGAGTTAATATCATGGTTAATGGGAGGGTTTTAGGAAGGCAATGGTTCATGAAATGTAGGGTAGGTGTGAACTAGGTTGACTGGGTTAGTTATGGGAATAGTGTCGATCTCGGGATGGTAGAAATGTTCCGGGCAGTGAACCTAGTATCTTTAGGTTAGGTTGATTTCTGAAGTATTATTTTGGTTTGGGCCATCATTTCATCGAATGTTGTTAGCTAAGGTGAAGCTTGGTGGTGTGGGTCTGGTTGGTATGGTGTTTGATAGTCATAGTTATTGGCGTTTGAGTGACTCTGGTTGATGTCGCATCTTGTGATGGGTTAGGTTCGAATTTGAATGGTGGTTGATTGTTATTGGTGGAATTACATGAATAGTTTGGATGACTAGGAAACTTTTGATTGTATGAGTCACTATAAAAATTTGAAAATTGAGGCTCATAATTATTACTATATCCTATAGTAGGCTCAGGCTCTTGATATGATGGGCATTGAGAAGCCCAATGGTCAGTACTACCACAACATGAACATGGTGAAGGGTTCCCATAATGATTACAAGATTGCTCTTGATATGATGGGCATCGGAAGCCCAATGGTCGGGGACTACCACAACATGAACATGGTGAAGGGTTCTCATAATAATTACAAGATTGCTCTTGATATGATGGGCATTGAGAAGCCCAATGGTCAGGACTACCACAACATGAACATGGTGAAGGGTTTGCATAATTATCATATGATTGTTGGTCTACATATTGATATGCCATATTGGTTTTTCAAATATATTATAGGGCAATTAATATGCAACCACAACTCTAAGCATACATTTCTAGATAGGCATGTGGTATTTCATTTTAAGAAAACAAGCCTGATTATACTAGAATTAAAACTCCTCTAACAGAAGAAACAAGGAGTGAAAGAAGGAGTACCTGAATGCCTCCTTGCTTCGCTTACGAATAGCGTCTTGTATACGCGATTTCAGTGTATTTAACAAGTTAGAAACACTAAATAACTTTAAGGAATAGAAATTTGAACTTTCCTATGAAAATCGGGCTGTTCACGATGAATTTTCCTTGTAGGGCGCGGGCTAAGCGCGGGTTGGGCGCGGTCGCGCTCAAGGTAAGTTGAAATTACAGTGTTTTGGCGCGGGTCGCGCTCGGTTTGGGCGCGGGTCGCGCTCCAGGGTTTTCAAGTTTTAGGTCTTTTATCGTACTCCAAAAAATCTGAAATTTTTACAGTAATTTTCTAAGACGTCTATCAAGTAGCCTATAAAATTTTAGATCAATTGGAGCTGTGAAAGTCCCTCTACAGCCCTTCAAAGTTTGCAAAACGGTTTTCGGACACAATACAAACAACCGAATGGTTAACTCATCAAAACAAATCCAAAAATTGCCAACTTTTTACTGGAGACTCCTAACAGATCCTACTTGTTCCTGTAAAAATTTGAGAGCAATTGGAGTTCTACAACCTCTCCTTATCGGCTGGTGTTCCAGATATTAAGTGTTTGCAACACTGCAGAAACACACTGGAAACACTCTACTATTTAGGAGGTCAAAACAAATAAAAAACTCGTCAAATTTTTACTAAAAACTTCTGACTTAGGATAGATACTCCTGCAAAAATTATAGAATTTTTAGAGCTCCCTAAGTAACCTTATTCGTCTGTTTTTTAAGAACATACGGTGTGAAAACTGAAATGCAGCACTGTAAAGATCGTATTTTTTTCACAAGGTAAACCAACTTTGAAAAATCTGAAAATATTCCAGTAAATCAACAACACATTAAATATTATGTCTGAAAATTTTCAGAATTTTCAAAAATTTAGAAATACCTTCACCGCAGTGTTTGTCTCTGTGAATCCGCAGCCCCTATGCCTAAAAAAAACAGCAGGTTCGAAAATTCAAGAAATAATAATGAAAAATTAAAAGGGTGGGTGGGTAGAGAATGGGGGATTGCCTCTTGGATTCAAGCAATTGAATTCTTGTCTTGAACGAGATTAAGATGGCAGCGGCGCCATTTGATAACCCGAAAAAACAGTAAAATCCTAAATATTAATGCTACAAGAACACTAATACGTAATCCTACCGTTCTTACGTTTAAATCAATATTTCTTACTCTCAAAACAAAATCATGCAATACAACGAGTAAGGATTCGTTCCATTCTTAAACCTTCAAGACTTAAATAGAATTCAATTTATCAAACACAAGGAACAGTGAGAGTGATGTGTTATAAGAAATATCTATTCTATGATTATACTACGGATTCAATTTATACTAACAAGATACGATAATTCAACTACGAAATACTAACTGGACTCTATGATAAGGAATTAGGGGATTGATTCGCTTTAACTCTACTTAATCTACTAACAAAGAATCGCGCGACTCCAAATTGAAATGTTCAATTTGGTAAATCTAATCCCTAACTATTCATGGCAATCTCTACCAAGTAATAACTAGCATGTGAAGCATTAAACCCATTCTCATGGTGAACTAATTACTTCTAGAATTGAATAGATTATCGTGATCTAATTCTAAGCTAACAAAATCAAGTTTTCACCGAGGCTTCCTCAACCCTCTAATGGAGGGTTAGCCTAGAGTCATTAAACTATCATTTCTCATGGAATCTAAACAAGACATAATATAAAGATTTGAACTTTACTTGTTTAAACTCAATTCAAACTACTCATGCAAAAATTGAATTAAACTAATAATGATAACAAACAAGAATTTAAACTAGATCTATAAATGTAAGATGACAAAATCGAAATGACTAATAATAACTATTTTATTTATCTAATGAAATGAAGAACAATGATTCAAATGTTTAAACTAAAACAAGAATTTGCGACTAATTAATTAAAACTAATTAGATCTAGATCTACTTTTTCTAACCTAACCCTAGCTACCATTACAAGGAACTAGTTTTCTAAATAAAACTAGATAACTTAAGAACTAAGTTTTACTTTGTTTTTATATGTTTCAGATCCAAAATCGTGCATGGGCTTGGAGCCATGTTTTGGGGCGAGAATCGTCCCCAAAACCCAATTCTTCAAATCCAAAAGGGCTCTTCAGCTGCAGTTGGCTTCGACAGATGTTTCGTCCACTTTTTCCTCCTCTGATTGGATCAAGGCTTGGACCATTGGAAAGCTCTTTCCGAGTCGGTCGTTTTGACATAAGGTACACCCAATTCGAGGTCCGAGTCCAAAGATATGGTCGGAAGTTCTCACTGACTTTGTGCAATCGTTTTACGCCCGCGTGGACTTTAACTTTTCATCTTTTGACCAGGCTTTACAAAGGTTTTGTCTTCTTGAATCTTGGCCTTTAATCATAGAACTTCTTAGCAACCAACCCTTGCTCCATTATCTCGCTAAAGTGGTACATATCTGCACATAATGGACTTTGAAGCCTGAAATACATAAAACACGTAATCAGTATTAACTCTTAATTATTACTCACATAATTGGTCTAAAAGTATGATTATTAAGGGGTTAAAACTACAGTTTTGGGCTCTTATCAGTGCACTCTCGTAAAGATTAACCAGAACGATATTGGCAGTTGTCCCGGTGCAATTTGCCACCACTCCGATAATTTGCGCTTATTTCTTTGCTCAACGGAATTGCGTTCCTCGTAATTTAATTGTGTGTAAGCCATTACTACTTCATCTTCTTCGACTTTTCGTTTCAAATTCGTACACTTCCTCCATTTCAAATTTTCGAGTCCTAGTATTTTTTTATTTCCTTAGCGACCATCGACGCGGTTCCGGATAGTCAGCCAGATTCGTCACTTTCTTTCCACCTCACCAAGTCTGCGATCGTCATCGAGTTTTTTCTCGAAAGTGTTTTTTCGCCAGATATAGTACGGTAGTTTCTACCTGGAAAAAAAAAAAAAAAAAAAAAAAAACAAAAAAAACCGGGTCGGATAGGTCAAAAATCGGGTCGAGAAAGCACCAAAACCGGATTCATGGGCCATCTTAAAGGAGCACAGGTATGGTGCCCCTCCTTTCCACGGTAGTCTTGCGGTATCATATTTTATTGAAACAAATTTCAAATTTGAGGCCATCGTCTCAGATTAATCGTTTCATGTTGCCTCCACATGCAACTTCGGACAAACAAGCCATAGTGTTTCTCTAAATGCTTAATGGAAAGAGAGATATATAAAAATGCATGCAAGAGTTATGGGAGATTGACAATCAATCATCAACAAAAACAAAAAAAAAAAAAAAAAACAAACAAACAAAACAAAAGCTTTATCAAGGGGTTCGTGGTCTTCCACGATTTAATTTGGGGGGTGTAACTTTCGGCCGCCGTTTCCTTTGAGAAACTTGTGTATACATGCAAGGTGTTGTATAGCATCTCTCAACTTTTTGCTCGTATCGGGCAAGATGCCAAAGATATTTTGAAGGCGCCAAGAATGATGGAGAGCTTTGTGAATAAGCCGTTTATTTAGTGATTTTTCCGATCGTTTTTACGGGTCGCGATAGAAGATTGGATGTAGAAGATGAGAAGAATGTTTCCCTGAAACCAGAGGACCATATCGATAAGCAAACTAACCTTTTTTTCGTCTTCGACAACCGACAACGGACACAATACGGACGATCGATCACTCTCACTATGGGTTTGCTTGTCTTTTTCTTCTCGGTTAACACCGCTACCTCGATCACACGTATCTCTATGAGGTTTGTGGTGCGAGGGGGTACAAAAGTACTAACCATCTGTTTTTATAGTTTCTTTTCGAAACTGCGTGGTCCGATTGTCTAAGTCCTATTGTAAGTCTACTTTATAAACCGACTTAAGGTGGATAACTAACCTTTATCCAATCCGGATTTATTTTAGCATCCTAGTTTTATATGATGTACACTTCTTTTATATGCTCACTTATCCGCGATACTTTCGTATTTATATTTCGAACAAATTTTTGACTCTTGTACATTTTTTGAATTCCAATTATTTCGTTCGCAATAATAATTCGCCGATTTATGTCCGTTCGTCCGGATAATTCACGGATTTTTCTCTTTCAACGGTCTAATCCTAGTATTGCTATTCACCGGGTACGCGCGTCATCGACATCTCTTCGCCTTGTTACTTAAATGCGCGTCGCATACGGTGTTCGCACTCAATTTCTTTTGAAATTTTATTTATGTGCATCTTTTTATTTTATATCGTGCATTTTCGGCCATTTTTATTTAATCCACGTCATTGCGTCCGTGATTACGTTAATTTGACATTTTTTCATTTCGCTAATTCACGAATTTTTTTCCGATTGTCCATTTTTCTTATCGTTTTACGTTCACACGACATTTTTATTATTTCGTGATTTTCTCGTGTTTTATCTTCTCTTCTTTGCCATGTGAACTTTGTAAGCGACAAAAGAGGCGATGTTCGACCCCCACCTACGCGGGCAAACGCCAATTAGTAGGGTCTCTATTTTATTCATTTAGTCAACGGGGCTAAAGCCCAATTCGCAATATCATGGATCAATATCTGGGCCCATTAACTCATGTGTCTAAGGTGAACCTTAGCCATATGGCTTGCCACTAATATACATTGATTTATGTCCGATTCATTTCTTATCAAAAGATAATTATCGGTTGACAGTTATATTCTATCACAATTACTCAAGCAACAAGACTACTTGAGCTACAAGGACTCTCTACTCTACCTATATAAATACCACATTATTTTTCATAAGAAACTACGTGGAAACTTGATCCCTAGAGAATAGATCTTGGGTACGTAGGCAACCATTATCTTGGTTCAGTTTCATCTCCCCCAACATCAAATTCCTCTGTTTCTTAGTGCGTTCTTTACCATTGCTCTCGTTGTGTTGAAGCAGTTTACTGCCGAAACAGAAAGCACATACTTTTTCTGGCTTAAGTGATGATAAGTTTGTGATCAAGGGACAGGTGGCATCTATATGATTTAAGCTTAAATAGAAATTGCATGGTGAGGTATTTACGTTCATGACAGGATGAGGGGTTTGGTCTTTTTGTTTGGTTGTGAGGGCATCTATCTTTCTTGTAAGAGTTTCGATTAAGGTTTTGATTTCTGGATCTGATTTCACCTAAAAAATACCACTAGCTTTAGATGTACTGGGTTGGGCTGTTCTGGAAATATTTATGTCGCCCTTATGGGTACTCTTTTTAGCTTGGTTTTCAAGAAAAGTTAAGGCTTCAGTTGCATCTCTATCCAAAAAATTATCATTACTCATGATGTCGAGGGTTACTTTATGTTATAGGAGAAGGCATTTGAAGAAACATTGGACAAGAGTGGAATTTTCTAGTTTATGGTGAGGACATGAATGAAGTAGGTCAGAGAATCTATCCCATGCTTTGAAAAATGTCTCACTCGGACTCTGTCTGAAGAACTGTATCTTACTTCTTATCTCTTCTCTTTTTTTTTTGACGGAAAGTACTTCTTCATGAAGGAGAACACAACATTTTCCCATGTATCGAAAAAGTCATCCTTCTGCATGTGAAAGAAACCAAGTGTGACTCTTACCAGCTAGAGTGAAAGGAAACACTCATAGCTTAACCTGATCGTCGGTGACGCATGGATGATGAAAAGTATTACATACTTCATGTATCCGGCGTAGATGCTCGTACGGTAACCCGTGTTCTAACCCGTGGAAGATGGGTAGAAGATTGAATTGAACACGTTCGGTTGAATTCGAAAATCGCTCGTGAGCGGTGTGAGTCATATACAAGATGGAGGACAATCTTGCAACGGTGTGTAGAAGTTGGAGAGAGGCTCTTTAGCTTGTACTACTTCGTCAGCCATCTTATGAGATGGAGGACTAGAAACAGGAGATTATCTAGGGCGTCAAGCTCTTCTACGTGAGTAAGTTTTATTCTTGCTAATACTAGAAGTGCCTCGAACGCAGTATCATACATTTTTAGCCCAAAACTATCCTAACATGCGCAAACGGTGCAATATATGCTCAAGAATCCAAAATTCGTTTTTGCAAGTGTGGAGTTTTGAAAACATTGGTTGTGGTCTATATTTTACTATGCCTTGTTCGAAGGAATAATTGGGCGCGAGACCCGGATGGCTCTACTACACGTCTTAGAAGAGTAGGCAATCACTTCACCAAGTGGTGTGCTCCTAAGAATCTCACTCGCGATGAATCTGGGGGAGGGGAGTGAGGAAGGTAGTTGGTCCACCGGAATCTGGTAACTGATTACTCTAAATTCTCATGGCTATATTTTTGTCCTTTTCTGAAGGAGTATGACTACTTAATTTGGGCTCTAGTTGATTGATTTTAATTCATTTTTTTGGTCTAGGGCTTTCAAGAATCAAGCAATGTCCAATTTACCTACATTAGGGAATGACTTCCCAATGGTTGTTATGTAGCTCGGGTTCGACCTTATGCGTGAATGTAAATTGCAGTGCGGAAATTAAATTTCAAACAATCACTTAAGCATGCTTGAACACACAAGGTATCCTCTTACTTGGCATTTGAGGAGGTTTAGAATTTATCTCTCAAGTTGTAATTACACGCTGCTTGAGGAGAAGGCGATGTGGGTTGGCGCGTGATCTGAGAATCAGACCCAACCTTTCGAGTTTTACCTTATTTTAAGTTACAATAAAGGCCCACTTAAAAAACCCACAAGTTTGGTTTTTGATAATTTATACAACTTTGCCTTCAAGGGCCCAAACTTACAACTAAACTAATATTATACTAATCTAATAGATTAACTAGTTTTAGATTGATACACTAGATTAACTAGAGTCAAATAGAGTCAAATAGACTTAGAGTGTTGATTACCAAGTTGATTCAAATTGTGTGAGCTATGATCCACAACTTGCCTCATACAATTGAACTTCCCAAGGCAATTAAAACTCTAATCCCTTGGTAAGTATATAACTTAATTAAACCAAATTTAATTCATGTTCATCATAAATAATCAATCAAAACCCAAATTTTCCTATTTATTTTCGTTTTTCTTTTTATCTCTAACTATTACAAACAAATTCTAGTGATTTCTCCTACTCTATTACAAAATCTGGGCTCGGTGTGCCACTATTCATTGAAAACCAACTGAGCTGCCAAAAAACTGGACCCATGTCTCTGGAGGTGACTGGGCGGTCGCCCGTCGGCACTGGTGAAGTTCGGTCGACTTTTGGCTGTGTCTTTAGCTTGTTGGTCCCGCACCCTGATTTGCAAGAAAGTAGATCAGTACTAAAAAACAATAAAATAAAATGACGACAAATTGAAAAAAAAATAAATGGAAAGTTGAGAATGATGCTCCCTTATTAGATTCTCAACCAAGCACTCTCACTCTTTCAATCCCTGACGGCGGTGCCATTTGAAGTTGTATTCAGTGGCAGTAACTTCAAAAGAGTTTGTTTAGAAGTGAGGTTCATCCTAAATTATTTAGAGTTTGCGTGTGGGAGTTGTGAAGAAGAAAGGTAGACTTTTGTATAGATTAGATTGGTTCTAAGCTAATGAAAACATGAAAGCTTTAGTTGTTGGTATTGAAATGACTTGAAAACATTGCAAGAAAGATTGGTTGAAGATTGAAATAAGAACAAGTAAAACAAGATTGAAGATTGAAATAAAAACAAGTAAAACAAGATTTAAGATTGAAATAAGAACAAGTAAATAACAAGTTTTGATTGAAAGGAAATAAAGCAAACAATAAAGTAAAAACTTGAATTGAAAAACTAGACAATAAATTAAACAAACAAAATGGTTTGAATCCTAAGACAATGGATGTTTTCTCCCTCCCTACTTTTGTCTTTTATAGATTTGCTCTTCTCCATTACAAATGAGACACCACACACTTCACTTTTACTTTTGCTTTTTGGTTTCTTCTTGACCAAGGTAGGTTTTGGGAGAATGTCATAGGTTTTGGTCTTCTAATTTGAGGGCTTTGACCTTTGACCTTGACCTTTGACTTTTGACCATTGACTTTGACTTTTTCAGCACTTTCCCATAGCAGCTTCTGGTCATCATAATAAACGTGATTAAGGCTCCTTTTGGTACTAAGACGCAGCTTTTATCATAAGTGGTCTGAAATACTCCCTAACCTGAAAAAGACAATAAAAACTATGAGTTGTCTTTTCGTGAAGCGTAAGAAAGGCTGTAATGCAGCAATACAAGGGTAATAAAATGCACATTTGGGAGTTGATCAACTATACATAAAGTTCAATGCAAGGAATCCATTAGAAGCAGAATGTCATGGAGCTGAGTTAGCTAGTATATTAATGGAAATATTAAAGCTAGACAATGTCTTGATTGTCGGAGACTGCTAAGAACTTATGATGCGTTGAGAAGGGATGGAGCAGGAGCAGGTTGGGAGCTATCAAAATTTATTCTTAAGGTCTCTTTTATGTTTCGTCAGTTCAGTGTAAACAATGACTGTAATGTGTTGTTTTTTTTGTTCCAAATTAAGAGCTCACAACAAGGAAGCACTTGAATTAGCTAAGTGGGGATGCTCATATTGGGCCACCTCTCTATTGGACTCTAGATAGTGTTAATCCTTTATTGGTTGCTTAATATGCATGGCCGCTACTCAATAGCCCGAAAAAGGCCCCAAATCAATAACCCAGCATTATGATGTGGAGTGTTATGCATTAATTTTTGCAGTGGAATGTGCGGCAGCAAGAAACTGGACAAGGGTTTGGCTAGAAATAGATTCACAGTCAGTTGCACTAGCCTTCTCCCATGGCCATATTCCCTAAATGCTGATATCGAGGTGGACTATAGCTACTGTTGCGCTCACCTACTATAGGATATCTCATACTTGGAGGGAAGCCAACTTCAGCGCGCACGGATGCTGCTGCTAAGCATGGTGCCACTTTAGATCCGGATGATTTTGTGTGGAGTGATGAAAGACCAACATTTGTTACAAAATTGGAAAATCCGGATCAATTATACTTTAGATTTCCTTAGATTGTAGTAAGATCCCCTTTGTTCCTCATGGTGGAAACTTTATTGTGTAACTTTATATTTATATTAATATATTCACATTTTGCCTGCAAAAAAAAAAGACTTTTTCAATGAAAATCATGCAAAAAAATCTTTATTAGATGGTTAAGAAGGATTTAAACATAAGTACCAACCAAACTCAAACTTTAACAAAAAAAAATAAAAAAATCCGACCATACTATCAAACTTTCATTTGCAGATCAACATTTCCAACTGCCTAAATTAATAACTTGATGTAGCTTGTAAAATTGTCAATAAGTTTTCATTGTATTATATTGGTCTTACTTAAGGATCATTGAGATCTAATTTAACAAAAAAGAAAGGAAAAAAAAAAAAAAATAACAATGTGAGCTAATCAATATATCCAAAGCATGTTGACAGTTATATTTGATCGTTCAAATGTCCTATTTGTTTCCTAAGAATCAAAGTGATATAGTAGCCATATGATCTTCTGAAGTTGCTTTTAAGTTTAAACATAGCTTTGCAATTGGTTGATAAAGAGTAAGTACTATACTTTCCGTCTAACAAATACACTCAATTAGCTAACAAAAACCTAGCTCCAATAGTGGTTTATCTATGGTCCTACCATACATCTTCCTCTACCACGTACTCCACTCCTTTTTTAAAATGCACAACAAGATTCACCTAAATGATAGATGGGATATATGTTGGAATTCTCCTTTTGGTATTTCAAATTATTTATGTGAGCTTGGTTGAGAATATGAACAAGTGTGTTTTTTCTCTCTTGTATTTTGTGTGATAGTCCAACATTGGTTAGAAAACTTACTCTTGGAAACCAGTTTTGCACTTGATATTATTGTTTTAGTCCCACATTGGTTAGTTAGCCTTTGGTGGGTGACATTGAACCTCTATATAAAGGTTTGTAGTCTTCAGCCAAAGTTAATGATTCATAAACCCAAAACCTTTTCTTTCTCTTCTTCCTCTCTCTTCGCTCTCTCTCCCATTAGTTAGAATAATTTAAGGCTCTCTCTCTTCCATTTAGTTTAGTTTAATTAGGGTTTAATATTATCTCTCCCCTTTTTTTAGTTTAGTATAGTTTAAATAATTATGGTTTATAATTGTAGCCTCTATAAAACCTCCATTAAAATACCTTCAAGTTATTATTATTCAATTTAATTGCTTCTCTTTCTATTCTGTCTTCTTCTCGTTCTTTTATTCATGATAGTCACATGAATCAAAGCAAAACCGTACCTCTATTAGAAGGGATTGATTGAAGCTTTGATGAGGACTTGATTTGTTAGTATAGAATTGTTGGTTAGAATTTCAAGTTTAAGTTTTTCTTGACATAGAAATAAGAAGAGTTTAATCTAAACTAGAGAATAGTGAGTTTTGTCATGAGAATGGAAAACAAACTTTCTCTCATGCTAATTAGTTATGACTAGAGATACCATAATTGATTATGGACCATTAAAGGCCTAACCTTTATGTTTGAACATTGTGTTTAAACATAAAAATTAGAGTTGTGCAACAACTCTATGCTAGCAAGAGAGTTGTGCTGCTATTCTAGAGAGTACGTAGCCTATTGAAGTGTACCTTAGGTTTACTTCTGTTATTGATTTTTGTGAGTAGAGACGCCTATGAAGCCTTTTACACTATTTGAGGGGGGCGAAATCTCTTCTTAAGGACAGTGAATTCACATACCTTAGCAATCCATTCTTCCTCTGTCGCTTTAGTTATATTCGATTATCTAACTCCTTGAACAACAATATATAGCCTGGTTATATATTGAAATATAAATTCATGCTCTGTTTCAAAATAACATTATGTACTCATCTAAAATGGTATATTTTTATGAAAGTACAAAAATAGGTAATAGTAAAATAAGCACATCAACACTAAAATATCATGCAAATTATTATTATTATTATTATTATTATTATTATTATTATTAATTACATTTTTTTTTGTTAACCAAGTGTCCAGGCCAGCTTACGCGCACCTCGACTAATCCAGGGGCTCTAGCTGGAAATTCGACCGAGTACTGCTCTATTTAGAAATTCGGATATCAAAACGCAAATATTTTTGCCAAATTCTAAAAAATATCAGTTTCGGAAAAATGTGGCACCTCTGCCTCAAAATTAACTTGTATGGTCAATTTCGAAGGAAAATTCCTTTAAATGTATATATGTCCACATCAGTGCTCCACATGTGTGAATGTTCACACTATTTGGGATTGGTCCACATGTCCAACTTTTTTAAAAGGAAAAATAATTTTCAAATTAAATTACCAGTAACCCTTTTAGATTAAAGGCAAAAGCTAGTATGCGCAGGGTGCGATGGGCTGTGAACCACTCATTCTAGTTTTGACCTTCAGTATGTGTAGTTGAAAATCCTGCGCATATGAAATTTGGGTGCACCCTGCGCACCCTAGACGATCCTAATGCCTTTAGATTTAGATTTAGATTTTGCCTCTTTAGATTTATGCAATCATTGTGTGAATGTTCACACTATTTGGGATCATGGTTTGTGATTTCGAATGGGAAACCGGATTTCGGTGGATATTCCAGTTTTTCAAAAAAACGAAACGTCATTGAAACAATATATTTTGAAATGTATCACCAATGGCAATTCTGAAAATAACTGGATAACTGACGATTAATACAATATATATTAGATTCAAATATATTTTAGAAAATTATCAATTGATTTCAATATTATAAATAACTATATAAATTCAAAAGTATTTTCTTTGTTATTAAATGTTAATATTTGTTTTCACAAAAAAAAAAACAACTCCTGGTGAATTTACAAGTTTTCTGGTGATTTTGCTCAGATCACCTTGCAAATTTTGACAAAGCAGTCAGGATTCCGTTCGGAATTCCGATTTTTTTATCAGTCAGAATTTCATCAATTTCAAAATCCCGAAAGACGTGTCCAGCTAAGAAAAGTACCATATTCTCAAAATAAAATGGCCAATACCCTTTTAGATTTCAGGAAGTAACTCTCAAGGACAAAAATGCCGAAAAAGTAACTCTCAAGGACACATTTTTATTTTTGTAACTCTCAAGGACTGGGTAGATGAAAGGTCAAGTATACCCTTGACGCGAAATAAAAAATGGATCGGGTAGATGAAATGTCAAGTATATACCCTCGACGCCGAAATAATTAACTACCGCCCGGGCAAAAACGACACGGTGTATTTAGTATGAACATTGAATGTTCATACATGAACATTGAATGTTCACAGTCATTGGGTATGAATATTGATTGGGCATGAAACATTCAATGTTCATAGTCTTTTGGGTATGAACATTCGATGTTCATAGTCCTTGGATATGAACATTCAATGTTTGGGTATGAACATTCAATGTTGTTCATAAATTTTCGTGGGTATGAACATTCAATGTTCACAGTCCTTGGGTATGAATATTGATTGGGTATGAACATTCAATGTTCATAGTCTTTTGGGTATGAACATTCGATGTTCATAGTGCTTGGATATGAACATTCAATATTCACAGTCTTTGGGTGTGAATATTGATTGGGTATGAACATTGAATGTTCATAGTCTTTTAGGTATGAACATTCGATGTTCATATAGTGAACATTGAATGTTCATAGTCCTTGGGTATGAACATTGATTGAGTATGAACATTCAATGTTCATAGTTCTTTGGGTATGAACATTCGATGTTCATAATTCTTGGTCCTTTGGGTATGAACATTCAATGTTCATAGTCTTTGGGTATGAACATTGATTGGGTATGAACATTGAATGTTCATAGTCCTTTTGGTATGAACATTCAATGTTCACTATGAACTATGAATGTTTATACATCAATATATTGTATAAGGTACATTCACTTATTTGGATATGAACAATCATTGTTCATATACAAGTAGAAGGTATGAACACTCATTGTTCATAGTAAAATGACAGAAAGGGTAAAATTGGAAAATATTTATTTTAAATCCGAGCCATTTGTCATTGAGAGTTATTTTCACGAAAGGGTATAACTGGCATTTAAAAAAAATAAAATGAGCTGGGCCAACTTATTTTGTCCTTGAGGGTTACTAAATTTGAAATCGTGGGTCCGTGAGTTACTAATTGCTAGAATTTGTCCTTGTGAGTTACTCACCAAAAACTGTGTCCTCTAGACTTCATTTTCTCCAAAATTGGGTGTTAGGCCCAATTTCTTGTTTAGATTTATACAATCAGGGGACAAGTCAATAGGGTAGTCATTCCATCAAAACTAATTTAAATGTGAAAACATCAAAAGAACCCCATAAAACTTCGAAATTCAAACCCGTCTCAAAAATCAAATTAAAAAAACTATAAAGGTAGAAATTCAATTAAGAGTTATAACTAATGGGATAACTAATAAGTAACAATCAATTTTAAATGATAACATATTAGCATTAGGGGGTGTTTGAATCCTATTTATTTATTGCCAATAAATATTTATTAATGAAAAAATATTTTTTGAAAAAATAAACATGTTTGCATGGTCTCTATTTTTCTAAAAAATTGTTTTTCACCCAAAAAATATTTATTGGTCCAAAATACATGTTTTAGGATAAATAGCAAAAACTTGTTTTTCAAGTTAAAAAACTATTATTTTTGGGTTTTTCACTTTGGGCGCTCAAGACAAATGAACTATCCAAATGTTTTAGTACTAAATGCCGCTATATGTCAAGAAATATTGAGCAAAATCTATTAAAATAGCTTTTAAGAAAAATCACAATCAAACATGTTTATTTAAAAACTATTTTTATAATAAATACTTTTTTTGAAAAATACTTTTTAAGAAAAAATGATATCCAAACACCCACTTAGCTTCCAAGAATTAAACCAATGAATTAATTTAGAGAAGTTTGGAGAAATTTTAGACAAGATAATAATTGTATTCAGGATTTTTGTTCTGGTAAGAACCGTAAGACTATTAATTTGCACATTTTAAGACAAGAAAAGAAAAAAAAGTAATAGGTTTTTTTTTGGATAATTTTGATAAAAGAAAAACAAAAACAAAAACAAAGTAGTGTTGTGCTGTTAATAGAAGAAGACGGAGGTATAAAGGGTATTTATCTCTTCTTCTTGTTTTTGAGCGGTTAGTAGTTAGTACTCGTTTTTTTTTTGTCAAAACACGTGGGCAGTCCCAAAGACTTCGAACACCCACAGGCCACAGCTGGAAGATATTCGTATCTAACTATCTATGATCGTAAGACACTACTACACACTACTACACAGTGCACACAGACCACCAAATTGGACCATAATAAATGAAATGAGCTGAAGAAATCTAAGTTTGTCACAATCAAAAGATGAAATTATGATTCTTTAGAATCTAATAAGATCGTTATAAGATCGAAATAGATTACAAGTTATGCCAATTCACTCTCATTGTGCCGAATGAATCATTCAACATCGACGACATAGTCATACATATTCCTGCAATGTCAAGACTTCAGTCAGTCATCGACGACATTGTCATACATCACAAGATTACATAGGATTTGTTTCAAATTTTGTTTGACTAACTAACGATCAAGTTCATCAAACCTTGTCATTTGCTCCCATATATATGGGATTGTTCTGTGCTGATGAAGTGACAATCGTCTAACCAAGATGTTTGCTCTTATCTAATCAAGTCATTAGAATCTTCTAATAAATAATAACTTCCAAAGACTTTCTTTGTAACGTATATATTTTTTTTTTATGGTAAAACTCTTTGTAACGTATCAGATGCGTTAACCAATTAACTTTTCCAACCAAAAGGTGACTTCAAACCTTAACGGAACCCAACATAATAATAATTTTCATAGTAATTACCTTTTCACTAATTAACTCGAGAGAAACCAATTTAGCCCGAACTCCCGAAGGCAATATATCATCACAACAGCCTGTAGGTTTAAAACGATCATACGAGTGAAAATTCTCTAGGCGAGTGTTCCTGAGTTTTGAACCCATAATAATTTCCCAGTTCGCGGTAGACGTGCACAACCATATATTGAGCGGCGCACCAATGACTCATGCGAATACGGATTAAAAGTTGTCCAATGTGGTTCTAAAAATCATACGTATCCGCTGGACAAGCTAGACAAATTTTTACGGGCGTGGTTTTGGCATCATAAATTAACAATATTTAACTTCTCTTATGCCAGCCAGTGGCGGAGCTATGTGGAGGCCAAGTAGGGCGTAGGCCCCTAAAAATTAAGTAGTAGTATTTGTTTAGGCCCCAGTGCTACCTTGTTGGTCCATTTTGCGTTTTCAGTTATCGGATGCATAACTATTTTGCTTACCATGCCTTCTCAGTGTATATTGTACGATCCACAGTGGAAAAAAAAAACAAATACTTGTTTAGGTTCCAGTGTACTAAGCACTAGGCCCCCTGGAGACAATTCCTGGCTCCGCTACTATTGGCCAGGCCATATGAAATCACAACCAATTTTTTTAGATGTTAGAAATTTCAAAGGGACTTGTTATTTGTTAATGATGATGTGTATGATGACGATAGCTCATTCATCTCCCTTTATCACATGAAAATCCAAATCCCAAATCCTTGTAAAAATAGAGAGCAACAAAATCTCTGCCTGTTGCATAGCAAATCTTTTGAAGGGTACATGCTTTCGTATTAGCTCTGATCGAGTTGACTAAAAACGAAAAACTCGATCTCGCTCTACACACATGACCACAAATCTAGCCCCCTATAAATACCGCTCAGCAATATAATGTACCCTATATTCTCATGGCTAGCTTAGCAGTGTACCCTATTCTCATGGCTATTCTCATGGCTTTTCTTCTTGTAACATTCGTTATCACCATTTCACTCTCCACTGCTGACTTAACAATGTACCCTCTTACGCTTCAACAGTTAAATTGGACTGGCGAGCTTAGCCTCCATGCAACCGATATTGAAACGGCTTCTTTAGATTTTGGTGGAATAAGCCATGTTAAACCCTTAGCAGTTTTGCATCCAGGTTCTGTGGAGGACTTAGTAAGCTTGGTTAAAGCCGCTTACGATGCTGCGGAGTCGAGCCAAGCGTTCACAGTTTCTGCAAGAGGTAATGGGCATTCACTCAACGGACAAGCTCAAACAGGCAATGGTATCGTAGTAGATATGAGTCGGTTTAGAGTAAGTGAACCGGTTTTGGGTGCACTTAATAATAAGGGAGAAGAGAAGGTGAAATTTGTGGATGTCTGGGGTGGAGACTTGTGGATAGATGTGTTGAAGTGGAGTCTTAAGTATGGATTGGCACCAAAGTCATGGACAGATTACTTGTATCTTACTGTAGGGGGAACTCTTTCTAATGCTGGAGTGAGTGGTCAAGCTTACATTCATGGCCCTCAAATTAGTAATGCTTATGAACTTGATGTTGTCACAGGTGAACCATTAACTTTATCATTGATACACTTTGAATCTAGTCTGTGTAAGACTTCGATCATATTTTAATTAACAATTTTGCTAATTTATTTTTTTTCTTGTTCATTATGTACATTTAATTTGATTAATACGGTTTGCATTGTTCACTTCAGGTAAAGGAGAGCTACTTACTTGTTCAGAAGAGAAAAACGCAGAGTTGTTTCATGGGGTTCTTGGAGGCTTAGGGCAATTTGGGATCATAACCAGGGCTAGAATTGCCCTAAAACAAGCTCCACAAATGGTATAATTAATTAGGGTTACCCAATTAACTATTGACTATTATATTCACACATGCAAAAGGACTGCTGGCCTCCTGGGACTATGAAATAAATTGAAAAATTAATAAACTCGTTAATTCTAGGGGTGTGTACGGTTCGGTTTGGTTCGGTTTTGAAGTTAAACCGACCCCGAAATGAAGTGTTCGATTTTAGATATTGAGAAACCGAAACCGAACCAACATGTAACAATAACCGGCCCAATACTGACCCGATATTTCAGTTTGGTTCGGTTGGTTTTTCGGTTCTCAATAACAAACAAAAGAAAACTACATCCAAAAAAAATATAAGAGATTTTTTTTTTTTACTAATTCTCTACTAATCAATCAATAATTAATGATAAAGATTAGTTTTAATTACTTTTTGTAGGTGATATTTGTACGTTTTTCAATTCATAGCACACTAAACCTTGTAATAGCATCTCAAAACTACAGATTTTTTATCCTAACTAATACAATCAGTTTGGTTCGGTTAGGTTCGGTTTTATTTGGTTTTAAAAGTTATAAATTGAGAACCAAACCGAAAATGTCGGTTTCTAATTTTTTCCAACTGAACCGACATCAATAGAAAAACCAACTGAAAATGTTTGGTTCAGTTCGGTCCGGTCGGTTTTTTCGATTTTAATGCTCAACCCTAGTTAATTCAGTTAAAAACTTTAACTCAATTATCTGGCCGGCTGAGTTTTTGTAACGATTATTTCCTAATTAATCAAGGAACCAAAACTCAATTTCAGTCCCTGCCTTTGAACTTTGAAGAGGGCTAGAAAATAAATTTTGTAAATTTATTTGCAATATTTGCACGTATGAATGGTATGATCGAAAGAAATCGTTCTCTTGTATGTTTCCTCCTGGGTAAAATTTAGGAAAAAACAAAAGGGAAAGACGAAAAGTTTTTAAGTTCTCAAGTTGATAGCGGGCACACAGAATCACAGGTCACATGCCATGGGTAAATCCGTGCAATTTGGGTACCATATTTATCGTATTTTACAAATACGAGTAGTTAAGCTGAGAGGGATAACAGACGGCTGAATTGGCAAACAGAATGATGGTTTGGCGAACAGAATGGACACACAGGTCAATTGGCAAACAGAATGATGAAGTAGGTAACAGAATCCCTGCAGAGAATCATAGGTCAATTGGCAAAATAAGATAAATACGGTAACCAAGTTAGCTTAAAAAATAATGTAGTACCATATAAAATACGGTAAAGTTCAGTAACCATTACGATAATTTTTAGTCCATTTTATAAGGTTCCGCAGTACAGCAGCGGACCTAAGATATGCTAACAGGTGCTGTACCCACCCCCACCCCTCTATTCTACAATCCTGATTCCGCCCCTGCTTATATACCTTTTTTATTATTATTATTAACAGGTGAGATGGATCCGAGTGCTCTATTCCAATTTCTCTACTTTCACTGGTGATCAAGAGTACCTCATATCTCTGCATGGAAAACCATCTGGTGAGAAGTTTGATTATGTAGAAGGTTTTGTTATTGTAGATGCTGGACTAGTCAACACTTGGAGAACATCCTATATCTTTCCTCGCGATCTTAATATCAGCTCTCTTGCTACTGATGACGGTTTACTTTATTGCTTGGAGATCACCAAAAACTATGATGAATCAACCGCAGATATGGTCGATCAGGTATACGCATACTATAATTCATAGACTAGCTACTCACATGCATAATGCATGTACCCTGCTGGCTATATATATATATATACCAACTATATACGAGTAATAATAATGCATGTAAAATGCACAACAGTAGACCACATTTATGGATTATGGAAGATCTAGCTTAAGGAATCTAGGATTGCGAAATAAATTTGATGCTATTAATAACCACTTGATCAATTCAAGCAGCGCATTCTGAGCTGATTTCAATTGTCAATCCATATTATAGAATTTGGTCACTGGACACATTTCGATTTTAAGTCCTACCAGAATAAGTTTTTACATAATTTCAAATAAGGCCAAAAATAGTATATTACAAATTGATTTATTGATCAAGGTAAAAAGGATTTACGTTGCAGGAAATAGAACCATTGCTGAAAAAGTTGAATTTCATTCCATCATCAGTTCTCACAAATGATGTTTCTTATTTGGATTTCTTGGACCGGGTTCACAAGGAAGAGTCAAAGCTTAGAAACCAAAATTTATGGGATGTACTACACCCATGGCTCATTCTCAATGTTCCCAAATCCAGAATTGCGGACTTTGCAAATGGTGTCTTCAAGGGTTTTTTGGGGAATAAAACAGTTGGACCCATTATCATCTATCCCTTGAACAAAGACAAGTGAGTTCTCATTATACCAATAATCCTTCTATTCTTTCTGTTTTATGGGTTTATACTTTAAATATTTTTCATAGAGAGTATTGCTGGATGCAGTTTGTGTGAGGTGGAACAATATATGCACAAAGTAAGACTAGCGTATAAAGAGTTAATTAGTATGGAACCTCCTATCTACTATATGCAAGTATGCAAATCTTGCCACGCATTGGTTTTTTTAAGACTTGAAACCCGTCTTTCGAGATCGATAGTTAGTATGGTTTCTTTGGGTTATAATTGTAAATGGTAATTGTAATTATATAGGAGAGACTCATCTATTTATCTTTTTTAAACAAAATAGAAGATAATTATGTTATTTAAGTGATATTAAGGAGGTTTTTTAAAATTATCAATAATAAAATATGGCTTGTTTTAATTTTAATATGTGAAATGGGGGCAATTATTTAATTTAAGTGATAGTAGAGAGGTACTTCTAAATAATTAATAAAAAAGGGACCTTGCTCAAATTATATTAATAAAAGTGAGACTTATTCTAAATTTAGTGAGGGAGGTGTTTTTAAATTGAGTAAATAAAAAGATCTTAAATTGCCTACTCGATATTGGAAAGGATATTCCGACCTGACTATCATCTACTATATATTCTTGGGATTTACTGGTGAACGAGAATTGATGACTATCTTAGCTCCTGCAGCTTGGTAAGCATAAACGTTTGCTTAAGATGAAATCAGACAATAGTTCGATCAGCTCCTTTAATCTTTAAAGTTTTGCCTGCGACTACAACAATCTAATTATGTGTTGCTAGGTGTAGGGCAAATCAGGGCCGAAAATATCGGTCGAAAAATTGATTTTTTGCCGATATTTATTGTTTTTTCAGCCTATCGACTCTGAAAATTAAATTAATTTTAAACCTATATATATCGACAATATATTCCAACATATTTGATATATATCGTTTGATTTGGTTGGACAATTTGATTTTTGACCTATTTTGTTGACTGTTGACCAATATATCTTGATATATATCGTTATATATTGGTGATATTTCTGATATATTCTGATTTTTCGATTTTTTTGAATATTATTATCAAAATGGGTAAAAACGATATATCTATCCGATTTTTCAATTTTTCCAATATATATATGGGTTTGGGAGGGTCCGAAATATGTTCAAATCCGGAAACTTTCGGCCTTGGGGCAAATGACCTTGTACTTTTTTCTTTGGTAATGCGCGTAAGATATATCGTTTAAGTGGGCCGTTATTTGGACCTTATCAATGTTGTCAGTCACTCGCTCTCATATCATATTATCATATGTTTGGAGGTCGTATAGAGGCATAGAACATAACAAGTTCAAATAAACTTCCAGTAATTCATGGTTATATAGTGTCTAAATCCCAAACGAACTGACTTTTCTCCAATTATTTTCGCTGAGTCTAAAACATTTTCTCCTCTTCAACTCCCTGTTAGGAGTTCCAGGCAACCATGTCAAATCGTATGGAACATAATTATACGTAAATCCCAAAGTTCGAAATAAATGTAAAAATTTTTTTCGTGTAGTACAAAGTATGGAGTTTGAAATAAATGTGAATTTTCGTGTAGTACAAAGTTCTATTAAGTTAAGAAAAGCCAAAAGCTTTCCAAATTTTAACATCCTTGAGTTAGTCCCAAACTAATCCCTAGCTAATAGCTCAAAAGTGTAGTAACATTTTTGTATGCACCTCCAAAAATTATCGCATTGCCTTATGTCTTTACCTTTTTCTATTGTCTAGACAAACCAAGTGAGATATACAAGGCCACTCCAAAATGTTTGCTCAATGATCAAAGCCCAGCTTTACTTGATTCATAATTTTTTTATTTATTACTGAGTAAGTTATTATTTATATTAAAATAAAAATAATGGAACTGATGTTTAATTCCAATGTAGGTGGGACCCTCGAAGCTCGGTTGTCATACCAGACGAAGATACATTTTACCATGTTGGATTATTACGGACAGCTTCGGATTCTAGCGAAGAGAACTACTTAAGCAATCAGAACCGTCTGATTCTTAAATTCTGCAATGCTTTGGGAATCAAAGTGAAACAGTACCTTGCATATTATGAAACTCAGGAAGAATGGAAAAATCATTTTGGTGATAAATGGAAATTGTTCCAGAAAAGGAAAATGGAGTACGACCCCAAGTTCATTTTAGCAACAGGCCAACGAATATTCAAACCCACTTTTGTTTCTTCATTTAAACCTTGAATGTGCTTATGGCTTCTACCGCTAATCATGTCAACTCCAAGACCTTATTATGTTGTTATATGTTTTATCTCGATCATGATTCATGAGCAATGTAATGGCTTAATATTATTGTTCGTTGTGTGTCAATGTACCAGTTACTATTTATTGCATGTCGCGCTTATGTATAAATTATCATCTTTGTATGTTTTAATTATGTGTTCTAAGTACAATTTGAATAAATCGATCATTAGGAAATCCGCTTGTGAGATTCTCATATATTTCTTTCTACAACTTTAATTCAACGAACCACCTTAAATGTTTTTGTTGTCCATAAACTTGGTATCATAGCCAATTCAGATTATATTGGAGGGAATTCACTAGGTGAAAATAGAATAAAAACTGCACTCTTAACACATGCATAAAATTATGTATGTGCTTCATGGATCATAACATAGAGAAGTTATTTGTGGAAGAAATAATAAATATATCGGTTGTAAAGTAGCCATTTTGTACGTTACTATATTTGTGAAAGGCTAATAAGAGCTTTTTGACAAGGGGTGTGTTTTGACCGGATAGGATTAGGCCCATGTGGATCCGATCCAATTTTTTTCGGAATGCTATTATGCCATGCCGATCTGATCTGATTTTTTTTGGAATTATATTCTTTTGTCTGAAATCGGAAATTCGGAAATTTTGGTTAAATTCGGAAAATTTGGCAATCCAATGGAATTTGGATTTTTCGGATAAAAATAAGAAATTATTTAAAATTCAAATATTTTAATATTAAATCAATTTTATAACTTGTACAATAAATACTAATGCTAGGATTTTTAGTTTGTTTATACTATCACCTCTCTATATTAAAGCAGAGTACATCTGGACAATCTCTTTTCTAGGGGGCCCATTCTTGAGACAGGTATGAATTTCTCACAAAAATTTAAAGAATGAGAATTTAGAAATGATATCAGCCATATGGGCGGGTGGTCTAAAACCTTGTATATTGATTAATGCAAGTTAATCCACTATAAATTAGCTAAAAAAAAAATTGGATTATATTAAAACAATTTTAATTCATTAGAATTTTAGATGTATTCTATGTAATTCTAAATAATAATTCGGCAAAATCGGATCCAATATGCATTTAGAAAATTGGAATTTAAAAAATCATCCGAAGCCGAACCGAATTTAAATCGGATTTTCGATAATCGGATTTAAAAAAATCAGACGATTAATATTGATGCCGAATCTGAAAATGTTTCAGATCGGAATTCGAAAAAATTGGAATTTCGAAAAAAATGACACCCCTATGTTTTTACCAGGGTGATTCAGAATAAGGTAATTAAATCCAACGGGCCACATCGAACACCCAACGCAATAAGCGTTCGAATCGCCTTGACGCTATCTGGATATTAAAAACAATTTTCACCCACGTAGTCAAAAGTTTCAAAACTATTCGACACTTGTCTACTACGTGTCGATTTGTGCATTCCACTACCAACCCTTACTGAGTTAGTAATAACCATTAGACATTTTTCACATTCACAATAGAGAGAAGGTGTTTATTGTTAAGTTTGAGGAGAGAACGGGATATGGCACCAAAGCGGCCAGTGAAGGCAGTGGTGAAAACAACAAAGAAAGTGGTAGAAGAAACTGTGAATGTTTCAGTTGTAGAGAAAACACTAGGTGAAGGAGGAGAGAAAGAAAACATAGTTGTTTCAACTCAAGATCCTCAAGTTACTGAGATTATTATTGAAGAAAAGAACGCATCATCGAACCAACAACAAAAAGATGAAGAACCCAAAAAGAACAGTAACAAGCCATCACAAGAACTCAAAAAGAATGGTAACATATCAAAAGTGAATGAGAAAAGTGGCACTAGTGGAAGTGGGGAAGAGACGAAAAGGAGAAAGAGTGGTAGGAAGATGAGGGATGTAGGTGAATCTTATAACAGGTATGTGTATAAAGTATTGAAACAAGTGCACCCAGATATGGGCATATCTTCAAAGGGTATGATGGTGTTGAATGGGCTAATGAACGACATGTTTGAGAGGCTAGCGGGCGAGGCCTCGAAGCTCGCAAAATATACTGGACGAGTTACAATGACGTCGAGGGAGATACAAACTGCAGTTAGGTTGGTTTTACCAGGGGAACTTGGTAAACATGCTATTGCTGAAGGTACTAAAGCAGTCACAACTTATGTTTCCAACAGTGCGTGATACTTGAGGAGTTGAGAGCCCAAGTCTCAGAAGCTTTTCTAACCAGTGTCATGTTTAAAGTTGTATTCGGCTAATGCGGCTTGACTATGTGGATCTGTTTTAAGGTCTTTAATTGTTTTGTTTTATTCAAGGTCCTCCACGGACGGGTTGTGTAGGTGATTCATAATCTTGCATGTAATGTTTTAGTTTTACTAATGTTGAACAATAATTTCTTATGTTTGTAGCTTTTGTTCGAACCTTTGATCTGTGGCACAACAGTTCACAAGTTGGTTAATTAGAGCGATGGTGTCATGTATTTGCGTCCAATTTAATTTCTTACTAGCAAAAATGCACGTGCACGGGGCTCAGAATATAACCTTAATTAAAGTTTAATGTAGTTTCAGTTTCCAAAATTTTTGTTAAATGGTTGGAGTATAAAAGCCTTCCTCGGTAATTTGAAGTACAATGAAATATGCTCTGTTGTTTATTAAGTCGCACTTATGCAGTTTGACAATTGGTCCAGAGGTGAAATGCTCGCAAAGCTTCATATACATGTCTATAATAATTAGAAAAGCCATTTTAAAAAGTTCATAACTTACACAGTAAAGAATAATTTATTCTCATAAAGTTGATAAAAAACACATTTTTATCGAAAAACAAAAGTAAAAGAAATACACAGTTATTATAAATTTACAATAGAAAGAAACAAATAACTAAAGTTTCTACACATTAAGAAAGCTAGGAGCTTTGGAGTGGACTTGAGTTGATTGTCTGCCCTGGATAACTTCAAATGACCTGCAACACGTATTAAATGTTGAATTAGATAGTTAACATTTTACTGGTAATCAAATGTATATCAAATATGTCTCATGAAAATGAATAATTGCTCGACTGAACCCAGATGGAATACACAGATCTTAGACTGGCTAGGAGGAGGGGTCTATTTCAATAATAACGTTCAATAGCAAATCTCGTGAAGCAGTACCTAAACCAACCAACACTTCTGTTGGAAATAAGGTTGGATATACGCCCACCAAGATAAGGATAAACCACTGAGTATAGGACTCTATCCTATCTGATATTAGATGAGTATAGGACTCTATCCTATCAGATATTAGATGAGTATATGACTCTATCCTATCTGATATTAGATGAGTATAGGACTCTATCTTATCCAATATTGAGGAGGTGGGAACCTCTATAAATAGACCCCCCACCTCTCACATATTGATCATCCAAAACAACAAGAAAAGCTCTCTCTCCTTTAATGGCAGCCTCCAACATTTTCCAAAGTAGAAGCCAATAATTTGTGGAGATTCCATAGGTGGTATCCTCCCTAGCCATTGTTAGTTCTTGGTTCTTGGTTCGTGAAAAAAGGTTGCTTCCGTTAAGTAGTTGGAACTTGACTCCAAAGCAAAGTTAAGAAGAAGAAGATCTTGAGTGTGCCAAGAATATCTTCTCCCCGTAGATCAAAGCTTGAAACTTCAAATTGAAATTTGTGACCAAGGTCACGATCTTTCTGTTTTTCGGCTAGCTATTTTATGCATGTGGTATAACGTAATTGTATATATCGTAGGAATCATGCATGAGATATCGATAAAATCCTACAACTTCCATATTATCTCTAAGTAATATATATACCAAGTAATCACTTCTTTATTATCTCTAAGTAATATATATACCAAGTAATCAATAAAATCTTGCAGCAAAAACTTAATATACTGAGCATATCATATAGACTGCGAAGTACCAACCAACTGTAGTAGGCAAATATCGTGCCTTTAGATATTTTATTGGATATTTCAAAGTTTGAGATATTGACATAAGGGTCAATATCTCGATATATTTCGTTATTATTTCAAATATTTGCAGGTATTGAGCGGGAAAAGAAGGAAGAAGGCAATGGACACGTGTCATCAGTTGATTGGGTTAAAGCTAATTGAAGGGGCTATATAAAAGCTGAAGTAGTAGAAAAAAGATTCATTCGATCATTCCTACAAAAATTGTTAGAAAACAGGAGAGAGAAAGAGAGAAACAGAACGATTGTAAAACTTCTGTTATTGATAAATAAAAAAGTTTTGTTTCACTTCAATTCAACCTCATTCAAACCACATTTCTATCACTCATCTTCAATTACGAACAGTAATTCATGTGATCTTAGATCGATCATCCAAAGATTGTTCTTAGACATCACATTGGCACCATCTATGCATCGAGAACAAGAAAATTTGAAGTTTTCTTCTTCTTCGATTTCGAATTTGTAGTTTTTCTGAGTTTGAGTGAAAGAAGAGTGAGTAGTAAATTGAGAATTGAATCATAATGGCTCCAAAGAAAAGAGCAAATAGCAAGCGAGTGGATAATGATAATCAATCACAAACAAGGAATACAAGAGCTTCAGTAAGTAAGCGATATCAGGAGGAAAATATTGAAGTAGAAGTTTCACTTCAAGAAGTCTCGAAGCGGTTGAGGGAAGTGGAAAAGCATAATGCTATATTACTTAAAGAGAATCAAGAGATGAAGAATGCAAGTCCTTGTCAAGTTTTAAAAGATCTCCATGTGGAAGAAAAGGAGGCTTGTAGTTCAAAGTCAGTTAGTCACTATACAGAAAAGGCATCGGCAAGAAACGAAAGAATTGGACAAGCATCGCCGATACCTATAATTCCAATACCACATCCCATCACCAAAGAAATGATACAAGAGACGATGCAGAAGTAATTAAGTAACCAGCTTCTCGAGAAAACATTAGCATCGATAAGAAAATTGGCAGATGATGTCAGTAGAAATCCGATACATCAAAGTGTCGAGATGATGCCCATTCCACCCAAGTTCAAGATTCCTAAATATACTGAATATGATGGGATGTCGGATCCGATGGATCATCTATTTGGATATCGACACCAATTTTCTATATACCAGGGAACAACTTATCTAGATTCATTATTATGCAAGTTCTTCTCGTCAAGTCTGAAAGGGAAGGCTTTAAAGTGGTTCTGCTCTCTGCAAGAGGGATCTATATCATGCTTTAAGGAAATCGAGGAAAAGTTTTTGACCAATTATGGTCATCAGTGAGTAAAACCAAAGCAAGTGTCGGTTTTGTTCCAACTCAAGCAAGGAAAGAAGGAATATCTTAAAACCTTCTTGTCGAACTTCAAGGCAGAGGCGTAGCTCGTAGAGCATTTAGATGAATAAAAAATGACAGTGGTGATGGCATTTCAAACAGGGCTTATTCCAAGTTCCAATATGCATAAGTATATGCTTCGTAAGAATATTAAAACGTTGAGAGAGTTGTATGATAAAACTGAGAAAGATGTGCAAGTTGAAGAATGTATTCTAGTAGCATTGGTTCAACCACTGTTGCAGGTGTCAGAATCAATTAAGTCCACCAAGGAGGAGAACTATAACAAACCCGATAAGAGGAAATCGACAGAATCTTATCCGAAATCAGACAATCAACCTTCACAGAAAAAGATGTTTGAAAGGTCACTGAAAGAGGATTTAGATCCAAGTAATTACATTACCATTAATACTACAGTGGAAGACATTTTAAAGAGGGTGGGGAAAGAACCTTATTTCCAACATCCGACATACAAGCTTCGAGAAATAGCAGATAAATCATTATGCAACTTCCATAAGGTCAAGAATCACGAGACAAATAAGTGTTTGCAACTGCTCAGAGAAGTAGACAGATTAATGAGATGGAAAGCTTAGGGAGTTCAGAGCTGATGCTAGACCGGAAGTGACAGCTATGGTAAATGATAAGCCCTTAGGGGTAATCAACATGATATATAAGGGGGTTATCCCACATAAAAAGATTATAAGGGATAAGATCTAGAAGATATCGATAGTCAAAGAGGTACTAGAAGTGAATGTGGAGCCGACACCGGTGAACCCTACACTAGTATCGGCAAGCACACTAGGAGCTATTATGTTTGTACCTGATGATTTATCAAAGGTAATGCTGCCTCATGATAATGCTTTGTTGATTACATTGAGGATATCAGGATATGATGTGCAAAAGGTGCTGGTTGATTGTGGAAGTTCAGTGAATATTCTTTTTTGGAAAGCATATACGGGTATCAGATTTGATGAGTCACATCTGAAAGAACCACATTTTAATCTGTTTGGTTTCAATGGAAGCTCTACTCGGTCAGCTGGGAAAATTAAATTACCAGTAAGAGCAGGTCCGCAGACAATTATGACTAAATTTATAGTCATCAAGCATCATTCAGATCATAATGCTATCTTGGGAAGAAAGTGGATACATGCTATGAGAGCAGTTCCGAGTACTTTTTACCAGGTTATCAGATTTCCGACTGTTTATGGGCCACATGAGATAAGAGGTGATCAGTCAAAATCTGAGAAATGCAATTTTGTTACTGTCAAGGGCATGATGAAAGACAAAAAGGTAGACACTGGGGGAGTCTCAGAGAGCACCATATAGCAATTAACAAAGTCTTCATCTCTAAAATCTGACACAAGTAAACAACACGAGGATTTTAGGTTCATCTCGGAGATGAAAACATAGTTGGAAATGGTTCCAAGTAAAACGATGGAAGAAGTACAGAAAGTAAATATCGGTCAAGACAATGAAAGTTGCTTTACTTTTATTGGTATAGAGATGAGTTCATAAATCAGGCAAGATTTGATAGAATTTCTAAAGACAAATAAAGATGTATTTGCTTGGTCGATGGCTGATCTTCCAGGAATTGATCCTCTTATATGTTCTCATAAGCTGAATATGAAAGAAGGAGCAATTCTAGTGCATAAGAAGCATAGGAGGGTCAGGCCGATATACGAAAATGTGGTAAAAAATGAGATTAAGAAGATGCTTGAATGTGGAATCATCAGGGAAATCGATAATTCAGAATGGGTAGCGAATATTGTTGTCGTACCAAAGAAGAATGGCAAGGTTAGAATCTGTGTGGATTTCACTGATGTTAACAAAGAATGTCCCAAAGATTACTACCCGATGTCGAGAATTGATGAATTGGTCGATCGAACAGCTGGGTTCGAGTTGTTGAGTTTTTGCGATGGTCATTCAGGATATTTTCAAGTTATAATGGCAGTAGTAGACCAACTGAAAATAGCATTCGTTGTAGGAGGTCTCTACTGTTTCATTAGAATGCCATTCGGTCTAAAAGATACAGGAGCAATATATCAGAGATTGGTAGAAAAAATGTTCAGAAATTTGATTAAGCATATCATGGAAGTATACATCGATGATATGGTGATAAAATCTAAAAAGGCAGATGATCATGTTAAAGACCTTAATACGGTGTTCCGAATATTCAGACAATTCAACATGAAGCTCAACCCAGAGAAATGTACTTTTGGAGTAAGTCCAGGGAAATTCCTGGGGTATATAGTCACAAAGAGAGGTATCGACGTGAATCCTGATAAGATTCAAGCTCTTTAGCAAATGCCTTCTCCGAGTACTAGGAAGTAGATACAAAAGTTAACAGGAAAAATTGCAGCTTTGAATAGATTTATATCAAGAACTTCTGACCGATGTAAACCTTTTTTCAAGTTACTGAAAAAGAATACAAAATTCATATGGGAGGAAGAATGTGAGTTGACATTCTCAGAATTAAAAAAGTATCTTCAAGAAGTGCCAACTTTGATGAAACCAGATCGAGGAAGGTGATACTTTATTTCTATATCTAGCAGTATCTGACTTTACTATTAGTTCGGTACTAGTAAAAGTAGAAGATGGAGTTGAGGGAACTATTTATTTTCAATCCAAGACCATGCTCGAGGCTGAAACTCGATATTAGATGCTGGAAAAATATGCATTAGCTCTCCTCTATTCTACTCAAAGGTTGAAACCTTATTTCCAATCTCACTCAGTCATTGTCATGACGAATCTTCCTTTAAAGCAAACTTTAGCCAAGATAGCTAAGTCAGGAAGAATGGCAAAGTGGCCAGTGCTTATTGATGAGTTTGGGATTGAATATAGGAATAGGGTTTCAGAAAAAACCTAGTCTTGGTAGATTTCTTAGCGGATTTTCCTGCTGAAGATGAAAATTGGAAGATTGAAGAAAATAGTTGCTTAAATTTCCAAGAACCTGATGATGTGATGGATGAAGATGATCCATGGGCTGGCACAAATGGGTGGAGACTTTTTGTCGATGGATCATTAGGACAAAATAGGTGTGGTATCAGAGCTGTTATGATAACCCCTGAAAATCAGAGACTGGAGTCAAATTGCTAAATGTCAAAGAATTATCTATATTCAGTGATTCTCAATTAGTGGTAAGCCAAATCAATGGAGGATATTCATCAAAATGCGATAACATGATCGATTATTTGAACTTTGTTAGATTGAAACTCAAGAACTTCAGCAAGATTAAATTTCAGCACCTCGATCGAGGAGAAAATCAACATGCAGATGCTTTAGCATATGTCGCTGCTATGCTAAAAAATACGGAAGGGCGTCTGTTGCACATTGGTGTTCAGCAAAACCCAAGTATCGATACGGAGCATTCAGAGGTTATGGAAGTAGATACGCTGGGGGCGTCATGGTTAAGCAGATATATTTCATTTTTGTCTAAAGGTGAATTACCAGAAAGATACATGCTAATTGATAATGAGTTGTATCGGAAAAATATTGGTGGACCACATTTAAAATATATATCGACGGCCGAGGCTAGCCAAATTATTGCAAAGATGCACGAAGGGGAATATGGAAATCATTTGGCGGGGAGATCATTAGCTAACAAGATAGCGAGGCAAGGATACTTCTAGCCATAGATGCGAAGAGATTGTCTTCGATATGCAAAGAAGTGTATCCAGTGTCAGAAGCATGGACATGCTATTCATGTTCCAGTAGAAGAGTTGCACTGTGTATCGAACCCATGACCGTTTGCTTTATGGGGGATGGATATTGTTGGCCCACTAATACCTGGGAGAGGTAAGAAAAGATTCATGTTTTCCATAACTAACTACTTCACTAAATGTGTAGAGGTTATAACTTTGCAACATATCAAAGAACAAGATATTATCAGTTTTCTGTTTGAAAGAGTGGTTTGTCGATACGGTCTACCATATGCCATCATATCAGATAATGGTTCCCAATTCATTGGAGGCAAGGTGAAAGATTTTCTAGGATCATACAAGATTAAGCACTTCATATCGGCACCTTATTATGCTCAGGGTAATGGGCAAGCTGAGGCAACAAATAAGACTATTATGGATAATATCAAAAAGAAGCTAGAGGACAAGAAAGGCTTATGGGTCGATAAATTAAATAGTGTGCTATGAGCATATAGAACAACTCCAAGGGTAGCTACGGGGGAGTCGCCATTCACTTTGGCCTATGGTATGGAAGTAGTCACTCCAACCGAGATGGTCGTATCGATATCCAGAACAATGCTTGTAGAAAAAGGGCTTAATGACCAAGGGATGCATGTAGAGGTCCTAAACTTAGAAGAAAGAAAAGAACAAGCAAGAATAAAGCTTGATTCTTATCACAGACAGCTCCGAAAGGCATTCAATAAAAAAGTCAGAGGAAGAAGTTTCCAAGAAGGCGACCTAGTACTGAAAGAGGTAACTCAAGTGACAAAAGAAAAGGGAGATGGAAAGCTATCAGCAAACTGGGAAGGCCCTTACATTATCCATAAGGTTGGAATAAATGGGGCATATTATTTGAAGAGTGCTGATGGAGAGTTACTACCAAAACCTCAGAATGTCAATAATCTGAAGGTATTCTATCAATAATGTATTTTTTAAATTTTATTATGTAATGAGCTATGCAACAAGAATATTCAATTCAATAAAAAGTTTCAAATTCATAAAGTAATGATGTTATAATATGTGCATAAAGCCCTGATATCGATAGAAATATTGTTATCAGGCATATCGTCAAAAGTCCTGGTATCAGAAACAGTGGAAGATACCAGGCATATAAAGCCCTGATATCGACATAAATGTTGGTATCAAGCATATTTGTTAAAAATCCTAGTATCAAAAACAGTGGTAGATACCAGGCACATAAAGTCATGTTATCGACAAACGTGTTGATATCAGGCACATAAAGTCCTGTTATCGACAGACATGTTGATATCAGGCACATAAAGCCCTGATATCGATAAAAATGTTGGTATTAGGCATATCGTCAAAAGTCCTGGTATCAGAACCAATGACAGATACTAGGCATATAAAGCCCTGATATCGACAGAAATATTGGTATCAGGCATATCGTCAAAAGTCTTAGTATCAGAAACAGTGGCAGATACCAGGCACATAAAGCCCTGATATCAACAGAGATGTTGGTATTAGGCATATCATCAAAAGCCCTAGTATCAAAATTTGATATAGAGTGTGGGCACAAAAAGTTCTGATATCAGATATATCATCAAAGGGTTTGGTATCAGAAATTGTCAAATGATTAAGGTATGTGTTTAAGATTTTTTTTAAAGTATCAGTGATGATCTTTTTGTTTATGGGTATCGGAAATTTTTCATTGTCAAAGTTATATTTTCTAAGTATCACTAATATTAGGTTTTTGTTTTATGTTGGAAGGTATCGAAAATGTTACATATTGCACTGGGAAAAATTTGAAATTTTAAACGTAGATAGTAAGGTAATAAACGGTTTATTCTTCATCTTCATATTCAAAAAGTTAAACAGAACATTGGAAAATGAATAACAAAAAGAAGGCGTCAGTCATCATCTTCATCGTCATGCTCATCATCACCATCATCACCATCAGTGGAGGATCCATCATGGCCTTTTTCATAGCAATATGGGTCTTGAAGCCACTCATATTCATATTCTTCTTCTTTTTCATCTTCTTCATCATCTTCTTCTTCTTCTTCCTCTTCATCATCGGAATACTCAGTTGTTGGGCAATCTGACCAATGAGGCCATTTCGGAAGAATCATGAGAACAACAAGAGCAGTAAGAAAATAGGAAAGGGGAGACATTTTTCTGTTGGTTTTGTCGTTTTCAGTAGAAAGTTTGTAAAACACAAGTTAGATTCATGTTTAATGAGGATCTTTTTATACAAGTAAGAAATTATAAAAATGAGGAAAATTAATGGTGTTTTGCAAGTAAACGAGAAAATTTAAGGGTGATTAGCAAGAAAACAAAGAGATTCAATAGGATCAGTTGAAAAAGTAATTTTTTGGTTATTTGTACCAGGAATGGTTTAAAAGTGTTAATTCATTCAATGGTAAGTCAGTAAAATTTAATGGGCTTTTATTTCAATGCATGTTGGATTTTGAGTTTATTTGTAGATTTCATTTATTAAGGATAATATGAGCCTTTAAGTTTCAAAACAGTGGGTAAGTATTACAAGTTTTATTATCAAATGTTTAAGTAGAATTGATACTCTCTCTTTGTTTGAGGATATCAAAAATTTCATTTTCTGATGATACATGTCTAAGTATCAATGGTACTCTCTCTATTTGAGGGTATCGAAAATTTCATTTTTCAAAGTTATATATTATAAGTATCATTGATACTCTCTCTTTGTTAAAGGGTATCGAAAATTTCATTTTCTGATGATACAAGTCTAAGTATCATTGATACTCTCGCTATTTGAGGGTATCAAAAATTTCATGTTTCCATCGACTAGCTAGTATCTTTGACAGTCTAGCGTTTAGATTCGGAAGCAGAAGTTTCAAAAGGATGACAAGGAATCCCTTCTACAACATAATCCAATTCCCAGGAGGTATGAGGTCGATATGTCTTAGTAGAAGTAGAAACAAAGTTATGGCTATCACTTCTATCTTCAGTATGAGTATCTTCACTATTGGTACTAACATCAGAAAGGGTGTCTTCACTCGCCATCAAGATGACTATAAACAAAGAGGTGACAATAAAGGTATTTTTAGTATCGCCAATTTAATCTATATAGCACATAGTTAATAATGATGTTTGAGATATCAGAAATATCGATATGAGGGTTTTCAATCAATAAATCCGATATGCAAAACAACATACATAAGGTTATACATACAAATCAGGTTAGATATATAAAGATGCAAACTTTTAAGTATTTTAAAGAATGATATAGTGTTTTCTACTATTATGTAACATGAACACACACAGATTTACAGTCTTCGAATTTCAAAAATCTTCAAATCCCTACACTGTCGATTTTATTTCTTTCAAAGATTAAATAATAATGTGTGTTTTTAGATTAACAAGTAAAACAAAAGAAGTAAAGAACGTACCTTATAACTTGCAAAAGTTGGTTTCTTCTGGAAAAGAACAGAGAGTTGTGAAGATGAGAACGAAGGAAGTATAGTGTTTTTCTGGTTTTTCACTAAGTAGCGTATATAAGGAGTTGAAAAACTGAGAGAAAGAGAAACGGTTTATTCAAACTTTTATATTTAAAGTTTGAACCAGATGTGATAATACGTGTTTCTGATATAACCGCTTCTCAAAAAATTGAAATTTAAAGTTAAATTTCAAAATTTTGAGAGGGGGCGATGTAGTAGGCAAATATCGTGCTTTTAGATATTTTATCGGATATTTCAAAGCTTGAGATATTGACATAAGGGTCAATATCTCGATATATTTTGTTGTTATTTCAAGCATTTATAGGTATTGAGCGGGAAAAGAAGGAGGAAGGCAATGGACACATGTCATAAGTTGATTGGGTTAAAGCTAATTGAAGGGACTATAACAAGACTGGAGGAGTAGAAAAAAGATTCATTCGATTATTCTCACAAAAATTGTTAGAAAATAGGAGAGAGAAAGAGAGTAATTGTAAAACTTCTGTTATTGATAAATAAAAAAGCTTTGTTTCACTTCAATTTAACCTCATTCAAACTACATTTCTATCACTCATCTTCAATTATGAACAATAATTCGTGTGATCTTAGATCGATCATCCAAAGAATGTTCTTAGACATCACACCAACCAAAATGGTCTTCCTGATAGGGTTGTATACTAAAAGCATTACTTTTGTATTAACTCTAATTCTTTATATTTTGAATGAGAATCATATGGGCAAATATTATGCATATTATATATGTTATTAGTTATATGCATGCGTCTAATACTTTATGTTGTAGATGATATGGTGTATGGTACCTTATAAACTTTATGTTGTACACACAGAAGATCATATCATCAGTACCTTATAAAGTATAAGTAAACGTTCACAACCTAGATGGATTTGGACAAACCATTGGTACGGTTGTAGTATAATCTGGTATTAGTCTATCTTGACTACAGGATTACACTAGTACACTTTGTGTGTATTGAACAGGACCAAGTGAGGTTGTTTCTCTTTATACTGACTATATAAGTGAACAAACACCTCTATTATTATGGATGCTTGTCCTCTTAATCCGGATATAATAATGGGCACTTACGTGCATTGTACATTGCTTTAAATCATCAATGAGTGAGATTCATTTGTGAATCAACAAACTCGATGGATTGGGTAATGACATTGTATGTAAGGTGTCTTTCATTGATTATAGAAGGAACTGTGACTCATGAGAAAGTCGGGTTGATGATGTCCCCTTGAGGATCTCATAAGGATTGTCATGTAAACCCTTCAGGTGGATTTAATCCAACATGACAATGAGGTTGAGTGGTACTACTCAAGGACATAAGAAGTTGATTAATGTAGTTGTCAATAACTTGACTTAATCAATGGGCATTCGATATCTTAAACACGAGGAGATCAATGAGCATATAATATGGAGCCCATAAACAAAATTTTGGGATTAGGGCGGTAATGCAACAATAGCCTTTAGTGGAATAAGCCATTTGTTGACAGACTTGGGCTGTATGTTCTAAACGAACATGGGAAATCCAAGCCCGTCAGGAGACCTAACCCTAATTTCTCCTCATGGTCCCTGTTGTAGCCTATATAAAGAAACCTTTCTTTCTTTATATAGGCTACAACAATTTCTTCACAATCATCCTTTGGCTATTGATAACCCTGTAAGAACAAGACTAGATTACTTTAACCTCATTCTTACGGTATCAATTATTTATTTCCTACTCTCACATATATATTCATACAATATATAGAGTACAGAATCGTTCCACTCTTAAACTAGCAAGACATAAGTGAATTCAATTAATCAAACACAAAGAACAATGGTGAGAGTAATATGTGATGTGAAATTTCTATTCTACGATTATACGATGGATTCAAATAAATCTAAATTCACTAAACTAATAAAAATAGGGTTTCGATGGAAGAGAAAGTTATAGAGAAGAGTGATCAATCCACCTAATAACTAGTTTCATGCAATAATCGAATTATTCATTGAAAAGATATCGTATTTAGGTTTTCACGCAACGATTCAACCTAAAGCCTCTAACTTTATCATCCTTAGCAACAACCTACATCTCTATAGTCATTATTACTAGCATGTAAGATTATTACAACCAAGTCTCTCGACTTAATTACAACAATCCCTAGTTTAATTTATCATATGCTTATTTTGGAAGTCATACAATAAACTAAACTCGTTGAAATACATACACAATTAAATAATTCTACTAAGCAATCTATTCCTCATTAGGTTTCATAATCACTCCCTCTAATAGGGGGATTAGCCTAATATCATTGGATTAATTAAACTAAAATAATGAAAGGAAAACATAATGTAAATTAAACTAAACTTGATTAAACAAATAGAACAAGTCATTATTGAATAAGTATTAAACTCTATTAATCTATTTGAACAATATCAATAATAATTCAAAAATGAATTAAAACTAAAATTAAAACTAATTTAGAACTAAGATTATGAATAACTACTTATCAAATTAAAATAAACTAATTAATTGAATGTAAAAAACTAGATCTAAAACAAGTTATTGGAACTAATTAATGGAGTCTAACCTAATTTTCTAATCAGATCTAGGTAATCTTAAGAGTTAAGTCTTCTCCATACAAATGGAGGAGACCAGATCCACTTTTTCATGCATGGGCTGAGGAGCCATGTTTTGGGCTAGAAAATCAAGCCCAAAACCCAATTTCTTCAGTCCACAGAGGCCTTTTCAATTGGATTTAACTTCCATAGATGTTTTGCCCACTTTTGCTCATCTGATTGGGTCAAGTCTTAGACCATTGGAAAGCTCTTTCCGAGCCGGTCGTTTTAACATAAGGTAGGCCTAATTCCGAGGTCTAAGTCCAAAGATACAGCTTTCGGAAGTTCAGTTGACTTTTATGCGCTGTTTCTGCCTGCATTGACTTTGATTTTTCAGCTTTGACCGGGCTTTAAAAAGGCTTTTTCTCCTTGAATCTTGCCTTTTTATCATAGAACTTCTTAGCAACCAACCCTTGCTCCTTTATCTCACAAAAGGGACGCATTTCTGCACATATTCGACTCCAATGCCTGAAATACACAAAAGCACGATAACAGTACTAACTCTTACTTATTAATCACATAATTGGTCTAAAGCAATATTGTTAAAGGGGTTAAAACTATAATTTTAGGCTCTTATCAGCTAACAATGGGAAAACCAAATGAGACACTAATAGACAAATGCTTGACTACTGACTTAATTTTTAGGACAACTGTGAAATCCCATTGCTACTATTCAAACAAAAAAATAGGTTTATAAATCAAGGAAGTATACGCCTAAGAAGATACATACAATTAGCCATGAATTCACAAACCTAAAATTGATAAGAGCCAAAAAAAAAAAAATGATTTACAAATCTGAACCTGATGGAGAGCAAATGGTGATGGTACCATAGTTATCAAAAAGAAATACAGTAGCACGCTTCATTTAAGACAAATCAAGGAATAGACCTTAAGGCTGCTGAATTCTTCAGATGCAGAAGACCATGAGATGCGTGCCGCTGTGTAGATGCTATTGAGGATGATTAATGTCAGTAGTAAGTGGGCGTATAAGCATGGCCCACTACCAAAAAAGTGACCTTTAGCCTCGTATATTTTGCCGCGGCTAGGGGTTTGGTGGCTATATCTTACTTGTTGCCACGACAAACCAAATTTGTGGCAAAAAGTACCTTTTTGCCTCGTGTTTATCCTTTTGTAGCAAAAGGTGCTTTTTTTGCAACCGTTTCAATGTGGTCGTGGCTTTAAGTCACACCTTTCGTAGCAAGCAAGTTTTACGCGTGGCTTTAAGTAAGTGTTTGGTGCCGATGGCGGCAAAAAGGTTCTAATTTGCTATTTAAAACATCAAACAATTATTTTCATTAAAAAAAGGGAAGAAAATAGATGTTGGCGTTCCCGCGGGCTATTTCCCTCATTTATTTTGGTGAAAATTGAATCTCAAATAACAAAAAGAAAAAGATGAAACAGAAAACCCATATATTTTTCACCGACTGCCGCCTTTTTCTTCACAATTGATGCATTCTTCTTCACCGGTTGCTGCCTTCTTCTTCATTGCTTGCTTTACCTTTAGGTAATCAATCATCTTCTTCCCGATGTTTTATGTTATAAATTTGTTTAAGAAATCATAAATTTTTTTGTGATTTGAAGTCGTTCATTATTTTATTTAAATCTAAATATGGTAAGGATATTTGATCAATTGATTCAACTTTTCTAGTGTTAGAATATTGTATATATATATGAGGTTCTAATCCAATTTATGTTACTTTTAGATAAAAAGTTCGACTTTTCAAGTTTAAAGCTTTAGCTCTCCTCATATTGAGTTCTAGATATGTTTTCATGGCTATTGCTTTCTTCTATGTGAGACCAGTATTTGGTGGTAAATCCCACATTTGGACAGTTAATATGGCCTTGTCACTTAGTTTTTTTTTAATTGGTTCTCCTATGTTATGTTATGATATGTTAGTTAATATTTTAATTTTTGAACTTGATGTAGGATATGATATTCTTGCTGAACCAAATTGTCTTATTTTTTTTTTATGTAGTTGTAGTTCAGTTTTAAAATGGATAAAAGTTGGATGGATCTGACTATAGGAAGATGCAGTCGTAAGTATATACTTAATTGTGAGAAATTTATCGAGTTTGCTTGGAATAATCAAATTAAGGAACTTAGTGGTGAGATTTACTGCCTATGTGTAGGATGCGTTAATCTATTGTTATTGCCTAAACATATAGTGGAACATCATATAAAGAATCGTGGTATACTACGAAGTTATGTCCGTTGGACAAAGCATGGGGAGAGTGTGGAGGTGAATACCAAGTCTAATCAGGGTGATGATATGCATACAATGTTGCAAGATGCATTAGGATTTCAGAACATGGTTGGTATAAACAATGACATACCACCTAGTTCGAATACAAATGAGTCTAGTTCCAGCGACACTCGAACGGATGAGCCAAATGAAGAAGCACATAACTTTTACAAGTTGTTGAAGGAAGCATACACACCCTTGTACCCTGGCTGTACTAAGAGTTCAAAATTGTCTTTTCTAGTACGATTGCTTCATGTAAAGTGTCTTAACAGCTGGAGTAATCATTCGTTCAACATGTTGCTTGAGATATTAAATGATTCACTTCCAAATGAAATAAATATGCCCAAGAATCATTATGAATAAGAAAAAACAACTTCGAGATCTTGGGATGGAGTGCATTAAGATAGACGCATGTCCAAATGATTGTATGTTGTATTGAAAGGATAATAAACCAGTCATGGATAAGGATAACTGTGATGTATGTGGTGAGTCAAGATGGATCATGACTTCATTGGAGTGTACCTATAGAAAATAGAGTTAGTTCATCTGCAAAACCTAAGAAAAAGGTTGTTAAGGTTTTGCGATACTTTCCTATAAAGCCAAGACTCCAAAGATTATTTATGTGCTCAAAAACTTCTAAAGATATGAGATGGCATGCTGATGATCCTACGAAAGATGGTGCTTTGAGGCATCTAGCTGACTCTGAGGAATGGAAAAGCTTAGACCAAAGATATCCTTCATTTGGTTTAGAATCTCGCAATGTCAGACTCGGAATGGCTAGTGATGGCTTCAATCTTTTTGGTAGTCTTAGTTCTATTCATAGCACTTGGCCCGTTGTTCTAGTTCCGTATAATCTGCCGCCTTGGATGTGTATGAAACAACATTTTCTCATCATGTCATTGCTAATTCCTGGCCCTAGCAGTCCTAGAAATAACTTCATCCGATAGCTAAAGAGGGTAACAAATACTAAATCTCCCCTGCACCCTTTACCTTGTCCTTGACTGAGAAGATGAAGCTTTGTCAATTCTTAAAAGGTATTAAAGTTCCCGATAATTTTTCATCAAATATATCGCGTCGTGTTCAGGTGAAAGAATGCAAAATACCTGGCCTAAAAAGCCATGATTGACATGTTCTAGTGCAGCGACTACTTCCAGTTGCAATACGTGGAATCTTACCTAAGGAAGTTACATTAGTTCTTGTTGAGCTCTCTAATTTCTGCAAGCAGTTGTGTTCAAAAGTATTATGGGTTGCAGAGTTGGAACGTCTTGAGTACTAGATTGCTGTCACACTATGCAAAATGGAAATGATATTTCCTCCATCATTTTTTGATGTTATGGTGCACTTGCCTATTCATTTAGCTGGTCAAGCTAAGCTCGCTGGACCCGTGTACTATCGATGGATGTACCCAATCGAAAGGTCAGTAAGTAAAGATAATAGTAATGGTTGTTTTTGTTTGTATTTTCTTAAAATTTGAACTTAAAATTTGTCATCTTTTATATTTATTCAGGTACTTGTACACCTTGAAGAAGTATGTTTGTAATAAGAGTAGACCAGAGGGATCCATTGTCGAAGGGTATCTTGCTGATGAATGTTTGAATTTCTACTCAAGATACGTAAATGATGGGATGGAGACTAAGTTCAACCGGACGGGGAGGAATGAAGAGTTCCGAGTTGTTGGATTGGATGGACGATTTTCTATATTTTCAGGATACAATCATGCTTTAGGGAAGGGAACGTTTAGGACTCCAACAGACGATGAGTGGGAACAAGCTCGTTTGTATGTGCTAATCAATTGTGAGGAAGTGGCACCATTTGTTGAGGAAGTCCACTTTATTGAAATTGTGCCTTAGTTAAAAGAAATATTATTTATAAACCTATGTCATAAATGCAATAATGTTTTGTACAGGAAGCACAAACAAGCGAGTTGGGATGAGCTCGGGCGGCGGGCAAGTGCTAGGAATGTGAACCGTATTCATAATGAATGGTTTGGTAAATGGTTTGAAAACCACATAAGTGTTAATTGTATGCAGTTAGATTATGTATATTAGTTTAAGTACTCTATTTAATTTTTTCCAAAGTAGTTTTGTAGATAGCATCTTAATTATTCTCTATTCCTGCAATTTGGATTCTACAAATTGTTTTCTAGTTCTTTCAATGGTATGGTGGATATGATTTCGCAGTTTAGTACCATGCCTCAAGAAGGATTCTACTTGTTTTATTTATATTTACGTTTGTTTTTTCTTATTTAGGGATGTTTGTTCTACTTGGAATTTAGCTACAGGTTCCTAGAGCATTGGTAATTAGTCTGTCCAACACAAAGAACAAGGAAAAAAATAGGAAGATGTTAGTAAACCACCTCCCCGCCCTTTTATTAGGATTTAGAGGATTACAACCTCATTTTGCCGACTGTTCTATCTCAATCCATCTATCCTAGTCTTGCACCACCTGTCACAAGTAGTGGAAAGCCACAAGTAGCGTGTAGTGGCAATTGTTTATTCACTTTCGGTTGAAGAAGCCATTTATTAGTTAATGGAGGAAGGGGCGTATAACTGGGACCCTCAGCCTTGGACGACCTTTGCCTGCTGCCCAAACTCAAGCCTGAAGCCCAAACCCAAGCCTGAACTTAACAAGAAGGTCACTCATTGTGGTGACTTAAGGTATTGAGTCCCAGGCCTGAACTTGCTAATTCCTGTCTAGTTTATTTCCTGATGCCCTCCTTCAGCGACATGTTTTTTTAAAAAAAAAAATTATTGGAGCTACTTGCTACTGATTGCTTATGTTTATTGAAGTTCATCATTCTTTTAATTCAAATTCAAATGTGCATAGGTATTAGACTAATAAGATGTTGTTATGTGTATGTTAAATTTATTTTCTCCTTATCTGAATAGGTCCAACAAATGAAAAAGGATGGGGAGTTGGTCAGCGAGCAACTTTAGAGTTTAGCATATGGTCCTAGTTGATTTGCTTCTTGTTTCAAGGGTTGTATTGCAAATGGATATAGATTTCACACAAAAGCTCGTGAGTCACGAAGGAAAACTCAGAATAGTGGAGTTTTTGTATCGGCAGAAACGTCAAGCTTTGTGAGCATGAAAGACATGAACCCAGTGACTGGTAGTGTTGGTTATTATGGTATGTTGAATGACATAGTTGAGTTGCATTATTGCAAGGAGAATAGAGTGCTTCTGTTCAAATGTGATTGGTGGGATGTTATGACTCGCGTAGGAATGAAAATAGATGGATATGGGTTCACTACTATGAACTTTACACGAACCTTAGCTACAAATGAACCGTTTATTCTAGCATCTCAAGCTGAACAAGTTTTTTATCTCCAAGATAATTTGGACGATAATTGGCGAGTTGTGTTAAAGACGCTTTCAAAGGGACTTGTATGATATGAGTTCAGTAGTTGAGTCGACCGAAGATAACATGGGTTTTTGCATGCAGCAAGATGTGGATATGATAACATAGTTGACAGCACACACAACATTAGCGGTTGGACTAGGAGTGAGACTGATGGAGTATAAGTTGTTACGGATACTATTGATGAAGATATCATTGACGGTGTTGAATGTGATGAAGACTTCATCAATGATAGTGATTGTGATGAAGACATTGATAGTGATTGTGATGAAGACAATGGCAGTGACGAAGATTATATGTAGTTTTTTGTGATGTTTTTTTTTGTGGGAACAAGCTCGTTTTTTGTGTGTGTGTTTTTTTTAAAGTGTTTTTGGTGTTTTTTTTTTTTTTTTGGGAGTGGTTATTATCTAGTGTCTTCCTTGATGGATTTACTTGATAAATTGCTTTATGTGACGATTTAGACAGGTGCAATGGTCAAACAATTTTGAGAGGATCTTAATGGTGACGAGAGCGGTAAGTTTAACTAAACATTCTAGTTCATTATTGTCTGATGTTTAATTAATGAAGCTTTGGGCTTGTTTACAGTTGGAAAGTAAGTTAGGGGCACTTCTACCCTTCCTAAGGTATTTGACCAACCAAATGGCTCAAAGTTAGAATTAGTATGGAAAGGCAGACAACCAGTGGGACCTCAAAAACATCCAAGCTTGTTCTCTAAATCTCTTGGAGTATTAATGGTAACGTCACGTCGATTTGATTGGACCAAAAATTGGGAGCTCCAAGATGTAGGCGACAAAGAGTGGTTATGGGATAACATTAAGGTATGGACATTTGGATCTGCACACACTTGCCCTAATTTTAAAAAAACTGACTATTTCATTTCTTAGTAGATCTTTTTATCTCTTATTTTAGGATAAATGGGAACTTGATGAGACTTGGAAGGAGCCTACTTTGGGTTTGATTTTCGGAGACGAATTCAAAAACAAAAAGAGTAAATGGAAAATGAACTTTTATTCCCGTTATGCCACATATGAAGAGCGTATAAGCCATAGGCCAGAGCAACTATCGCAACGTGAGTGGGTTCAACTTGTGGAGTTTTGGGATACTCCAGAGCATCAAGTAAGAAAAAGTGTAATGTTTAACTTAAGTATTTTTACAGGGTACAATACTAACGAAGAGATCTTTTTGTGTAGGTAATTTCCTAATGTAACAGGGCTAACCGTGCTAAGCAAATAACAAAGCATGCTGCTGGAAGAATAAGCTTTCACCAGTTTGGAAAGATAACGGTACATATGCTTATTATTTTTATTTTCCTACCGCGCCATTGAATTTGACTAGTAATTAACAATTAATAAATTTCTTTATGTTTGGTTAGAGTCAGGAGGTTGTAGCGCCCCATTTCCTAGGAGATCTTTTTGTGAGGACTCACACAAGTTCACAAACGCATGACGTTGTTGGTGATCAATCAAGAGAATACACTGCATGTAACAGTTTGATCTTAGTAATAGCTTCAGTTTAAATATCATACTCGGTTGTATCTAATACCGTGTGTGTAATTTTTTTTTCTGGAATATGAAGGACAAAATGAAAGACCTAGCAGGTATAGATGAACATGGGACACAACTACCTCTCTCAGATGAGATTTATAGGGAAGTGATGCCTCCAGAGTGGCATGGACGTGTGAGGTTGAATGGACGAGGTGTAACCCCAACCAACTACTTTGGCTCGACTGGTTTTTTGGAAGTCTTCTTCTTCTCTTCTTCTTCTCATCTTCCTTCTGAGGGTTGCTCGACTGGTTTTTTGGATGGGAAAGCTTTATGGTTGTCAAGGTGCTGTTTGTCAAAGACATGGGTTGAGAGCTAGGTTTGATTCCTTATGATCAGTAGTAGCCATAAGGAATTCGAGTTGTGACAAAGCATTGTTCCATTATTGTGGTTGGACTTAGAGGTTGGAATTGAGTAGAGTGTGGATCTGGAGGTAGAACTTGTTAAAGTTTGGGGCTTGATTCACGCTGTGCTTGGATGGAAACCAACGAGGAGAAATCTGGTAGTGGCTGTTTTGTTTAAACAATCCATTCTCTATGGGCGGACACTGTTGATTGTTTGGGATTGGATTTATTTCTGGCCGATGTACTTTGATTTTATGGTTGAGATTGGGTTTTGAAGAGAGGGGCTGAGATCGAGTTTGGTTTTTATGCTGCTTGGTTTAGCATAAGCAACTGTTGCAGATCTGATTCGTTGTAAAATTTCAAAACCTAGATCTCGAATAGTTGTTTGGAGGCTACAAGAAGCATTTGAACGTGATTTGATTTAGCTGCTTGATTCGGAAGGTCAAGCTTTGTGGTGTGGCTGTAACCAACAAAGGAGATAGTGGCAGGCGGGTTGAGAAGATGGTGTTGGGATCCATTTTCACATTTCGCCCAGATCCAGATCCAGATCCAGATCCACTTTAACATTTCGCCTGACTCTTGTTGGGCTTTAGTGTCTTTGGGCTTCGATTTAATTCAATAATACATAGCCACATCCCTTGAAACATTATGGACCCAAAGCACGCTTGAGATTTTCGGAGGCCTTTAGGGATTTCGACAGCAAGCAAGACATGGACCAACTTTGGAGAAAGAACACCTAGAATCTAGAATCCGGAACTGTTAAACTTAAGATTTATCTAGAGTCTTTATAGATAAGTCTCTAGCGCAAAATAGAACATTTGTACGGTTCATTTGGGAATCCTCTAGATATAGATTTATAAGCTTATGTAAAGGAGGAGGCCAATGGATACGTCTATGTAAGCAGTTATTGGTTTTAATACAGGTGAGGGTCTGCCTAACCCTAGCTTATTTGGAAAAAAAAAAAAAAAAACTACTTTGGCTCCCTATTATCTTCAGACAATCGTGTGAATGACTTGGAAAGCCAGTTGGCTGAAATGCAAAGAGTAGTGCAAGAGAAGGAGGAGGAAAGACGACTTGAGATTGAAGAGATTAAAAGGCAAGCACAAGAGAAAGATGAGCAAAGGCGACATGAAATAGATGAGATGAAGAGGCAGTTGGATGCACGAGATGCGGACATGGAAGCACGACTTATGCAAAAGGTGGTTAAATTTGCCAAGATGGTATCACACATGTATGTAAACATGCTTAGTTTCTTGTCTATGGATTTTTTTTTCTTTATAATTTGAGCTGGTCTCTTAGAGTCTGTAGTTATCTTCACCCTATTAAAAAACCTTCCTGGATGTATATTGTCAAGCCATTGAGTCAAAATATTTGTTTAAGTAGTTAGCTTAGATTTCATGGCAACTTGGTTAGTTCTGGAAGTGGTTTAGAGCTTAAGATCAAGTACTTGCAGCTCTGAGTCCAAATAGTGTTTAAGTAGTTGCTTAGAAATCAAGTCAGGAACCTAATATACGTTAGTTTCAATAAACTTCCCTTTTTGTACCCTAAGAATGTAGTTTAGTAGATTGATCAAATTGTTGATATCAAATAGAGGTCAGAGTGGCAGACCACTTGACAATTGTGATGCCAATTAGATAAAATTCTTGATGTGAATACTAATAAAACCACATACAAAAAAAAAAAAAAAATCTAAAGGGTAATTTGTACAAATATCAAAAGAATGGGTTACAAGTTGTTACTGTACAAGTGAAGTAGCTCATGAGAATGGAGGCACTACTGTGCGAATATCCTCGATACATTTCCCGTTGTGAATTTATAGTAGTTAAGATGGTCAATACTCCTTTTCAACTTTTCTGCTTGCCACATGTGCTGATTTCCCTTTGTTAAGAAAAATACCATGGTCCTGGAATCAGTTTGCACCCCTGCTCTTTTTGATGCCGTGCCTTAGTGCCTTACTAAGTCCCTGCTCCACTGTTTGCATCTTAGTCAGCTCTATGGATTTCTTGTTGGCCTTTCCATGACTTGCTGTAACTAGTTCTTCTTCCTCATTGCAAATGACTGCTGCCCATCCACCCAACATCCCTTGAAGAGTACCATCTATGTTGAGATTATTTGCACCCACTTTTGCCTTGTTCCAACTGCATAATTTTTGCTGCTTCCTCTCGAACTAATCATCAACATTCCAAGTATCCATGAACTGTTGCGCTTCTGATCCTCTCTCCATCTGGTAACCACCTCGAGCCACGATAACTCTCCTTGCCAATTAGTTTCCATCCTTTTGTTAATTCCTAACTTTTGCTATAACATAAAAGCTTTGCTAAAGCCCTCATACTCCAACAGGCGAGGTTTATCATTTAACTAGTTGAAGTGAATAAAGAGACTTGATTTAGTCCCTTCTTCCTTGTTGCTTTCGACCGACCTTATCATTCCTTTCATGCGGTGATTTTTTTACTACCGGTTGATCTTTCTTTCATATATTTCGAACTAGATTGCAAGTCGTGAACCTCGTTGTCTCCCTTGTTGCAATACTTGTATTCTCTTATAGGTTACTACCGTTTTTCAATAGAGCATTTCTGAACTTCATTATCCATCTCTTCCTCACTCTTCAGATCTTGCTCTCGGGTCGCGTTTATTGTCCCCTTTTCTTCCTTGCATTCTAGTGACATATTCCTTGTGTTCCTAGCACATTGGTCGTGAGAAATTGGTTTTTCCCGTGTTGAAGAGATTGTAATCCATTGCACTTTGTTTTTATTTGATCCTAAGTTGCTTTGCATTGCGGTGAACTTGATTCCTTTGGAAAGTTTCAGCGGTTGCCGATAAGCACCCAAAAGTGTATTATGAAACCCCCGTTGAGACATATAAATTTGGTTAACTATGTGTTTAATAATCATGAAATAAATATGTTTTCATACTTTTGTAGGTATTCGCGATAAACATGGAAATATGGTTTAAAACCCGCAATAAAGCACGAGGAACGACATGTATATGAATTCTTCCAAACCGCGCGAAGCATCAAACTTTCAAAGCTCTTACCTCTTGAACCGGGACTCGAATCGACAAGTGAGCTGCTCGGACAATCGCATGATGAACTCTACGCGATAGGCGGGAAGTTGTAAAATTGTCCAAAGACCGGACCGCCATGGGATCGCACATAGGACCCACTATACGGGCCCGCAAGATTGGATGAGTCATCAATCATGGAGCATGTCAAGACAAAAATGACAAATTATTGGTGCAAAGTTGACACCTTGCATGTAATTAATTAGATTAGGTGTTAATAGTGAAAAAGGCAAGGTGTCACTTTGTTTTAATGTGGTGGATAAAATGAAGTAAATGTGGTTTGATGTTTCACATGGGAGGAAATGAGATGTCTCTCAAATGAAGAAGAAAACAAAACAAGGGGACACTCCATTTACTCCCTTGACTTCTTTTCCTTACCTTGTATTATTTTAGTTCCTTAGTCATTTTATTATTTAGTTTTTGTTTTGTAAGAAAGCTTGTAATAGTTTTAATGGAGGAAACCTTGGTTTTCTTCTAGGAAATAAATAAAAAGCAAGTGAGTTTAGTTAGTTTTTTTCTTCTTCTTTCTCTCTCTTTTGTTCTTCTAGCTTGTAATTCATCATCCCAAGGATCATGAGCTAACTTCTCTTTTTGGGGAGTTAATCCATCTCATGTGAGGGAGAATATTTGTGGTTGGCTTGGTAGGTTGTTAGGAAGAACAATTAGACCTACATCCTATCCTAAAATAATAGTTGGTGTAGTGTCTAGTTAGGAATCAAAGTAATGAGCTTAGAGATAAGTCATTGCTTGGTTCCACTTTGCTAGCATGTATGAACTCTTTAATGAGCCATACATGTTAGGGATCAAGATTTTTTCTTCCATTAGGGCTTGTCTATGAGTCTAGGAAGAATCAAATGAACCTTTTCAAATCAACAACTAAATGTTATTTTTTACATGAGGAGGATTAGCTCTCCACCTTTCTTTTAGTAAATTGTATTTCGTATTAATTGCATGATTTCAAATCTTAATGTTTTTTCTTTAATGTTTGTATAGGAAAGAAATCTAGCATTAGTAGTAAACTTACTCACTAGTTCCCTAAGAGTAACAACCAATTTGTAGTTGTCCTAGACTTTAGGTTGGTTCGAATCCTTATTCCAACTTTACGAAACGAACATCGTGAGTAAGGAACTTTGAAATCGCTTTCGCATCAAATTAGAGAGTCAAATCTCTAACGTAGTAAAAAAAACTAATATCAAAATGGCGTCGCTGCTGTTCTAAAGGCATAGGACTTGTTCTACATATTGGAAGTTGCATCAAGGGGGAACCCCCACTCTCTTCCTTTCTTCCCTTTCGTTTTTTTTTACGTTTTTTTCGGATTTTCACTCGAAAACAACCTGTTCGCTCACGGATTTTTGGCTGTGCTTTCAGGTACCAAAAGTTAGGACTGGAAACGAACACTTCAAGCAATTATAAGAGTTCTGTGAAAAGTTGAACTCATTGTGCCATCAAAGACACGCGTGCGCGGTATTGGACACGCGTCCGCTAGTCTTACCCGCATCCGCGGGTGAATTTGTTCTGTTGGTGCTACTAATTTACCTCCAGCATCCCCTGATCTACCTTGATCCATATCCAGGCCTAAATATCTGGACATGTACCTGAAATTTCAAATATCTATTGGGATTAATCACGCCGACGATTGAAACGCCTGTTTCACTCTTTAGCGGTTTAAGCGGGGAAGCTACGAGGTTCCAACGTTTTTTACTTTTTTTTTATTGCATGAATGCCATGTACGTAGTTATTATAAATTAGTTTATGGATTATTATTTACGTCTTAGGCTAGAAATATGCATGAATCTTATTAATACGCCCGTAAATATTTACATGCGATTAAGTGGGTATGAATTTCATATTAATGTATATGTACATACCAATGGTACTATTTTGCATGGGTATCTATATTTATATGTATAAGTGTCTATTATTGCATGTTTAGTATTTCTCTACGTATACGTATGATAAAACATAAAATGAATAGTTTACCTACGAAATAAAGCGATGAAACTCTGAACGTAAGTAATCTAAACTAATTTTATGATGCTCATATTTATCAAAGTTTTCTCTACTCTCAATCCTATGAGATATAGTGGAGTAGAAAGTTCGTTCCACTCCTAGTGCTCTAGCATGGAATGTTTTCTAATCTAATTAGTCGGTCTTAAGTCAATGAGAGCTTTATGGAAGGTGATATGCTACGATACTTACTGAATTTGATTACTTGATTTTAACTACTTAATGCTATGGAAATATGATTGTTTTGAATCTAGATAAATGATTAGAGGGGAATTGAATCCACCTCGAATCCAACTTAATAGCCTAACATAGATTCTTGTATCTCGATTTTTACGTTCTTACGGCAAGAAATTCGAAGTTCTAATCCCTAGTGTTCATGGCATTTCTACCGAAAGTACTAACTAGCATGTGAGGTCGTCCACCCATTCTCATGGCTTAATCACGACCTTCTAGATTGGAATAGATTCTACAATGTTTCACGCTTATACCACTAAGTTTTCATCAAGGCTTCATCAACCCTCTAATGGAGGTTTTAGCCTTGAGTCATCAAACCATCATTTCCCATTTCATTATAACTACACATCATATTAAAATTTAACTTAACTAAATTAACTAACAATGGTTCAATCTATTTAAACTACGGAATGATAATCAACAAGAATTAAAATCAGATCTATAAATTGAAATAACACAATTCGAAATTGAGAAAACAACTATTTTATTTATCTAATCAATCAAGAACAATGATTCAAAGACTTAATCTAAAACAAGAATTGAAAATGGAACTAAAGCTTAATTTAATTAATGAAAACAGATCTAGAATTATCTATATTAATTTAGGTCTAACTAGCTACCATTAACAAAGAGCTAAACTTTTGTTTTTATACTTTCAGATCCAAAAATCGTGCATGGGCTTGGAGCCATGTTTTGGGCCAGAGAATCAGGCCCAAAACCTAATTCTTTCAGTCCAAAAAGGCCTCTTCAGCTGGAGTTGGCTTCCACAGACTTTTCGTCCACTTTTGCTCCTCTGATTGGGTCAAGGATGAGACCATTGGAAAGCTCTTTCCGAGCCGGTCGTTTTGACATAAGGTAGGCCCAATTCCGAGGTCTGAGTCCAAAGATACGGCTTTCGGAAGTTCTACTGACTTGTGTGCTGTTTCAGCCCGTGTCGACTTTTCAGCTTTTGACCGGGCTTTAGGAAGGCTTTATCTTCTTGAATCTTGGCCTTTAATCACGGAACTCCTTAGTAACCGACCTTTTCTCCTTTATCTCACTAAAGTGGCACATTTCTGCACATAATGGACTTTGAAGCCTGAAATGCATAAAAACACGTAATCAGTGTTAACTCTTAATTATTACTCACATAATTGGTCCAAAAGTATGACTGTTAAAGGGTTAAAACTACAGTTTTGGGCTCTTATCAAAACCACCCCAAACAAAGCATTTTACTTGTCCCTCAAGCAAAGATGAGAAATTAAAATAAGTGACTAAAAAATGGAGTTCTATCTATTCTCGTTTATTTGAAAGTGCTTAATTGCATCAATTCCCTATGCAATAAGGCCTTTAAACCACTAGGAATTCCCTAGTGGACGAAGTTATAGCCTCGTGAGAGTTTTCCAGTTGAAGGTACTCACAAACTTCAACTATGCTATAACGACTAAGAAATAAAACTATTGTTTCCTCATTCATGTCCCAACTATCTATACATCTCACTAGCAAATGAATAAGAATAACCAAGTCAAAACCTAAGCTAATATATGCATAATAATCAATCATCTATGATACAAATATATATACTATGAGTAATACTATGAAATGCCTAGCAGGTTCGTTTCTGAAACTTCGAATAAGCGCCCTAAGTAGGTCCTCACATAAATGTCAAGACAAAACCACTCGATTTTTCCACTCAAGTTTAATTTACTCTAGTGTGCAGTGGACACACTTTACCTTACAACTCAATGACAACAAGGAAGCCGGAGTCGATCAAACACATCTGCCACTTTACTATCACACTAACCTATTCCTAATTGAGCTAGAGGTCTTTATTAGGTGTTCTTGGGGATTAGGAGATGGTTTAAGAAGGAAGGAAATGGATATTCAAAAGGACAAGTCTGAGATAATAGAGTCTTCATATTATGTAACTTAGAGAAAACCTTGTTATTTTCTTTTGCTTTTTATACTTTGTTTCCATCCTTAGCCATATTTTTTTTTTTCTTTTTCTTTGGCTTTGACTCCTTTTTTATTCTATTTTTGGAGTTTTATTTATTTCTATATTTTTTTTTTTTTTTTTCCTTGGATGGAAACTTCTTTTCTTTTCCCAGAAAGCAACTAACTAATTTTTGTTTACTGAGGTTTTCTCTTCTTCTTTCTTCACTCATTCTATTCTCGGACTTATTCTAAATTGGGTAGGTTGATTTATTTATTTATTTATTTTGTTTTTGTAACGTGATAAAGGAATTGTGGTTTATGGAAGGCTAAAAGAAAGGCCTCGAGGGGCTTAACTAGCTGAAAATAATTCATAGGTTTGAATTTCTGGCTATATCGATCCAAAGAGGGCCTAAATTCTCGCTTAGGATATGGCATAGTGATCAAACAAGTGGACGGTAATATCTCTATCCGGATTTTACTTCTCCCTTTGTGTCATTTCTCAAATATTTCGCTCATATATAAGGCTTTTAGGCTATATTCTCACGCGATTTGTAGAATAAGTACTCTAGCCTAGATTTCGAGAAACTTCTCGCTAACAATCATAGATACTCATGTAATATATTTATTGATAGATGCAAAGATTATTACCTACATATTAATCTAAGTTTCTAACAATTATTCCGATGCAAAAGCTCATTGAGACTTCTAGATTGTTAGGAGCATGAGAAAGAAAACAATACCAATATTCCTAAGTGTATAGCATAACTTATTTATTTATATTTTTGAATTTTAAAAAATTTTAACTAGAAAACAAATGCATATTATACATATCTATATCCTAACGGATGCCTTAATTACACGCGTGTTTCTATGCCCCCAAACAAGAATCATGCTTTGTCCTCAAAGTATTGTAAATAAAGAGGGTAGGAAAAATACCATTGAAACGTGTGAAATCTTTTGGGAACATCCGCAAAACAAAGTTAGAACGCATTACTATAGGAAATAAACCGACGCAACTCTATACGAAGTTCCACCCATTATGGGGTTAACAAAATGAAATTGCTTGGGACATAAGCAGACACTAAAAAACTAAAAACTTACCTTATCTCCCCGCTTTTAAGCATCCTCCTCCTCATTAAAGATATGAGGTTCCTTTGCATCCCGCCATCCATTATAACTTGCTGCTTGCCGCCATTTATCATCTACTAATGCTAACCTGTTAAGTGTTATTATGTCCGATGGGATGTACTGGGCGACAAATGAGGTCGCAGACCGCCATCCCAGCCAAGTCATTATTCATGAATGAGGCGAACCACCCTATTGGTGGGTCTCATGACTTCAACCCTTTTCCAATCGTGAATTGTGCACGTATCAATGTGTAAACAACTACGATGATCGCGGCTTACCAACACAGGCATAAGAAGATACTTATGCCTCATGGTTTGGGCTCTCTTAAGACTAGTGACCAAAACTCGGGGAATGTCATAGTGGCGACGTCCCCTCCTAAAGCGAGGAAAATGTTACCAACAGATCTTTTTTTTTGAACCGCCATTCCCCAAAATATTCATCGGGATAAATAACATGGTGGTGCTTACGCGTTTAAGGACAGGCTACCAAGGGCAATGCTATATCGCCCGGTCCATTACTCAAATACCCTCCCCATAATAATCATGGAAATATGTATAATCATAAAGATATGCATTATCAGTCATATATGCCCATGTGTGAACAGGATCGTATTGGTATTCCTAAAACTAAGGCAACCAAATTTTTATTGAATTCATGTGTCGTGTCATCGACTACGACGGAGAATTCTTGATCTCCATCCCGATTATAATAGAATTTAACGTGGTCATAGAAATAAGCAAGTAAGTTGTGGTGAATATGACTCGCCATCACTTACCGTAGATGATGCCATCCTAATCGCAGGATCCCGGTGGTTCGAAACAAAGTGTCCATAGGTCTCGGTGCCCAACACATCTTTGAAAGACTGTTCAGGTATTACTATAGGAGATGTCATCACAATAACTCTTTGAACAGTTTCACAAAAATCCTGGAATGACCGTCTGAAAATTGGAAATTCCCGCGTCCACGAGAAACCTGGCACAAGCCGCTTCTTGTGTAAATGCGACATCTTTGTTATGGCGCGGGTCGCGCTTGGTATGAGGGCGGGTCGCGCTCTAGGTCCAGTAGATGAGGGCGGGTCACACTCAGTATGAGGGCGGTCGCGCTCTGACAAAATTTTTCAAAAAAAGTAAAAGGCGAAGCGCTGGCCTCGACAAAGCAGGCCTTTCATGTTACCAAACCGGAGTTTAGATGAAAAGAAAGTAAAACTTGGAGTGGATGGGAAAGCGGGATGATGGTGGAATGTATTGTGGTTTGTTAGTGTAGAAAGAAGGGAGTTTAAATAGGTTATGAGCTTCCAAAACTAATGGGGAAGTTCCCTATTTGTTTGAAGGCAATTTCGGAAATAGGAAAATTCCTAAAACCAAAACGGAAACAAGCCATTTTCAAGATTTCCTAAAAATCCGGTATCTTTCATAATCGGATTTAGAATAGTAACTTCTAAACTCTCCTAGATTTCATGCTACCACCACACAAGTCATAGATATGCCGATATCGGCCAAATTATCAACCTTTCCTCCAAGACAACGTAACATATATATGATCATATAACGACTTATGCTCGGTCTAAATATTTCCATGACCAACCAAACCAAGGGAAGGTGGGATAAATGATAAAACAAGCAGTACAAAAAATAACCAATTATATTAAAGACAAAATAAAAATATAAATCCAAAGAACATTAAATAAACACATTACTATTTAAATTTAACTCATTGAATTAAAATCCTTCTAATAAAACGAAATATGAAATAACAAATAACTCCAACCGGGTGAACACCTAGTTTTCAGGAGGATGATGGACCTTGAGATGGAGATTGGCTCGGGATGGAGAATGGCTTGAACCATCTGTCCTTCGGGCGACGACGCTCATGTCCGCCGGACTCGGCCTGAAACAGAGTCCTCCACGGGTGGCATGCGTCGAGCATCTCTATTCGAACAAGCGTTGGGCTTCCATCTCAAGCATCGAAAATCGCGATAACCGGGTTTGTTGTTGTCGGGTGGATAGTCTCCATGTTAGACAAGATATCGTCCGTAACCCTTCGAAAGTATTTCAAATCACCTCAAGGTTCCCTTGCTTCTTTTGAACTACTACCTGCCTATTTCGATATCTCCACAAATACCATAAACGCATCGCAAGGGCGCTTTGCAACACTTGCACGCGTTCTACATTAGAATTACACTTCTCTAATGCATCTTCATCCATCCATGTCATATCTTCCCTTTCATCCTCCGACTCATCCATTTTTTTCTTCGACAACGGCCAAGTCTCTTGGATGCAATCCAGTGATAGATACTTGCATTAGAATGCAATTTGATCTTAATAGGAGCAGATCTTGCGACAGCTCTAAAGGAGAGCATGATCTTAGTGATCAATAATGGAAGAGGCGCTTAAACTCTTCCCCACTTCTTCTAATCACATTAAACATTAAATCAAGGATGCAGAAATTATACTTCTTTGTTTGCAAAATCCAGAGAACGTGCGCATATTGCGCCGATATCATCGACTTTGTCTTTTCGGGGCGTTCCTACCAATCCACCGAAGCTACATCCGATTTGATTGGTTCTCGTGGTAATGGCATGGACGCAATGGGATGTCGGATTGTATTCACCCTCCACGACAAGTATCCTTCATCAAAGCGGGAACTCAAAGATAATCGGGGTTCTGAATTGTCGCTACTAGGTTGCTTTCAAGCGTAATTCCTAACAGTTCCTAACAACCGTCACGTTACTTTTCTCCGTTCCTCCTAACTTTATGAAAATCCTATCCCTTCCAATTCTCGCTTTTTATAAAACTGTTCTACCAAATCATAGTGATAGAACTCCTCGGTTGAGTACCACAGTCCGTTCCAATGTCTCTTAAACATCTCCGCGCCATAAAATGGCGCCAAACCGTCGGAAGCAAACGTTTTCGAAAAATTCACGTCGAAGCGCCATTGAAATTTCTTAGACTACTAATGGTTTGTAGACGGTGGGGAGGTGAGTTTGAAGAAAACTACTAAAATGGTGTTGGTGGCGTTGGTGGAAACTAGAATTGGTGGGTGTTTTCGGGTTGGGTTGGTGGTGATGATTGTTTAGAGAAGATTTAAGGTGGATTTGATTTTTTGTTGTAGGTGTAGTTAGGTTTTCTTTCCCTCTCTATATATATATATTTTTATTTTGGTTTTCCAAGTTTGATTTAAAATAGGTAAACGGGCGGTATTGAAAGGAAAGAAGGAACCGTATGCTTTTTTCTCGAAGGAAGGAGACGCGAACATGCGCGGTTTGGGCCCAAGCCCAGTTTTGAATTCGCGAATTTCCCGATTTTTGGCGCTAATTTCAAACTCAATTTGCGGCCATTATTGGTCCGATTTTGGCGAATAATGAGTTATGGAAATGATCAGTAGAGAATTTCCAATCCAATGATCCATAAAACACTTAATTCCAACCATGGGTGACGTATAAGAGGGTGGAAGAACGCGGGAAGGCGTGTGTGACGTGAAAGTTATGCTTAACTTAAGGAAAGCTAAGTTTAGATTACGCCAACCCAATTGAACTAATGGGCCTAAACAAAACCAATGGAAAGTTCGAGCAACTCGATGGAAAGATCGACGCTTCACCCCAAACAAATTTTAAACACAAAATTTGTTTACAACGCGGGTCGTTTAAAGTCAGATTCCCAAGACTTGTTGGATTGCTATTTCTATGATTTTAAGAATTTTAATTTTAATTTTATTTGTTTATTATAAGAAACATTAAAAACAATAAATATATAATTCACTCCATAGAGGAACATGACTCAAAACCGGAGAAAACATGCAAAAGTGGAAAACGTGAATTATGTGAACTGTGGACTTAGGATCCGGGGTACTTACAGCCACACACTCCATAGGGAGGGCCCTAAGTTACCTGAATGGTGTACTTATCAAGATATGGAAATGAAAGTAAGTACACTAAATGACAAGGGTCAGTCCTCATAGATGTGGTCCTCAGAAAAGGACTTCCTTACATCGCTTTGATGTGTAAATCAAAGTTCTTTTACGATTCTAACTATCTACGTAAACACAAATAATTAAAAATAATGAAATACGTGTTTATATCAATATTCCTACTCTCAATAATGAAGTAATATCAGAGAGTCAGGATTCGTTCCACTCTTAAACCTTCAAGACTTAAATAAAATTTAACTACTCGACACAAGGAACAATGGTGAGAGTAATGCGTTATGTGAAATTTCTATTCTATGATTATACTAATGGATTCAATTTATACTAACAAGATAATGACATAATTCAACTACGGAAATACTTGGCGGACTTCTATGATAAGGAATTAGGGGATTGATTAAACTTTTAACTCTACTTAATCTACTAACCAAGAACTGTCGACTCAAATTGAAATGCTATCGCGATAACAATTGGTAAATCTAATCCCTAACTATTCATGGCAACTTCTACTAAGCAATAATAACTAGCATGTGAAGCATTAAACCCATTCTCATGGTGAACTAATTACTTCTAGAATTGAATAGATTATCGTGACAAATTCTAAGCTAACAAAATCAAGTTTTCTTCATGCTTCCTCAACCCATCTAATGGATGGTTAGCCTAGAGTCATTAAACTATCATTTCTCATGGAATCTAAACAAACATAATATAAAGATTTGAACTTTACTTGTTTAAACTCAATTCAAACTACTCATGCAATAATTGAATTAAACTAATAATGACAAATAAGTAAATCTAAGGATTTAAGCTAATAAATAAATGAAAATGAAACTAGATTATGGAGAACTAATTAACTTTATTTATCTAATGAATAGCAATAACAATAATTTAATACTAAATTTAAGGCAAGAATAAAAACTAATTAATTAATGTAAAACTAGATCTAGAACTAAAGGTTTAATGGCTACTTTTCTTATCCTAACCTAATTTATTTTCTAACCTAACTATCTACCATTAACAAAGAGCTAAGCTTTGGTTTTATATATTCAGATCCAAAAATCGTGCATGGGCTTGATCCATGTTTTGGGCCAGAGAATCGCCCAAAACCCAATTTTTTCAAATTCAAAAAGGCCTCTTCAGCTGCAGTTGACTTCGACAGAATTTTTTGTCCACTTTGCTCCTCTGATTGAGCCAAGGCTTAGACCATTGGAAATCTCTTCCTCCGGTCGTTTTGACATAAGGTAGGCCCAATTCGAGGTCTGAGTCCAAAGATATGGTCTTCGAAGTTCTGTTGACTTTGTGCAATCGCTTTTGCCGCGCATGGACTTTGACTTTTCATCTTTTGACCGGCTTTTACAGAGGCTTTGTCTTCTTTGGAAATTGGCCTTTAATCACAGAACTCCTTAGCAACCTGGGACCTTTGCTCCTTTATCTCGCTAAAGTGGCACATTCTGCAAATGGACTTTGAAGCCCTCGAAATGCATAAAAACACGTAATCGTGATTAACTCTTACTTATTATTCACATAATTGGTCTAAAAGTACGATTGTTAAGGGGTTAAAACTACAGTTTTGGGCTCTTATCAAACCACTCCCCAAACAGCATTTTGCTTGTCCTCAAGCAAATATGAGAAATTAGAATAAGTGACCAAAATGGAGTTCTTAACTACTCATTTTTTTGAAAAGCGCATTGCATCAAATTTCATATGCAATAAGGCCTTAAACCACTAGGAATTCCCTAGTGGACGAAGTTATCTTCGCGGAGAGTTTCTAGTGAAGGTACTCACAAACTTCATCTATACTACAACGACCCAAGAAATAAAACTATTGTTTCTCATTCATGTCTCAACTATCTATACATCTCACTAGCAATTGAATAAGAATAACCAAGTCAAAACCTAAACTAATATATGCATAATAATCAATCATCTATGATACAAATATATATACTATGAGTAATACTATGAAATGCCTTAGTAGGTCTGCTTTGAAAAACTTCGAATAGCGTCCTTAAGTAGGTCCTCACATAAAATGTCAAGACAAAACCACTCTGATTTTTCCTTCCAAGTTTTCACACGTTTTCTAGTGCGGTGGGCACATTTTACCTTTACAGTCTCAATGACAAACAAGAAAAGCCCGAGAAATCAAACACATCTGCCACTTACTATCACACTAACCTATTCCTAATTGAGCTAGAGGTCTTTATTAGGTGTCATTTGGGATTAGGAGATGGTTTAAGAAGGAAGGAAATGGATATTCAAAAGGACAAGTCCGAGATAATGAGAGTCTTCATATTATGTAACTTAGAAAAACCTTGTTATTTTCTTTTGCTTCTATACTTTGTTTTCCATCCCAGCCATATTTTTTTTCTTTTTTTTCGCTTTCACCCACTTTTATTCTATTTTTGGAGTTTTATTTATTCCTATATATATTTTTTCTTTTCCTTGGATGGAAACTTCTTTCTTTTCCTGAAGCAACTAACTAATTTTGTTTTACATGTTTTCTTCTTCTTTTTCTTCACTCATTCTATTCTCAGACTTATTCTAGATCGGGGCAAGTTGAATTTTTATTTTGTTTTGTTTTTGTAACAGGTAAGCAAAGTGAATTGTGGTTTATGGAAGGCTAAAGAAAGGCCTCAGAGGGGTGACTAGTGGAAAATAATTCATAGGTTTGAATTTCTTCGCTATATCGATCCAAAAAGTCAAATTCTCGCCAGATATGGCATATGATAAAAAAAGTGGACGGTGGATTTCTATCCGATTTTTCTTCTCCCTTTGTATTTTCTCAAATGTTTTCAAGCCATATAAGGCTTTTAGGCTATATTCTCACAGGATTTGCAGAATAAGTACTCTTAGGCCTAGATTTTAAACTTACCGCTAACATGATGACTCATCAATCTTGTGGCCCCAGCATAGTGGGTCCATGTCGATCCGATGGCGATCCGGTATTTTTTAGGCGGTTTACAACTTCAGCCTATCGCGTAGAGTTAAATACCATACGATTATGCGCGACTCTCTTGTCTTTATTTAGTCTGGTTGAGGTAGGAGCTTTGGAAGTATGATGCTTCGTGGATTTGAAAAATTCATATATCGCCGTTCCTCGTGCTTTATTGGGGTTTAACCAATATTTCCATGTTTCTTGCAAATATGAAAACATATTTATTTCTTGATTATTAAACACATAATTAACCAAATTTATATGTCTCGATGGGGTTTCATAATACACTTTTGGATGCTTATCACCTACCCCCAAACACTTTGCTTGTCTCGAGCAAAAAAGACACTAAAATAGATAAGTGGCCAAAAATGTGTAGTCTAAACTAATTCTCGTTTAGAGTGCGATTGCATTGACCATATGCAACAAGGCCTTAAACCACTAGGAATTCCCTGAGTGGGCCGAGTTATAGCCTGGTGAGAGTTTTTTCGAAAAGATACTCACAAACTTCATTTATACTTCTGGCGACTTCAGTGTGAAACTTGTTTCCTAAATTAATCTCGGATATCCATACATCTCCTTAGCGGGGAGCGAGGATTTATTTCTTTGAAACTTCAAGTTAATATGTATTCAATAATTAAAACATCTACATATGATTATTCATGCAATTGAACTTTTCATTGAAATATACTAGCGAGGGTTGTTTACGGATCCTTGGAGAGCATACCTAAATGGGTTCTCGGTATGTGTTGAAACACATATTCACTCAAAAATTTTCCACTCGGGTTTTGTTAACTCCGGTGTGCGGTGGGCACCGCGTTTCCTTATCTCAATGACGGTCGAGGAGGAGCCGATGTCGATCAATCCGTCTACTACTTATTATCACACCACCCTACTCCTAATTGGGCTAGAGGTCTTTATTAGGTATTGTGGGGGCTTAGGTGATAGTGTACAAGAAAATGGAAATGGATAATCAAAATTCTTGAGTATGAGAGAATAGGGTCTTCATATATTTATACTAGAAATCCTTTTTCCTTTCCTTCTTCTAAGCTGAGTTTTCCAACCTTGTTCTTAAGCCTCTTGATACTAAGGTTTTTTTTTTTTTTTTTTTTTTTTTTTTTTTTTTTTTTTTTTTTTTTTTTTTATAAAGGCTTAAGAACATGATTCTATTTTCCTTTTACTGGAAGCAAATGGCGACTTATATTTGGGACAAGTCTTTCTCTTTATTCTTTCCACATTTCATCCTATTTCTCATCATCACTTAGGTAGGTTCTTTTATTTGGTTTAATAGATGGGTAAGGAATTTTTTGTGGTGAAAGTGAAAGGTTTGATGAAAGGTTCGATTGGGTGACTAAGCGGTAATATTTGTAACGGTAAGAATTTTAGCTATGTCGATCAAAGAAGGCCTAAATTCGCCTAGGGTTGGGGTGGTGATCAAGTAAGTAGATCGTAATTTCCTCTGTCGGAAAAACTACTCCTCGTGTCATCACACACAAATCCACTCATATCAAGGCTTTTGGTTAGATTCTCCACAGGGTTTATAGTTTAAGTAACTAACCGTTGTTTCGGAAACTTCTTGCTATGTACAATCAATGATACTCGATTACATGAATATTCATGAAAAAGATGTATAAAACTATTGCGTGCGTATTATCTAAAATTTCTTAAAACAAATCCTAATTAGGATACTAATGTGAGATTTCTAGACAATTTTCATCATTGAAAAGGAAACAAGACTTTGTCACTAAAGTACAATTATTAATATGAAAATAAAAACTATATATAGGCTACAAGATGCCTAATTCTTGCTATAGGTTTAAAAGCACCCCAAAGCGAATGATGCTTAGTCCTCGAAGGATCAATAATTAAAGAGAGAAAGTACGAGAACCGTGAGCAAAATTAGGGCTAGATTCTTTGGGCCAGGAGGTTGGAGATCATAATATATTATTGGAAAGAACAAGAAAATGTTCAATAGCACACTAAACATAGCACCGCGATATAATAAAACCACAACATATGAAACATGAAAAACAATAGCACACCAAACAAAAGGTTTAACTAGATATATGTACAATGGCAAACTCGAGTTTACCATCCGGTGGGGCGTGAGGGTGGCGTCCTCTTTAAGGAAATGCATTTCCTTAGCATCGCCAATAGATAATAGTCTGCCAAATTTCTGCCCATTCTTTGTCTCGGATTCCTCAAATTGGTCTTCATCTTTTCATCCTTTGGGTAACATCGAACATGCACCGGTATCTCGAAGGGGACGCTTCCATTAATTTAAACCTCCGATGAAGCGAATGATTACGTTTCTTTGGGCACATGGAATCCACCTTGACCAGTCATGAAAAGTAGGCGCAAACTGTGGGAAATGTGTCTTCATGATTAAATGGCGGTGGTGGTAAAAGTATATACTTATCTGAAAAGTCTGAGCTCGTTTGGGCTGGAGACAACACTGACCTAAAATGTTAAATAATGCATGACCACGAGCTAGTGCACTGAATACAGTATAAGCAGCCTCATTGGCGTTGAAAAATGCCAATCTCCCATAATGTTTAAGAGTACAAATAACATGGCGGTCCCCATGTTCATGGTCATGCTTGCTAATGGAATGGTGATGTTTGCGCCATGGCACATGGCCATCTCTCTCTCGTTTGATCTCAAGACCATCACCATAAAAGTTGGAAGCGCTTGCCTTTGAAGAAAAGGCGGTAGAATTATGAAAGATGTCTTGCCAAGATCACGTTGGTTAAAGTGATATGGGAGGTCCAAAGATAGAAACAAGTTGTTGTTGAGAAAAGATATGAGGTGTGTCATCGGCTTCGGATTGTGAACCGTCTAAGTAGAAACCATGCATGGTTGAATGGTGTGTCATCCATATTAGCATAAAAGTATGCAGCCAAACTAGGAGAATAAGTTTGGTCGGGTTGAAGAATTAGGGAAGACCACCCGATGTTTGTGATGTAATCATGGAAAAGATGGCCATAGGCATTGGAATCCATCATAATTTGAAAGGATTGCTTTCGGGAATGAGTTTTGGGAGGGACCATGGATGATGAAGATCTTTGTGATTGATGAAGATGCCATAGTGGATGAAGTAATAAACTAGATGCGGCAAAATTTGGATGGAAAAATGAGTATGTAAGAAAATAGACCCTCTGTAGCACATGTTAAAATTATATTAGTCACAATGGAAATGATGACAATCTACTAAGCATTTCATACAAAAAAATAAAACAAAAGGATAAGATAAAATACATGAATGCAGCGGAAAAAAGCGTAATAACATATATGATTATATACTTATTGACTTAGTAATATCATGGATTCTGCGATATTGATCTAGGAGATGCATATTTTGCACGATTTGTTTAGGTCTTCTATTTGTTGGCGAAATTGCATCTGAATGTCCCCTTGGTTGCAGAGAAGTCTGAGTTTGATTTTCCATTAGGGGCGTGATTTTGCAGGATTGAGAATGAGTTTCAAGATCTCTTCACATTCAACATCATGAGTTGCTTGGCGATCTTGGAAATCTGAAGAGTTGTGATGATGATATTACGGCGTGTAGTTCCCTCAAACCACGATGAAGGAGTTTAATGCGATCCATAGGATTAATAATATTCACCATGGCATTTTCATCAAATAAATGGTGAAATTTGAGCTTGGGGTGTTGCGCTCATCTATCAGTATTAGGGGTCCAAAACCAGCGAGTAGTCTGTTTGAAAGACCTTTATATATGCTCTTTGAAGGGGTGTCTACGGAGAAATTCTTTGGATAACCCTGGCAACGCATCATGTCTAGCGTAACCAAAGTGGGTAAAGCTGCTGACCTTCTTGTTTTCTTGGTGATTACGTTCGGAGGTGTTGGATCATACAAAGTCATCTCTCTACGAGTTTGCAAAATCAAAGTAGGTGAAGGCGAGGCTTTGTGATTTCAGATTGGTGTGATGTACCTAACACATTATGTCCCAAACCCGATTGGAGCACAACACGTTGATTCTGTTTCAAAGGCGTTGAAGAACAATGTGATGTGTATTTTTCGGCGTCGCCATGAGATACGGTAGCTTTCATGATAAAGTTTTTGCGGAATCAAATGATGACTCTTGAAAAAGGGACTCTGGTTATTTATTGGGATTTGAAGTATGTGGGAGATCATGTCCTTATTCAATTCAAGCGTTGTCCATAGGCATTGAAGTAGAATCTTCCATCTTCATAACGCTAAATTGGTAGAACATCAAAACCAATTCGGGAATAACTAGCTGATGAATGATATAGAAGAGGCGTCCGGCCAGCGACCGTACGATTTCGATGTCAAAATAAAGGAGAAAACCGGCCCCTCTTGAAAGATTTCATGTAGTCTTTCTCTGCCGTTATTTTTCTTGGTTGAGCCATTATTGAGGGAAGGATAGTGAAAATTGTATGAATAAGAATGGCTTAAAAGAAGAGATTTATAGCCAATCACGGAGTCAAGTGTAGTTAATGACCCATGTGATTATGAAACGACATCATAGGGGATCCACGATGTAAGTCTTTGTCATGTCGGATATCCAAATATAATTAATGAGATTGTTGAATGTTTAGAAAATCACGGAGGAAAGTTTCACGGGGGTAGTTAAACTTACGCGTAATTTCAGAATTGATGATCATAACTTCGGTAATAGAATATGGATAGAATAATCGAAGTACATCTGTGACAAGTGTTATGTGTACCTTGTAAGCGTCGTGATTTTCTCCGAACACCATGTGTATCCATTAATGATTTTGTTGAATTTTTGGATGGCCTTTCGTTGTTATGGTTTGCTTATTTATTTACTTATTATTATATATATATATATATATATATATATATATATATATATATATATATATTTTTTTTTTTTTTTTTATTATTATTTTTTTTTTTATATATATATATATATATATATATATATTAGAGACAAAAAGACAACTAATAGACACAACTAATTAATCTGGAACTTCTCCATTTAATACATTAACCGCATACAAATGTGTGAGAATTATTTAACACACCATACTAATATACAAAATGAAAATCAGAAAAAAGAAAAAGCGGTTACATAGATCTAGTTATCTTTGCATCGTTTTATGCATGAGTGACAAGAGAATGATGATAAACACTTCATCATCACAATTAATGTGATAGCCCATTCAGCGTTGCTCCTTTTCCCATCGCTCTAGTTTATTCATTATTGTCAAGAAATTGAAAATTTGTGAAGAAGAAGTTGTGAAGATTGAGAGAAGGGAATGAGTGAAAGAGGAAAGGAGAGTTGTATTTATAACTTGGTTTCGACCCGTTGGGCATGTGACCGTTTGGATCGATCCGTTGGGTTCGACCGTTGGGCTTGTGAGAGTAGGCCCAATGAATCAAGGAACAAACTCATATTTTTGAAAGTACTATATTAAGCATAACATAAATAATTTCTCATTTAAACCGTGCGGAGATACAAAATTATGAGAAATCAACCGATATATAATAATTTAGCACTAAAAATAAAAATGCAATGCATTAGGGAAATAAATGACATAGTCATTTTTAAACCAAAAAGAAAATAAACGACTCTTGGGAATCCTCGGGTTAGCGAAGATGAACGGGTTTCTCGTCTTGGCCCACGACGAACCGGTGAGTTATTTGGGCAGGGAATGTGGCCTATATAATTTGTAACAAACCGATCTTGGAATTCTTCTTGATTAGCCATCATCATTCTCGGAATTGGCCTTGGCGATTTCTCATTTCTTCTTGGAATTCATTACGGGAAGTAATCATCTCTTCTGGCGAAGAAACATCCTGCGCATACTAGAATTCATGTTCTCAAGGCATCCATAGGAGTATTTATTTAAGCATGGTATCTTCGTTAAAAAGCGATCACAGTGGTGAAGCGGAGGAGGAGGTACGTTATCATGCTCAATGTCATCTCTAGCTCTTGGGTCCCAATGGTCCAAAACACAAGTCTCAAAAATTCCAAAATTCTCGAAAGCCCTTGTTTCAATGAAAAGTAGCGGTTGGAACCCTAAATTAAGCATAAAATTTGAGTAACAAGTCTGACAAGAGAGTGACTGTTTGGCGGATCGTAGAATATGGCCTAGGAAATGGACCATACAGAAAGTGTGCTTCCTCTCTGTAGGATCCACGGCAGGTGCAAGAAAGTCTTGTTCACGTCGGGGCGTCTTTGAAGTTCAATGGCGTTGTCGCCAACCATTAGTGGCGGCTAATTGGTTACGTCGGCGAATGCTGGTACACCTTGATTCGAGGCGGTGTTGTACTCCCCTCGAGAAGCGTGTCAAACATCAAATCCCTCGTGGTCGGATACTCGACAATAACGAAGTCGGGCTATCGAGTTAATCGGTATCTGCGGCGGTATTGAAATCAACTCCGGCGTGAGTTCGCGTTCCATCCCATCCCCGTAATCAAAATTGTCACCCGGAAACCTCCATTGTTATAAAATTTCAACACCAAATCTTGAATATTGAGCTGGGATTCGATGCAAAGATATTCCCACTCTCTACTTTTCAATTTCCTCATCAAAAATGGGTGAAACATCCGGAATTATATAGATTTTGAAATTTCTCATTTGTAATTCGTCTTCGTGCTGCCATAGTAGCGGTTTAAATTGAATTTTGATAGTGCAAATAGTAAGAGGTGGGTGGAGGAGGTGCTGGAGGAAGGGGTGGAGTTTGGTGGAGGTTGACCAGCGTCTTGTCGTCGATTCGATGGTGGAGAAGTATATTATGAAGGGTTTATGTTAGGGGACCAAGATCCGGTTTTTGGAAGAAGAAAATAGGGGCGGCGGCGTGGGTGTGCCTTGGCGTGAACTTTAATACCGGATCGTGGGTTTTAGGTCGGGTCAAAATTTTGGCCCAAGTACAAATGAATTACAGAAATTCTGTTATGTCGAGAAATGTTCGAAACTTCAAACTTGGAAATTCGATTCGTTTCAACTCGAATTTTACCCGATGAGATATCGAAGCGATCATTATTAAAAATGCCATCCATTAGAATATGAAAAATCACATTCAAAAATTTTTTTTTTTTTTTTTTTTTTTTTTTTTAACAATTTTTGGTTTTTATTTATTTATCCTTTATATACAAATGTACAAGTCGAGAAGAGCGTGTCAACAACACGAAATCAAATAAAACAACACATCACAAACGGCTTAACTTCGGGCAACTTTCAGCCGGCTGCGGGTGAACCCAATCCGACCCGGTGTGGCTTATCCTTTATGTTTTGGGGGCCTAGGGTTTAGGGCGGTACCATCCTTGACCAATGTGCAATGGTCTAATAATAATATTACCCTTAGTACATATGGTATAGCCTCAAACCGCCCGAAAGCAGATCACATAGAAAACTGAATGGGGTTGGCACGGGGAATCCATTGCGTCTGAACTATGAAATATCCGATGGTGCATATCCACGACTCTCTTTGGGCACCATCTTTGGGTGCTAATAAAACAAAGCGTGTATATACATGTTGAGTCTTTTAACGTCGGATCCTCAAGGCGAATGTGAGTCTTTTAGCGTCGGATCCTCAAGGCGAATATGAGTCTTTTAACGTCGGATCCTCAAAGGCGAATGTGAGTCTTTTAACGCCGGATCCTCAAGGCGAAATCCGTCAATCCTCAAGGCGAATCCCGGAAGCGGCGGGGCGGCGGCGAAGTTTATCTGTTGAGCTGGTGTCGGACAATAATATACCTTATACCGGCTCATCTCGGATAAAAGATCAAGACACTGGACGAGAAGGAGTTTGGCGGGTTCATACACCACCCCATCCTTTTAATTTCGTAAACTTTTCGAGCAAAAGTACTACGACCATTACCAATTCGAGATGGGTGAGATTTGGACCAAATGATGAGTTGGAGTTAGCGAGGAAGAGAATAGAAAAGGGAAGAGAAAGAAGGAGTTGAATTTTTGGTACCCATTGTTTTCACGGAGGCGCGTTTGCTTTCGATTATCGGAAGACATTTATACTCAGTTTGAATTAGAGTTTTTGTGGACTAAGGTTAAACGCTTGCAACCACACACTCTAGGGATTTTAGAAAGAAAATAGAAGAGGGCCGGCTACCCTAATGGCATACTTTTCCTTGTTTAAATACATGGAAAAAGTACACCAGCCGAATCTATTAGTGCTGTGTAGACTGGATCATTGAGAAGAGTCTCTTCGACATCACGGAGGCGCAACTCATGATAATGTTTAAAAGTGGCCATTTACTTGGAATTCGCTACCATCATTTCACGTTTTTCGAGAGATAGCCCCATAAGGGGTGACAGCAGAGCGATGAAAGGACCCGGACCATCGAGTTTTTAATTTTCACGGAAAAATGTGTAATCTTGAGTTGTACATCAAAACTTTTTGACCGATTTTGAACTCTTTTCGCAATATGTGCTTGTCATGCACTCTTTTCATGTTGGCTTTATAGGATTTAGAGAGATCATAGGCATCACTCGAATTTCCTCAAGCTCATTTAAGCGCAATTTTCTCTTTTTAAGCCCGCCCGCGTTAGTGTTATAATTGAGGCTTTTGATGGCCCATAGGGCCACGGTGCTCAAGTTCAACCGGCGGATGACAAGGTTTTCCAAAAGCGAGGCGATCACGGAGACATCCCTATAGGTGTCTTAAAAGGCATTACGTATGCCCACAAGGCATCGGATGTCGTAGAGACCGATCTTTCCTAGATGGATTGGCGTTTTTTCAAAATGGATTTTATTTCTCGATTAGAGACTTCTACTTGACCTTTGGTTTGAGGATGATCTGGAGTTGCCACTTTGTCGTGACTCCATATTTCTTTACTAATGATTCAAAAATTTTATTGCAGAAATGTTTTCCCCCATCACTAATTATAGCTTTTGGAACACCAAATCGAGAGAAAATATTTTCTTTTACAAACAAAACTACCGTTTTATGATCGTTAACCGCGACATGCCAATGCCTCAATCCATTTTGACACATAGTCAACTGCTACAAGTATGTATAGGAAGCCATGAGAATTTGGAAATGGACCCATGAAGTCGATGCCCCATACATCAAAGATTTCCACAATTAGAATGGGATTTAAGGGCATCATATTGCGTTGAGTAATGCGACCTAACTGCTGGCAGCGATTGCATGCTTTGCAATGCTCATGTGCATCTCTAAACAGTGTTGGCCAATAAAAACCACATTGTAGAACCTTGGCAGCAGTTTTCTTACCACTAAAATGACCACCACAAGATTGTTCATGGCAGAAGGATAACACATCGTTGTGTTCCCAGTCGGGAATGCTGGCGGATTAGTTAGTGCGAACAATACTTGAAGAAGGTAGGGATCATCGAAATAGAATTTCCACGATTGGATAAAACTTTTTCCGGTCATTCTGAGACCAAGATAAAGGAACTTCCTCGGTAACTAAGTAATTTACTATGTCACCGTACCAAGGGGACGAAAAATAGAGTACAAGTGTTCATCACGGAAAGGAATCGCGGATAGGTTCGATATCGGTATCAACATCAGCGACAAGTCTTGATAAATGGTCTGCAACCACATTTTAAGCTACCTTTTTATCTCTAATTTTGAGAGTAAACTCTTGCAAAAGGAGAATCCATCGGATCAACCTTTGTTTTGCATCTTTTAAGCTAATAGATAGCGAAGTGCGCATGGTCGGTGTAGACAATAGTTGGAGAACCCACTAGGTAAGGGCGAAACTTATCTAACGGCGTATACAACAAATGAGAAACTCTTTCGGTGGTGGTATAGTTACGTTGAGCTTCATTAAGGGTTTTACTCGCATAGTAAATGACAACCCGGCTTATCTTTCGGCGTTGCCCTAGTACAGCTCAATAGCATAGTAAACTGCGTCACACATTAATTCAAAAGGTTTAGACCAATCGGTGGTTGAATTATAGGGGCGGTAGTTAATGCGGTTTTTAATACCTCAAAGGCTTGTTTGCAACTGAAATTGAAATCAAAAGCGGCATCTTTTAAGCGAGGAGATTGGTTAAAGGTCTAGCAACCTTTGAGAAATCTTGAATAAATCTCTATAGAAAAACTGCATGTCCTAAGAATCGCGCGAATGTCTCGAGCAGTTTTGGTATAGGAAGTGAAGCAATTTTTTTCTATCTTAGCTTTGTCTGCGCCGATTCCGTCCTTTGAAGCGATATGTCCTAAAACTATTCCTTTAGTAACCATGAAATGGCATTTTTCCCAATTAAGAACAAGGTTTTCTCTTCTGGCGTGTAAAGACCTTTTCAAGATTTGATAAGCGACTATCGAAAGAATCTCCATAAATTGAAAATCGTCCATGAATACCTCCATAAACCGTTCAACCATATCACTGAAAATATGAAGCATCATGCGTTGGAAAGTACGGGTGCATTGCAAAGGCCGAAAGGCATTCGATCTATATGCAAATGTTCCAAATGGGCCAATTGAGCGTTGTTTTTCTTGATCGGCGGGGATCTATGACTATCTGAAAATAACCGGAATAACCATCAAGAAAGCGGTAATAGGCATGACCGGCTAAGCGTTCGAGCATCGATCGATGAATGGAAGTGGAAAGTGATCTTTACAGTGGCGGCATTAAGTTTCGCGATAGTCAATGCATATTAGCCATTTTTTGGGATCTGGCGGAAATGCATTCATCTTTATCATTTCGCACAAGCTGTAATGCAGATTTCTTTGGAACTACATTAATGCGGGACTCGCCCAAACACTATCGGAGATAGGGTAAATAATACCGCATCTAGTAATTTTAACACTTCTTCTCGTACCACATCTTTCATGGTAGGGTTTTTAAGCGTATTTGTAGTTCACGCGGCGTCTTAGCATTTTCTTCAGTGTATCGCGATGGGTGCACACATTAGGTTCAATGCCTTTAATGTCATCGAGGGACCATCGATAGCGAGCGATGTTGTTGAATGACATTAATTAAAGCGAGCTTCGATCGTCGGTTAATTGTGAAGAAATAATAAGCGGGTGGCGACCATCGACATCAAAGGTATGCGTATTTTAATTCGAAGGAAGTGGTTTTAATTGAGGGGTGGGCGGTGGGTATTAAAGATTCTTGAGGAAGGTCATCATCCATGTAGTAAATCTGAGGGATGATCATCAAGTTACTAGACATCAACTGTTGTAGGGTCAATTAATGGTGCGACGACTCTAATAACTCGTTTACCGTTTGTATAATCATCGTCCTCAAACTTCGAATTAAGCTAAAGGAAAGAAATTGGTACACTTCATCCTCGGGGAAAAGAGTTTGAGAAATACTCTTTGCGGAATCTTTGTCAATCTGTTGACTTCACCATCAATGTCGCTCACGGAATTTGTTTCATTAGAACACATTCACCTCGACCGAAAGATTTCGAAGGACATGGTCATGGAACCATCTCGACCGGTTAATAAGAGCATTAGTAGTGGCAAAGGAGCGGACGTCCTAAAATGATAGGAATGGAATCACAAGCAACTACGTATCAAAATAACAAAGTCTACAGGATAGAAGAAATCTTGGACTTTTACAAGGACGTTTTCCACAATTCCTTTTGGATACTTTATGGAACGATCTGCTAACTGTAGAGTCATGGTGGTAGGTTTGAGTTCATGAAGACCTAATTGTTTAAATAAATAATATGGAAGTAAGTTCACGCTAGCTCCTAGGTCTAATAGCGCAATAGCCGTGTATTTGTCACCTAAGGTGCATGGAACCGTTGGTCGACCAGGGTCCTTGTATTTTACAATACCATTGTGTTCGGTGATGGAGGGAAATTGTTGATGAGGAGCGGCTTGTTGAGGAACATTAGTTCTCTTTTGTGGTGCACATATCTTTTAGAAATTTTGCATGTTTTGGTAGTAATTTTAAGGCATCGAGAAAAGGTAAGTTGATTGTTAAATTTTGAAAAGTCTCGAATTTGACAAAATTGTCATCGGGTTTATTCTTTGCTAAAGCGTCGCGAGGAAAGCGGTGCCTTAGGGGAGGAATTTGGCAAAGGGTCTACTTGCTTGTTTCCTACATTCGGAGGTGTTGACTTTGTTGTATCGGGGAATCTTCCATAGGTTCATTATTAGAACTAGAATCCTTGGAACCTTCTTTTCTTTTTGGTTGATCATCGGCATCGTATCGATTGTCTCAGATTTTTTCGGATCGTAAAGTAGTGATTGCATGCACCTCACCTTGGTTGGGGGTGCTTGTACGAGTGTAGTGGTGGTGAGTTCAAAGGCTGTGTTTTTTGGTTTAGGGTTTGGAAGCTGCTTGTGCAGGAAACGCCTTTTCGACTCTTTTCTTGCGCCAATTCTTTGAAGTGATTGTTGGATAGGCGTTAAAATTTTGAGAATTTGTTGGTTCATGTAAGCGGGGAAAGTCTCATTTGTCCTATCCGTAATGGTTGGCGCGAGGTTGTGCAACAGGTAGTAGTTCTCGATTATTGCTTAGAAGTTGTTGATTATAGTTGGGATTTGGATTAAATTTGGAACAAATTTTGCGGTTGGTGCGATAATTAGCATTATTTTGAAATTGACCTTGTTGGTATTGTTGATTATTTCCTTGGCGGTATGGAATAAAATTATTGGTAGGTCGAGCAGGTTGATTAAGCGAAACCCGAGGAGGAGCCCCCATTTGTTGGTTATTTTGACGCAAAGCGAAATTCGGATGTTGTCTCCACGGTGCATTAGGAATGTTGAATGCACATGCCTCCTCCGCTTGTTGAGTAGGGGAAGCATATAACAAAGGACAATATGCATCGGGATGATCGGGACTAAGACAAAGGACACAAGGAGGCGGTGTCAAGCGTTCATGGTGGTTTTGGTAGTTGATCGTTTACTTGAGCTGCAAGTGCATCTACTTTTTAGTTAGGGATTCTATCAAATTTTTTTATTTCGGGATCGGGTTTTACCTCAAAAATAGATGTGGCTTTTGTAGCGGTATCCTTTGATGATCTAGGCGGCTCGGTGTTACCCGGTGTATACCTTTTTTAGCTTGTTTTTCAAAGAAAAGTATAAGCCGGTAGCTCCTTTGTCCATGAAGCAACCTCCGTTCATTATATCAAGAGTTTCTTTTTGATGATCGAATGAGACCATTAAAGAATGAGCGAACAAGGACGACTTTTCTAGTTGGTGGTGAGGACATTCTATGAGAAGATCGATAAAAGCGACTCCATGCTTCCGTAAAAGGATTCATGAGGATTTTGACGGAAGAATTGAATTTTTGAAGCATTTCGGTTGTTTTCTTCGAGTGTAAAAGCTGAAGCATGAAAGCTTGAACTAGTTTATTCCATGTGTCTATGGATTGTGATTGTTGTCCTGCTAGCCGGATTGATGCTTTTTCGCTTAAAGTGAATGGAAAGCGATCGAAGCAAGAGTTGTTCCTTAGAGGCTGGCTGGATGATGAAATGTTGTTGCCACTTGTTGAAGTCTACGAAGATGATTATGCGGTTTTCGTGCTCCAACCCATGATATATTGGTAACAAACTGAAGGCGTTTGGTGGGATCACGAAAATCACCGACAATGTCCTCAAGTTTAATGCGGGGAAGAAGGTCCTTCTGTAATGCGATATAGAAGTCGAGAGGGGCTTCTCTGTGGAGGAGATCGTCGGCCATAATGACGAAGTTGATGGCGGCGAAGGATTGTGATGAAGGTAATTAGCGAAGAAGAAGAACAATTTTTATGTGAGAACTTACGCAATTGCTTATCGTATTTTTTTTCGACGATAGGTTTGTTCAATTTCTTTAGTGGAACCAGACCTTAATCTCATGCAAGCATAAAATTAGATCTAACTTACAGAAGGAATTATGAGGACTCGAATTTTATTATTATCTTAAGCATTAGGGTTGAACAACATATGCCTAAGCTGCTGCTAACATAGCGATGAAACTAGGAATCGTGTGCATAAACCAACGGCCAGTCACAAGATAGATATGAGGGAGGATTTCCGTGCAAAACGCGGTTCTAATTAAGTAACCTCAATCTTTCAAGTTTCCTAGACACCATTGGAATATGATTAAGATTTATGGAATTAAAATTTATGCAAAGGTGGTATTTAATTTTAATTTAATTTAATTTAATTTAATTTAATTTTTTTTTTTTTTTTTTTTTTTTTTTTTTTTTTAAGATTTATGCAAGGTTTAAAATACAAACATACAAATACGATCTACTCATACAATACTAGGTGCAGTAGCATGTGAAGGTACTTTCTACTCAAATGCATTATAGCTATCTGAATAGGCAAACTTGTGTCATCGATAAATATTTCCATACGTACAGGCAAATATACATCAGTAATACGTATATGTACGCTAATTTGTAAATCGATATTACGTAAATGTATATCAACAGTAACAGGCGAATTTGAATCACTCATACGTATCTAAATACCTTAGCATACGAATACTGATTATACATACGCAGAATAGATGACAAAACTAAACATGCAAAGTTTTATACCTAAACTAAAAATCGACTCTTGGATTGCATAATAAATCGATTTCGACAATACTCATTGAGATTTGAATGTCTATAGAGAGCAGCTTTACCCGTAGGGTTTAGAAACAACTTACCCAACTAAGATTTTAACCCTCGTTGGAATGTTCTCCTCTTTCTTGACAAAATCGACTTAATATACAATACCGCGGTAATGCATTATCGTAGAAATATCAAACATTTAACAAGCAACATTTATCGTTAGAAAGACATATACCCATGCAATACAATACCATTAATATGTAAATATACATTCATATGCAATTCATGTCCGTGTAATCATTATATAAATATTTACCGGTATCTGAACTTGATTCATGCATAATTCGAGGCTAAAAGCTTAAATAATAATCCATAAATTTTTCCTAATACTATATACATGGCATTCATGCAGAAAAACATACTAATAATAATATAAATAAATTACAATAATACTGAAAATTGGGAACTGTAGCTTCGCGTTTTGCCAAAGATATGAAACGAGACGCGTTTGATTCGACGCGCGAGTAATCCCAAAGGATTATCGACTTTTTCGATCTTGGACCAAATATTTAGGCCTGGAAAAGGATCAAGGTGGATCAGGAGATCTTTGGTGGCTGAAAATGAGGCGATAATGAAGAAATTCACCCGGGCCGCGGGTCCCACTCTCGCCGCAGCGGCTCCACCCTGAAGACGCTGGTCTTTTTTCAAGAATGACTTGAATTTTCACGGATGTCTTATAATTTGCTGAAATGATGTTTCCAGTCCTAACTTTTGGTACGAAGGTGGAGCGAAATTTTTTGGATTCTGAGGTTGTTGTTTACGAGGCAAAATCTGAAAAAAAAAAAACAAAAAAGCGTAAAAACAAATGAAGCGTAAAGAAAGAAAGAGAATGGGGTTCCCCCCCTTGATGCAACTTTCGCTTTGTAGCCCAAGTTCTATGGCTTTTAGAACAGCAGTGGCCAGCCATTTGATATTAAGCTTTACGACCACTTAGAGTTTAGAACTCTCTAAATTGAAGCAAAAGAAATCAAGGTTCCTTACTCACGATCTTAGTTGAGTAGAGTTAGAATAAGGATTGAACTACCTAAAGTATAGAACAACTACAAATTGGATGTTACAATAAGGGAACTAAGGAGTAAGGGTCTATTATAAATGTTAGATTTTTATCATTCTTACTTAAACATTAAGAAAACATTAAGTTGAAAACATGCACTTGATACTAAAAAATAGAAATTTGGAAGAGAAGTTGGAGAGTTAATCCTCCTCATGTGAGCTACCATTAGTGTTGATTTGAAATAGGTTTTATTCTTCCTAAACTCATAGACAAGTCCCTAGCGGAAAAATATAATTGATCCCCTAGCATGCATGGCTCACTTAAGAGCTCATACATGCTAGCAAGTGAAACCAAACAATGACTTATCTCTAAGCTCATTGTTTGATTTCTAACTAGACACTACACCAACTATCATTTTGGGATAGGATGTAGTGTTAGTTGTTTATCTTAAAAACCTACCAAACTCACAACCAATGTTTTTCCCTCACATGAGTTGGATTAACTCCCCAAAAGGGAAGTTAGCTCATGATCCTTGGGACAAGGACTTATGAACTACTAAAAACTCAAAAGAGAAAGAGAGAGAGAGAGAGAGAGAGAGAGAATCCACAACCAAACTCACTTATATATTTCTAGAAGAACTAGAAGAACAAGTGTTCCTCCATTAAAACTATTACAAGCTTTTTGCAAATAAAATAAAAACTAACTTCTCATTTTCACTAAGGAACTAAAATAATGCCATGTGAGGAAAATAAGTCAAGGGAGTAAATGGAGTATCCCCCACCTTTGTCTAATTTCTTCTCCATTTGAGAGAAATCTCATTTCCTCCCACGTGAATTATCAAACCACATTGATTCATTTTTATCTACCACATTAAAACAAAGTGACACCTTGCCTTTTTCTCACTATTAACACCTAATCTAATTTATTACATGCAAGGTGTCAACTTTGCACCAATAATTTGTTATCTTTGTCTTGACATGCTCCATGATTGATGACTCATCCAATCTTGTGGCCCCGCATAGTGGGTCCATATGCGATCCGATGGCGATCCGGTATTTTGGGCGGTTTACAACTTCCGCCTATCGTAGAGTTCATGCATACGATTATGCGAGCAGCTCTCTTGTCGCATTCGGAGTCCTGGTTCGAGAGGTAGGAGCTTTGGAAGTATGATGCTTCTATGTGGATTTGAGAAAATTCATATATACGCCGTTCCTCGTGCTTTATTGCAGGTTTAACCAATATTTCCATGTTTACTGCAAATACCTGCAAAAGTATGAAAACATATTTATTTCATGATTATTAAACACATAATTAACCAAATTTATATGTCTCAATGGGGTTTCATAATACACTTTTGGATGCTTATCAGGTAACAAATACTAAATCTCCCCTGCACCCTTTACCTTGTCCTTGACTGAGAAGATGAAGCTTTGTCAATTCTTAAAAGGTATTAAAGTTCCCGATAATTTTTCATCAAATATATCGCGTCGTGTTCAGGTGAAAGAATGCAAAATACCTGGCCTAAAAGCCATGATTGACATGTTCTAGTCAGTGACTACTTCCGGTTGCAATACGTGGAATCTTACCTAAGGAAGTTACATTAGTTCTTGTTGAGCTCTCTAATTTCTGCAAGCGGTTGTGTTCAAAAGTATTATGGGTTGCAGAGTTGGAACGCGTCTTGAGTACTAGATTGCTGTCACACTATGCAAAATGGAAATGATATTTCCTCCATCATTTTTGATGTTATGGTGCACTTGCCTATTCATTTATTTGGGTCAAGCTAAGCTCATTTGGACCCGTGTACTATCGATGGATGTACCCAATCGAAAGGTCAGTAAGTAAAGATAATAGTAATGGTTGTTTTTGTTTGTATTTTCTTAAAATTTGAACTTAAAATTTGTCATCTTTTATATTTATTCAGGTACTTGTACACCTTGAAGAAGTATGTTTGTAATAAGAGTAGACCAGAGGGATCCATCGTCGAAGGGTATCTTGCTGATGAATGTTTGAATTTCTACTCAAGATACGTAAATGATGGGATGGAGACTAAGTTCAACCGGACGGGGAGGAATGAAGAGTTTCGAGTTGTTGGATTGGATGGACGATTTTCTATATTTTCAGGATACAATCATGCTTTAGGGAAGGGAACGTTTAGGACTCCAACAGACGATGAGTGGGAACAAGCTCGTTTGCATGTGCTAATCAATTGTGAGGAAGTGGCACCATTTGTTGAGGAAGTCCACTTTATTGAAATTGTGCCTTAGTTAAAAGAAATATTATTTATAAACCTATGTCATAAATGCAATAATGTTTTGTACAGGAAGCACAAACAAGCGAAGTTGGGATGAGCTTCGAGGCGGGCAAGTGCTAGGAATGTGAACCGTATTCATAATGAATGGTTTGGTAAATGGTTTGAAAACCACATAAGTGTTAATTGTATGCAGTTAGATTATGTATATTAGTTTAAGTACTCTATTTAATTTTTTTCCAAAGTAGTTTTGTAGATAGCATCTTAATTATTCTCTATTCCGCAATTTGGATTCTACTAATTGTTTTCTAGTTCTTTCAATGGTATGGTGGATATGATTTCGCAGTTTAGTACCATGCCTCAAGAAGGATTCTACTTGTTTTATTTATATTTACGTTTGTTTTTTCTTATTTAGGGATGTTTGTTCTACTTGGAATTTAGCTACAGGTTCCTAGAGCATTGGTAATTAGTCTGTCCAACACAAAGAACAAGGAAAAAAATAGGAAGATGTTAGTAAACCACCTCCCCGCCCTTTTGTTAGGATTTAGAGGATTACAACCTCATTTTGCCGACTGTTCTATCTCAATCCATCTATCCTAGTCTTGCACCACCTGTCACAAGTAGTGGAAAGCCACAAGTAGCAGGTAGTGGCAATTGTTTATTCACTCAGTTGAAGAAGCCATTTATTAGTTAATGGAGGAAGGGGCAGAAGCAACTGGGACCCTTGTGCCTTGGACTGCACTGCCTGCCTGCCCAAACTTAAGCCTGAAGCCCAAACCCAAGCCTGAACTTAACAAGAAGGTCACTCATTGTGGTGACTTAAGGTATTGAGTCCCAGGCCTGAACTTGCTAATTCCTGTCTAGTTTATTTCCTGATGCCCTCCTTCAGCGACATGTTTTTTTAAAAAAAAAAAATTATTGGAGCTACTTGCTACTGATTGCTTATGTTTATTGAAGTTCATCATTCTTTTAATTCAAATTCAAATGTGCATAGGTATTAGACTAATAAGATGTTGTTATGTGTATGTTAAATTTATTTTCTCCTTATCTGAATAGGTCCAACAAATGAAAAAGGATGGGGAGTTGGTCAGCGAGCAACTTTAGAGTTTAGCATATGGTCCTAGTTGATTTGCTTCTTGTTTCAAGGGTTGTATTGCAAATGGATATAGATTTCACACAAAAGCTCGTGAGTCACGAAGGAAAACTCGAGAATAGTGGAGTTTGTTGTATCGCGTAAACGCCAAGCTTTGTGAGCATGAAAGACATGAACCCAGTGAGTGGTAGTGTTGGTTATTATGGTATGTTGAATGACATAGTTGAGTTGCATTATTGCAAGGAGAATAGAGTGCTTCTGTTCAAATGTGATTGGTGGGATGTTATGACTCGCGTAGGAATGAAAATAGATGGATATGGGTTCACTACTATGAACTTTACACGAACCTTAGCTACAAATGAACCGTTTATTCTAGCATCTCAAGCTGAACAAGTTTTTTATCTCCAAGATAATTTGGACGATAATTGGCGAGTTGTGTTAAAGACGCTTTCAAGGGACTTGTATGATATGAGTTCAGTAGTTGAGTCGACTGAAGATAACACGGCTTGCATGCAGCAAGATGTGGATATGATAACATAGTTGACAGCACACACAACATTAGCGGTTGGACTAGGAGTGAGACTGATGGAGTATAAGTTGTTACGGATACTATTGATGAAGATATCATTGACGGTGTTGAATGTGATGAAGACTTCATCAATGATAGTGATTGTGATGAAGACATTGATAGTGATTGTGATGAAGACAATGGCAGTGACGAAGATTATATGTAGTTTTTTGTGATGTTTTTTTTTGTGGGAACAAGCTCGTTTTTTGTGTGTGTGTTTTTTTTAAAGTGTTTTTGGTGTTTTTTTTTTTTTTTTTTTGGGAGTGGTTATTATCTAGTGTCTTCCTTGATGGATTTACTTGATAAATTGCTTTATGTGACGATTTAGACAGGTGCAATGGTCAAACAATTTTGAGAGGATCTTAATGGTGACGAGAGCGGTAAGTTTAACTAAACATTCTAGTTCATTATTGTCTGATGTTTAATTAATGAAGCTTTGGGCTTGTTTACAGTTGGAAAGTAAGTTAGGGGCACTTCTACCCTTCCTAAGGTATTTGACCAACCAAATGGCTCAAAGTTAGAATTAGTATGGAAAGGCAGACAACCAGTGGGACCTAAAAAACATCCAAGCTTGTTCTCTGAATCTCTTGGAGTATTAATGGTAACGTCACGTCGATTTGATTGGACCAAAAATTGGGAGCTCCAAGATGTAGGCGACAAAGAGTGGTTATGGGATAACATTAAGGTATGGACATTTGGATCTGCACACACTTGCGCTAATTTTAAAAAAACTGACTATTTCATTTCTTAGTAGATCTTTTTATCTCTTATTTTAGGATAAATGGGAACTTGATGAGACTTGGAAGGAGCCTACTTTGGGTTTGATTTTCGGAGACGAATTCAAAAACAAAAAGAGTAAATGGAAAATGAACTTTTATTCCCGTTATGCCACATATGAAAGCATTATAAGCCATAGGCGAGCAACTATCATGGCGTGAGTGGGTTCAACTTGTGGAGTTTTGGGATACTCGAGCATCAAGTAAGAAAAAGTGTAATGTTTAACTTAAGTATTTTTACAGGGTACAATACTAATGAAGAGATCTTTTTGTGTAGGTAATTTCCTAATGTAACAGGGCTAACCGTGCTAAGCAAATAACAAAGCATGCTGCTGGAAGAATAAGCTTTCACCAGTTTGGAAAGATAACGGTACATATGCTTATTATTTTTATTTTCCTACCGCGCCATTGAATTTGACTAGTAATTAACAATTAATAAATTTCTTTATGTTTGGTTAGAGTCAGGAGGTTGTAGCGCCCCATTCCCTAGGAGATCTTTTTGTGAGGACTCACACAAGTTCACAAACGCATGACGTTGTTGGTGATCAATCAAGAGAATACACTGCATGTAACAGTTTGATCTTAGTAATAGCTTCAGTTTAAATATCATACTCGGTTGTATCTAATACCGTGTGTGTAATTTTTTTTTCTGGAATATGAAGGACAAAATGAAAGACCTAGCAGGTATAGATGAACATGGGACACAACTACCTCTCTCAGATGAGATTTATAGGGAAGTGATGCCTCCAGAGTGGCATGGACGTGTGAGGTTGAATGGACGAGGTGTAACCCCAACCAACTACTTTGGCTCCCTATTATCTTTAGACAATCGTGTGAATGACTTGGAAAGCCAGTTGGCTGAAATGCAAAGAGTAGTGCAAGAGAAGGAGGAGGAAAGACGACTTGAGATTGAAGAGATTAAAAGGCAAGCACAAGAGAAAGATGAGCAAAGGCGACATGAAATAGATGAGATGAAGAGGCAGTTGGATGCACGAGATGCGGACATGGAAGCACGACTTATGCAAAAGGTGGTTAAATTTGCCAAGATGGTATCACACATGTATGTAAACATGCTTAGTTTCTTGTCTATGGATTTTTTTTTTTCTTTATAATTTGAAATTTGGTCTCTTAGAGTCAGTAGTTATCTTCCCTGTTAAAAACCTTCCTGGATGTATATTGTCAAGCCATTGAGTCAAAATATTTGTTTAAGTAGTTAGCTTAGATTTCATGGCAACTTGGTTAGTTCTGGAAGTGGTTTAGAGCTTAAGATCAAGTACTTGCAGCTCTGAGTCCAAATAGTGTTTAAGTAGTTGCTTAGAAATCAAGTCAGGAACCTAATATACGTTAGTTTCAATAAACTTCCCTTTTTGTACCCTAAGAATGTAGTTTAGTAGATTGATCAAATTGTTGATATCAAATAGAGGTCAGAGTGGCAGACCACTTGACAATTGTGATGCCAATTAGATAAAATTCTTGATGTGAATACTAATAAAACCACATACTAAAAAAAAAAAAAAAAAATCTAAAGGGTAATTTGTACAAATATCAAAAGAATGGGTTACAAGTTGTTACTGTACAAGTGAAGTAGCTCATGAGAATGGAGGTACTACTGTGCGAATATCCTCGATACATTTCCCGTTGTGAATTTATAGTAGTTAAGATGGTCAATACTCCTTTTCAACTTTTCTGCTTGCCACATGTGCTGATTTCCCTTTGTTAAGAAAAATACCATGGTCCTGGAATCAGTTTGCACCCCTGCTCTTTTTGATGCCGTGCCTTAGTGCCTTACTAAGTCCCTGCTCCACTGTTTGCATCTTAGTTAGCTCTATGGATTTCTTGTTGGCCTTTCCATGACTTGCTGTAACTAGTTCTTCTTCCTCATTGCAAATGACTGCTGCCCATCCACCCAACATCCCTTGAAGAGTACCATCTATGTTGAGATTATTTGCACCCACTTTTGCCTTGTTCCAACTGCATAATTTTTGCTGCTTCCTCTCGAACTAATCATCAACATTCCAAGTATCCATGAACTGTTGCGCTTCTGATCCTCTCTCCATCTGGTAACCACCTCGAGCCACGATAACTCTCCTTGCCAATTAGTTTCCATCCTTTTGTTAATTCCTAACTTTTGCTATAACATAAAAGCTTTGCTAAAGCCCTCATACTCCAACAGGCGAGGTTTATCATTTAACTAGCTGAAGTGAATAAAGAGACTTGATTTAGTCCCTTCTTCCTTGTTGCTCGACCTGACCTTATCATTCCTTTCATGCGGTGATTTTTTACTACCTGTTGATCTTTCTTCTGTTATTTCTGAACTAGATTGCAAGTGCGTGAACCTGTTGTCTCCTTGTTGCAATACTTGTATTCTCTTATAGGTTACTACCTGTTTTTCAATAGAGCATTTCTGAACTTCATTATCCATCTCTTCCTCACTCTTTGTACTGCTCTCTGGGTCGTTTATTGTCCCCTTTTCTTCCTTGCATTCTAGTGACATATTCCTTGTGTTCCTAGCACATTGGTCAGGTGAGAAATTGGTTTTTCCCCAGGTTGAAGAGATTGTAATCCATTGCACTTTGTTTTTTATTTGATCCTAAGTTGCTTTGCATTGCCAGTGAACTTGATTCCTTTGGAAAGTTTGTGCGGCTGCTGATAAGCACCCAAAAGTGTATTATGAAACCCCGTTGAGACATATAAATTTGGTTAACTATGTGTTTAATAATCATGAAATAAATATGTTTTCATACTTTTGTAGGTATTCGCAGTAAACATGGAAATATGGTTTAAATCTGCAATAAAAGCCACGAGGAGCGACATGTATATGAATTCTTCCAAATCCGCACAGAAGCATCAAACTTTCAAAGCTCTTACCTCTTGAACCAGGACTCCGAATGTGACAAGTGAGCTGCTCAGACAATCAGGGTGATGAACTCTACGCATAGGCGGGAAGTTGTAAAATTATCCAAAGACCGGACCGCCACTGGACTGCACATAGGACCCACTATACGGGCCCGCAAGATTGGATGAGTCATCAATCATGGAGCATGTCAAGACAAAAATGACAAATTATTGGTGCAAAGTTGACACCTTGCATGTAATTAATTAGATTAGGTGTTAATAGTGAAAAAAAGGCAAGGTGTCACTTTGTTTTAATGTGGTGGATAAAAATGAAGTAAATGTGGTTTGATGTTTCACATGGGAGGAAATGAGATGTCTCTCAAATGAAGAAGAAAACAAAACAAGGGGGACACTCCATTTACTCCCTTGACTTCTTTTCCTTACCTTGTATTATTTTAGTTCCTTAGTCATTTTTATTATTTAGTTTTTTGTTTTGTAAGAAAGCTTGTAATAGTTTTAATGGAGGAAACCTTGGTTTTCTTCTAGGAAATAAATAAAAAGCAAGTGAGTTTAGTTAGTTTTTCTTCTTCTTCTTTCTCTCTCTTTTGTTCTTCTAGCTTGTAATTCATCATCCCAAGGATCATGAGCTAACTTCTCTTTTGGGGAGTTAATCCATCTCATGTGAGGGAGAATATTTGTGGTTGGCTTGGTAAGTTGTTAGGAAGAACAATTAGACCTACATCCTATCCTAAAATAATAGTTGGTGTAGTGTCTAGTTAGGAATCAAAGTAATGAGCTTAGAGATAAGTCATTGCTTGGTTCCACTTGCTAGCATGTATGAACTCTTTAATGAGCCATACATGTTAGGGATCAAGTTTTCTTCCATTAGGGCTTGTCTATGAGTCTAGGAAGAATCAAATGAACCTTTTCAAATCAACAACTAAATGTTATTTTTACATGAGGAGGATTAGCTCTCCACCTTTTCTTTAGTAAATTGTATTTCGTATTAATTGCATGATTTCAAATCTTAATGTTTTTTCTTTAATGTTTGTATAGGAAAGAAATCTAGCATTAGTAGTAAACTTACTCACTAGTTCCCTAAGAGTAACAACCAATTTGTAGTTGTCCTAGACTTTAGGTTGGTTCGAATCCTTATTCCAACTTTACGAAACGAAGATCGTGAGTAAGGAACTTTGAAGTTCGCTTTCGCATCAAATTAGAGAGTCAAATCTCTAACATAGTAAAAAAAGCTAATATCAAAATGGCGTCGCTGCTGTTCTAAAGGCATAGGACTTGTTCTACATATTGGAAGTTGCATCAAGGGGGAACCCCCACTCTCTTCCTTTCTTCCCTTTCGTTTTTTTTTTTTACGTTTTTTTCGGATTTTCACTCGAAAATAACCTGTTCGCTCACGGATTTTTGGCTGTGCTTCCAGGTACCAAAAGTTAGGACTGGAAACGAACACTTCAAGCAATTATAAGAGTTCTGTGAAAAGTTGAACTCATTGTGCCATCAAAGACACGCGTGCGTGGTATTGGACACGCGTCCGCTAGTCTTACCCGCATCCGCGGGTGAATTTGTTCTGTTGGTGCTACTAATTTACCTCCAGCATCCCCTGATCTACCTTGATCCATATCCAGGCCTAAATATCTGGACATGTACCTGAAATTTCAAATATCTATTGGGATTAATCACGTCGACGATTGAAACGTCTGTTTCACTCTTTAGCGGTTTAGCGGGAAGCTACAGGTTCCAACGTTTTTCTGTTTTTTTTTATTGCATGAATGCCATGTACGTAGTTATTATAAATTAGTTTATGGATTATTATTTACGTCTTAGGCTAGAAATATGCATGAATCTTATTAATACGCCCGTAAATATTTATATGCGATTAAGTGGGTATGAATTTCATATTAATGTATATGTACATACCAATGGTACTATTTTGCATGGGTATCTATATTTATATGTATAAGTGTCTATTATTGCATGTTTAGTATTTCTCTACGAATACGTATGATAAAACATAAAATGAATAGTTTACCTACGAAATAAAGCGATGAAACTCTAAACGTAAGTAAACTAAACTAATCTTATGATGCTCATATTTATCAAAGTTTTCTCTACTCTCAATCCTATGAGATATAGTGGAGTAGAAAGTTCGTTCCACTCCTAGTGCTCTAGCATGGAATGTTTTCTAATCTAATTAGTCGGTCTTAAGTCAATGAGAGCTTTACGAAGGTGATATGCTACGATACTTACTGAATTTGATTACTTGATTTTAACTACGAATGCTATGGAAATATGATTGTTTTGAATCTAGATAAATGATTAGAGGGGAATTGAATCTACCTCGAATCCAACTTAATAGCCTAACATAGATTCTTGTATCTCGATTCTTACGTTCTTACGGCAAGAAATTCGAGTTCTAATCCCTAGTGTTCATGGCATTTCTACCGAGTACTAACTAGCATGTGAGGTCGTCCACCCATTCTCATGGCGAATCACGACCTTCTAGATTGGAATAGATTCTACAATGTTTCTACGCTATACCACTAAGTTTTCATCAAGGCTTCATCAACCCCTCTAATGGAGGTTTTAGCCTTGAGTCATCAAACCATCATTTCCCATTTCATTATAACTACACATCATATTAAAATTCTAACTTAACTAAATTAACTAACAATGGTTCAATCTATTTAAACTACGGAATGATAATCAACAAGAATTAAAATCAGATCTATAAATTGAAATAATACAATTCGAAATTGAGAAAACAACTATTTTATTTATCTAATCAATCAAGAACAATGATTCAAAGACTTAATCTAAAACAAGAATTGAAAATGGAACTAAAGCTTAATTTAATTAATGAAAACAGATCTAGAATTATCTATATTAATTTAGGTCTAACTAGCTACCATTAACAAAGAGCTAAACTTTTGTTTTTATACTTTCAGATCCAAAAATCGTGCATGGGCTTGGAGCCATGTTTTGGGCCAGAGAATCAGGCCCAAAACCTAATTCTTTCAGTCCAAAAAGGCCTCTTCAGCTGCAGTTGGCTTCCACAGACTTTTCGTCCACTTTTGCTCCTCTGATTGGGTCAAGGATGAGACCATTGGAAAGCTCTTTCCGAGCCGGTCGTTTTGACATAAGGTAGGCCCAATTCCGAGGTCTGAGTCCAAAGATACGGCTTTTCGAAGTTCTCGACTTGTGTCTTTGTTTCAGCCCGTGTCGACTTTTCAGCTTTTGACCGGGCTTTAGGAAGGCTTTATCTTCTTGAATCTTGGCCTTTAATCACGGAACTCCTTAGTAACCGACCTTTTCTCCTTTATCTCACTAAAGTGGCACATTTCTGCACATAATGAACTTTGAAGCCTGAAATGCATAAAAACACGTAATCAGTGTTAACTCTTAATTATTACTCACATAATTGGTCCAAAAGTATGATGTTAAAGGGTTAAAACTACAGTTTGGGCTCTTATCAAACCACCCCAAACAGCATTTTACTTGTCCTCAAGCAAAGATGAGAAATTAAAATAAGTGACCAAAAATGGAGTTCTATCTATTCTCGTTTATTTGAGTCATTTGCATTGACCCATCATGATAAGGCCTTAAACCACTAGGAATTCCCTAGTGGGACGAGTTATAACCCTCGTGAGAGTTTTCCGAGTGAAGGTACTCACAAACTTCAACTATACTATAACGACTAAGAAATAAAACTATTGTTTCCTCATTCATGTCCCAACTATCTATACATCTCACTAGCAAATGAATAAGAATAACCAAGTCAAAAACCTAAGCTAATATATGCATAATAATCAATCATCTATGATACAAATATATATACTATGAGTAATACTATGAAATGCCTAGCAGGTTCGTTTCTGAAAACTGGGAATAGCGTCCTTAAGTAGGTCCTCACATAAATGTCAAGACAAAACCACTCACGATTTTTTCCACTCAAGTTTTGGCTACTCCAGTGTGCAGTGGGCACACTTTACCTTACAACTCAATGACAACAAGGAAGCCGGGTCGATCAAACACATCTGCCACTTACTATCACACTAACCTATTCCTAATTGAGCTAGAGGTCTTTATTAGGTGTTCATGGGGGATTAGGAGATGGTTTAAGAAGGAAGGAAATGGATATTCAAAAAGGACAAGTCCGAGATAATAGAGTCTTCATATTATGTAACTTAGAAAACCTTGTTATTTTCTTTTTGCTTTTTATACTTTGTTTCCATCCTTAGCCATATTTTCTTTTTCTTTTCTTTGGCTTTTGACTCCCTTTTATTCTATTTTTGGAGTTTTTATTTATTTCTATATTTTTTTTTTTTCCTTGGATGGAAACTTCTTTTTTTTTTCAGAAAGCAACTAACTAATTTTTGTTTACACGGGTTTTCTCTTCTTCTTTCTTCACTCATTCTATTCTCGGACTTATTCTAAATTGGGTAGGTTGATTTATTTATTTATTTATTTTGTTTTGTAACGGGGATAAAGGAATTGTGGTTTATGGAAGGCTAAAGAAAGGCTCGGAGGGGCTACTAGCGGAAAATAATTCATAGGTTTGAATTTCTGGCTATATCGATCCAAAGAGGGCCTAAATTCTCGCTTAGGATATGGCATAGTGATCAAACAAGTGGGCGTGTAATATCTCTATCCGGATTTTACTTCTCCCCTTGTGTCATTTCTCAAATATTTAATTTCATATAAGGCTTTTAGGCTATATTCTCCACAGGATTTGTAGAATAAGTACTCTAGCCTAGATTTGAAACTTCTTGCTAACAATCATAGATACTCATGTAATATATTTATTGATAGATGCAAAGATTATTACCTACATATTAATCTAAGTTTCTAACAATTATTACGATGCAAAAGCTTCATTGAGACTTCTAGATTGTTAGGAGCATAAAGAAAACAATACCAATATTCCTAAGTGTATAGCATAACTTATTTATTTATATTTTTGAATTTTAAAAATTTTAACTAGAAAACAAATGCATATTATACATATCTATATCCTAACAGATGCCTTAATTACACGTGTTTCTATGCCCCAAACAAGAATCATGCTTTTGTCCTCAAAGTATTGTAAATAAAGAGGGTAGGAAAAATACCATTGAAACGCGTGTGAAATTCAGGAACATCTGCAAAACAAAGTTAGAACGTACTACTATAGGAAATAAACTGACGCAACTCTATACGAGTTCCACCCATTATGGGGTTAACAAAAATGAAATTGCTTGGGACATAAGCAGACACTAAAAAACTAAAAACTTACCTTATCTCCCGCTTAAGCATCCTCCTCCTCATTAAAGATATGAGGTTCCTTCGCATCCTGCCAGTCCATTATAACTTGCCAAGCTTGCCGCCATTTATCATCTACTAATGCTAACTTTGTTAAGTGTTATTATGTCCGATGGGATATGCAGGCGACCAAATGAGGCTGCACTGCCATCCCAGCCAAGTCATTATTCGCGAATGGCGAACCACCCTATTGGTGGGTCTCATGACTTCAACCTTTTCCAATCTGTGAATTGTGCACAGAATACAGGTAAACAACTACGCATGATGCGGCTTACCAACACAGGCATAAGAAGATACTTATGCCTCATGGTTTGGGCTCTCTTAAGACTAGTGACCAAAACTCGGGGAATGTCATAGTGGCGACGTCCCTCAGCTAAAGCGAGGAAAATGTCACCAGCAGTACTGTTTGCAGAAGTGAACTGCCATTCCCCCAAAATATTCATCAGGATAAATAACATGGTGGTGCCTACGTTTAAGGGAGACAGGGCTACCAAGGGCAATGCTATATCGCCCTCGGTCCATTACTTTCGAAATACCCTCCCCATAATAATCATGGAAATATGTATAATCATAAAGATATGCATTATCAGTCATATATGCCCATGTGTGAACAGGATCAGGTATTGGTATTCCTAAAACTAAGGCAACCAAATTTTTATTGAATTCATGTGTCGTGTCATCGACTACGACGGAGAATTCTTGATCTCCATCCTGATTATAATAGAATTTAACGTGGTCATAGAAATAAGCAGTAAGTTGTGGTGAATATGACTCGTCATCACTTACCAGTAGATGATGCCATCCTAACTGCAGGATCCTGTGTCGGAACCAGTGTCCATAGGTCTCGGTGCCCAACACATCTTTGAAAGACTGTTCAGGTATGACTATAGGAGATGTCATCACAATAACTCTTTGAACAGTTTCACAAAAATCCTGGAATGACCGTCTGAAAATTGGAAATTCCCGCGTCCACGAAACCGGTTTCGCGCTTTGTAAATGCGATTCTGATGTTATGGGGTGCCGTGGTATGGTATGGTATGGGCTGGTCGCTCTAGGTCCAGTAGATGAGGGCAGGTCACACTCTCAGTATGAGGGTGGTCGGCTCGACAAAATTTTCAAAAAAAAAAAAAGTATAAAAGGCCTCGACAAAGACTTGCAGCAGCCTTCGTAAAATATTTACCAAAACCGGAGTTTAGATGAAAAAGAAAGTAAAACTTGGAGTGGATGGTGCGGGATGATGGTGGAATGTATTGTGGTTTGTTAGTGTAGAAAGAAGGGAGTTTAAATAGGTTATGAGCTTCCAAAGCGAATCGGGAAGTTTCCTATTTGTTTGAAGGCAATTTCCGGAAATAGGAAAATTCCCAAAACCGAAAACGGAAACAAGCCATTTTCAAGATTTCCTAAAAATCCTGGTATCTTTCATACTGGATTTAGAATAGTAACTTCTAAACTCTCCTAGATTTCATGCTACCACCACACAAGTCATAGATATGCCGATATCGGCCAAATTATCAACCTTTCCTCCAAGACAACGTAACATATATATGATCATATAACGACTTATGCTCGGTCTAAATATTTCCACGCCCAACCAAGTCGGGAAGGTGGGATAAATGATAAAACAAGCAGTACTCAAAAATAACCAATTATATTAAAGACAAAATAAAATATAAATCCAAAGAACATTAAATAAACACATTACTATTTAAATTTAACTACTGAATTAAAATCTTTCTAATAAAACGAAATATGAAATAACAGCGAACTCCAACTGGGGTGAACACCTAGTTTTGTGAGGATGATGGACCTTGAGATGGAGATTGGCTCTGGGATGGAGAATGGCTTGAACCATCTGTCCTTCGGCGACGACGCTCATGTCTGTCGGACTCGGCTGAAACAGAGTCCTCCACGGGTGGCATGCGTCGTAGCATCTCTATTCGGAACAAGCGTTGGGCTTCCATCTCGATCATCGAAAATCGCATCCGGGTTTGTTGTTCTTTGGTGGATAGTCTCCATGTTAGACAAGATATCGTCAAGAACCCCTTCGAAAGTATTTCAAATCTCCTCGAAGGTTCCTTGCTTCTTTTGAACTACAATCTGTCTATTTGGATATCTCCACAAATACCATAAACGCACCGCAAGGCGGTTTGCAACACTTGCATCGTTCTACATTAGAATTACACTTCTCTAATGCATCTTCATCCATCCATGTCATATCTTCCCTTTCATCCTCCGACTCATCCATTTTTTTCTTTGACAACGGCCAAGTCTCTTGGATGCAATCCATTATAGATACTTGCATTAGAATGTAATTTGATCTTAATAGGAGCAGATCTTGCGGCGGCTCTAAAGGAGAGCATGATCTTAGTGATCAATACGGGAAGAAGCTAAACTCTTCCCCACTCCTCGAATCACATTAAACATTAAATCAAGGATGCAGAAATTATACTTCTTTGTTTGCAAAATCCGGAGAACGTCGCGGACATTGCGGGCCGATATCGACTTTGTCTTTCAGGGGCGTTCCTACCAATCCAGCTGAGCTACATCCGGTTGATTGGTTCTCGAATGGTCCGCGGGGACGCAATGGGATGTCGGATTATATTCACCCTCCACGACGGTATCCTTCATCAAAGCGGGAACTCCAAAGTATAATTGGGGTTCCCGAATTGTCGTTACTAGGTTGCTTTCAAAGCGTAATTCCTAACTGATCAGCCTAACTAACACCATCACGTTACTTCTCTCTGCGTTCCTCCTAACTTTATGAAAATCCTATCCCCTTCCAATTCTCGCTTTTTATAAAACTGTTCTACCAAATCATAGTGATAGAACTTCTCAGTTGAGTACCACAGTCCGTTCTAATGTCTCTTAAACATCTCCGCGTCATAAAATGGCGCGAAACTGTCGGAAGCAAACGCGTTTTCCAGCAAAATTCTACGTCGTAGCGCCATTGAAATTTCTTAGACTACTAATGGTTTGTAGACTGTGGGGGAGGTGAGTTTTGAAGAAAACTACTAAAATGGTGTTGGTGGCGTTGGTGGAAACTATAATTGGTGGGTGTTTTTCGAAGTTGGGTTGGTGGTGATGATTGTTTAGAGAAGATTTAAGGTGGATTTGATTTCCTTGTTGTAGGTGTAGTTAGGTTTTCTTCCCTCTCTATATATATATATTTTTTATTTTGGTTTTCCAAGTTTGATTTAAAATAGGTAAACGGCGGTATTGAAAGGGAAAGAAGGGAACCGTGCGTTTTTTCTGGGAAGGAAGGAGACGCGCAACATGCGTGCGGTTTGGGCCCAAGCCCAGTTTGAATTGCGGAATTTCCCGATTTTTCGCGCAATTTCAAACTCAATTTGCCAAGTCATCTGTCCGATTTTGGCGAATGAGTTATGGAAATGATCAGTAGAGAATTTCCAATCCAATTATCCATAAAACACTTAATTCCAACCATGGGTGACGTATAAGAGGGTGGAAGAACGCCTCGAAGCGCGTGTGTGTGACGTAAGTTATGCGACGAAGGAAATCTAAGTTTAGATTACGTCAACCCAATTGAACTAATGGGCCTAAACAAAACCAATGGAAAGTTCGAGCAATCGATGGAAAGATCATTTGCCCACCCCCAAACAAATTTTTAAACACAAAATTTGTTTACAAACGGGTCGTTTAAAGTCGATTCCCAAGACTTGTTGGATTGCTATTTCTATGATTTTAAGAATTTTAATTTTAATTTTATTTGTTTATTATAAGAAACACGAAAAACAATAAATATATAATTCACTCCATAGAGGAACATGACTCAAAACCGAAAACATGCAAAAGTGGAAAAGCGTGAATTATGTGAACTGTGGACTTAGGATCCGGTACTTTACAGCCACACACTCCATAGGGAGGGCCCGGTTACCTGAATGGTGTACTTATCAGTATATGGAAATGAAAGTAAGTACACCAAATGACAAGGGTCAGTCCTCATAGACAGGGTCCTGTAAAAGGACTTCCTCTACATCGCTTTGATGTGTAACCGAAACAGTTCTTTTACGTATTCTAACTATCTATGCGTAAACACAAATAATTAAAATACGTAAATACGTGTTTATATCAATATTCCTACTCTCAATAATGAAGTAATATCAGAGAGTCAGGATTCGTTCCACTCTTAAACCTTCAAGACTTAAATAAAATTCAACTACTCGACACAAGGAACAATGGTGAGAGTAATGTGTTATATGAAATATCTATTCTATGATTATACTACGGATTCAATTTATACTAACAAGATACGATAATTCAACTACTGAAATACTAACTGGACTCTATGATAAGGAATTAGGGGATTGATTCGCTTTAACTCTACTTAATCTACTAACCAAGAACTGTCGTGACTCAAATTGAAATGCTATCGCATAACAATTGGTAAATCTAATCCCTAACTATTCATGGCAATCTCTACTAAGCAATAACTAGCATGTGAAGCATTAAACCCATTCTCATGGTGAACTAATTACTTCTAGAATTGAATAGATTATCAGGACAAATTCTAAGCTAACAAAATCAAGTTTTCTTCAAGGCTTCCTCAACCCATCTAATGGAGGGTTAGCCTAGAGTCATTAAACTATCATTTCTCATGGAATCTAAACAAAACATAATATAAAGATTTGAACTTTACTTGTTTAAACTCAATTCGAAACTACTCATGCAATAATTGAATTAAACTAATAATGACAAATAAGTAAATCTAAGGATTTAAGCTAATAAATAAATGAAAATGAAACTAGATTATGGAGAACTAATTAACTTTATTTATCTAATGAATAGCAATAACAATAATTTAATACTAAATTTAAGGCAAGAATAAAAACTAATTAATTAATGTAAAACTAGATCTAGAACTAAGGTTTAATGGCTACTTTTCTTATCCTAACCTAATTTATTTTCTAACCTAACTATCTACCATTAACAAAGAGCTAAGCTTTGGTTTTTATATATTCAGATCCAAAAATCGTGCATGGGCTTGGATCCATGTTTTGGGCCAGAGAATCAGGCCCAAAACCCAATTCTTTCAGTCCAAAAAGGCCTCTTCAGCTGCAGTTGACTTCGACAGACTTTTTGTCCACTTTTGCTCCTCTGATTGAGCCAAGGCTTAGACCATTGGAAATCTCTTTCCAAGCCGGTCGTTTTGACATAAGGTAGGCCCAATTCCGAGGTCTGAGTCCAAAGATATGGTGCGGAAGTTTCGGTTGACTTTTGTGCAATTGTTTTACGCCGCATGGACTTTGACTTTTCATCTTTTGACCGGGCTTTACAGAGGCTTTGTCTTCTTGGAAATTGGCCTTTAATCACAGAACTCCTTAGCAACCGACCTTTGCTCCTTTATCTCGCTAAAGTGGCACATTTCTGCACATAATGGACTTTGAAGCCTGAAATGCATAAAAACACGTAATCAGTATTAACTCTTACTTATTATTCACATAATTGGTTTAAAAGAAACGATTGTTAAGGGGTTAAAACTACAGTTTTGGGCTCTTATCAAACCACCCCAAACAGCATTTTGCTTGTCCTCAAGCAAAATAAGAAATTAGAATAAGTGACCAAAATGGAGTTTAACTACTCATTTTATTTGAGTGCACGATTGCATTGACCATATGCAACAAGGCCTTAAACCACTAGGAATTCCCTAGTGGACGAGTTATAACCCATGAGAGTTTTCTAGTGAAGGTACTCACAAACTTCATCTATACTACAACGACTAAGAAATAAAACTATTTTTTCCTCATTCATGTCTCAACTATCTATACATCTCACTAGCAATTGAATAAGAATAACCAAGTCAAAAACCTAAACTAATATATGTATAATAATCAATCATCTATGATACAAATATATATACTATGAGTAATACTATGAAATGCCTAGCAGGTTCGTTTCTGAAAACTCGGAATAGCGTCCTTAAGTAGGTCCTCACATAAATGTCAAGACAAAAACCACTCTGATTTTTTCGCTCAAGTTTCGCTACTCCAGTGTGCAGTGGGCACACTTTACCTTATAATCTCAATGACAAACAAGGAAGCCGGAGTCGATCAAACACATCTGCCACTTACTATCACACTAACCTATTCCTAATTGAGCTAGAGGTCTTTATTAGGTGTTGCGGGGATTAGGAGATGGTTTAAGAAGGAAGGAAATGGATATTCAAAAGGACAAGTCTGAGATAATAGAGTCTTCATATTATGTAACTTAGAGAAAACCTTGTTATTTTCTTTTGCTTCTATACTTTGTTTCCATCCTTAGCCATATTTTTCTTTTTCTTTTCTTTGGCTTTTGACTCACTTTTATTCTATTTTTGGAGTTTTTATTTATTTCTATATATATTTTTTTCTTTTCCTTGGATGGAAACTTCTTTTCTTTTTCTGAAGCAACTAACTAATTTTTGTTTACACAGGTTTTTCTCTTCTTCTTTCTTCACTCATTCTATTCTCAGACTTATTCTAGATTGGGTAAGTTGAATTTTTTATTTTGTTTTGTTTTTGTAACAGGGTAAAGGAATTGTGGTTTATGGAAGGCTAAAGAAAGGCTCATAGGGGTGACTAGTGGAAAATAATTCATAGGTTTGAATTTCTGGCTATATCGATCCAAAGAGGGCCGAAATTCTCGCTTAGGATATGGCATAGTGATCAAGCAAGTGGACGTGTGATTTCTCTATCCGGATTTTACTTCTCCCCTTGTGTCATTTCTCAAATGTTTCGGCTCATATAAGGCTTTAGGCTATATTCTCACAGGATTTGTAGAATAAGTACTCTAGCCTAGATTTCAGAACTTTCTTGCTAACAATCATAGATACTCATGTAATATATTTATAGATAGATGCAAAGATTATTACCTACATATTAACCTAAGTTTCTAATAATTATTTCGATGCAAAAGCTCATTGAGACTTCTAGATTGTTAAGAGCATAGAGAAAGAAAACAATACCAATATTCCTAAGTGTATAGCATAAACTTATTTATATATATTTTTGAAAATTTTAACTTGAAAACAATATGCATATTATACATATCTATATCCTAACAGATGCCATAATTACACGTGTTTCTATGCCCCCCAAACAAGAAGCATGCTTTGTCCTCAAAGCATTTAAATAAAAAGGGTAGAAAAATACCATGGAAACGCGTGAAATTCTGGAACATCTGCAAAACAAGGTTAGAACATACTAATATAGGAAATAAAAAAACTGACGCAACTCTATAAGAGTTCTACCCTTTATGGGGTTAACAAGAATGAAATTGCTTGGGACATAAGCAGATACTAACTTAAACTAAAAACTTACCTCCACTCCAGCGTTTACTCGTCATCCTCCTCTTCTGTAAAGAAGTGAGGTTCCTTCGCATCTTGCCATGCCATTATAATTTGCCAAGCTTGCCGCCATTTATCATCTACGGATGCTAACCTGTTAAGCGCCACTTGGTCGGATGGGGTGTAAGGTGCAACCTGATGAGGTTGTATCCTCCACCCTTGCCAAGTCATTGCATGGAAATATCGGATAATACAATTGGTGGGTTTCACAATTTCGACCCCAACCCAATCCATGAAGCGGGCACAAAAATAGGGAAGAAACATAGCATAATATCGACAAAACTAAAACAGGCATAAGAAGATACTTATGCCTCATGCTATGGGCTCGTGCTAAACTAGACATCAAGGTTCTGGGAAGGTCATGACACATACGTCCCGAGTCTAAAGCAAGGAAGACGCTGCAAGTGGCATCATTCACAGAAGAAAACATGCCATTCCCCTAAAATGTTTAGCATGATCTAAAATATAACAGTTCCTATGTTCATGGACAGGCTACCAAGGGCGACGTTATATTCGCCTTGGTCCTCGATACGGAAAATGCCTGCCCCATAAGCCTCATGCAAAAAGTCATAAGTGTAGACATGCATATTATCTACCCAATAGCATCATGGGTCTTGTATTTCAGTGGGCATGGCAAGTCCAAGAACAAATGCTATCAAGAACCATAAGCGGTTCCCAGCCAACGTATGTGATCGCCCATGAAACCAAGCACCATAAGTAGTGCTTTGGAACAAATCTTCGAAAGACTGTTCCGGTATCAATGTTGGAGATGTCATCTCAAAATTACTCTTTGGAAAAGCTGCGAATGATCCGGATACTACTCGCGAAAAACTGGAAATTTTCTGGTCCACGGAAGTCAGGGCGCGAGTGCGCTCTGAGTATTTGGAATTTCCAGTGTTTGAGCAAGGGTCGCTTATGCTTATGCTTGAAAGCGCTCTTCGACAAAATTTCAGAAAAAATACGAGCGAAAGCGCTCTGAGAGGCTTCGAAAGAGTTCGGAGTTGAAACTTCGAAAAATGAGCCGAAATGAGGGAATCGCGGGAGTGAAAGGTGAGTGGTGGAAGTTAGGTGTAGTGTGGGTTGTGAGTGTAGAATGAATGAAGTTTTTATAGGTTTTGAATTGTTAAAACGAATCGGTTGGTTGCCAAAAAGCTTTAAGTCAATTTCCAGAAACAATAAAATTTCCGAACCCGAAAACGGAAACAACTCATATTCTTGATTCTATAACAACCCTAATATCTTTTATACTGGATTTAGACTAGTAACTTCTAAACTCTCTTAGATTTCATCCTACCACCACATCTAATCATAGGTATGCCAATTACGACAATATTCTCAACCTTCACTCCAAAACAAACTCTAAAATGGAGGATCTTCTACAAATCATGATAGAATAAATAATACCACCCCCAAACAATTCGGGAAGGTGGGATTAACAATAAAATCCATGCACAATTTGAAAAGAACAACATTATATTAAAATTGAAATTCAAACAACATTTAACTACCAAATTCAAAGTTAACTACGGAATTTAACAACGTAACATCCTATCTACTAAAAATAATAAAAAAACAACATCAAAACAACAAACAAGAAGAAATCTAGCTACCCCTTCAAGGGAGGGTTGGGGGTAAGAATAGGAATTTGAGTGATCAAGAATGAAAAAACCAACACCCCACTCCATCTCCCCCAAACAAAATTTTGAAAACAGGTTTGTAAAAATTTGTTTTAAAAACGGGTCTTTTAAAGTCGATTTCGAGACTTAATGTGGGGTCATTTTACGTCAAATTCCTAGGCACACCCCCAAACAAGCATGAAACTGGGGTGGCACAAAGTGGATGATCGTGGTCAACTATAAACAAATAGTCGGAAGAGTTGGGGTCTAGCCATAAAACATGATACTAAATGCACCCCCAAACAGAATAATGTTGTATAATTGGAAGCAAACATGTAAGCGAAGGAATGAAAACTTATGCATCCTATCAAAGAACACATGCAAACCATCATGTTGTAATTGTTTTAAATAGTTGGAATGACCAAAAAGATGAATTAGCGATACTTTAGGTGAGAAGGGAATGAAGTGTGGATCCTGATGTCTTTCATGAAGCTCAGATAAGGAAAAATAAGACAAACTAGGTTTCTCACTACACTCGGTCAGAGCTTGTCTCTCAATTACCGGAATGGTGTACTCATGGGATTGTGTGCTAAGCAAACACTCTTCATTGTGAGGGTTGAAAAAATTATAGATGGTCTATGAGGCAATTGGCTCAAGGGCAAAATCGAGGTTCCTTTTAAATGGTGGGTGAATGGATGGCTTAGTTGTGGTAGATGGTTGGATTATAGGAGGTGGTAACTCAGGTGGATGGTGGTTGGTTGGTGGTTCATCGGGTGGTGGATCCTCACATGCTCTTAAGAACTCTACATCTGGCTTATTTGAATCCACAAGGTTGTGGTTCGTGGCTTTATCTTTAAGATTTTCCTATTATTTCTTTCCTTGTTATTTCCTCACCGCCAAATTGAATTGAGATTCACATTGCTCTAAAGATGTAACTTCCTCGTTTTTCTTGCACATTAACTTGTTCATGCCTTAGATTTGAATTGTTAATCTCCATGTCCTCACCCTCTTCCTCTAAAAAACACTACAAGTATCATCTATGGCCTCATTCGAATGTGTCGAGACATCATCCGGCCGAGTGCAGTTAGCAAACTCAAAGGCCGGACATGCTCAATGAGGAGGGTCCATATTACGAGAATGCCAATAGTTATCAAATTCTTCCTTTCGTCACACCTTTATAAATATCTTCTAAAGTGTAATCATTATATTCATCGTCAGGTGGATCAGTGGGAAGTTCCTCGGAGCCATCACTCAAGTTTGAGTGGTCATCCGAAACTAGTCCTAAAGAGTTGTCTACAAGAATTTCCTCATCCAGGTGGGGTGTGGAGTTAATATCATGGTTAATGGGAGGGTCTTCGGAAGGTAATGGTTCATGAAATGTAGGGTAGGTGTGAACTAGGTTGACTGGGTTAGTTATGGGAATAGGTGAACCTAGTTTCTTTAGGTTCCGGTTTATTTCCTGAAGTATTATTTTGTTTTGGGCCATTATTTCATCGAATGTTGTTAGCTGAGGAGAAGCTTGGTGGTGTGGGTCTAGTTGGTATGGTGTTTGATAGTCATAGTTATTGGCATTTGAGTGACTCACGGTTGATGTCGCATCTTGTGATGGGGTTAGGTTGATCTTTGAATGGCTGGTTGATTGTTATTGGTGGAATTACATGAATAGTTTGGATGACTAGAAAACTTTTGATTGTATGAGTCACTATAAAAATTTGAAAATTGAGGCTCATAATTATTATTATATCCTATAGTAGGCTCAGACTCTTGATATGATGGGCATTGAGAAGCCCAATGGTTAGGACTACCACAACATGAACATGGTGAAGGGTTCCCATAATAATTACAAGATTGCTCTTGATATGATGGGCATTGAGAAGTCCAATGATCAGGACTACCACAACATGAACATGGTGAAGGGTTTTCATAATAATTACATGATTGCTCTTGATATGATGGGTATTGAGAAGCCCAATGGTCGACTACCACAAAGATGAACATGGTGAAGGGTTTGCATAATTATCATATGATTGTTGGTCTACATATTGATATGCCATATTGGTTTTTCAAATATATTATAGGGCAACTAATATGCAACCACAACTCTAAGCATACATTTCTAGATAGGAATGTGGTATTTATTTCTACAAAAAACAAGCCTGATTATACTAGAATTAAAACTCCTTTGACAGAAGAGGCGAGGAGGAAGAAGGAGTACCTGAATGCCTCCTTGCTACGCGTTTGAATAGCGTCTTGTATACGCGATCTCAGTGTATTTAACAAGTTAGAAACACTGAGTAACTTGAAGACATAAAAATTTGCATTTACCTATGAAAATTGGGCTGTTCACACTGAATTTTCCCTTGAGGGCACGAGTGCCCTCTGTTTTGTCGAATGTCCAGTGTTTTGGGTGCGGGTCGTGCTCTAGGGTTTTCAAGTTTTAGGCCTTTTATCGTACTCCAAAAACTCTGAAATTTTTACAGTAATTTGCTAAGACGTCTATCAAGTAGCCTGTAAAATTTCAGATCAATCGGAGCTGTGAAAGTCCCTCTACTGCCCCCCAAAGTTTGCGAAACGGTTTTCGGACACAATACAAACAACCGAATGGTTAACCCTTCAAAACAAATCCATAAATTGTCAAATTTTTACTGGAGACTCCTGACAGATCCTAATTGTTCCTGTAAAAAATTTAGAGCAATTGGAGTTGTACAACCTCTCCTTATTGGATGGTGTTCCAGATATTAAGTGTTTGCAACACTGCAGAAACACACTGGAAACACTCTACTATTTAGGAGGTCAAAACAAATAAAAAACTCGTCAAATTTTTACTAAAAACTCCTGACTTAGGATAGATACTCCTGTAAAAATTATAGAATTTTTAGAACTCCCTAAGTAACCTTATTCATCTGTTTTTCAAGAACATACGGTGTGAAAACTGAAATGCAGCACTGTAAAGATCGTATTTTTTTCACAAGGTAAACCAACTTTGAAAATTCTAAAAATATTCCAGTAAATCAACAACATATTAAATATTATGTATGAAATTTTTTGAATTTTCGAAAATTTAGAAATACCTTCACCGCAGTGTTTTTCTCAGTGAATCCACAGCCCCAATGCCTAAAACAGTGAACTGTTCCAAAAATCAAGAAATAAGAATGAAAAATTAAAAGGGTGGGTGGGTAGAGAATGGGGGATTTCCCCTTGGATTCAAGCAATTGAATTCTTGTCTTGAACGAGATTAAGAGATAAATGCCATTTGATAATAGTTATTTTATGTATTCTAACTATCTATGCGTAAACACAAATAATTAAAATACGTAAATATGTGTTTATATCAATATTCCTACTCTCAATAATGAAGTAATATCAGAGAGTCAGGATTCGTTTGACTCTTAAACCTTCAAGACTTAAATAAAATTCAACTACTCGACACAAGGAACAATGGTGAGAGTAATGTGTTATATGAAATATCTATTCTATGATTATACTATGGATTCAATTTATACTAACAAGATACGATAATTCAACTACAGAAATACTAACTGGACTCTATGATAAGGAATTAGGGGGATTGATTCCGCCTTAACTCTACTTAATCTACTAACCAAGAACTGTCGCACTCCAAATTGAAATGCTATCGTATAACAATTGGTAAATCTAATCCCTAACTATTCATGGCAATCTCTACCAAGTAATAACTAGCATGTGAAGCATTAAACCCATTCTCATGGTGAACTAATTACTTCTAGAATTGAATAGATTATCAGGACAAATTCTAAGCTAACAAAATAAAGTTTTCTTCAAGGCTTCCTCAACCCCTCTAATGGAGGGTTAGCCTAGAGTCATTAAACTATCATTTCTCATGGAATCTAAACAAGACATAATATAAAGATTTGAACTTTACTTGTTTAAACTCAATTCGAAACTAGTCATGCAATAATTGAATTAAACTAATAATGACAAATAAGTAAATCTAAGGATTTAAGCTAATAAATAAATGAAAATGAAACTAGATTATGGAGAACTAATTAACTTTATTTATCTAATGAATAACAATAACAATAATTTAATACTAAATTTAAAGCAAGAATAAAAACTAATTAATTAATGTAAAACTAGATCTAGAACTAAGGTTTAATGGCTACTTTTCTTATCCTAACCTAATTTATTTTCTAACCTAACTATCTACCATTAACAAAGAGCTAAGCTTTTGTTTTTATATGTTCAGATCGAAAAATCATGCATGGGCATGGATCCATGTTTTGGGCCAGAGAATCAGGCCCAAAACCCAATTCTTTCAGTCCAAAAAGGCCTCTTCAGCTGCAGTTGACTTCAACAGACTTTTTGTCCACTTTTGCTCCTCTGATTGGGCCAAGGCTTGGACCATTGGAAAGCTCTTTTCGAGCCGGTCGTTTTGACATAAAGTAGGCCCAATTCCGAGGTCTGAGTCCAAAGATATGGTCTTCGAAAGTTCTGTTGACTTTGTGCACTGTTTCTGCCCGCGTGGACTTTGACTTTTCATCTTTTGACCGGGCTTTACAGAGGCTTTGTCTTCTTGAAAATTGGCCTTTAATCACAGAACTCCTTAGCAACCGACCTTTGCTCCTTTATCTCGCTAAAGTGGCACATTTCTGCACATAATGGACTTTGAAGCCGAAATGCATAAAAAACACGTAATCGGTATTAACTCTTACTTATTATTCACATAATTGGTCTAAAAAATACGATTGTTAAGGGGTTAAAACTACAGTTTTGGGCTCTTATCAAACCACCCCCAAACAGCATTTTGCTTGTCCTCAAGCAAATATGAGAAATTAGAATAAGTGACCAAAATGGAGTTCTAACTACTCGTTTCATTTCAGTCGATTGCATTGACCATACCATATAATAAAGGCCTTAAACCACTAGGAATTCCCTAGTGGACGAAGTTATAGCCTCGTGAGAGTTTTCCAGTGAAGGTACTCACAAACTTCATCTATACTACTGGCGACTAAGAAATAAAACTATTGTTTCCTCATTCATGTCTCAACTATCTATACATCTCACTAGCAATTGAATAAGAATAACCAAGTCAAAAACCTAAACTAATATATGCATAATAATCAATCAACTATAATACAAATATATATACTATGAGTAATACTATGAAATGCCTAGCTAGGTTAGTTTTAAAACTTCGAATAACGCCCTTAAGTAGGTCCTCACAAAAATGTCAAGACAAAAACCACTCTGATTTTTCCGCTTAAGTTTCGCTACTCCAGTGTGCAGTGGGCACACTTTACCTTACAAACTCAATGACAACAAGGAAGCCGGAGTCGATCAAACACATCTGCCACTTACTATCAAACTAACCTATTCCTAATTGAGCTAGAGGTCTTTATTAGGTGTTATGGGGATTAGGAGATGGTTTAAGAAGGAAGGAAATGGATATTCAAAAAGGACAAGTCTGAGATAATAGAGTCTTCATATTTTGTAACTAGAGAAAACCTTGTTATTTACTTTTGCTTCTACACTTTGTTTCCATCCTTAGCCATATTTTTTTCTTTTTCTTTGGCTTTTGACTCCTTTTATTTATTTTTTTTGGAGTTTTTATTTATTTCTATTTTTATTTATTTTATTTTTTTTCTTTTCTTTGGATGGAAACTTCTTTTCTTTATTTTTCAAAGCAACTAACTAATTTTTGTTTTTACGAGGGTTTTCTCTTCTTCTTTCTTCCTCATTCTATTCTCGGACTTATTCTAAATTGGGTAGGTTGATTTTATATATATTTTTTATTTTGTTTTGTTTTTGTAACAGGGGTAAAGGAATTGTGGTTCATGGAAGGCTAAGGAAAGGCTCGAGGGGACTACTAGCGGAAAATAATTCATAGGTTTGAATTTCTGGCTATATCGATCCAAAGAGGGCCTAAATTCTAAAGCTTAGGATATGGCATAGTGATCAAGCAAGTAGGCGTGTGATATCTCTATCCGGATTTTACTTCTCCCTTGTGTCATTTCTCGAATGTTTCGCTCATATAAGGCTTTAGGCTATATTCTCCGCAGGATTTGTAGAATAAGTACTCTATCCTAGATTTCAGAAACTTATCGCTAACAATCATAGATACTCATGTAATATATTTATTGATAGATGCAAAATTATTACCAACATATTAACCTAAGTTTCTAACAATTATTCTCGATGCAAAAGCTCATTGAGACTTCTAGATTGTTAAGAGCATAGAGAAAGAAAACAATACCAATATTCCTAAGTGTATAGCATAACTTATTTATTTATATTTTTGAATTTTTTAAAATTCTAACTAGAAAACAAGTGCATATTATACCTATCTATATCCTAACAGATGCCTTAATTACACGTGTTTTACCCCCCAAAAACAAGAAGCAAGCTTTGTCCTCAAAGCATTTAAATAAAGAGGGTAGGAAAAATACCATTGAAACGCGTGAAATTCAGGGATATCTGCAAAACAAAGTTAGAACGTACTAATATAGGAAATAAAAACTGACTTAACTCTATAAGAGTTCTACCCTTTATGGGGTTAACAAAAATGAAATTGCTTGGGACATAAGCAGACACTAACTCTGAAACTAAAAACTTACCTCCACTCCAGCGTTTTCGTCATCCTCCTCTTCTATAAAGAAGTGAGGTTCCTTCAAGATCTGCCATGCCATTATAATTTGCCAAGCTTGCCGCCATTTATCATCTACGGATACTTTTGTTAAAGCGCCACTTGGTCGGATGGGGTGTAAGGTGCAACGATGAGGTTGTATCCTCCACCCTTGCCAAGTCATTACACGGAAAGATCGGATAATACAATTGGTGGGTCTCACAATTTCGACCTAACCCAATCAGGAAACGGGCACAAAAAAAATAGGGAAGAAACATAGCATAATACGGCAAACTAAAACGGGCATAAGAAGATACTTATGCCTCATGCTATGGGCTCGTGCTAAACTAGACATCAAGGTTCGGGAAGGTCATGACACATACGCCCCGTGTCTAAAAAGCAAAGGAAGGCGCAAGTGGCATCATTCACGTAAGAAAACACGCCATTCCCTAAAATGTTTAGCATGATCTAAAACATAACAGTTCCTATGTTCATGGACCGGCTACCAAAGGCGATGTTATATTAGCCTTGGTCCTCGATACGGAAAATGCCTGCCCCATAAGCCTCATGCAAAAAGTCATAAGTGTAGACATGCATATTATCTACCTAATAACATCATGGGTCTTGTATTTCAGCAGGCATGGCAAGTCCAAGAACAAATGCTAGCAAGAACCATAAGCGGTTCCCCCGGTTAACGTATGTGATCGCCTCACAAAACCAAGCACCATAAGTAGTGCTTTGGAACAAATCTTCGAAAGACTGTTCCGGTATCAATGTTGGAGATGTCATCTCAAAATTACGCTTTGGAAAAGCTGCGAATGATCTAGATAATACTCGCGAAAAATTGGAAATTTTCTGGTCCACGGAAGTCGAGTGCGAAAGTGTGCTCGATGAAGAAAGCGAATTGGAATTTGGAATTTCAGTGTTTGGCTGGTTATGCTTCTTTCGCCTTGCTGAAGCTTCGACAAAATTCAGAAAAAATATACAGAGCCGAAGTTCGCTCTGTAGAAGCGCTTGAAAAGCTTCGGAGTTCTTTGAAACTCGAAAAAATGAGCCGAAACGAGGGAATCGCGGGTCCTCTACATCGCCGTTGTAATAGAACTTGATGTGTAACCTTGGCTTTCTGTTTCTTAGGTTGTGGTTTAACTGGTACCTCTACAGTGGTAGGTTCTTCAGTTTCTATTTCGGTATCTAGTTCGATATCCGGTGTAGGGACTACTGATGGGGTAACTATAGGCATAGTTACTTTGTTATCAACCACCTTTCCAGAGCGGAGAGTGGTGATGGCATTCAGGTCACCTACTATTGTCGTTTCCGTACTAGTATTACCGTTTACCTCAAGCTTTGTGTTTGTTGTTTTAGGGTTTGGTATCGCTTTGTCCCGGAAACGCCTTTTGGTTGGGCTTTCTCTTGGGTTAACCGTTGTATGCCCCGATTTATGGATTGTAATATCGTTGGTTTGATTGAGTCATTGATTGGAAAAGTTGTTGGGTAACTGTGATATAAAGGCGTTGATACGGTCCGGTTGTGTAGGTGTAGTAGTCGCGGTGGTGCATTTGGAACTATCTCACGTTGATTATTTATGGGTGGGTTTTGATAGTTACTATTGTTAACGGAACGATACCTCTATTGGTATTATAACTATTATAATTATTTCGACCTTGTGCTACACCTTGTCGTGGTTGCGCGCTTTTGGTTGTTATAATTATTATAATTTCCCGACCTTGTCCCCGTCTTTGCCTAGGTTGAGCTTGATTATAGTTGTTTGTTTGCCTAACATTTTGGTTATTAAACCCCGGAGTTGTAACTTGTTGATTGTTTCGCCAACTAAAGTTGGGATGTTGTCTCCATGGGGCATTAGGAATAGGATAGTTATTAATGGAGCAAACATTATCTTGCTCTGATTGTTGTTGTTCATAGGCGAGAGGACAATAGGAGTCAGGGTGCTCAAGACTCAAACAGAAATTACATGGGTTGGAGTTGACATTCATGACGGGAATAGGCTTTTGTTGAATAGAAATAGCCTCTACTTTTTTAGTTAGAGATTCGATTAAATTTTTAAGTTAAGGGTCGGGTTTCATCTCAAACATATCTAAAATGCCTTAACTGTTGAAGAAGAACTAGCGAAAGAGGGGATATCATCACTCCCCAATTGTTATTGCGTTTAGTTTGTTCTTCTAAAAATTTATAAGCCTCTGAGGCTCCTTTACTTAGGAAACTACCCCCATTCATTATGTCAAGGACTTCTTTATGGTGATGTTGAAATCTTTTGAAAAAGGCACGAACTAACGTGTCTTTTGCTAGGTTATGGTGTGGACACTCTATTAGCAGATCGGTGAAACGATTCCAAGCCTCATAAAATGATTCATGAGGGTTCTGTTGGAAGAAATGAATCTTGGAAAGCATTTCATCCGTCTTTAGGGGTGGGTAAAAATGTTCCATAAATAGCTGAACAAGTTTAGCCCACGAGTCCAGAAAGAGTTAGGCGGCTTGGGCGTTAACCAAGACGTACGCCTTTATCGCCAAGGTGAAGGAAAATACCCTCAGTTTAATTTGTTCCGCACCAACCGTAGGATGATGGAATGTTGTAAGGACTTGTTCAATCCTACACATGTGTTGGTAAGGTTTTTCATGGCCTAAACCATGGAAAACAGGTAACAAATTAAATATGTTTGGGGATAGAAAAAATCCCCCTCCGGGTCTGCTAGAACGATGCAAGATTTAGGGCTATCGCTCAAAGCTTTGTAGAAGTCGGAGAGAGGAGTCTCTCTTTCTTCACCCATTATGTCAGGTATGGTTGGTGGAATAGTAGTTAGAGGTGTTATGATTGGTATACTCGATATGTTTGTTTGTTGACAGTTAATTACGTTTGGTGTTTTTCTCCGACCAGACCTTAATCTCATGCAAGTCTAAGTCTAAACACGAAAACAACCCAATTCTTTCAGTCCAAAAAGGCCTCTTCAGCTGCAGTTATCTTCCACAGACTTTTCGTCCACTTCTGCTCCTCTGATTGGGTCAAGGCTGAGACCATTGGAAAGCTCTTTCCGAGCCGGTCGTTTTGACATAAGGTAGGCCCAATTCCGAGGTTTGAGTCCAAAGATACGGCCTTTCGAAAGTTCTCTTTCGACGATTTTTTGTCTTTGTTTCAGCCGGAGTGTCGACTTTTCAGCTTTTAACCGGGCTTTAGGAAGGCTTTATCTTCTTGAATCTTGGCCTTTAATCACGGAACTCCTTAGTAACCAACCTTTTCTCCTTTATCTCACTAAAGTGGCACATTTCTGCACATAATGGACTTTGAAGCCTGAAATGCATAAAAACACGGAATCAGTGTTAACTCTTAATTATTACTCACATAATTGGTCCAAAAGTATGACTGTTAAAGGGTTAAAACTACAGTTTTGGGCTCTTATCAACGTACACGGTATTGTCTAATACGTCGATTTTGTCAAGAAAGAGGAGAACATTCCAACGAGGGTTAAAATCTGAGTTGGGTAAGTTGTTTCTAAACCCTACGGGGTAAAACTGTTCTCTATATGACATTCGCAATCTCATTGAGTATTGTCGAAATCGAATTATTATGCAATACAAGAGTCGTATTTTAGTTTATGTATAATACCTTGCATGTTTAGTTTTGTTGTATTTATCTGCGTATGTATACTATATTGGCATGTTAATGTATTTAGATACGTATGAGTGATTCAAATTTGCCTGTTACTGTTTATATACGTTTACGTAATATCGATTTACAAATTAGTATACATATACGTATTACTGATGTATATTTGCCTGTACGTATGAAAGTATTTATCGATGACACAAGCTTGCCTATTCGTATAGCTATACGTATGAGTAGAGTACCTTCACATGCTACTGCACCTAGTATTGTATGAGTAGATCGTATTTGCATGTTTGTATTTTCACCCTTGCATAAATCTTAAACAAAAAAAAAAATAATAATTAATTAATTAATTAATTAAAATTAATACCGCCTTTGCATAAATTTTAATTCCATAAATCTTAATCATATTCCAATGGTGTCTAGGAAACTTGAAAGATTGAGGTTACTTAATTAGAACCGTGCTTGCACGGAAAGCCTCCCTCATATCTCTCTTGTGACCTGGCTGTTGGTTTATGTACACATATTCCTAGCTTCAATCGCTCACGTTAGCGGCGGTTTAGGCCTATGTTGTTCAACTCTAATGTTTAAGATAATAATAAAATTCGAGTCCTACTAAATTCCATACGTAAGTTAGATCTAATTTTATGCTTGCATGAGATTAATGTCCGGTTCCACTAAAGAAATTGAACATACCTATTGTCGAAAAAAGATACGATAAGACATTGCGTAAGTTCTCACCTAAAATTGTTCTTCTTCTCGCTAATTACCTTCATCCGATCCTTCGCCGCCATCAACTTCGTCATTATGGCCGACGATCCTCCACCTGGTGAGAAGCCCCTCTCGGACTTTTTATCTTGCATTCTGGGGAAGGACCTTCTTCCCCGCATCAAACTTGAGAACATTGTTGGTGATTTTCATTATCCCACCAAACGTTTTTCAGTTTGTTACCTATATATCATGGTTTGGAGCACGAAAAACCTTACAATCATCTTCGTAGGCTTCAACAAGTGGATACAACATTTCACCATCCAGTAGTCTCTAAGGAACAACTCTTGCTTCGATTGTTTCCATTCACTTTAGCGGAAAAAGCGTCAATTTGGCTAGCAGGACAACAACCCACAATCCATAGACACATGGAATAAACTAGTTCAAGCTTTCATGCTTCAGTTTTACACTACAAAAAAAACAACTGAAATGCTTCAGAAAATTCAATTCTTTCGTCAAAATCCTCATGAATCCTTTACAGAAGCATGGAGTCGTTTTACTGATATTCTGTTAGAATGTCCACATCACCAATGGACAAAGCGTCCTTGTTCGTTCATTCTTTAATGGTCTTTCTGATCATCAAAAAGAAACTCTTGATATAATGAACGGCGGTTGCTTCATGGACAAAGGAGCTACTGAAGCTTATACTTTTCTTGAAAAAAAAAGCGAAAAAAGGTACACACTGGGGTAACACTGAGTCGTCTAGGTCATCAAAGGATAATGTTACAAAAGCCACATCTATTTTTGAAGTAAAACCCGATCCCGAATTAAAAAATTTGATACAATCCCTAACTAAAAAAGTAGATGCCCTTGCAGTTCAAGTAAACGATCAAATACCAAAACAGGTCCTGAACGTTGACACATCCCCATGTGTTCTTTGTCTCAGTCCTGACCATCTTGATGTTTATTGTCCCTTGTTATATGCCTCCCCTTCTCAACAGTCGGAGGTGGCATGTGCTTTCAACATTCCCAATGCACCATGGAGACAACATCCGAACTTCGCTTGGCGCCAAAATAACCAACAAATGGGGGCTCCTCCGGTTTAAGCTAATCCGCTGTTCGACCTACCAACAATTTTATTCCATACCGCCAAGGAAATAATCAACAATACCAACAAGGTCAATTTCAAAATAATTCCAATGCTAACTATCAAACCAACCGCAGCCTTGTTCCAGCTAATCCAGATCCCAACTATAATCAACAACTTCTCAGCAATAGTCGTGAACTACTACCTGTTGCACAACCTGCGCAACCAGTTTCGGATAGGACAAACGAGACTTTCTTAGCTTACATGAACCAACAGTCTCAAATTTTAACGTCTATCCAACAATCACTTCAACAATTGGCGCAAGAAAAGAGTCAGAAAGGCGTGTTTCCTGGACAAGCAGTTCCAAACCCTAAACCAGCAAACACAGCCTTTGAACTTACTAATGCACCTGGTATAAACACCTCCAATCAAGGTGAGGTGCATGCAATCACTACTCTATGATCTGGAAAAATGGTAGACAATCAAATACATTATGCGGATGATCAACCAAAGAAACCGAAGGTTCAATGAACCTATTTCTAATAATGAACCTACCGGACGATTCACCGGATCAAACAAAGTCAACATCTCGAATTTAGGAAATAAGTAAGAAGACCCTTTTCCAAATTCGCCCTAAGGCACCGTTTCCTGCGGCAGCAAAGAATAAACCGGATGAGAATTTTGCTAAAATTCGAGAGACTTTTAAAAATTTGACGATCAACTTACCTTTTCTCGATGCCTTAAAACTATTACCAAAACATGCAAAATTTCAGAAGGATATGTGCACCACAAAAAGGAGAACTAATGTTCCTCAACAAGCGTTCCTCACCAAACAGTTTCCATCCATCACCGAACACAATGGTATAGTAAAATACAAAGACCCTGGTAGACCAACAGTTCCATGCACCTTAGGTGACAAATATATGGCTACTGCACTACTGGACCTAGGAGCTAGTGTGAACTTACTTCCATATTACTTATTTAAAAAACTAGGTCTTCATGAGCTCAAACCTACTACCATGACTCTACAGTTAGCCGATCGTTCCATAAAGTATCCAAAAGGAATTATGGAAAACGTTCTCGTAAAAGTCCAAGACTTCTTCTATCCTGTAGACTTTGTTATTTTGGATACAGAAGTTGCCTGTGATTCCATTCCTATCATCTTAGGACGTCCGTTCCTAGCAACTGCTAATGCTCTTATTAACTGTAGGGATGGTTCAATGACCATGTCCTTCGAAAATCTATCGGTAGAAGTAAATGTGTTCAAGTTGATGAAACAAATTCCAGAGCCTGACATTGATGGTGAGGTGAACAGGGTTGACAGCATTCCGCAAGAGTATTTAACAAACTCGTTTCTAGAAGGCGAAGTGTACCAATTTCTTTCCTTTAGCGAATCCGAGTTTGAGGACGATGATTATACACAAGAAGTCAATGAGTTATTAGAGTCAATACCATTATTTGACTCTACGACTGTGATGTCCAGTAACTTGGATGAACATCAATCTGTTTATTGCATGGATGATGACTTTCCTCAAGAATCTTTAATACCCACTCCGCCCACCCCTAACTTAAAAACTCTTCCTTCGGAATTAAAATGCGTACAGCTTGATCCAAATGGTCGTCATCCAGTTATCATTTCTTCAAAATTAACTGACGATCAGGAAGCTCGTTTAATTAATGTCATTCAACAACATCGTTCTGCTATTGGATGGTCCCTCGATGACATTAAAGGCATTGCACCTACTGTGTGTACCCATCGCATACACCTTGAAGAAAATGCTAAGACGTCGCGTGAACCACAGCGTCGACTAAACCCTACCATGAAAAATGTGGTACAAGAGGAAGTTTTAAAATTACTTTCGATCACGGGTATTTATTTACCCTATCTCGATAGTGTTTGGGTGAGTCCAATACACGTTGTTCCCAAGAAATCGGCATTACGGTTGTGATAAATGATAAAGATGAATGCATTTCCACTTTATCCGATGAAATGGCTTAATATGCATTGATTATCATAGAAACTTAATGCCGTTATCGTAAGGATCACTTTCCACTTCCATTCATCGATCGGATGCTTTCGAGCGTTTAGCCGGTCATGCATATTACTATTTTCTTGATGGTTATTCAGGTTATTTTCAGATAGTCATAGACCACGATCAAGAAAAGACCACGTTCACTGTCCATTTGGTACATTTGCATATAAACGAATGCCTTTTCGGCCTTTGCAATGCACGGTACTTTCCAATTTGCATGCTTCACATTTTTAGTGATATGGTTGAACGTTTTATGGAAGTGTTCATGGATGACTTCTCCATATATGGAGATTCTTTTCGATAGTTGTCTATCAAATCTTGAAAAAGTCTTTATACGTTGTGAAGAGAAAAACCTTGTTCTTAATTGGGAAAAATGTCATTTCATGGTTACAAAAGGAATAGTTTTAGGGCATATCGTTTCAGAAGACGGAATCGAAGTCGACAAAGCTAAGATAGAAAAAATTGCTTCACTTCCTATACCAAAATCAGTTCGAGACATTCGCGCATTCTTAGAACACGCATGTTTCTATAGGAGATTTATTCAAGATTTCTCAAAGGTTGCTCGACCTTTAACCAATCTCCTGCTTAAAGATGTCGTTTTTGACTTCAGTTTCAATTGCAAACAAGCCTTAGAAATTTTAAAAACTGCATTAACTACCGCTCCCATAATTCAACTACCTGATTGGTCTAAACCTTTTGAATTAATGTGTGACGTGAGCGATTATGCTATTGGAGCTGTACTAGAGCAACGCCGAGAAGATAAGCCAGTTGTCATTTACTATGCGAGTAAAACCTTTAATGAAGCTCAACGTAACTATACCACCACTGACAAAGAGTTTCTCGCAGTTGTATATACTTTGGATAAGTTTCGTCCTTACCTAGTGGGTTCTCCAACTATTGTCTACACTGACCATGCGGCACTTCGTTATCTATTAGTGAAAAAAGATGCAAAACAAAGGTTGATCCGATGGATTCTCCTTTTGCAAGAGTTTACTCTAGAAATTAGAGATAAAAAAGGTTGCGAAAATGTGGTTGCGGACCATTTATCCGCGACTTTATTTGTGATGTTGATACTAATACCGAACCTATCTGTGATTCCTTTCTAGATGAACACTTGTACTCTATTTTTTCGTCCCCTTGGTACGCTGACATAGTAAATTACTTAGTTACCGAAGAAGTTCCTTCATCTTGGTCTCGTAATGACCGGAAAAAGTTCTTCTCCACTGTGAAATTTTATTTCTGGGATAATCCCTACCTCTTCAAGTATTGTTCAGACCAACTAATCTGCCGTTGCATCTCTGATTGGGAACACAATGATGTGTTATCCTTCTGTCATGAACAATCTTGTGGTGGTAATTTTAGTGGTAAGAAAACTGCGGCCAAGGTCCTACAATGTGGATTCTATTGCCCAACTCTGTTTAGAGATGCACATGAGCATTGCAAAGCATGCAATCGCTGCCAGCAGCTAGGACACATTACTCAACGAAATATGATGCCCTTAAATCCCATTTTAATTGTGGAAATCTTTGATGTATGGGGCATCGACTTCATGGGTCCATTTCCAAATTCACATGGCTTCCTATACATTCTAGTAGCAGTTGACTATGTATCAAAATGGATTGAGGCATTGGCATGTCGTGCTAACGATCATAAAACGGTCGTTTTGTTCGTAAAAGAAAATATTTTCTCTCGATTTGGTGTTCCAAAAGCTATAATTAGTGATGGGGGAAAACATTTCTGCAATAAAATTTTTGAATCATTAGTAAAGAAATATCACTACAAGAAAACAAGTTTTACGCCACGGTCCAAAACCGTGGGAAAAGGGCTTTTCCCACGGTTTTGGACCATTGGAGGACCGTGGGCTTTTTGTGCGTCGGAAATGGTCTGCCGACAATCATGACCGTCGGTAAAGCTCACCAATAGCGACGGTCTTTGCGACGGTCATTGCCGTCGGTATTGCCATGGCTTAAACCCATAGGAAAAGCCGTCGGAAAAAATCAATATTTCCCACAGTTGTAGTCCGTGGGGAAAGATTAGTTTTACCGACAGTTAGAATCTGTGGGAAAAGATATTTCCTACTGTCTTAGTTCGTGGGATTTGCTGTTGCGTCGTGAATTTTGGTTTTTGGTTTGTTGTTATTTAACCGTGGGTAAAGTGAACGACCGTGGGAAAAAGTGCTTTTGCGACGGCTATGGACCGTGGGAAAGGTATTTATTTTTAAAAAAATATTGATATTTTAATTTTCACCTACAATCAACAGGCCTAGCAAAACTCCCTAACCATCCTACACCTCAAAATCACCATTTCCATTCATCTTCATCATCTTGAAAAAAATCTCGGTTGAGCTATATAATATATATATATAATTATAAGGTATGCGGAGAAAGCAACAAAGGAAAAAAGAGGACAAAATATCAATAATAATACTTGTCCTAGCATCACTTCTCCGTTGATTCCGCTAATGTTGATACCTGCATAGAAGGCAGGCTTTGTAATGCGTGAATCAACGATGTCACACCCAAAGGCTTTGTCAGCACCAACACCACAATAATATTTTGTAATGCGGTAAAACAAGTAGGCTTAGTTAAAACTACAAAATGACAATGACTCAAAACTATGGAGCTGAAAAACACTGTTTTATTAGAAACCACTTTGATAAACTCGGCAATGTCAGCCTAGTCATATATCATATGAATAGCCTTATAATACAAGTACAATTGTACAAGACACTAAATGGCCAGGAGAACCATCGCCGCAAGTCTTTAATCAGGTGCTAGTTTTTCAAGCAACAAAACAATAGTGATCAAATGAAGGAGAGACACCAACAAAACATACCACATTTTCTAGGATTTCATAACGATTTTAAATGGAAGAAAAGTGAAATTTGGGTTAAATTAAATCATCATTAAACTCTTTCGAGTCTCTCATTAAAAACCACCAGATTATTTACCTTTAATTTAGTCAACTTTGGAGCTACCACTTTCAAAAGTTTAGTCGAATGCATTGAACTTGAACGCCCATTACTCAGGTTAGCATTTCCGCTATCCTTGTCCATGACCTCATCACCAAAATCATCTAGTGTTTCAAGCCGCCTGTCCAAGAAAAGAAAAAGTTTTAGTATTAAATTACTCTCAAATACACAAAGCAAATGTTGGCTCATCTGCTGAAAAGTATACCTTGAATGCAACTTCGGTTTATATCCAACTTGTTTGTTACAGAGCTAAAAATTCCCTTCTGTTTCAGTTTTTCCTCGAGACTTGCCCTTACTTTCAGCATCTCCATGCTTTGTGAACCAACCTAATAGTACAATGTATATTAATAATCCAACAAATCAAGCATGGAACTAAACTAGAAGTAGTAATAGCAAGCAGACGTGTGGGATTGTGAGACAAAGGGGACAGCGAAGATGGGAGTAAGAACTGGAGATGTAAATGATAGTCAAAGTCATTATAAACCTGTCTCTTGCATTTCTCATGTTTGTTCTCCTTCCCCTCTGAAATGCTACCATTAACCACCTCAACTTTTTCACGAGGCTGCAGTTTTTTCAAAACTGTTTTGATCAAGCTTAAAGGACTTTAACTAACTAATTATTGCCACTTAATAAAAATCACCAACAATATTTCTCCATGAAGAAATTCAAGATAGATAAATACCATAGATTCTTTACTTCTTTTGACCGGGAGTGACGAGTGTGAGTCACTTAAGCTTACAGATTCAGATGCCAATGCAACAATTTCTTTGATCAGCTTGGCTCCTGATTCAGACCCATGGTCCTCATTTATAATCTCTTCAAGTTCTGAAGGAAATTATCATCAAAGCTGTTTCATCCATCGATTGAAACATGTGGCAGAAAATTTCAAGTTTAGAAAGCTATCAGAGCCAAACTTTCTAGCTATAGAATCATTTTTCCCAAAAGGAAAACAGCAAACTTAATTTAGAAGACGAGACCTTGTCCAACAAGTTCTTGATCTCCCACCGGACAAGCTATATTTGGATGATCCGCGGTGAATGACCCTCGGACTTGAGAAGAAGATAAAAGCTAATAGCTTGGCAATAGGCCAACAAAAGTTGTTTTGTCTCCAAATACCGCATCCCTCCCTTGGTACTGTCATTACCATTTTTCACCTGCAATTACACCTTACTTCAATATAGAAAGAAGGGTACTATGGAAGCTACACAAAAGAAATATGAACACAATCCTGTTGAGACAACTGTGTTGAATGCAACTAAAGGTTCGACCATTTAATGGTTTCAACTTATGAACCACTATACTAGACACCAAAATGGCACAGAGCTTTAACAAGCTCCTAAAAGCAATGGATCAAACATTTCTTTCCAGCCTTTAGGGATGGATCTCCATCATCGAAAATTTCTTCTTTGCAGAAAATGATGCTTGATGCAAAGGGAAATACCTTGTTTATAAGTGGATTAACTTTGTTTTCAAGTTGATCGAGAGCATTTTTCAGTTCCGATAGCAGGCCAACAAGTTCTGGAGCAGAACTGTTTAAAAAATATATATAACACAAAGAAACCACATGTATACAACTCGCATTTTCAGATTAAGAAAAAACAAACAAGACTGAGGCAAAAACAAACCAGATTCCTATCTAGGAGGTTTGATCGCCATCCACATATAATTTAGAACCTTTGCCCCTGTTGGTAGGAATTATCTAAACATAGTCCTAGCCGACTTGGTTATGATATATATCAAAGCATGTAAAACTTGACAACTAGCGCTTACCACCCAAGGTGTCCGGCGATGACCAATCAACACTTTTAAGCAACTTCCAAAGGAGCGGTCGATAATTTTGACAAAGATGGGTCGCCAGCTTGTATGCAAAGAAAGGTCATAAATTTTTATCAATAAAGAACAGAAACATGCGTAGACAACAACATCAACCTACTTTGTGTAGATGCAAGTGTTCTTCCGTTAGGACTAAAAAATTGCTTTGCTATAGTTGATCTTGGAGGAGGCACCGGAGGGCAATATTTATTTGATAGATGCGCAAGGACTCTCGACTCCACCCGAAAAGATAATCAAACTTCCGTGATATATGCTACATTGATGTTACAATATGAAGACCCACTGAGAAATATGATGAGGTTGTGCTTAACAACAGTGAGGCCCGAATATAAATTATTAAACTCTAACATAAAGTGGGATGTAAATGCATTGAAACTTTAGCAAATTTTAAAGCAAAAAAAGTATAATATTCAAGGTGAAACTGTTGGTCTTTACAAGGGAAAGCCACCGAATCCAAATTGAAGAATTCTACTCAAGGTTCAAACAATGAAAATTGTCATGGCCATTAAAGACTTGAACAGAGAACTACCATGAATCCGCACTCCCTCAAAGATCCTTTCTACAGAAATAGAAGCACTTAAAATTTGACAAATAAACTTTGAAAATTCCATAGTTTGTGAATGGATTTCTCTTCAACAGAATTTGAGAAGGAAGAACTGGATCTAGAAGGTATATTTACAAGGAAAATATAAACTTTTAAGATTGGGGGTACTTCAATTTTATGGCAAATCGAGAACCTCAAAATACATGAACAAATGAAGAGGAAGAGAACTTAATTATCACATGCAAGTAAATCAATGCGAGATCGAGAAGAGTTGGAGAGAGATGTTTACCTTTCGTAGCGTAGCGGCAACCTCGATTTGCAGGTGTTTCTACTCCAAATCCCATCAAACATCGGTTCCTTTCTCAAATTTTGTTTCTAAGGTTTTCTTTTTTTTTTTTCTCATCCAAGTTAAAGAGTCTGCGGTCTCAAATGAGTCGTATGTGTGTGTGAATTTTAAGTGCCCGCTATGTGATTTCAGCACCCATTATTACTCAAAACAACTCAAAGATTTAATCTTTGAACTGAATTTCACAAAATAACGATTTAACTTTGATATAGTTTTTCTCCCTTTCACTCTCTTTTTGTGCGAGGAAGTGGTGGTGGGGAAAAAGAAAATATAATAACTAAATCGATCGAGTGTATGATTGTATGTTATACGACCAATTTTAGGCCCCTAAGCCCACGCCAAAACGCAGCGTGGATGTGAATCTACAGCAGAAAAAAGTCTTACCCGACGGTTTCTCTCGTGGCTACCACCCACAGCCCAAGTAACACATAAACCGTGGGTAATGGTATTTAAGCATGCTAACGAGTTTAAAACTATTTCCTACGGTCAATAGTCGTGGGAAAAGTAGCAAGGGTTCATGACCGTGGCAAAAAATACCGGGTATCCGTGGGCAAAAGTCCATTTTCTTGTAGTGTATGGAGTCACGCACAAAGTGGCAACTCCGTATCATCCTAAAACCAGTGGTCAAGTAGAAGTCTCTAATAGAGAGATCAAATCCATTTTGGAAAAAACTGTCAATCCATCTAGAAAAGACTGGTCTCTACGATTATCTGATGCCTTGTAGGCATACAGAACAGCTTTTAAGACACCTATAGGGATGTCTCCTTATCGCCTCATTTTTGGAAAACCTTGTCATCTGCCGGTTGAACTTGAGCACCGTGCTCTATGGGCCATCAAAAGCACCAATTATAATACTCTAGCGTGAAGAGAAAATTGCAGTTAAATGAGCTTAAGGAAATTCGGAGTGATGCCTATGATCTCTCGAAATCCTATAAAGCCAACATGAAAAGAGTGCATGACAAGCACATATTGAGAAAAGAATTCAAAGTGGGTCAAAAAGTTTTGTTGTACAAATGAAGATTACACATTTTTCGGGGAAAATTAAAGACTTCGATGGTGCGGTCCTTTCACCGTCTCTGCTTTGTCACCCCTTATGGGGCTATTTCTTTGAAAAACGTAAATGATGACAAATAATTTCAAGTAAATGGCCAGCGCGCTTTAAACATTATCATGAGTTGCGCTTCCGGATGTCGAAGAGACTCTTCTCAATGACCAGTCTATATAGACTAATAGATTCGATGGTGTACTTCTTTCTATGTGTTTAAACAGAGAAAGTACACCATTTGGGTAGCCGGGCCCTCTTCTATGTTTTTTTAAAAAATCCCTAGAGTGTGTGGTTGGTTGCAAGCGGAACCATAGTCCACAAAAACTCTACTTGAGGCGAGTATAAATGTCTTCCTCGATAATCGAACAAAGCGTGCCTCCTAGAAAACAATGGGTACCAAAATTTCAACTCCTTTTTTCCTCCTCCTTTTCTATTCTCTTCCTCGCGAACTCCAACTCATCATTTGGTCCAAATCTTACCCATCTCGAATAGGTAATGGTCGTGGTACTTTTGCTTTCGAAAAGCGGCTTAAAAAGGATGGGGTGGTGTATGAACTGTCAAACTCCTTTCTGTCCAGGTCTTGATCTTCTATCCGAGATGAGCCGGTATAAGGTATATTATTGTCTGACACCAGCTCAGCAGGATAAACTTCATCGTCGTCCCGTTGTTCCCACAAGTTGGGATTCGTCTTGAAGATCTGACGTTAAAAGACTCACATTCATCTTGAGGATCTGACGTTAAAAGACTCAACATGTATATACTCGTTTTTCCCTTAGCACCAAGCATGGTGCCCAAAGAGAGTCGTGATATGCAACATCGGACATTTCCTAGTTCGTGCGGGCAATGGATTCCACCAGGCCAACCCCGATCGGTTTTCTATGTGACTGTATCAAGGGGCGGTTTGAGGCTATACCATATGTACTAAGGGTAATATTATTACTAGACCATTGCACATTGGTCAGGGATGATACCGTCCTGAACCCTAGGCCCCTATAACATAAAGGTTAAGCCACAGTCTGGCAGGATTGGGTTTGCCCCAGAGCCGACATGAAAGTTGCCTGAGTTAAGCTGTGTGATGTGTTGTTTTATTTGAATTTCCGGTGTTGTTGACACGTTCTTTTCGTCTTGTACATTTGTATATAAAAGTTAAAAAAAAAAATAGTTTGAATGTGATTATGTCATATTCCAGTGGATGAAATTTTTAGTGCCGATCGTTTTGATATCTCATTGGTTCAATTTGGAGTTAAAACGAATCGAAATTCCAAGTTTGAAATTTCGGAACAATTCGGGGCATAAGGGGAATTTCTGGAAATCATTTGGGCTTGGGGAAAAATATTGGACCTAACCCAAAATCACTGACCCGGCTACAAAACCCACACGCAGGGCAACCACGCATCCACACCTCTCATTTCTTCCCCCTAAAAATCCGGATCTTGGTCTCCCCCACAACCACCGCGACGCCGACTTCGCGGTGAAGTGAATTTAACCCAGCGACGTGGTCAAACTCCACCAAATTGAATCCCCTTCCTCCAGCACCATCTCCTCCAACAATACTAGCTATTTCCACCCTCAAAATATCATCTACACCGCGCTATGGCAGCACGAAGGCGAATCACAGTTGAGAGAAATTTCGGAAATCTCTACAATTCCGGGATGTTTTACCCATTTTTAGATGAGGAAATTGCTAGTAGAGAGTGGGAATATTTCTTGCATAGAATTCCAGCTCATTATTCCAAAGATTTGGTGTTGAAATTTTACAACAATGGAGGTTTCCGGGGTGATGAATTTTGGATTACGGCGGATGGGTTGGAACGTGAACTCACGCTGGAGTTAATATCGAATGCAGCACATATTCCGATTAACTCTGATAGTCCGACCCTGTTATTGTCAGAGTATCTGACTACGAGGGATTTTATGTTTGACACGCTTCTCGAGGGAGAGTACAATGATGGCTCGAACTGCGTGTACCAGCACTCACTCGAACGAAACCAACTAGCCGTCACTCAATGGCTGGCTTGCAACGTCATTGGAACTTCAAAGACGTCTGACATGAACAAGACATTCTTGCACCTGCTGTGGATCCTCCAGGAGAAGAAGCACACTTTCTGTATGGTCCATTTTCTGGGCCATGTTCTTATGACCGCGTCAAAGCGGTCGACTCCTCTTATTACTTGTTACTTTCGGCTTTATGCTTAATTTAGGGTTCCATCCGCTACTCCTTTCATTCCAACAAGGTCTTTCGAGAATTTCGAATTTTCGAGACTTCAGGTTCACGGACCATGGGACCAAGATAGCTAGAGATGACATTGAGCGTGATAACGCACCTCCTCCTCCCCTTCACCACCCGATTGTTTTAATGAGGCTACCATGCACCGAATCAACACTCCCATGGAAGCCTTGAGACACATGAACACTAGTATCGCTAGGATGTTTCTTCGTCGAGAAGAGATGATTACTTCCCAAAATGACTTCCAAAGAAGAAATGCGCGAAATCGCCAAGGCCGTTTCAGGAGAATGATGTTGGCAAATCAACTGCAATTCCAAGATCAATTGCTACTGTCTATAGGCCACATTCGGACCGGTCAGTTCGGCCGGAAGTTAAATTAAGTGGCCGAAACCCGGGTTCATCTTTCGCTAACTTGGGAGGATTCGAAAGAGTATTTGTTTATTTCCCTTATGCATTGCATTTTTAGTTTTCTTATGATAAAAATATTATATATCGGTTGATTTCTCATAATTTTGTATCTCCAGAAGTTTTAAATGAGAAATTATTTATGTTATGAAATTATTGTAATTCCTACTATATTAGTTGTCCCTTGATGCATTGGGCCTACTCTCAAAGCCCAACGGTCAGAACCAAACGGACTGATTCCAACGGTCAGAAATCAAGTTATAAATACAACTCTCCTTTTCCACTTTCACTCATTCCCTTCTCTCCCTCTTCACAAATTCTTTTTCACAAATTCTCAATTTCTTGAACATAATGAATCAAATAGAGCGATGGGAAAAGGAGCAACGCGAATGGGCTATCACAAAGATTCATGATAACGGTGTTTATCATTATTCTCTGTCACTCATGCATAACATGATCCAGAACATCTAGATCTATGTAACCATTTTTTTTTTCTGATTTTCATTTTGTATATTAGTATGGTGTGTTAAATAATTCTCACACATTTGTACGGGTTACGTATTAAATGGAAAAGTTTCGTATTAAATATTTGTGTATATTAGTTGTCTTTTCCTCTCTAAAAAAAATTAATAAAAAATAAAAAATAAAATAAAATAAAATAAAAAAAAAAAAAAAAAAAAGAAAAAGAAAAATAATAATAAAATAAATAAGTAAATAAATAAACAAACCATAACAAAGAAAGGCCATCCAAAACTCACCAAAATAATTAATTGATACATATGGTGTTCAGAGAAGATCGCGCACGCTACAAGGTACGCATAACACTTGTCACACATGCAGCTCGATTATTCTATCCATATTCTATTACTGAGTTATGATCATCATTTCTGAAATTATGAGTAAGTCTAACTACCTTGTGAAACTTTCCTCCGTATTTTCTAACATTGAACCATCTCATTAATTGTATTTGGATATCTGACATGACAAGACTTACTATGGATCCCCATTGATGCTGTTCATAATCACATGGGTCATTAACTACACTTGGAATCCAGATTGGTACAGACTTATAGATTGGCTATAAATCTCTTCTTTTTCAGCCATTCTTATTCAAACAATTTTCACTATCCTTCCCTCAGTAATACTACCAATGGATCAACCAAGAAAAATAACGGCAGAGAAAGACTACGAAAACTTTCAAAGATGGCGGTTTTCTCCTTATTTTGACACGAAATCATATCGTGCGGATGGGACGCCTCTTATATATCATTCATTGGTTATTCGAGAATTGGTTTTGATGTTCTACCAATTTAGCGGATCTGAAAATGGAAAATTCTACTTCAATGCCTATGGACAACGATCGAATTGACTAAGGAAATGATCTCCACATACTTCAAATCCCAATGAATACCCAGGAGTCCCTTTTTCAAGAGTCATTATTTGATTCCGCCAAAACTTTACTACACGAGCTACCGTGATCTCATGGCGAAGTCGAAAATACACATCACATTGTTCTTCAACGCTCTTTGAAATAGAATCAGCGTGTTGTGCTCCAATCGGTTGGGACACAATATGGTAGGTACATCACACCAATCGAAGTCACAAAGCACCAACTTCACCTACTTTGGATTTTGCGGACTCAAAGAGATGCCTTTTGTCTAATCCAACACCTCCGGAACGTAATCACCAAAAACAAGAAGGTAAAGACCCCTACCCACTTTAGTAACGCTAGATTATGATGCGTTGGGGTTATCCAAGAATTTCTCGAGAGACACCCTTCAAAGAGCACAAATAAAAGTACTCCAAACAGATTACTCCGTTGGTTTTGGACTCGATACTCGATAGAGGAACGAAGCGACCCTCCAAGCTCAAATTTGACCTTTTATTTGATGAAAATGCCATGATGAACATTATTAATCCCATGGAAGGCATTAAACTTCTTCATCATGGTTTGAGGGAACTACACGCTTCGTCGAATATCATCATCACAACTCTTCGTGGATTTCCAAGATCGTCAAGCAATGCATGATGTTGAGCAGGGAGGAGATCTTGGAAAATCATTCTCAGTCCTTGCAAAATCACGCGCTCCTAATGGAAAATCAAACTGTACTCTCTGCCCCAAAGGGGACATTCAGATGCAACTTCGCCAACAAATAGAAGAACTAAACAAATCGGGTAACTCGATATGCGTCTCCAAGATCAACATAACAATCCATAATTTTCTAATATTACTAAGTCAATAAATAAATACTCGTATATGTTATTACATTTTTCGTCGTATTATGAATTTTGTTTCACTTTTGTGTCTTCTTTTGTATGAAATGCTTAATAGGATTGTCATCATTTGCGTTGTGACTAATATAATTTAACATGTGCTTACAGGAGGGTCTATTCTCTTACATACTCATTTATCCATCCAGTTTGCCTTTGTCGTTACCTATTTCATTCCTTCATCCACAATGGCATCTTCATCAATTGCATCTTCATCAAACATGGTACCTCCCAAACTCATTCCTGAGCAATCCTTTCAGTCTATGATGTATTCCAATACCTATGGCCATCTCTTCCGTGACTACATTACAAACATCGGATGGTCTTCCCTAATTCTTCAACCTGACCAAACTTATTCTCCGAGTTTGGCTGCATACTTTTATGCTAATATGGAAGACACACCAGCATTCAACCATGCGCATGGTTTCTACTTAGACGGGTTCACAATCAAAGTTGGTGACACACCTCATATTTTTTTCGAACAACAACTTGCACTAACTTTGGATCTTCCATATCACGACCCTGTTGCATCATGGCATTACATCTATCATAATTATTACCGTTCCTTTCAGTGGCAAGCGTTTGGCAAAACTTACGGTGATGGTCTTGAGATTAAAAGAGAAGGAAATGGCCATGTGGCATGGCGTGACGTCACCATTCCCTTAGCAAGCATGACCATGAACATGGGGACTACGATGTTATTTGTACTCCTAATCATTATGGGAGATTGGCATTTTTCAAATGCCAATGAGGTTGCTTGCGTCGTATTCTGTGCACTAGCTCAAGGTCATACATTATTTAACATCATAGGTTGTGTTATCTCCAACCTGAAACGAGCTCGCACTTTTCAGGATCAGTATATACTTTTACCGGTCACCGCTTGCCGAATCATGAAGACACATTTCCCACAGTTTGCAGCTACTTTTCATGACTGGGTCAAGGTAGATTCTATGTGCCCAGCAAACATAATCATTCGTTCATTGAGGTTTCGGCAATGGAAGCGTCCCGCTCGGTACCTGAGGCATGTTCGTTGTTACCCGAAGGATGAAAATATGAAGACACATTTGAGGAAATCTGGAAACGAAGAATGGACAGAAATTTGGGAGACTATTATCTTTTGGCGCGATGCTAAGGAAATGCATTTCCTTCAAGAGGACGCCAGAGCTTCACATCCTGCTGGATGGTAAACTTGAGCTTGCTATTGTATATATATCTAGCTAAACCTTATGTTTGGTGTGCTATTGTTTTTCATGTTTCGTATGCTATTGTTTTTATTTCGTGTGCTATGTTTAGTGTGCTATTAAACATTTTCTTGTTTTTTCCGAATAATATATTATGTTCTCTAACCTTTCTGTTCCAGCAATCTAGCCCTAATTTTGTTCACGGTTCTCAGGTACTTTCTCTCTTTAATTATTGATACTTCGAGGACTAAGCATCGATTCATTGGGGGTGCTTTTAACCAGAGCAAATATTAGGCAAATTGTAACCTGTATATAGTTTTTATTTTCATGTTAATAATTGAACTTAGTGACAAAGTCTTGTTTCCTTTTCAATGATGAAAATTGTCTAGAAATCTCACATTAATATCCGAATTAGGATTTGTTTTTAAGAAACTTAAGATAATATGTATGTAATAGTTTAAACATCTTTTCATGAACATTCATGTATTGAGTATCATCGATTGTACATAGCAGTAAGTTTCTGGAACCAACGGTTAGTTACTTAAACTATAAATCCTGTGAGAATCTAACCAAAAACCTTGACATGAGTGATTTTGTGTGATGACACGAGGAGGAGTTTTCCCGATTAGAGAAAATCACGCATCTACTTACTTGATCACCACCCGAACCCTAGGCAAGAATTTAGGCCATCTTTGGATCGACATAGCTAAAAGTTCTTACCTGTTACAAATTTTACCGCTAGTCACTCTACTAAGCCTTTCATCAAACCTTTCACTTTCACCAAAAAAAAAAAAAATCCTTACCCATCTATTAAACCAAATAAAAGAACCTACCTAAGTGATGAGTATGAGAAATAAGATGAAATGTGGAAAGAATAAAGAGAAAGACTTGTCCCAAATAAAAGTCAGTTACTTGCTTCAGGAAAGAAAAATAGAATCATGTTTTTAAGCCATCTAAAAAAAAAAAAAAAAAAAAAAATCCATTAGAGGCTTAAGAACAAGGTTGGAAAACTCAGTTAGAAGAAGGAAAGAAAACAAAGATTTCTCTAGTGTAAATATATGAAGACCCTATTCTCTCATACTCGTAAATTTTAATTATCCATTTCCATTTTCTTGTAAACTATCACCTAATCCCCACAATACCTAATAAAGACCTCTAGCTCAATTAGGAGTAGGGTGGTGTGATAAAACATAAAATTGATAGTTTACCTACGAAATGAACGATGAACTCAAAACGTAAGAAAAACTAAAACTATTTATGATGCTATATTTTATCAAGATTCTACTCTCAATCCTATGAGATACAGTGGAGTAGATGATTCATTCCACTCCTAGTCCTTCCGCATGCTGTGTTCTCTACGTATAAGTATTCTTAACTCTAAAGTCTAATGAGAGATTTACGAAGTGGAAATTAGACTACGATGCAACTACCCACAAGATGCAACTAGTCGACTATTAGAACAACTATAGGAATGCTACGTTGATTCTATGATAAGGAGTTAGAGGGGGATTGATTCCACCTTAACTCGACTTAATCCTACTAACGATTTAATCGTCAGTAATCGAATTGAACTGCTTCACAGAACAATATGGTTACTCCTAATCCTTAATTACACATGGCATTCCTACCAATTCATAACTAGCATGTGAACGATTAAACCCATTCTCATGGTGAACTAATCGTTTCTAGAGTGGAAGGGAAATGACGACGACTCTACGATAATCGGAATCAAGCTTTCATCAAGGCTTCTCAACCCCCTCTAATAGAGGTTTAGCCGAGAATCATTATGCAATCATTTCCGATTAAATTAAAACTAAACATAATATAAAGAATTGAAATTTACTAATCTAAATTAAACAATAATTAAAATCTAATTAATAACTAAGAATTGAATAACAAGTAATAAATAAAATCAGATCTAACACAAATGTAAATGACAAGAATCGAAATTAACAAACTAGCTATTTTATTAATCAAACTAATTAAGAGTAATGATTCGAAGAGTTTAATCTAAAACAAGAATTGAATTTAAAACTAAACTTAATTTTATTACATGAAAACTAGATCTATAATTATCTATATTTTTAGGTCTAACTAGCTACCTTAACTATCTACCATTAACAAAGAGTTAAGCTTTGGTTTGTATACTTTCAGATCCAAAAATCGTGCATGGGCTTGGAGCCATGTTTTGGGCCAGAGAATTAGGCCCAAAACCCAATTCTTTCAGTCTAAAAAGGCCTCTTCAGCTGCAGTTGGCTTCAACAGACTTTTCGTACACTTTTGCTTCTCTCATTGGATCAAGGCTTAGACCATTGGAAAGCACTTTCCGAGACGGTCGTGTTGACATAAGGTAGGCCCCATTCCGAGGTCTGAGTCCAAAGATATGTCCTTCGGAAGTTCTCACGACTTTGTGTCTTTGTTTTACGCGGCGTCGACTTTTCAGCTTTTGACCGGGCTTTAGAAAGGCTTTGTCTTCTTGAATCTTGGCCTTTAATCACGGAACTCCTTAGTAACCGACCTTTGCTCCTTTATCTCGCTAAAGTGGCACATTTCTGCACATGGACTTTGAAGCCCGAAATGCATAAAAACGTAATCGGTGTTAACTCTTAATTATTACTCACATAATTGGTCAAAAAGTATGATCAGGGGTTAAAACTACAGTTTTGGGCTCTTATCAAACCACCCCCAAACAATATTTTGCTTGTCCTCAAGGAAAGATGAGAAATTAGAATAAGTGACCAAAAATGGAGTTCTAACTACTCGTTTATTTGAGTCGCGATTGCATTGACCATATGCAACAAGGCCTTAAACCACTAGGAATTCCCTAGTGGACGAAGTTATAGCCTCATGAGAGTTTTCCAGTGAAGGTACTCACAAACTTCATCTATACTACTGGCGACTAAGAAATAAAACTATTGTTTCCTTATTCATGCTCTAAATTAACTATACCTCTCACTAGCAATGCATATAGAGTAATCAAATTAAAACCTAAGCTAATATATACATAATAATTAATCATCTACAATAAACATATATACAATGAGTAATACTATGAAATGCCTAGCAGGTTCGTTTTCTGAAACTTCGGGATAAGCGTCTTTTAAGTAGGTTCTCACAATAATAGTCAAGATACAACACTCTGATTTTTCCACTCAAGTTCGCTACTCCGATTAGTGCAGTGGGCACACTTTACCTTACAATCTCAATAACAACAAGGAAGCCGAGTCGATCAAACACATCTGCCACTTACTATCACACTAACCTATTCCTAATTGAGCTAGAGGTCTTTATTAGGTGTCATGCACGGGGGATTAGGAGATGGTTTAAGAAGGAAAGAAATGGATATTCGAAAAGGGACAAGTCCGAGATAATAGAGTCTTCATATTATGTAACTTAGAGAAAACCTTGTTATTTTCTTTTGCTTCTATACTTTGTTTCCATCCTTAGCCATATTTTTTTCTTTTTCTTTTCTTTGGCTTTTGACTCCCTTTTATTCTATTTTTGGAGTTTTTATTTTATTTCTATTTTTATTTTTCTTTTCTAAGGATGGAAACTTCTTTTCTTTATTTTCTGAAACAATTAACTAACTTTTTTTGTATAATGTGTTTTTTTCTTCTTCTTTCTTCCTCATTCTATTCTCAGACTTATCTAAATTGGGTAGGTTGAATTTTTTATTTTTGTTTTGTTTTGTAACAGGGTAAAGGATTTGTGGTTTATGAAAGGCTAAAGAAAGGTTCAGAGGGGCGACTAGCGGAAAATAATTCATAGGTTTGAATTTTTGGCTATATCGATCCAAAGATAGCCTAAATTCTCGCTTAGGATATGGCATAGTGATCAAGCAAGTAGACGTGTGATTTCTCTATCTGGATTTTACTTCTCCCTTGTGTCATTTCTCAAATGTTTCGCTCATATAAGGCTTTAGGCTATATTCTCACAGGATTTGTAGAATAAGTACTCAAGCCTAGATTTCAGAAACTTACTGCTAACAATCATCGATACTCATGTAATATATTTATAAATAGATGCAAAGATTATTACCTACATATTAACCTAAGTTTCTAAAAATTATTCTGATGCAAAAGCTACGTGAGATTTCTAGATCGTTAAGAGCATAGAGAAGGAAAACAATACCACTATTCCTAAGTGTATAGCATGAACTTATTTATTTATATTTTTGAATTTTTGAAATTTTAACTAGAAAACAAATGCATATTATACATATCTATATCCTAATAGATGCCTTAATTACAAATGTTTCTATGCCCCCCCCCCCCCCCCCAAACAAGAAGCATGCTTTGTCCTCAAAGCATTTAAATAAAGAGGGTAGGAAAAATACCATTGAAACGCGTGAAATTCAGGGATATCTACAAAACAAAGTTAGAACGTACTAATATAGGAAATAAAACCGACGTTTTAACTCTATAATGAAGTTCTACCCATTATGGGGTTAACAAGAATGAAATTGCTTTCGGGACATAAGCGCAGACACTAACTAGAATGAAAACTTACCTTATCTCCCCGCGATTACTCATTATCTTCCTCATTCTCTTCTTCCATAAAGAAGTGAGGTTCCTTCGTCCTGCCATGCCATGATAATTTGCCGGGCTTCCCGCCATTTATCATCTATTATTGCTAACCTATTAAGAGCCACTTGGTTTGGCCGGGGTGTAGGGCAACAACGATGAGGTTGTATCCTCCACCCTTGCCAACTCATTGCATGGAAAGATCGAATAATACTATTGGTGGGACGTACAGTGTCGACCGTAATCCAATCCGTGAAACGTGTACAAAAAACAGGAAAAAAACATAGCATAATACGTGAAATTAGAACAGGCATAAGAAGGTACTTATGCCTCATGCTATGGGATCGAGCTAAACTATACATTAAGGTTCGGGGAAGGTCATGACACATACGTCCCGTGGCTAAAGCAAGGAAGACGCTGCAAGTGGCATCATTCACAGAAGAAAAACGCCATTCCTCTAAAATGTTTAGCATGATCCAAAACATAACAGTTCCTATGTTCATGGATAGGCTACCAAAGGCGACGTTATATTCTCCTTGGTCCTCGATACGGAAAATGCCCGCGCCATACGACTCATGCAAAAACTCGTAAGTGTAGACATACATATTATCTACCCAATAGCACCATGGGTCTTGTATTTCAGCGGGCATAGCAAGTCCAAGAACAAATGCTAGCAAGAACCTGGTAATTTCCATTGGTTCATTATCAATGTTGATGGAGAACACTTGTTCTCCATCTGGTCTTTCAAATAAAATGCAGTTATCGTAAAAATAAGATGCTAGTGTTGGAGAATAAAGTGCATCAGGTCTTACCATAAGCGGCTCCTAGCCAACGTATGTGATCGCCTCGCGAAACCAAGCACCATAAGTAGTGCTTTGGAACAAATCTTCGAAAGACTATTCCGGTATCAATGTTGGAGATGTCATCTCAAAATTACGCTCTGGAATAGCTGCGAATGATTCGGAAACTACCCGCAGAAAATTGGAATTTTTCTGGTCCACGGAAGTCAGGGCGCGAGTGCGCTCTCTTAGGGCATGAGTGTGCTTTGAAGATTTGGAATTCCAGTGTTTGAGCGCGGGTCGCGCTCACCTTGGGCGCGAGTGTGCTCTGACAAAAAATCTGAAAAAAATTGCAGAGCGCGAGTGCGCTCCTCTAGGGCGCGAGTGCGCTCGGAGGTGCTGAAACTTGGAAAATGAGACGAAACGTGGGAATCGTGGGAGTGAAAGGTGAGTGATGGAGGTTAGGTGTAGTGTGAGTTATGAGTGTAGAATGTATAAAGTTTATATAGGTTTTAAGTTGCTAAAACGGATCGGGAAGTTGCCAAAAGGTTTTTACGGCAGTTTCCGGAAATACCAAAATTTCCAAACCCGAAAACGGAAACAACTCATTTTCTTGATTCTAAAACAAACCTAGTATCTTTTAGGTTGAATTTATGATAGAATCTACCTATTTAATCGAGATTTCATCCTACCATGATACTTATTCATAGATATGCCTAAACGGCCATATTTTCACCTTGACTCCATAATAAATTCTAAGACGAGGGTCATATAAAAATCATCTTTGGAATAGATAAAACCACCCCAAACAATTTGGGAAGGTGGGATCAATATTAAACAACCACACATAATGAAAATAACCGCATTATATTAAAATTTTCATTCGAAGTACATTTCACTACAAAATTCAAATTACGGAAATAAAACTTACATTAAAATAAATGGCAATAATGAAACTACAAATAAAAATAGAAACATCAAACGATACTATCCCTAACCACTCCGCATCTTGGTAGTGGAGGGCACACGGTCCGGGGATGGCTCCTGAGCTCCCGATGGGCCAGCACCATTCGTCTTTCGGCGACGACGCTCGTGCCTCGATGGTGTGTCCTCGGAAGGAGAATCCCCGTGAGGTGGGAATCGTGCAAGCATGTCGGCCCCGAATCGGCGCCGAGCTTCTAGCTCGCCCCTCATCTGTTCCCACCTCTCATCCTCTCTCTCGGTAACGGATCTCGGTTATGATGGATAGTTGCCTGTCGAGTCCGGAGGTCTTCGCAGATAGTGTTGAGTGAACGCATGCCACGATGAATCACAGCCATGCGTTCTGCATCTGACCAGCACCTCTCCAAGGCATCTGCATCAAAACAAGTCAAGTCCTCCTCATCCTCCGAGACATTCTCGTTTCCCCCATCCTCCTCGGCATTCTCATTTCCATCATACTCCTCGTCCTCTACCCTATCCTCAGGCAACCTCCAAACTCGTTGGATACACTCCTTATAGATGCGAGGATTTCGGTGTAGGGTGATGTAAGACCTATCAGATGCTTGAGCTGCTCTCAACTTAAGCATGATCTTGGTTATCAACACAGGGAGAGGTGCAACAGACTTCCCTACTCCCCTAATCATGCTAAGCAAAAACTCCAAGATCTGTAACTTCGTGACTTCGCTCCTGGAGTATCCATAAAATGTGGAGGCAATTCAGTCCGATGTCGCTGACCTTCTCCTTCCCCAGGACGTTCCGACCAATCCACTGAACTGCAGCCAGCTGGTTGGTTCTTAGGGATGCCTGGCGAACACAATGCGATCTCGCATTGTAGTTCCTTCGTAAGCTATCACGCGTTCATCAATGGCTCTACCCCATTATATTGGCACTCCTGCAACGTGACATCCAGATGGATTCTAGGCGGAATGCCTAGAATCTCTGCCAACAACTCAGTAGTTACTTCCTTTCTCCTCTTCGCCACCATTACAAAAATTCTAGGCCCCTCCAACTCCCTCGTGTTGTAGAAACGTCGGACTAAGTCTTTGTGCTAAAAGGCTTCAGTCGAGTACCACAATGTATTCCAGTCTCTACTAATCATTTCGTCACCGTAAAACGGCGCGAAGTGGTCGCCAGTAAAAGCTTGCTCCGGCAAAATTCGACGTTGTTGAGCCATTTTAGTGTTTGGAATGTAGTGGGGGTTTAAAAGGGATGTGGTGTTGGAATTTGAGTCGACCGACTGAACCAAACAGTGGTGGTGGCGCGGTGGTGACGCGGCAATACAAAATTTGAAATTTTCGGTGGTTTTTGGTTATTTAATTTGGTGGAGGTGGTGGTGGAAAGCTTTTAGATTAGATTTGAAATAGATTTGAACTGTGGGCGTGGGTTAATTTGGTTTTGTTTTTATTTTATTTTTTTTTTTAGGTTTTGGAGCTTTGGTTGGTGTTAATGGCGGTTTTGAGAAGATGAACGCGACTGTTGGGCAAAGGTAAAGGCGCGGGTGCGCTGTTGGTGGGCGCGGGTTGGGCCCAAGCCCAATTCGAAATTTGTGATTTTTTCGATTTTTTCACGAAACTTCAAATCAAAATTGCCGCTTCGTTACCAGTCTGATTTTTGCGAATGAGATATGAAAATGATCAGGAGAGAATTTCCAATCCAATGATCCATAAAACACTCTATTATGACCGTGGATGACATATAAGATAGTGGAAAATGCCTCGTAGTGCGTGCATGACGTACGTTATGCGAACGTTTGATCTCTAAATTCAAGATTATGTCAACCCGGATCGTAATACAATTAAACGGCCTAAGCAACTATAATGGGACATAAATATTCTAGGACGGAAACACGAACACCCCACCCCCAAACAAATTTTTTACAACAAAGCTTAAAAAATTTGTTTTTTAGCAGTGGGTCTTTTAAAGTCAGATTTCCGAGACTTCCTAGATTTCTATGTTTATTTTTTTAATATATATATATATATATATATATATATATATATATATATATATATATATATATATATTTTTTTTTTTTTTTTACTTTTAAAAAAAAAAACAATAAACAAGAAAGACAGAATTCACCCCATAGAAAAACATGACTCAAAAATCCGAGAAAACATGCAAGAGTGGAAAACGTGAATTATGTTAAACGTGGACTTAGGATCCAGTACTTACAGCCACACACTCCGTAGGGAGGGCTCGGTTACCTTAATGGTGCACTCACCAATATATGGAAATGAAAGGAAATGGACCAAACACAAAAGTTGAGTCGTTTATAGTCAGATACTCGAGACTTTATCTAAACATATGTATGGACATCCAGTTTATCATATATCAACAACCGAAATAGTTGTGGATCATTCCATAAATAAATATCATAGAAAACCTATCCAAACACAATCAAGCACCAAGATTTCCTATGACGCAACCTAGTGAAATGAAAGCGAAATCGGATAACCCTATTACGTAACCTAGCATGCACCTTCTTTTTTATTTTTTAACGAGTGGGTGTTCTAGTAAATAAGTGTGGAAAAGTGAATGGTTGAGGAGAATATGGTGGATATGGATAAGTTGTAGAAGGACAGTATGTAAACAATGAGGATGTGGTTTTAGCACAAAACTCATTCATGGTGTGTGTAGGGACTGTTTCAAGTCTGAAAATGAAGGTGTCAAATGCTTTTGTCTTCTGAAGTATTTGTTTACTAGGTGAATTTAAAAAATTTTGAAGCACTGAAGAAACAAAAGGATCGAGTGCAAACTCGAGATTCCTTTGACAGGGTGGAAGGAGGGAAGTCGAGGTGGATGTTGTGGGAAGTAGTTCTTGATAGGGTGAATCATGACCTGCTCTAAGAAACTCATCAAATTGCTCATCTAAATTGGTCATATCCTCGTTACTATGATAGTCCTCTACATCTTTGAAAAAGTCATCTATCTCATCCTCATCCGTAATATGTGTATCGACTAGTGTAGGGATGAAAATGTTGGAGTCTGAACTTCCAAAGGAAAGAAATTTGGGCATATGATTATCAGGGAACATGTTGTTGAAATAATCTCGAGCAAAGCTCTCGATCATGCTAACCTCTCCATCCATAGACGAATCGGGTAATAGCGTGTCTTTGTTTTAAAACATTGACTTCAACAAACAAGATGGCCAAAAGACATGGACATTGAACCATCGCGCAATTAATGAGCGCATTGGCGGTTGCCAGAAAAGGGCGCCCTAAGATGATCGGGGACAGAGTCGTTATCGACGACGTCAGATTGAGGATGACAAAATCAGCCGGATTGTAGAAATCCTGAATTTTACGAGAACATTTTTCGGCGACACCCTTAGGATACTTAATAGACCCGATCGCCTAATTGCAACGCGTCATTTTAGTGGGTTGCATCTCGCCTAGACCTATTTGTCTATACAAATAAAACTGGAGTAAGTTAACACTAGCCCCCAAGTCTAATAACGCGTCGTCAGATAGGAATCTCCTAAAGTGCATTGACAAGAGGGATCGAATTGTGGTCCTTGTACTTAACAATTCCATTATGTTGGATAGAGTTGGGAATTGTTCCGTTAAAAGGCGTCTTTTGGTATATTGGTCTTACGCCTAGTAGTACACAACTCCTTAAGAAACTTAGCATGGTGTGGTAGCTTTTTAATGCTTCGAGGAAGGGAAGGTTTATAGTTAGATTCTTGAAAACGTCCCTAATCTCCTCATAATTAGTATCCCTAGTTAACACGGCTAATTTTTGTGGAAACGGTGGTTTCTGTCTATATTTAGCAATGGTATCACCTGGATGTTTAACCGTGGCTTTCTATTTCTTAGGTTGTGTTGTAACTGGTACCTCTACAGTGGTAGGCTCTTCAGTTTCTATTTCAGTATCTAGTAAAATAGCAGGTGTAGGGGCGACTGGTGGGGTAACTATAGGCATAGTTACTTTGTTATCAACCACTCTACCAGAACGGAGAGTGGTGATGGCCTTTAGCTCACCTACATTTTCATATTCATTACTAGTATTATCGGTTACCTCAAAGGCTGTATTTGTTGTTTTAGGATTAGGTATTTCGTGACCTGAAATACACCTTTGGGTTGGGCTTTATCTTGAGCCAATTGTTGGGTTAAATTATTAACGGATTGTAGAATTTGTTGGTTAGATTGAGCCATGGTTTGGAAAAGTTTTTGGCTCACTTGTATGAAGGTGTCAAGACGATCCGGTTGTGTGGGTGTAGTAGTCACAGGTGGTGTGACTGGAACTATTTCCGTGAATTATTTATGGGTGGATTTTGATAGTTATTATTTAGGAACGATACCTCTATTAGCATTATAATTATTATAACTACCTTGACTTTGTGCTTGACCTTGTCGAGGTTGCACTTGGTTGTTATAATTATTAAAATTACCGACCACTATCCTTGTCGTGGTGGAGCTTGGTTAAAACTTTGTGTTGGCCTAACATATTGATTATTGTACCCGGAGGTGTGGCGTGTTGGTTATTTCTCCAACCGAAGTTGGGATTTTGTCTCCGGGCGTTAGGTTCACTATTAATGGAACAAGCCCTGTTCATAGGCTAGGGACGATGGAAGTCGGGATGCTCGAGGGCTCAACAGAAACTACATGGATTTGAATTTACATTCATGATGGGGATAGGCTTTTGTTGAACCGAAATGGCCTCTACCTTTTAGTGAGTGATTCGATTAGAGTTTTAAGCTTGGGATCGTGTTTAATTTCAAACATACCAGCGGCCTTAACTGTATTTGAAGAACTAGCGGAGCGGTAGATATCGTCACTACCCCAGGTTGTTATTTCCCTTAGTTTGATCCTCTAAAAAATTTATAAGCCTCGAGGCTCCTTTGCTTAAGAAACTACCCCCATTCATTATGTCTAGGACTTCTTTATGGTGGTGTAGAAGTCCTTTGTAAAAGGCACGAACTAATGTGTCTTTCGCTAAGTTATGATGTGGACACTCTATAAGGAGATCGGTGAAATGATTCCAAGCCTCACGAAAATGATTCATGAGGATTTTGTCGAAAAGAAATGAATCTTGGAAAGCATCTCATCCGTCTTTAGGGGTGGTAAAAATGTTCCATAAACAATTTGAACAAGTTTAGCCCACGAGTCCACGTAATTAGCGCTTTGGGCAGTTAACCAAGACGCCGCCTTTATCGGCTAAGGTGAAAGGGAATACCCTTAGTTTAATTTGTTCCACACCAACCGTAGGATGGTGGAATGTTGTTAGGACTTGTTCAATCCTACGCGTATAGCCGATAAGGTTTTTCATGGTCTAATCCATGAAAAGCGGGTAACAAATTAAAATATTTGGGGATTCGGAATCCCCACCGGGTCCGCTAGAACGATGCAAGATTTGGGGCTATCGCTCAAGGCTTTGTAGAAGTCGAGAGAGGAGTCTCTTCTTCGTCGGGCATTGTGTCGTGATGTGTGTGAAATAGTAGCTAGAGGTGTAGTGGGTGGTATACTAGATAGACTTGTTTGTTGGCGTTGTTGTGTAATTACGTTCGGTGTTTTGTTGGCCGGACCTTAATCTCATACAAGGCTAAAACCAAACTTAGCTAAACACATCAACACTCCAAACAATTACGATATACTAGTATAAACCTCTAACGAGGAGATGCGAGGTGTGGAAGAAAGGAATACCTGATTAGCGTCCTTGCTTCGCTTTATGAATAACGTCTTGTTCTGGCGTGTTCGGTGTATATAACAAGTTAGAACACTGAAAAACTTGAAAAATCAAAGTTCGAATCAAAAGCTGTAGAAATTCGAAAAATCTAGCTTAGAGGCGCTGGGCGCATAGAAGATAGATGTGGTCGCTCGTGTATTTCCAAGTTATAGTGATTTAGGGTGGTCGTGCTCCACATGGGGCGGTTCGGTGTTCCAGCTTATGGGCGAGTAAGCTCCGGAGCTGGTGCTTCGGTGTAATTTCTCATGAGAACTTTTCAACGATGAAACGGAAAACCACAGTATGAATCAAACAAGGGTGGGTGGGTGAAATGGGACTTTAAGAAAAGTACTTACACTACGAAAACAATGCGAAAGTGAAACTAAGACGGCAGTGGTGCCATTTGATAAAACATAAAATTGATAGTTTACCTACGAAATGAACGATGAACTCAAAACGTAAGAAAAACTAAAACTATTTATGATGCTATATTTTATCAAGATTCTACTCTCAATCCTATGAGATACAGTGGAGTAGATGATTCGTTCCACTCCTAGTCCTTCCGCATGCTGTGTTCTCTACGTATAAGTATTCTTAACTCTAAAGTCTAATGAGAGATTTACGAAGTGGAAATTAGACTACGATGCAACTACCCACAAGATGCAACTAGTCGACTATTAGAACAACTATGGGAATGCTACGTTGATTCTATGATAAGGAGTTAGAGGGGGATTGATTCCACCTTAACTCGACTTAATCCTACTAACCATTTAATCGTCGTAATCCGAAATGAATCGCTTAACAATATGGTTACTCCTAATCCCTAATTACACATGGCATTCCTACCAATTCATAACTAGCATATGAATGATTAAACCCATTCTCATGGTGAACTAATCGTTTCTAGAGTGGAAGGGAAATGACGACGACTCTATGATAATCGGAATCAAGCTTTCATCAAGGCTTCTCAACCCCCTCTAATGGAGGTTTAGCCGAGAATCATTATGCAATCATTTCCGATTAAATTAAAACTAATCCTAATATAAAGAATTGAAATTTACTAATCTAAATTAAACAATAATTAAAATATAATTAATAACTAAGAATTGAATAACAAGTAATAAATGAAATCAGATCTAACACAAATGTAAATGACAAGAATCGAAATTAACAAACTAGCTATTTTATTAATCAAACTAAGTAAGAGTAATGATTCTAAGAGTTTAATCTAAAACAAGAATTGAATTTAAAACTAAACTTAATTTTATTACATGAAAACTAGATCTATAATTATCTATATTTTTAGGTCTAACTAGCTACCTTAACTATCTACCATTAACAAAGAGTTAAGCTTTGATTTTTATACTTTCAGATCCAAAAATCGTTAATGGGCTTGGAGCCATGTTTTGGGCCAGAGAATCAGGCCCAAAACCCAATTCTTTCAGTCCAAAAAGGCCTCTTCAGCTGTAGTTGGCTTCAACAAACTTTTCGTCCATTTCTGCTCCTCTGATTGGATCAAGGCTTAGACCATTGGAAAGAGCTTTCCGAGCCGGTCGTTTTGACATAAGGTAGGCCCCATTCCGAGGTCTGAGTCCAAAGATATGGCCTTCGGAAGTTCTACTAACTTTGTGTGCTGTTTCTGCCCGCGTTGACTTTTCAGCTTTTGACCGGGCTTTAGAAAGGCTTTGTCTTCTTGAATCTTGGCTTTTAATTACAGCACTCCTTAGTAACCAACCTTTGCTCCTTTATCTCGCTAAAGTGGCACATTTTTGTACATAATGCACTTTGAAGCCTGAAATGCATAAAAACACGTAATAAGTGTTAACTCTTAATTATTACTCACATGATTGGTCTAAAAGTATGACTGTTACAGGGTTAAAACTACAGTTTTGGGCTCTTATCATGGTGTGATAATAAGTAGTAGACGTGATTGATCGACATCGGCTCCTCTGACTGTCATTGAGATGTGAGGAAACGTGTGCCCACTGCACACTGGAGTTAACAAAACCTGAGTGGAAAATTTTTGAGTGAAATTATGTTTTGACACATACCTGTGATAACCCATTTAGGTACACTCTCCAAAGGATTCAGAAACAACCCTGCTAGTACATTTCAATGAAAAGTTCACTACATGCATGATCATATGTAGATATTTTAATTATTGAATACATATTAACTTGAGTTTCAAAGAAATCAATCCTCGTTCCCTGCTAAGGAGATGTATGGATATCTGAGATTAATTTAGGAAACAAGTTTTACGTCATCGAGTCATCGTGAGTATAAATGAAGTTTGTGAGTATCTTCTCGGAAAAACTCTCACGAGGCTATAACTCGTCCACTAGGGAATTCCTAGTGGTTTAAGGCCTTGTTGCATATGGTCAATGCAATCGCGACTCGCTAAACGAGAATTAGTTAGGACTACACATTTTTGGCCACTTATCTGTTTTAATGTCTCTTCTTTGCTTGAGGACAAGCAAAGTGCTGTTTGGGGGTAATGTGATAAGCACCCAAAAGTGTATTATGAAACCCCGTTGAGACATAAATTTGGTTAACTATGTGTTTGATAATCATGAAATAAATATGTTTTCATACTTTTGCAGGTTTTCGCAGTAAACATGGAAATATGGTTTAAACCTGCAATAAAGCACGAGGAACGACATGTATATGAATTCTTCCAAATCCGCACAAAAGCATCAAACTTCCGAAGCTCTTACCTCTTGAACCAGGACTCCAAATGCGACAAGTGAGCTGCTCAAACAATCAGGGCGATAAACTCTACGCATAGGCGGGAAGTTGGAAAATTGCCCAAAGACCGGATCGCCACTGGACTGCACATAGGACCCACTATACGGGCCCGCAAGATTGGATGAGTCATCAATCATGGAGCATGTCAAGACAAAAATGACAAATTATTGGTGCAAAGTTGACACCTTGCATGTAATTAATTAGATTAGGTGTTAATAGTGAAAAAAAGGCAAGGTGTCACTTTGTTTTGATGTGGTGGATAAAAATGAAGTAAATGTGGTTTGATGTTTCACATGGGAGGAAATAAGATGTCTTTCAAATAAAGAAGAAAACAAAACAAGGGGGGGACACTCCATTTATTCCCTTGACTTCTTTTCCTTACCTTGTATTATTTTAGTTCCTTAGTCATTTTTATTATTTAGTTTTTTGTTTTGTAAGAAAGCTTGTAATAGTTTTAATGGAGGAAACCTTAGTTTTCTTCTAGGAAATAAATAAAAAGCAAGTGAGTTTAGTTAGTTTTTCTTCTTCTTCTTTTTCTCTCTTTTGTTCTTCTAGCTTGTAATTCATCATCCCAAGGATCATGAGCTAACTTCTCTTTTGGGGAGTTAATCCATCTCATGTGAGGGAGAATATTTGTGGTTGGCTTGGTAGGTTGTTAGGAAGAACAACTAGACCTACATCCTATCCCAAAATGATAGTTGGTGTAGTGTCTAGTTATGAATCAAAGTAATGAGCTTAGAGATAAGTCATTGCTTGGTTCTACTTGCTAGCATGTATGAACTCCTTAATGAGCCATACATGTTAGAGATCAAGTTTTCTTCCATTAGGGCTTGTCTATGAGTCTAGGAAGAATCAAATGAACCTTTTCAAATCAACAACTAAATGTTATTTTCACATGAGGAGGATTAGCTCTCCACCTTTTCTTTAGTAAATTGTATTTTGTATTAATTGCATGATGGAGGTCAAGGTCAAAGGTCAAAGCCCTCAACTCAGAAGACTAGAGATGGAGGTCCTTAGCACTAAATATGGCATTCTCCAAAACCTATCTTGATAATGAAGAAATAAAAAAGGAAAAGGAAAAAGGAAAAGCATAAAGTAAAGGGTGAGGTGTCTCAAATATAATGGAGAATGGCAAATCAGTAAAAAACATAAAGTAGGGGTATATAAACTAAAAGTTAAGGAGAGAGAATGCACCTAGACTTAATCTAATGTCATGTAGGAATTTTTTTTCTAGTATTTTTTCTTTCAAGTCATTTTTACTTTATTGTTCTTCATTTCAATCTTGTTATTTTTGCTTTGTTATCCAATCAATCAATCTTCTTTTTGTTGTTCTTTATTCCAATCTTTCATTTCAATGCTTACTTTCATGTTTGTGTCATTTTAATCTTCAAAACAACTTAAGTTTTCAATGTTCTTTATTCAGTTAGAAACTAAACAAGTCCTAAACTAAGAGTCTACCTTCCTTTCTTCAACTCCCAATATTTAAACTCTAAACAATCTATGGTGAACCACATCAAAATCTTTGAGATACTCCAAACTAGTCTACTTCAAATGGCCCTGTTGGAGTGATAAACCTTTAATTACTGTCTTCGGTTTATGTCTTTCTTGTTATTTCTAAACAGAGAAAATAAAAAGAAGTTAGTGGTGGTCTAGGACATAATTCCATAATGCATTTGACATACTATTTTATGAACAGGTCAGTCACCTTTTCTCATTGGAGTGATGTTTAGAACTTGAAAAAGAAAATCTTAAAGATACTTGATATAAGGAGCCATAGTTGATATAAGGAGCCATAATACTTGATGTAAGGAGCCATAGCTTTAGAGACATCTTCTTCTCATTCGTCTAGGAACCATGACATTACTAGTAACCATGTTGCATTTTCTTTTATAGTATCAAGTCTGTTAAGTCTGATTTTCTGATTTTTTTTTATACTTTTGTTAACAACCATGCATGATTCTTTAACTAGTGAAAATTCTATCTTAAAGAAAAATCTTGGTGAGGTCATTGGTATGGCTGAGTTTATTAGGGAAAAAAATGACTCTCTTGCTGATAAACTTAATTTTTTAGAGAGTGAGCATTCCAGTGTTTTGGAGAAGTATAACTCTATCTTGGTGTTCGAAGACAAGACAACGTTTTCACTACGACTTAGCATTTATTTGCTTTGGTGTAAGAACTTTGGTCAGCTTGGCTCGATACAAGTTTACGAGTTGAGGGATTATCCTAACACCATTTCTTCTCATTGTCTGATTTTCTTATCGATGAGCGAAATTTGTTATCAGAATCTAAACTGAATTTATTATATAGACCGATGAGCAGAATCTGAACAAACTTTACATCTAGTTTACTATTCCTATGTTGCTCTCTTTCATCTTTATAAGTCCCATTAAACCCTAACCACCTACTAGGCTTTAAATTGCAAGTATTGTTTTAACTTTTAATCTAATGTGTGTTATGAACTTTAAAAGTCATTTCATGATACTCAGATGACATGAGTTCTTGTAAATTCTAAACTTGAGTTAATTGTTGTTTGTTTACAAAGAAAATAAAGGCACATCAATGGCTTCTTGTACATGTATGATCGATTCGAACTTCATGGTTTTTGTGATTTTGGCTGATAGGCGGAATATGGTACTACTGCGCATGCGTACTGCTGGATTTTGAACTTCCATCACAAGGATTTTTTGTGTAGATATTTTGATACTTTTGTTTGAGTGATACCAAAATACTCCAAAGATAGATTGTTGCTTATCTTATTTTGGTAGTGATTGGAATTGGTTTATGTAGCTTTCATGTGAAATGAAATTTCAGTTTAGATTCTCATTCATAGCTCTATGTGGTTTTAGTACACAAATTATTATTATTATTATTATTATTATTATTATTATTATATAACAATTTTTGCCACGGCCATTTGCTGTAAAAAAAACAAAAGTAATGTCTTGCCGCGTCTATTTGCTACAAAAAAAAAACCAAAAGTAATGTCTTGTCGTGGGCATTTGCTACAAAAAAGAACTAAAAATAATGTCTGGAGAAACATTTATTGCCACGACTTGTGGCAATAAATACTTTTCGCAACGGTCGTGCCTGTGACAAAAAGAAATTAATTTATTTTGACAATTAAACTAATTCAAATAAAAAACAATGTCTTGCCACGACATGGTCGTGGCTAAATATTTATTCTCTTGCAGCGGTGGCAAAAGTTGTGGCAACAAACTTCATTCAATTCCACACCCTTTTTCGTCTCGAGCGAGGCTAAAAGTTTTTTCGTGGCAAAACACATGTTGCCACGAATTTTGAACTTTTTGCCACCACAATTGACGGCGGCAAAAAATCATATTTTTAGTAGTGGCCCTATTTCCAATAACAAACTCTTAGAATTCAATTGAAACCAAAAAGGGCGTACAATACTTTCAATAAGCCATTAAGTGTGATCAATAACATCTACATCAATTGATTATCCAATAGTAAAATCGTACAACCTACTTCTTTGTCATTCACTAGCTCAAGATAAGTAAATTTCCCTAAAAAGAAAATATATTGAGGCTGCAAAATTGGGCTAAGCTAATCATTTAAAGACATTTTCCTTATGGAATTCCGCTTATTGTGTACATTTAGATTAGAATGTCTAAATGTTTCAAAGTCTTAACCGAATTTTGAGAACACCACTGAAAGACCACAAATTGGAATTGAATTAAGTATAGAGAATCAGCAATTTAATCCAAAGGCAGAGTTATCCCAAAAACTAATGTATGATAATCTACTCGATGCAATCTATGAATGAAATGAAACAATGAAAGATTTATATAATGACCAAAACCATAACAGAAAAAGCTTTTGTTGGTTTTGCGTTTACTACAATACTACTGTAACACCCTAAATCTCAAACAATTATATACCTAAGATACGTGACTTTTATGGAAAATTTTTAGCAAAGTCTCCTTTGTATTTTCAACATTTCATAAATATAATAACCTGTTATAACCTGAAAATCACAATAATATATTTAACATTGGTTAACCCAGCTACTTAACTATCTCGACCAATGCCAGAGCAGTTAAGTAACCGGCTTACAAAAATGAGATCACTTCAACATTGGGACTTAGTACGTCAATGTGCTTGAATGTCTCGGCTAATGCCAGATCATCCAAGCATCTAGTACAAAGTCATTATCAAAAACACAAGTTAAATACATACATCCAAGTCCCATAACTATCAAAAGGTTTACGCCCTTAACAATAAGTACTTACTATAAAACTTTCTGAAAGAGATACAAAAGAGAAAGATTCTAAATAGTCTTGACAAGTACCAGATCACGTACTTGAGTACGAAACTAATATCGAGTAAATAAATAAAGATATCTCTATTATGGCAACCGGGTAGACACAAACACAACTAGAAATAATGACACCCATAGCAATAAATATTTAAGTTATAGTAAAACTTACTCTCAGTGCCATTCCCGCATCTGTCTATTTGTAACCAAATGACATGCGTAAAACATTTAACTTGAATAACTTAATTTTAGTTCTTCTAAGCTAAAATACGTAAGGATTCAATATTAAACAAATCACACTAAGCACGCTCTAACATATATAGTTACGAAATAAAACAATGATCAAACATTAGAAACAAAGAACTCTATAGGGTGGGTATCTATATATGGAAGCGGCTGTGCCGAGTGGCTGCCTACGTACCATTTTAGGGATCAAGCCATATGTAATTCTTCCTTTAGACCTCGACAGTTCAACACTTGAACTGAACAGTTCAATACTAACCATACCAAACACTTAAGACATTATCAAGTACGTAACCCGTCCCTGCTTTAGCATGCAACATATAGCAAAGGGACCGTCTCTTACTGTGACAACACTCAAAACTCCATTCATTCATCAAATACAATGACCATTAGGATCACACCATAAAACACACAAATAATGCATACATGTGTTTTGTGTTATAGTTGAACTGTTTATCAAGCTTTACCAAATTATTAAAAAATATTGCATGACATATCTAGATTTCCCGCAACAAGGCTTATTCGAGAGTGTACCTTTTGGAGTACAAGGTTACGACTCCAACTCCTAATATATAATAACAGCAAATACCATAAATAATGATATAAAACCATTCCAATTTGCTAGAAGAGTTATAAAGAGTGATATCACAACATACTAACAATCTCTAACAATCTCTAGAAGGTAATTGTTACACTAAACATGCAATTCATAATGAGAACATATACACATGCTAGAAAGTCCAATTATCACATAAACTAGGATTTCTACTCAAACTACAAACATTCACTTAAGCTAGTGAAGAGGAGGGGTAGATGTACTTGTCTTTATCACTCTTGGTATCGAATTCCAGCAACCCATCTTTGGTTGGCTCTTCCTCCACCATAGATAATAGCTCCAATCAATGAAATCCTGAATGATGTTCCTCAAATAAATGGGGCTACTAAACTTAAACTCAAAATGCAATGATTTATTAACCTCCTTGGAAACCTTGGTTTACTAATAGGAAAAAACAAGATGAATCCCCCCAAATTTGATAGAGAAAACCCCAGATTGTGTCCCCCCCCCCCCACTCTTTCCCGTGGGTTCTATTGCATGCTAGAAATTCACCTTAGGCCCATTACTGGAAGTAATGGCCTAACTCATTTCATAGCCTAAAAAAATGTGGGGTTTTACAACTACTATCCTAGTTCAGTTTCCACATGCATTCAAAACCCTATCCATGGCACTTTGAAATTCAATTATGCGCTCTCGTTGTTTGTTTTTGTGTCAAATTCCTCTTCTTACTTGTGCAAAAATAAAATGATGACCAACTCAAGTTACAATGACTAACGACAAATAATTGTAAGAATCCAAGTGGATAAACAGTTTTATTATGAAAAAATATTATAAGGAAAGCATACCTTGCAATGTAGTAATCACGTATGAAAGATTCTACAAACACCAAATGCCACATTCGGATGATTCTATTGGGATCCCTCCCCATGTTCAGGGAGATAACATCTTAATACCGAGTATGGGTGGCATGACCAGTAGCTAGGTACCGAGAATGTGAAGCAAATTCGGTATCTCAGTACCGAATTTGACAATGTAACCTGTATTTTGGTTTTCCAGCAGAAACGAGTTACCGAACCAAACATGATATCTCACCATCTCAATGAAATTTTAGGCATACTATATATATGAAGTTAAGGTTTCTAACTCATGATATACAAGAGAGAAAACAAATTAAGAGAGTCACCAAAAAATGTGAGAGAAAACCTTGAGAGAGAGAGAGAGAGAGAGTCACTCAAGAGAGAAACCATTTACCTTGTAAAGAAAGAGAAGAGAGATTTTAGTGAGTTTGAGAGACAAGAGAGAAGAGCACTATAATTCTTCTCTTACCCTTTCTCATAAAATCATTGCTCTCGTGGAAGTAGGCACAATTGGCCGAAGCACGTATATCGTTGTGTTGTGGTATGTTTTACTTTATTTGCTTTATTATTATTTGGTTGTGATAGTTGTTGATTGCTTAGAAAATTGGGTTGGTTTGTTTAACTGGTGGAAGTGAAAAGTTTAGACCTTTATTGGAGTATAAGTGTCCAAGTGCAAGCTATCTTGAAGGGATCGATTGGTATCATTATCCCCAACAAGTGGTATCAGAGCCGTGGTTAGATCAATCACAAAGTTGTTGTTCCAAGTTTCGCTCAAAAGGTATTTGACTAAATTTCTAAGAGGAGATTTGAGGTTAAATAGTTATTGTAGATGTATCATTCTATAAACACTCGCATGACGAGTCTAAACAGAGGTAACTAATACACCATTTGGAACGTCGAGATGGAGGACTTGCTCTATTTCAAGTGATAATCGCACTTTTACAAATGTAAAGAACTGGTTTCTTACACACACTCAAATGCGACTGTTCAAAGACCTCGCTCATGAATTCGTTGTAATTTAATTTGAGTAAGGGTTTTGTTTCAAACCTAAAGGCTAGAACTCTATTTGAAAACCAACCAGACATTTCTCTAAGAAGAAATTAAGTGAGCAGGATTTTACTTTGGATTTTTAATCGACTTGACTACGTTACTTAAAAATGGTGTAGAGAATAAACAACTGATCAGGAGATAAATATATTCGAAGAACATAAGATTTTACTAGTTTTCTTAACTTGGAATACTTAACTTAGAACTTAATTTAATTCATTAACTTAAAATGAAAAACATATTACAAGATTACCTAAAAACAATACATGGAAACTTTTAAACTCCAGACTAAACTTAACTTCAGTGCAAAAGTTGTGTCTTGCTACGGAAGACATCTTTTTATAGCCAAAAGGAATGATCTTTTTCTTTGCATCCACGTAAATTCCCAACACTCATCTGCAATCATTTAATGGTCCATTTGATTTTCTTGATTAAGACCATTTCTTTGTGTACCACCTAATCGAAGTTTTACACAAAAACTTTGTTCTCATCAAGACTTGGTGCCAAAGTTTCCATTTCATTCGAATTTTTGTGCCGTCATAATGGACTTTGTTGCACCTCATTACTTTTGTAGAAAAAATGTATTGAAACTTTTGCCACCTGTGCCAACCAAATGAGACTTTTGTGCCAAGTTATGCACAAAAGTCTTTCATGGAATTTAATTCGTGTGGAAGCTTTGACATGTGAGCTTGGTTACCCATTTCTATGGGTCCATACAGTGGGTCCCTCATGTCTCGACTAGTGGCGGGTCTAAAAAGTTGACTTTTTACAAAATCCTGCCTATGTATAGAGCTCACCGCACTGATCTTTCTGATGGTTCATTTTGTGCCATTGGAGTCCAGGTTCAACAAATACGGGCTTCGGAAGTTTGATGTTTTTCCGGTGCTTTGATCCTGTTTTGACTTGGAACTGTCCTGTTTGATTCCCTGGGCATTAGTCGGGATTCATTGAGCTTCACGTGGGCTAAATCGAAATACTTCATGTAGACACTATTCCGTGCTTAAATACTCGCTTTTTTCCTCATTTTCATGTTGATTGCTCAATCCTGTAAAAGACTGAAAATATCATTAATTTATTATTATGAAATACATAATTAACCAAAATGCTATGTCTCTATGGGGTTTTATATTACAGTTTTGGGTGGTTATCACACCACTCCCAAACAGCACTTTGCTTGTCCTCAAGCAAAAAAGTGACATTAAAACATATAAGTGGCAAAAAATGTGTAGTCCTAACTAATTCTCATTTTGTAGAGTACAATTGCATTGACCGTATACAACAAGGCCTTAAACCAATAGAAATTCCCTAGTGGACGAGTTATAGCCCCGTGAGAGTTTTCCAGAGAAGATACTTGATAACTAATTATTTTAGTTATCAAGAACAGTTGTGATTAGAGGGGAAAATAGTAGATAAAGCTTATCAAAACATTAGGTATAATCCTCTCAAAATCATAGAAATAAAAAGGAGAGCAGTTGTGTTTACCCACTCTAGTCGTACACTACTTGGATACGAGTTTAGATTAAAAATATGCTTCACTAATGAGAGTCAAAACAGTAGATATGATGTGAAAATAGTGAATTTAAATGATAAATAAAGATATTAGAAGGGGTTTAATCTGCCACGTGATTCGATTGACTATTAGTTAGTATCGAATTGCTTTGTTATTCCCTAGTGAAGGCCAAGTCCTCTCGGATCGAGGTTTCACTAGCATGAGAGTGTAGCTCCACCACAAATCTCTTTGGCCAGGCTCTATACTCTAGTTCTCCATTATGAACTCTATCTCTAGTTACTCATAACGAAGAACTTGACGTTCTTTTATGTAACACAAAACAAACTACTAGCTACTCATCCTCACATGGCTTCATAAACCTTCTCTAATGGAGGTTTAGCCTAGTGTCTTAGGAATCATTACATAAAAGTAATAATAAGAAGACATAATGTAAAGAGAATTGAATTGAATATTAAATAACTAAGCTTTTTATTGATAGGTTCTAATAGAGCCTACAATGCTAACCATAATAAAAATAAAACTAATTAAAACTAAACTAAACTAATTATTAAGAGGCTAAGCTAGAAGAGGAGAGAAAATATTTAGCCTTAACCCTCTTTACATTTTCCTGCATGGGCCAAAAAGGGGGACTTTGGGCCTCTAATGTAAGCCCAAAGTCTATTAGGTTAAATCTAAAGAGGCCACAACTGCTACAAATTATTTCCGTGCTCTTTTTGTCTACTTTTACATATCTAATTAGGGTGGGGCAAGGCTGGATCCATTGGAAAGCTTATTCCAATCCGGTCGTTTTAACATAAAGTAGGCCCAATTCCGAGGCCCGGGTCCAAAGATACGGCCTGTTGAAGTTCTATCGACTTTTCTGTCCTTTTTCTACCCGGATTAACTTTGACTTCCCAGCTTTGACTGGGCTTGAAAAAGGCTTTTCTCCATGATTCTTGGGCTTTAAACGTAGAACTTCCTCGGCAATCATCTTGACTCATTTTCTATGCAAAAGTGGTGCTTTTAGTAACCTAATCAACTTCAAGTTTTGAAATGCACCAAAACACGTAAACAGTACTAAGTCTCATTTATTATAAACATAATTGGGCTAAGTAGAGTACTATTATGGGATTTAAACTATATTTTTAGGTGCTTATCACACCACACCCAAACAACATTTTGCTTGTCCTCAAGGAAAGATGAGAAATAAAAATAGATAAGTGGCAAAAAATATGGTCTTAACTAATCTCATTTCGCAGAGTGCGATTGCATTGAACGTATGCAATAAGACTTTAAAGTACTAAGAATTCCCTAGTAGATGAGTTGTAGCCTCGTGAGAGTTTTCCAAAGAAGGTACTCACAAACTTCATTTATACTACAACGACTAAGAGATAAAAATAAAATTTCCTAATTAATCTCAGATATCTATACATCTCTATAACAATATAATAAGAACAATGCTTTTGAAACCTAAGTTAATACATGCATAATAATTAAATCATCTAACAATACACATGCATACTATGAACTATGTTATGAAATGTAATGGCAGGTCCGTTTCTGAAACTTTTGTAATAGCATCCTTAAGTAGGTCCTCACAACTTGTCAAGACAAAAATACTCTGATTTTTCCACTCAAGTTGACTCACTCCAGTGTATAGTGGGCACACGTTTCCTCACAATCTTAATGACGTTCAAAGGAGCCGAGGTCGATCAATCACATCTACCACTTACTATAACACCAAATTAATCCTAATTGAGCTAGAGGTCTTTATTAGGTGATACGGGGTTGAGGTGATGGTTTAAGAAGAAACGGAATGGATATTCAAATAAACAAGTCTGATATAATAGAGTCTTCAATTGCATATAACTAGAGAAAACCTTGTTTTTACTTTGCTTCTACACTTACTTAGTTTTCATCCTTAACCTTTTTATTTTGGCTTTTTGACTCATTTTATTCTATTTTTTGAGATTTTGTTTTTATTTTTTTTTTTTATTTTTGTTTTTTTTTTTTTGGATGGAAACTTTTTTTCTTTTTCTTTTCTAAAGCAATTAACTAATTTTTGGTTTTCCACATGTTTTTCTCTTTATTTTCCTTACTCATCCTATTCTCAAACTCATTTAAAGATGGGTAGGTTTATTTTTATTTTTATTGGTTTTAAAAGATGGGCAAAGGATTTGTGGTAATTATTTAGTGAAAAGGCTAATAAAAGGCTCAGTGGGGCGACCAGTGGATAATTATTTGTAGGTATGAATTTTTAGCTATATCAATCAAAAGAGGGCCTAAATTCTCACTTAGGATATGGTATGGTGATCAAGCAAGTGGATATGTGATTTCTTTACTCATATTATATGTCTCCTTTGTGTCATCACTCAGATACTCACTCATATGAGGCTTTTAGGCTAGAATCTCACAGGATATGTAAAATTAAGTAGTCTAACCTAGGTCTCAGAAAAGTACTGCCATGTACACTCATACATGCTCATGCAAGATGTTAATGAAAAGATGGAATGACTATTACCTACGTATTAACCTAAGTTTCTAAGAACTACACTTAATTCTATTGCTACTTGAGATTTTTAGACTAATATCATCATGGAAAAGGAAATAATACAATTATCCTAAGTGCATAGTATAAACTATTTTTATGTGTTTTCTATTTTTTTATACAACAAATAATACTTAATATACAACCTAATATGTGCTTAAGCATTTACATCATGTTTCTATACCACCCCCAAACAGAATCATGCTTTGTTCCCAAAGTATGGAATGAAAATAAAGGATAGAGAGTACCATAAAACGTGATTGTAATTGTAGCACCTATAAAAGAAAGTTAAACAATACAAGTATAAAGAATTAAATTGTAGACGCAACTCCTATATGAGTTCCATCCATAATGGAGATAATAGTAAATAAAAAGTTGCTTGGGACATAACCGGACTCTAACAGAAAATTATAAATATTACCATATATAGTTATTTCTAATCATGCATTCTCCTCCGGTTGCTCCTCACTTGTGAAATGAGGCTCCTTTAAGTCTTGCATATCTATGACTACTTTCCAAGCCTTCATTCTGTTGTCATTTACCCTAGCCAATCTATTAAGTGCAATTTGGTCGGACGGGGTATATGGGGCTATTAGGTGAGGTTGTAGGCGCCAGCCAGGCCAAACCATAGCACGTAAAGAACGGACTATAGCATTGGTCATGCGTATTGTATCAACCTTGACCCAATCAGTGAAACGTGTATAGAATTCAGGGAAAAAGAATCACATTATGCGGCAAACCATAACAGGCATAAGAAGGTACTCATGCCTCATTGTATGGGCACTTGCTAAACTAGACACTATGGTCTTAGGAATATCAAAATACATACGTCCCTCAGCTAAATCAAGGAAGACGTGGTAAGTGGCGCTATTCACAGCTGAAAAATGTCATGCCCCTAATATATTGAGCATAATGAAAAACATAGTAGAGCCAATGTTAAGGGATAAACTTTTAAGGGCTATGTTATGTTGGCCTTCGTCTCCTAAACGAAAAATGCCGGCCCCATAAGTCTCATGGAAGTATGCATAGTTATAATAGAAGGCATTATCTGACACATAATCCCATGTGTCTTGGCCAGGAGGCATAGAAAGTCCTAGTGCCAATGCTAACAAATACTTGCTTAAATCCATTATTTCATTGTTTATGGTATCAAAGAACACTTGTTATCCATCTTAGTTATTAGAAAATTTACAATTATCATAGAAATAAGCAGTAAGTTGATGTGAATAAGTATCACATGGATATACCAATAGAGGATGCCAACCTAATTGGTTAATCATGTCGTCGAAATAAAAGCCATAAGTGTCACTATCAAGCAAGTCATAAAAAGACTGTTCCAGTATAATTTTTGGAGTAGACATAACAACCGAGTAATGAATTGAAGTACTGGAAGTTAGATAAGTGGAACCTGGAAATCTGAGCCTGCTGTGTGGCGGTGAGGGTGCGTGCGCGCTTGGAATAACCCTTCGGTGGGCACGGTGCGCGAGTAAGAATGCTGATACAAGTTTATACGAGCGCGGTGCACTCTAAGTTTGGTCTTGTGTGAGGCACGTGCGTGCTTTGAGATGCAGCAATGTGTTTAGGGATTTTAGTTATGAAACTACATGCTTAAATATTGTTTTTATAGTGTTTGGTTGTTAAGTCTAAGGCCGGATTGTTGCTAAAATAAAAAGATGTGAAAAAACATATTTTTTATAATAGTTTCCTACACAAGAATTCTATTTCATTTTTTGGAATTTCTATATATGATTAGCTTCCGAAATACCCTAATATTTTGACATTCCACAAAATTTAAGATTCCTAATTATATTATGGATCCCAATTGATTTAACAAGGCCCATGGGTTGCATATAATGGGTTTCTCTATTAGATTAGCTTATGAAATTCCGTGAAACTTTGAAATTCCTCGAAATATTAGGTACCTAATTACATGTTGGATCCCAATTAAATTAAACAAGGCCCAAGGGTTCTTATATTTTGGCCCAAAACTTATATAAATGTGATTAAAGCATGCAATTTCATACGTTCACATATATTAAAATAGACCACCCCCAAACAATTTGAGAGGGGGTTCATGACATTGATCAATTAAATTGCCTAAACATACTAAATTTCAACAGGAGAACTATATGGTAAAGAATATGTGATTAATCATGCATTAAATGTAACAATACGTGCATAGATAATTAATCACATAAACAAATAAATATTAACTACTTAACTAAAAATGAATTTAACAACTAATTAAACTAAAGTACTGAAATTAAAATAAGTACGAAAATTAAATAGTTATTACAAAACAAAAATAAATCTAAATCAAGTTTATCACAACAATTCAAAAATAAAGAAGCTATGCATGGGAAGAAGATGGTCCAGAACCATCAGCAGGACGACGACGACGACGCTCACGTCTTGAGTTAGAAAAAGAAGGTGAACCTCCTGGCTGGGGCAAACGGCTCAAGACCTCAGCTTGAAAAGCTGCCTGCGCCTCTTCCATGTTCCCTATAGAATTAAACATGTCAGCGTGGTTATCGGCTATGGTTCGAATGTTATGCTCTAAGCTGTGTTGATCACGTTGAATGGAACCCTAAAACTTCTGTATAGTTTCATAGAGCGTATAAAGGGTTCGCTAATGATCGTAAAGCGTACGTATCCCGCTATGGAGTAGTGAAAAACGTGCAAAATCCGAAAAAGCACAATCCATAGCATTCTCAGCAAAACAAACAGGATATTCATCTTCATCCTCATCCTGATCTATCCCATCAGCTCTCTCTTTAGGTAATGTCCAATTCCTTTGGACACACTCACTATGCGCCTTTGCATTTAAGTGAAGCTTAAGATGAGTCCTATGTGACCTAGGTACGCAACCCCAAAATAACATAATCATAGTAACTAAAATAGGGAGGGGTTCAATAGTAAGGCCTACAGCCATAAGCTCATCACACAGAAAATCAATGAGGCAAAAATCATACCTTATGTTCTGTAAAACCCAAAGAACATGCAGGAATGACAAGCTGATGTCACTCGGTTTCGAGGTGCTACAAAGGCTCTTTCCTAGCCACTGCGTCACAGTCAGCTGGTTAATCCTCAACGATTGCTGCCTGGCACAGTGAGAGCGATCATTGTATCGACCCTCAAGCAGTGTCTCCAGCATCAACTGGTGCACTCCATCAAACTGGGATCTCTAGGTGACCTATTTAGCGGGTATCCCAGTGATGGTAGCGAGCAAATCATGAATCATATCCCGGTGAACTTCATCCAAATCCACAAACATTCTCCCTGAAGGAAGTATCCTCTTATTCCTATAAAACTTCAACACAAAATCCTCATGGTAGTACTCCTCAGTAGAGTACCACATTCTATCCTACCCTCTAGCACGCATCTCAGTACTATAAAATGGCTAGAATACCTCCACGTTAAATGCAAATTCTGGTATGATTTTTACTGGTCGGGCCATTGTATGGATAAAATTTGAATACGGGTAAGGGTTTAAATAGGGGATGATTAGGGGAAAGTGCTGTAAAAAATTGGTGGAGGTTTGTTTCGATGGGGGTGCGGTGTGCACCTGGATTCAGTTTCTGATAGGCGCAGGTCGCAATTTAGGTAAGGTTGTAGTTCATTTGGGGAAGATGAAGAAATGGGCCGGTGTGCGAGTTTAAAAGGGATGGTTGGTAGGGTGTAAATATTGTGGGTTGGGTGGAAAAATGAATTTTGGCCCAAGCCCAAATCTTTTCTAAAATACCGATCCTGTCATGCTACCTCGTAAACTTAAAACTAAGATTCTTGATTCGTTTGCGGTCCGATTTTGGCAAATGACCTATGAAAATGATCAGCATGAAAAATTCTATCTAATGATCTAGGAAAAACTCAAATCTAACCATGGGTGACTGATAAACATAAAAACTATAGTTTTACCTACTCTAAACTAGTTATGCTATGAATAAGTAAAACTAAATGATTATACAATGTTATGATCAAAGTTCTACTCTCGTTATCGTTCAATATGTGGAGTAGAAAATTCGTTCCACTCCTAGCTCGTTTAGATGTAACGTTTCCTAGTTTATGTAATTCTAACCAAATCGATGAGAGTAATGGACTGAAATTATGCTATGACAGTGATTGAATACTAATAGAAATGATATAATTTATACTACGACAATTCAATATTAAAATGTGAATATGGGATGGAATTAGGGGGATTTGATTTTACCTTGAATTCAACTTAATAAACTAGCATAGATTGTTATAATCCCAATCTTTATGTTTTCAAATAAAGATTGGGTATTTCTAATCCTTAATTATTCATGGTAATCTCTACCAACTAATAACTAGCATGTGAGGTAATTTAAATCCATTCTCATGGCGAATTAACAACCTTCTAGAGTAGAATAGATTATTACAACTATTTCTACACTAACACAATCAAGTTTTCATCAAAGCTTCCTCAAACCCCTTTAATGGAGGTTTTAGCTTTGATTGATCAAACTATCATTAATAAATGAATAATAAGAAGACATCCTTGAAGAAATGTAAAATTACTTTATTAATCTAATAAAAAAGAGTCTAATGATTCAAAATTGTATTAAAAACAAAGTACTAACTAATTAATTAAGTCTAATCTATATTATGAATAACTAACTAAGTATGTAAGAGTTTGGCCTTAGTCCCCTTTATATAGAAGAGGCTAGGTCTACAAATTCATGCATGGGCTTGGAGCCATGTTTTGGGCCATAAAATCAAGCCCAAAACTTGATTACTTCGGTCCAAAAAGGGTTTCTCTACTGGAAATTACTGCAATAGCCTTTTCGTCCACTTTTTCTCCTCTGATTGGGTCAAGGCTTAGACCATTAGAAACCACGTTCCATGCTGGTCATTTTGACGCCCAATTCTGAGGTCTGAGTCCAAAGATACGGCCTTTGGAAGTTCCGCTGACTTTTATGCACTATTTCTGCCCGCGTTAATTTTGACTTTTCAGCTTTGATCGGGCTTTAAAAAGGCTTTTTCTCCTTGAATCTTGGCCTTTAATCATTGAACTTCTTAGCAACCAATATTTGCTCCTTTATCTCGCAAAAAGGAAATATTTCTGCACATATTTGACTCCAATGCCTGAAATAAATAAAAACACGTAAACAACACTAACTCTTATTTATTAATCTCATAATCGATCTAAAACTATAGTTTTGGGCTTTTATCAAACCACCCCCAAATAGCATTTTGCTTGTCCTCAAGCAAATATGAGAAATTAAAATAAGTGACAAAAAATGGAGTTCTAACTAATCTCTTTTTGCCGAGTGCGATTGCATTTACCATATGTATTAAGGCTTTAAACCACTAGGAATTCCCTAGTGGATGAGTTATAGCCTCGTGAGAATTTCAAAGTGCAAGTACTCACAAACTTCATTTATACTACAACGACTAAGAAATATAACTACTGTTTCCTTATTTATTCTCAAATATCTATACATCTCACTAGCAATGAATACAGAATGATCAAGTCGAAACCTAAGCTAATTTGTGCATAATAATCAATCATCTACGGATAAACATATATATAATGAATTATGCTATGTAATGCACTAATAGGTCCATTTATGAAATTTTGGAATAGCGTTCTTAAGTAGGTCCTCACATAAAAGTCAAGACAAAAACCACTCTGATTTTTCCACTCAAGTTTCGCTCACTCCAGTGCACAGTGAGTACACTTTACCTTACAATCTATATAACACACAAGGAAGCTCAAGTCGATCAAATACATCTGCCACTTGCTATGACACTAACATATTCCTAATTGAGCTAGAGGTCTTTACTAGGTGTTGCGGGGATTAGGAGATAAGAAGGAAGGAAATGGATATTAAAAAAGAACCAGTTTGAGATAATAGAATCTTCATATTATGGAACTAGAGAAAACCTTGTTCTGTACTTTGCTTCTACACCTTGTTTCCATCCTTAGCCATTTTTTTTCTTTTTCTTTTGGCTTTTGACTGTTTTGATTCTGTTTTTTTTTGGAGTTCTATTTTTTTTTCTTTTCTTTGGATGAAAATTTTCTTTTCTTATTTGAAGCAACTAACAAATTCTTGGTTTCACAAGTCTTTCTCTTTTATATTCTTCATTTCATCTCTATTCTCAGACTTATTCATAAATGGGTAGGCTGATTTTTATTTTTATTTTGTTTTGTATAAAAGGGTAAAGAATTTGCGGTTTATGAAAGGCTAAAGAAAGGCTCAGAGGGGTGACTAGCGGAAAATAATTTCATAAGGTTTGAATTTCTGGCTATATCGATCCAAAGAGGGCCTAAATTCTCGTTTAGGATATGGTATAGCGATCAAGCAAGTGGATGTGTGATTTCTCTATTCATAATATACTTCTCTCTTGTGTCATTTCTCAAATATTTCACTCATAAGGCTTTTAGGCTATATTTTCACAGGATTTGTAGAATAAGTATACTAGCCTAGATTTCAGAAATTTACTGCCAATATAACATAGATGCTCATGCAATATATTTATAGAAAGATGCAAAGATTATTACCTACATATTAACCTAAGTTTCTAAAAACTATTCTAATGCAAAAGCTAACATGAAACTTCTAGACTATTATCATCATAGAAAAAGAAACAATACCAGTATTCCTAAGTGTATAGCATAAACTTTTTATTTATATTTATTTATTTTATTTTATTTTTACTAGAAAACAAGTACATATTGTACATATCTATATCCTAATAGGTGTCTTAAATTACGCGTGTTTCTATGTCACCCCCAAGCAAGAACATGCTTTGTCCTCAAAGTATTAAAATAAGAAGGGTAGAAAATACCATGAAAACGCGTGAAATTTTGGAACATCTACAAAACAAAGTTAAAACATACTAATATAGATAAATAAAAACAAACACAACTCTATATGAGTTCCACCCGTTATGGGGATAACAAAAATCAAATTGCTTGGGACATAAGCAGACACTAACAAAAAGTAAAACTTACCTCCTATCTAGCATTTAGGTGTTGTCAACCTCTTTTATAAAGAAGTGAGGTTCCTTCACATCCTGCCATGCCATGATGATTTGCCAGGCCTCATGCCATTTATCATCTTCAATCGCTAACATGTTAAGCGCCACTTGGTTGGATGGGGTGTAAGGGGCAACTCAATGAGGTTGTAGCCTCCACCCCTGCCAAGTCATTGCATGGAATGAACGTATAATGCAGTTGGCAAGTCGCACAATGTTAACCCCAACCCAATCCATGAAACGGGCACAAAACGCCGGAAAGAAACATAACATGATTCGACAAACTAAGACACGCATAAGAAGATACTTATGCCTCATACTCTGGGCTCGTGCTAAACTAGATATTAATGTCTTGGGAAGGTCATATAGCAGACGTCCCTCAGCTAGAGCAAGGAAAACGTCGCAAGTGGCATCATTCGCAGAAGAAAAACGCCATTCCCCTAATATATTTAACATGATAAAGAACATCACCGTGCCAACGTTAAGGGACAAGCTACCAAGGGCTACGTTATATTTTCCTTGGTCCTCTATATCGAAAATTTTGGCCCCATAGGTCTCGTGCAAAAACTCATAGTTGTAGGCATAAAAGTTATCAACTAAATAGCCCCACGAGTCCATGATTTCAGCAGGCATAGGTAGGTCAACAGCAAAGGCCAACAAGAACTTGGTTATTTCCATTATTTCATCGTCAATGGTGATGGAGAATACATGTTCTCCATCTATCCGATAAAGAATTTACAATGTTCATAAAAATACAAAGTAAGTGCAGAAGAGTAAAGTTCATCATAGCCTACCATTAGAGACTGCCATCCTGCTTGTATGGTTACTTCGCAAAACCAAGATCCGTACGTGTTGATAGAGAACAAATCTTCAAAAGACTGCTCCGGTATCAGTGTAGGAGACTTCATATCAAACAGCACACTCTAGAGCTGCTGGAAATAACCTCGGAAGAATCAACAAATAAAAATCAGAAGTGGAAGTGCTGCAAAGGCCAAGGTGCGGGGCGCGCTCGAGAATTGGCTATGAAGGGCGTGGGGTGTGCTCTTGTCTTGCTCAACTTCCAGGCACTTGAGCGTGGGGCAAGCTTGGAATTTGCCTATGAAGGGCGCAGGGCGCGCTCTTGTCTTGCTCGACTTCAAGGCACTTTAGCGCGGGGCGCGCTCAAGAATAAGCAAACTAGGGCGCGGGGCGTGCTCCGTGTATCTTGAGTGCTCTGACTTGAAAAGTGAAAAAGAAAAGTGAGAGATAACAATGAGAGGTGCAAGGTGAGAGGTGTGGTGTGGAGTGTAGAGTGAACCAAGGATTTATAGAAGTTTAGTTTCTTAACCTAGTTCCACAAGTTGCCCAGATTGTTAAGGCAACTTGATGGAAATAAAATATTTCTAAAACCAAAATGGAAACATACCAGATTCATTATTCCAAACACAAACCTAATAGCTTAATGGTTTGAATTTAAAATAACAACCTTCCAATTCCATTCCTTAAAATTTTCACTACTACAACACTAGCTAAACCTAGCTACACCAAATTAGTAACATTCTCACATAATCATATTCTCACAAATTTGCAACAAATACTTCCAAAACGGTGGATAGAGATAACAAAACAATGTTGAAACATTAATGCCACCCCTGTTGTCCCTCTATAGTCATCAGTCATCAATAAACAAAACAATGCTGAAACATAGTCATTAGTCTTGCGTCGATGACGCTCATGCCTCTCAGAGTCGTCAGAAGTAGGACTTTGATAAGGTGGCAAGCGTCGTAGAACTACTTCTTGGAACCTCTACTGTCCCTCTATATACGCGTTCAGGGATTCCTCACGCTCTTTATCCCACCAGACTAGGGTCTCCATGCTAGCCTGGAGCTCTTGGTTACTAGCACTGAGCCCCTCAAAATTCTGATGGATGTTAACCTGCCTAGTTCGCAGATACAAATAGTATTAAGAGAACGTAGGCCACAATGAAGAAATGTCATGCGTTCTCCATAAGAAGTAGTCTTTTCTAAGGCATCGGCCTCAAAACATGTCGTATCTTTCTCATCGTCATCCGAATCAACAACCCTATCCTCAGGCAACCGCACATCTTCTGAATGCATTATGAATAAATCTTTGCATTTGAATGCAATTTCAACATAATCCGCTCAGATTTTGGTTTATCTCCAAAATACAACATGATCTTAGTAATCAAAATAGGGAAAGGTGCAAAATATTTTCCAACGCCTCTAAGCTCAACAATCAAAAAGTCGAGGAAGCTAAACTTATACCTCTTCTCCTGAGGAACCTAAAGAACGTGTAGACAAGACGAGCCAATGTCGCTGACTTTCGAGGTGCCAATGATGTTCTTACCAAGCTACTAAGCTACAGCTAGCTGGTTGGTTCTCAGAGACGACTGTCGAACACAATGCGATTTCGCATTGTACTGTCCCTCCAATACAGTCTCTCGCATTAATGCCTCGATCCCACCCCATTGCGATTCCTGTATTATGATTACGAGGTTGTGTCTTATATCAATGTCCGTAATCCTAGACTACATACCCGTACAAACTTCCCTCCTCGCACCATTCACCTTCACAAAAATCTTCCTACCCTCAATTTCCATCTTCTTGTAAAAATTTAAAACCAAATCTGGATGGTAAAAATCATTCTACGTATACCACAACTTCTACCATCTCTTACGCCTCATCTCATCACCATAAAAAGGTGAAAATTGGTTTAAGGTGAAAACTTGTTCGGGTATAATTTTTTCGATTTTTCGCAGCCATAGAGGTTTTTGAATTTGAAAATGGGGTTAGGTTAAGGTGGGGGAGAGGTAATTAACAATGAATTGAATTTTGGGTTGCATGGAGTGGGCGTGCGATTTTTTTTATTTTTTTTTTGGTTCGGTTTCTTTGAATTGATGGAGGCGTAAAGTGGAGAAGATGAACGTGATGTGTTTTTGGCTATTTTGGGGACTCACATACGAGGCATGTGACTGCAAGGTTTTGGGCCCAAGCCCAAACAAATTCGAAAAATGCCCATTCTGTCCTTATGCGCGCATACTTAAAATTGAAATTCTCGATTCGTTAACGGTACGATTTTTGCGAATGAGCTATTAAAACGATCAGTAAAGAGAGTACAATCCAATGATCCATAAAAAACTCAAATCTAACTATGGTAGATATATAAAAAAATGGAAAATGCCTCAACGTGCATGCATGACATAAGTTATGTGATCAAATGAAATCTAAATTTATAGATATTGTCAACCCGAATCAAAATAAGACTAAACGACATAAACAAAAAGAATAGAAAGTTGAGAGATCAAGAAAAGGAAAGACCAAACGCCCCACCCCCAAACAAATTTTAGACAACATGGGTTAAAAAATTTGTTTAAAAACGTGGGTCTTTTAAAGTTAGATTCCTGAGACTTGCTAGATTACTATTTTTATGGTTTTAATATTTTTTACTTTTTATAAATACGGATTAATATAAGGGAAAACAATAAAGCAATAAAGACATAATTCACACCATAGAAAAACATGACTCAAAAACCGAGAAAATATGCAAGAGTGGAAAACGTGAATTATGTTAAACGTGGACTTAGGATCCGGTACTTACAGCCACACACTCTAGAGGGAGGGCCCGGTTACATGAATGGTGCACTTACCAATATATGGAAGTGAAAGGAAGTACAAAAAACATCAAAGGTCAGTCCTCATAGACAGGGTCCTGTAAAAGGACATCCTTCACATCAGGGGACAATAACTCGTGAAAATGTTTTAACCGTTGGCCATTGACTTGAAAGGTACTATTGTCCTTGGGATTCACCAAGGTGATTGCCCCGTAAGGGGTGACTTCAGTAACCATAAAAGGACTAGACCAATGTTTTTAATTTCCTAGGGAAAATATGCAAACTGGAGTTGTAAAGCAAGACCTTTTGACCAACAACAAACTCTTTATGTAAAATTTGTTTATCATGAACATGTTTCATGTTAGTTTTATAATCCTTTGCGAGATCATAAAAATCGCTACGGATTTCTTCAAGCTCATTTAATTGCAATTTGCACTTGACACACGCCTCATCAAAATTGAAGTTAAGGCATTTTATAGCCCACATAGCATGGTGCTCCAATTCAATGGGCAAGTAACAAGGTTTGCCAAACACAAGTCTAAAGGGAGACATACCTATAAGAGTTTTAAAAGCAGTTCTATACGCCCATAAGGCATCAGTTAGACGCTTAGACCAATCTTTCCTATCAGGATTTACTATTGTTTCAAATATTTTTGTAATTTCCCTATTAGAGACTTCTACCTGGTCACTAGTTTGTGGATGATAAGGAGTTGCCACCTTGTGGGTAACTCCGTACTTCTTAACTAAAAAAGCAACAACTCTGTTGCAAAAATGTGTTCCACCATCACTAATGATGGCTTTAGGAATGCCAAACTGACAAAAATGTATTCCTTAACAAAAAACATAACTGTCTTATGATCGTTGCTATGGCAAGCCATGGCTTCTATCCATTTAGACACATAGTCCACGGCAACAAGAATATAAATAAAACCATGGAAACAGAAAAAGGACCCATGAAATCAATGCCCCATACATCAAAAATTTCTACTACCATAATGGGATTTAAAGGCATCATATTACGTTTAGTGATTCGCCCTAGTTGTTGGCAACGAACACACGTCTTGCAATGCACTTGGGCATCTTTAAAAAGGGTAGGCCAATAAAATCCACATTGCATAACTTTAGCTACTGTTTTCATACCACTAAAATGGCCACCACACTCTTTGTCATGGTAGAAGGATAGAACTCATTATATTCCCACTGGGGAATACAACGATGAATAATATGATCCGCACAATACTTAAAAAGGTAAGGCTCATCCCAGTAGTATAACTTAACTCTGGCCAAAAACTTCTTACGTTCATTTCTTGACCAAACATCAGGAATAATATCAGCATACCATGGTGTAGAAAAAATAACATAAAGATGCTAATCAAGAAAAGAGTCAGGTATGGACTCAGAATTGCTATCATTGTCATTTGTTAGTCTAGATAAGTGGTCGGCAACTACATTTTCGATCTCTCATTTATCTTTAATTTCTAAGGTGAACTTTTATAAGAGAAAAATCCATCGAATCAATCTCTGTTTAGCATCATTCTTTGCGAGAAGGTACCTAAGGGCTGCATGGTCCGTGTAAACTAAAGTCTTAGTACCAACCAAATAAGGACTAAACTTATCTAAAGTATAAACTACAGCTAAAAATTCTTTTTTCGTAGCTGGATAGTTTCGTTGAGCATTGTTTAAAGTTTTACTAGCATAATAAATAACATTGGACTTATCATCTAGTTTCTGTCCTAACACAACACCAACAATGTAACGCTCGTATTTAAAATACGTAATTATTTATTAATTAATTAATTTAATTATTTATTTAAAATTGGTTGGATTGAATTTGGGATACGCGGGCCTGATTTCTGGGCCCGAGTCTGTATTGGGCTTGGGTTTCAAACCCAAGTATATAATCACATTATTCTAGAGAATAGGTTTTGGAGAGAATAAAATATAATAAAAATGGAGGCATAGGTAGAAGCTGGATTGCTAGAGCGTTGGAGCGCGACGATTCGAACTAGGAGGAATTCGTCAAGCTTTTAATACAGGTGAGTAGCTATTTTTGCTATTTCACCGAATTTATAGTTTTCGTGTATCAGTGTATACTGTCTAAGATTTCTGCCTATTGATACTGCTTATTATCTTGTTTTACTCGACATCGTGCCTGTCGTATTATTAAACTTCGTTAAATATCAGAAATTGTATTTGAACTGTCGAACTGTGATACTGTGTTGTGTGTGAGTTCATTTCTGTTTGGTGGTCGCGATTTGGGGGGGGGGGGGGAGGGAGCTTATGTGTTGTTCATGGTGGCTAAAGCCCCACCGATAGTATTGCTTGTAGATTTTATAGAACTGTTGAAGCTCTGTTCAAGTTTTGAACAAGCGTAAATGGCGTCAGCCCTACAGAAATCGTGCTACATAGTTTTTAATGTTTTGTTTGGTTGTGGTTTTTAAACTCCTATTGTTATGAAGTGTTGGGCATATGGTATTTGATTGTGGATGGGTTGATTTGATGATGTGGGTTTAAAATCAGTTAGGAGGAGCTGTTCAAGCTCTGACGGTGCGTCAATGGCGTCGCCTGTCCGTTTTTATTTTGAACTATGGTTGTTGTAGTGATGTTTAATTGGTTGGTTTGAGTTTGGATATTGAGGTTGGAATGAGGGCTGTCGAATGGGTGCTGGAAAGGGCTGTTGATGCTCGAAGCTCCATTAATGGCGGCACGCCTAGACGTCCTCTAGTAAATTAATTCTAACCGTTTTAGGTTGATTTTGTTGGTTGATTGATAAAGGGGTTGAAGTGGCTAGGGTAGTGTGTGTGAGGGCTGCAAATGGTGGTGGTGGAAGCTTGAAAACAAGCTGTTAATGGCGGCCAGAAACATCACAGATCTAGTTTTGGAGAAGATTGTGGAGTTAAGAGTTGGGGATTTAGCTTTTATTAAAGTTGTATGGGTTTCTATGAGGATCAAAATTGGGGGGTTGAAAGGGGCGGACGATCGGAACTGGCGGTGGCCGAATTGGTGGCAGCTGGTGAGGGAGATGACCGGCTGGGCCTGGGGCTTGGGCTTGAGGTTTGGGCCTTAGCTTGTTTAGTTGCTGGGCCGAAATTTCTATTTTTTGATTGGGCCCAATTTTGTTTTAAGTTGTTGGGCCAGTTCTAGATTAAGTTATATGGGCTAGTTTCATTTGTTTTGATTGGGCCGGTTTCAGTTCAATTTTTGGGCCGAACCCATTTGTGTTTTGGGCTAGTTTAGTTTAAGTTTTTGGGCCAGTTTCTAATATTGTTTCGGGCCAATCTAGAGGACTTAAAAATAGAGATCCAAATGGGTCTTTCAACATTTAGACTTTTTGGGTTCTAAGGTTTGGGGTTTGGGTTTGGCTAGTGGGTCCGAACCATTGCCTTAGCCATGAGCCCATGAGCCATGCACCTTTGACCTTAGCCATGAACCATGAACCATGAACCTGTTGAACATGGAAACGACAGTTTGACTTTGACTATGACGTGTTGACTTTGACTTTGACCGTTGACCATTAACTGTGGAATGTTGACTTTTTCCAGTTTTTCTCATATTTAAGAATATGGACAAATGTAGTAATAAAATATTGTCGATATTGTATAACTTTGTTTGTCATTATCTAATTAAGATTTGACGTAAGTAGTGTGTAAAGTATATAAATGTGGGCACGTAACAGTCGGGGAATTTTTATAAGACTTAGATATATACGTTTTTACGAGAATTAAATTATATACGGACTTAGATTCATGGACTTTGATTGTGGACTGTGGACTGTTTAATTGTGCTACGTTTTATGTTGTAAATTGTGTGGACAAATCTAATGCTAAAATGATGTGGAAGCTTGTATAAATTTGGTTGTCATTATCTAAGAAAGATTTGACGTTGATATTGTGTATATTTTGACACGTGACGAGATAGAAACTTTAGGAGATATAATATTCCTAAAACGCTATAAAAATATATGCAATATGTTTGAAGCAATTGTGACATTATATAATATGTTGGGATATATATATTAAATGAAATAGTTTTAGAGAAATAAATATATAAACGCTCCATTATTTTATCTGTGAGATGCTACTAGAGGTAGTAGAGTATTTGTGGATATTTCCCACGGGAGTGTGGCGTAGTGCAATAATATATTGGCACGTGAAAGAATGAAAGTGGTTATGAGATATAATTGAGATATTTCTAACTATTGTGGCTTAGTGCAATAAGGTATTTGACCTGCACGTGATATAGTGGAATTGTTATGAGTTATAAAGGTACTACAAGAAACAGGGTCTTTGGCGACAAAAGTTTTAGCGACGGCAGTATATTGTAGCCAATAATCACTTTTGATGACGTTTTCAATCGTCGCCCATACTATTCTAACTTACTTTTGAAAATTATTTTTGCCGACGTTTTTAGCGTTGGCAAAAGTGGTAATCATAATTATTATAATTAAAATAGATTTTTGGTGACGACTTCAACGTCGTAAATTGATTTTTATATTTAGCTACATTAGAGCGGTGTTGATTGTATTTTATTACCTACGTTATTTGAAATCGTCGCTAGTAATGGAGTTTGAACGACAGTATAATATACATCGCTAATCCACTTTAGGGACAAAATTATTGTCGGAAATTATCTCATTAGTTTAGTGACAAATGTTTTATTGATGGCGCTATATTTTTTGGTGAGCCTGCTCAAATTTTCCTATTGTCGCCCATTGTTTTAATAAAACAGAGAGAAGCCCAACCACAAAAAAACAGAAAGAGAAGTTAAATTGAAAACCCTAAGTAAATAGAAAAAGAAAAGAAAATGAAATAAACAGATTTGAGAGCCGTCTCTTTCCTCTCCTTCTCCACACTTCATCTTTTCACTCTTGAATCACCGATCAAATCAATACACCAACCCATGGCTTTGTGATGGTATAATTCTCTTACTCCCCTGTAACATATTAGCACCTAGTTAGCTAGTGTTGCTCAAATGCGAGGGTTTTCGCTAGATACTTCTATCGTCTTAATTTAAAATTACTTGGTTCATTTTTTTTTTTTTCAGTATCGCTTGTTTCATTCGATATGCCCTTTGAAGAAATTGGCATCTTTATGAAAAATAATTTTGACATGCTTTCGTTTTACATTGTGGTGTAAAATAGCTTTGTTCAGATGAGGTGTGGTATTGCAAAGCAAAGATCACCCACGCCAAGCAAAGCTAAAAAGGAGAAGATGAGGCTTCGTGATCGGGGCAAAAAGCCTTCTTGAAGATGCACTCTCTATGGATACTAATAATATTCAAGTAAGAGAAGCTCTATCATCTTGTATATCCGAGATCGAATGTAGAAGTTTCTAGTGTCAAAGTCATATATATATTTAGTAAAATTATAAGACCACCACCTCCCCGCTTCATACCCATGTTTCCTGAATTTTGGATTACGGTGAAGGGAGGGGTGGGCACTCTAAACGATCATAAATACACATTACACATGTCGATAATCGGCAATATAATTTTGCAAAGAAAGTTTTTGTATACTCCGTTAGCACCTTTATTAAATGGTAATGTCTTCAGATTCTGTTTATAACCATTTTTTTTTTCAATTCCTTGTAGGTTCTTGAAATTCTGTTTAAAATGTACCCTAAAATGTATTTCCTTGAGTATCATTATCACAAACTGTTTGGGCATCTGTTTTTTCTTTTTCTTTTATCTTTTTTCTTTTTTTAGGTCTAGTGGTCCACGCTTAACACTTTCTTTTAGAGCTATATTACTTCTCGCTGCTCTATAATTCTAGAAAGTTTTTAGTTTTCACTTTTCAGTAATCAAAAGTTTACTTAACATCGTAGAAGTTTGAAAATGCAGAAAAGACCTCCCAATGTTACCTATATGAAAAATTGAACATTGTTTCATTCCAACTGGTGCTATGTCACCAAGTTACATTCAACTAATGGCGTTTTAGGGCACCTACTCTCTTTACATGGTCGTAATGAAATTAATGGCATTCTCTAGGCATCATTGTTTTTTTTTCTTCTCTAGGCATCTTTTGTTTGTGAAACCGGAGATAACATACTGGACAAATTCGTCGGTCTGAATTGTTACATGTCAAAATTACGGATTAGAGGCGTAACTAGTAGTCGGATCTCGTGGTTTAATTGGGATAATAGATCAGTCCTATGTGGCTTTGCATTTTCTCGCTATTTCAAATTTCCAAAGACATAGGAAAGCTGCTTGGCGTCACGCTAGTTAGCTGAACCGAGCTTTTTGTTTTGACAATCCATCGAACAACACCATCTCGCCATGGTTCAGTGGTACACTTTCTTACCCGCCCTAGATTACTATTTCAGTTCGATTAAAAAAGAAAACTCCCAACTAGTAGAAAAAGAAAGTTTCTTGTACTATCATCTCTAGATGAATGCCTAGGCTTCTTTGTTAACATTTTATACCTCTCATATATATTGATCGTCACGTAGATCAAATCCTAGCTTCAGGCAAGTTTAGGTTGATACTCTATACGCATGTTATTTGGGTACCTACCAACTGCACCTGCTATATGTTTACCTTGATATTGTTGTTTAAAAATTTAATTAGATTATAGCTACCTTGTTTTAAGACCGGGTAATATGTGATAAGGTTTGTGGTACTTAAGTTAATTGGATTTCAGGTTCAGAGATCTGATATTCTCTCCACGTGGAGTGGAATACGCCCTTTGGCCACTGATCCTTCATCGAAAGACACTTCTAGCATCTCCATGGATCATATTGTAAATGTCGAATGCCCTGGATTGATAACAATCGTTGGTGGAAAATGAACTACTATACGTACCGAAGGTACTATATCTTTCTTTTTTGTATGGTTAGACTTAAGGTTATTTAATTAGGTTGTAAACACAAGTTCAAGATCTTTGAGATTATAATTTGGTGAGTCAATTATTATCTAATAGCATGACATAGCTAGTGAGGGCAAAGGGCGAGGAGGCAGAGTCTCAACTTGAAGAGTTACGAGCATGGAAGGTAGCGGTGAAGAAACACAAGCAAACACCACGAGACAATTTGAGCAACAAAAACGCCAGTTGGACTTTCTCATAGAGAAGTTTGGTGGTCCTCCTTCAATGTGGTATGATTTATGAACTTAATTGTTTTCTGATCTATGGTGGTGTTGATTGATTGGGTTTTAATTTGTTTGAAGTCCCATAGAAAACTAAATTCACTGCACCATTGGAAGGAATAAGCCTCTGTATTATGCATCGCTATCTGGGTTGCCTTCATTGAAATTTCTACCTGGGCTTTTCACTATGATGAAGTTAGTGTAAACCTGAATATCATACTTGTATCTCCTCAAAGGTGTAGTGGAATATGTATTAGCAATTTCGTCACTTCCTGAAGTAGGAGTGGATGATAGCTTTGTTACTGTTCTACACTAGTGGGATCTGATGTTAAATATGCTTGTTCAGTTTATTGGCTAAGTGAACTCTCCTTGATCAGATGATATCATTATGAGGCAATGGGCAATATGTATTTCAGATTGGGACATGATTACTTAGCTAATATATTTAGTTAAATATGCTTGGAGATGCCTAATAAATTGGGTGAGTGGGTTAAAGGCGGTCTCATTTTCTTATTTGTTATAGGAGTTTGTCATGTGGTTGTATGTGAACTAAACACATTATTTTAGGAATCTTAATAGTTTGGGATATTGAAGACTTGCTTAAGGTGTAATTTTCTACTATATTGCATTCTATTTTATTTCACATGACTTGTCCTTGATCTGCATGACATAGCATGGAACTATTTGTAACCTTTGTTTTTGCCTAAAAGGCGCCATCGGTCAATGAGCACTTAACCGACACTATTCCAGTGGTATATGGGCAAAACAAAAAAAATAATGTAATCTTTAATCTTTCATCTTTTTTTATTTTTCCGATTGGATATCAACATTGGCAAATGGGTGTAAGTGTATTTATATGTCTCTTGGTAGTGGTCTTTGCATCATGTCCGGTGGCCTATCCGAGTTGAATGTCCTTCTTAGTTGTGTTGTTTGGATTTTAATTTTGGCGTGATGAAACTATTATATTTTGGTTTCACATTTTTTGGGTGATTTAATGGATAACATTTTAATGTGCAGATAATTTTACGTCAAAAGAGAAGTGATATTATTTTTGTGAAGAAATGGTGATAAGGAATTGCAAGAGGCTTCCGATGAATCTAAAATACTCTTGGTCAATTTTTTATATTTTTGTGAAGACGGTTTCATTCGCAACTTACTTGAGGGCTATTTAGAATTGTGTTTGTTTAAGTTAATATTTTTATTAAGATGACTTTAGAAAAAATTTATGAAAGGGGATGATGCAACTCTCTTTTGTTTATAATCGAGTGAATTGAGTCATTTTTATTTATTAAAATTTTATTGTGTATTATATATTATTAAATAATTGATGTTCTAATTGTTTTATTTTAGGTTTATTTGTTGAATAGTAATTGGGAGGGGGGACAGGTGAAATTGTGCAAATGGTGTAAAATTAACGACAATATTAGTAATGAAAATAGTCTCATATCTGTTGCCTCTAGCGACGATTAGAACGTTGCTTAAACACTCAAAATTCAAATATTTTAGAGCTTTAATGACGGTAAAAACGTCGCTCAAACACTCAAAATTCAAATATTTTAGACTTTTGACGACGATAACAATGTCGCTAAAAACACTAAAAATTCAAATATTTTAGACTTTTGACGATGATAAAAACGTTGCTAATAACACCAATTTTTCAAAAATTTTGGACTTGTAGCGATGATCAAAACGTCGCCAATAATACTAAATTTTTCAAATTTTTTAGGCATTTACTGACGATAGAAACGTTGCTAAGTAAGGCCTCATTATCCACGATTTGGCAAACGTCGCAAAACATTCACCTTTTGCGACGTTATTGTATTGAGAATGTGAAAATAAATTAGCGACGAAATTCGGACAATGGTGACAGTTACCATCGTCGCTAAAGGTGCCACAATTAGCGACGTTAAAAAATCGCGGCTCTATATAATTGCCGACTATATCATTTGCTACGATGTGGAAACACTCCAAAAATCGTCACTAAATATCATGGGCGACGTTTTATCAATATTCAGTGACGTTTATTTTTGTCACTAAAGACCCTGTTTCTTGTAGTGGGTATGACACTTGAATAAAGTACGTAACGAAAATCCTAGAACCTAGCTACCACAACTCATGGGATTTGGCCCTTCTGGCGTTTCAGTGAATCTGAATGGCCATTCTGGCGTAGCCGAATAGTGGCTTGATTATTCCGTTCGCAAAATTAGAAGGAGATGCACGATATTTTATGCCGAATAGTGGCAGTACTTGCATAATGGCTTTCGTGTGAGGGTTACCAGGTGTGCGGCATCCGGCTCAGGGTAGTTACGCACAGAGTGGTTCATTATGTGAGGGGAGGCATGTGGATGTACATATTCGGCGTTGGGAAGCGATTGTGGTAGCCAGGGAAACTAGGTAAGACATAGATACGACGTGATTTTAGAGACACACAAAGAAAACCTTAATTAATATAATTATGGTAATATGTTGGTTAATGATATATCTTTAGATAGATAATTGTATATGGTTTTGGAGAAGGGTGGGTCAAACTAATTACTGGTGCAGGGACAACCCACTCTGTAATTGAGCATGAAATGCGGTAAGTATAGAATATGCTTGGCTGGTTGTTAGTTTAGTTAGAACTTAAGGCGCCTCGTGGAGGAACTAAATACCTTTGTATTATTGTCGGGAAGCTAAGGCGCCTCAGTGGAGGAACTAACTGCCTTAATTATGGTACTTAAGGATGTGGTATTAGTTGTTGGAAGTTAAGGCGCCTCGGTGGAGGAACTAACTGCCTTATGGATTGTGTATATATATGTATAAATATATGTTGTATTTTAGGGCTACTCACACCAGCATTGTTATAATGCTGACCCGATTTGAATGTTTGCTTATCGGGTGTGTTCATTAAATGAACATAGTTGATAAGTCTTGACAGGTTTAGTGTTGAAGAAGATTGGTTGCTGCTTGTGGTTTGCGTTAGCGTCGCATTTCAAGATAGGCTTTGTTTTCCTTTAAGGTGTAATAGATTTTTAAGTTGAGACAAATGTTGTTTTATATTTTCAGTTGTATTTATAACTAAAGAGTTATTGAAAAGATATTTGTAACCTAATCTTATTTGTGAATTTTTGTAATGGAAAGGACTTTTGTTTAAGTTAAAAATTTTATTGGTTTTTAATTATCCACACATTTAAACTGTTTATGGGTTTTGGAAGTGGAGAGTGCGTCACACCTAGGAGATCGAAGAGTCGGGAACAAATAATGTTTTTCCGAATTCTGTCGAAATTCGGGGTGTGACAAACAACATAATCACTAGCATCACACATAAGTTCGAAAGGTTTAGACCAATTAGGAGGCTGTATAATCGGTGCAGATGTTAAATCGGCTTTTAAAGTTTCAAAAGCTTGCTTGCAGTTATAATTGAAATCAAAGATGACTTCTTTTAAAAGTAGATTAGTTAAAGGCCTAGCTATTTTTGAAAAATCATTGATAAAACGCCTATAAAAACCTGCATGGCCTAGAAAGGCTCTAATGTCATGGACAGTCCGTGGTATAGGTATAGACGCTATCTTATCTAATTTGGCCTTATCTACTTCGATGCCATCACTAGATACAATATGACCTAGCACTATTCCATTTTTAACCATAAAATGACATTTTTCCTAATTTAAAACCAGACTCTTCTCCTCACACCGTGTCAAAATCTTAGACAGGTTAGACAGTTAGTCACTGAAAGAGTCTCCATAGATAGAAAAATCATCCATGAAAACTTCCATGAAGCGCTCTACCATGTCACTAAAGATATGAAGCATACACCGCTAGAAGGTACCAGGAACATTACAAAGGCTAAAAGGCATTCGTTTATAGGCATATGTTCCAAAAAGACATGTGAAGGTAGTCTTTTCTTGGTCATCAATATTGATAATAATCTAAAAATAGCCAGAGTAGCCATCTAATAAACAATAATAAGCATGACCAGCTAGACGTTCGAGCATCTGATCTATAAAAGGTAAAGGAAAATGATCCTTTCATGTCATGACATTTAAGCGTCTGTAAGCAATACAAATCCTCCATTTCATAGGGACTCGTGTGGAAACATATTCCCCCTTAGCAATACATACACACCATGGTAACCCCCGATTTCTTAGGAACTACATGAATGGGACTTACCCATTCGCTATCGGAGATGGGATATATGATACCCGCATCGAGTAACCGTAAGACTTCTTTCTTGACCACCTCTTTCATGGCGGGGTTCAAGCGACACTGAAGTTCGCGAGAAGTCTTTGCATTATCCTCCAAAATGGATACGATGTGTGCATACATTAGGGTCAATCCCCTTAATGTCGTCTAGGGACCAACCAATCACAAAACGATGTTCCCTAATCACCCTAATCAAATGTGCCTCTCCATCAGGAGACAACAGGGAAGATATAATTACCAGATGACTGCCATCCGGATCAAGTTGAATATACTTCAACTCAAAAGGAAGAGGTTTAAGCACAGGGGTAGTAGGAATGTCGATAAAGGTTTCTGGAGGTTCCTCATCGTGAATAGTGAAGACTTGTTTAGGTAGAAGATCTTCAAACTCAGTAGATGGAGATACAGAAGGATCTATGATAGGGGTAGATTCAAAAAGGACGTTGACTTCCTCTACATAGGAGTCATCGTCAAAATCTGAACTTATGAAAGAAAGGAATTTATACATCTGATTTTCTAGAAACGTGTTATTAAAATAATCTTGAGCTAAGCTCTCGATCATGCTAACCTCCCCATCAAAAGTCGTATCAGGTAACTGTTGCATCATTTTAAAAACATTTACCTCGACAGAAAGATGGCCAAAAGACATGGACATCGAACCATCGCGGTAGTTTATAAGAGCGTTGGCAGTTGCCAAGAAAGGGCGTCCTAAGATGATAGAAATAAAGTTGTTAGCGACTTCTGTATCGAGGATAACGAAATCAGCAGGATAGTAGAAATCTTGAACTTTAACAAGCACGTTTTCAACCGCACCCTTAGGATACTTAATAGACCGATCAGCTAATTGCAACGTCATTTTAGTTGGTTGCATCTCTTGTAGACCTATTTGTTTATATAAATAATAAGGGAGTAAGTTAACACTCGCCCCCAGGTCTAATAATGCAGTCGTCATATGGGTATCCCCTAAGGTGCACTGTACAGTAGGACGACCAGGGTCCTTGTACTTAACGATTCCATTATATTCGGATAAAATTGGAAACTATTCAGTTAAGAAGGCGTCTTTAAGGATATTTGTTTTACGCCTAGTAGTGCACAACTCTTTGAGAAACTTAGCATGGTGTGGTAACTTTTTAATAGCTTCAAGAAAAGGTAGGTTTATCGTTAGATTTTTCAAAACTTCCCTAATCTCATCAAAATTTGTATCCTTGGTTAACATGGCTAATCTCTAGGGAAACGGTGGTTTCTCTCTATATTTAGCATATGGATCAATAGGATGTTTAACCTTGGCCTTTTGTTTATTAGGTTGTGGTTTAACTGGTACCTCTACAGGGGTAGGATCTTTAGTTTCTAGTTCGGTATCTAGTAAGTTTTCATTTGTTATGACTACTGGTGGTGCAACAACGAGAATAGTTACGGCGTTATCAACCACTTTGCCAGAACGGAGAGTGGTGATAGCATTTAACTCACATACGTTTCCATTTTCATTACTAGTATTACCGATTACCTCAAAGGCCGTGTTTGGTGTTTTAGGATTAGGTATAGCTTGACCTGGAAACACACCTTTTGGTTGTACTTTCTCTTGGGTTAACTGCTGTAAGGAATGTTGGATGGACTGTAAAACCTGTTGTTAGGTTTGCATGAAGGCATCAAAATGATCTGGTTGTGGAGGAGTGGTTGTTACAGGTGGTGTGACAGGAACTATCTCACGTTGATTATTAACCGGTGGGTTGTGATAATTATTATTAATTGGAACGATACCTCTATTAGCATTATAATTATTATTGTTATAATTATTATAATTGCCTTGTCCTTGTCCTTGTCCTTGTCGTGGTGGAGCTTGGTTGTAATTGTTTGCTGTCCTAACATTTTGATTATTATACCCTGGAGTTGTAACTTGTTGATTATTTCTCCAACTGAAGTTGGGATTTTGTCTCCAAGGGACGTTAGGAATAGGATAGCTATTAATGGAGCAAACATTATCTGGTTGTGATGGTTGTTGTTCATAGGCGAGAGGACAATAAAAGTCAGGATGGTCAGGACTCAAACATAAATTACATGGAGTAGAGTTAACATTCATGAAAGGGGTAGGCTTTTGTTGAACAGAAATAGCTTCTACCTTTTTAGTGAGAGATTCAATTAGAGTTTTAAGCTCAGTATCAGATTTAACCTCAAACATACTGGTAGCCTTAACTATTGAAGAAGAACTAGTAGAGCGGGGGATATCATCACTACCCCCCAAGTTATTATTACGCTTTGTTTGATCTTCTAAAAACCTATAAGCCTCTAAGGCTCCTTTATTGAGGAAACAACCCCCATTCATTATATGAAGAACCTCTTTATGATGGTGTAAAAGCCCCTTGAAAAAGGCACGAACTAACGTGTCTTTCACAAGGTTATGATGTGGACACTCTATAAGAAGATCAGTGAAACGATTCTAGGCCTTTGAAAAGGATTCATGAGGATTTTGGTGTAAAAAATGAATCTTGTAAAGCATTTCATCTGTCTTCAGTGGTGGGTAAAACTGATCCATAAACAATTGAACAAGTTTGGCACATGAGTCCACAGAATTAGGCGCTTGGGCAGTTAACCAAGACGCAACCTTATCGCCTAGGGTGAAAGGAAACACCTTCAGTTTAATTTGTTCCATGCCTACCGTAGGATGATGGAATGTGGTAAGAACTTGTTCAATCCTACGCATATGCTGATAAGGCTTCCCATGGTCTAACCCATGAAAAACTGGTAACAAATTAAATATATTCGGGGGGATTCGGAAATCCCCCACTGGGTCTGCAAGAACGATGCAAGACTTCAGGCTATCGTTCAGGGTTTTGTAAAAGTCAGAGAGAGGAGTCTCTCTTTCTTCAGCCATTGATTCAGGTGTAGTGTGTGGTATACTAGATAGGTGTGTGCGTTGACGTTCACGATAGATCACGTTAGACGTTTTTTCCTTACCTGACCTTAATATCATGCAAGGCTAAGTCCAATATTAAAGAAACACGACAACAGTCAAAACAACCCTGATATGCTAGAATAAATCCTCTAACAGGAGAGGCGAGGAGTGGAAGGAGTATCTGAATGTCTCCTTGCTATGCGTTTGAATAGCGTCTTGTATACACGATTTCAGTGTATTCAAAAAGATAGCAACATTGAATAACTTGAACAAATGAAAGTTTGAACTAACCTGTGAAATCGGGCTTATTGAGAAGAGGGTGCGGGGCACGCTTGGAATTAGCCTAAACAGGGTGCGAGGCGCGCTCTTACCTTGGACGATGTCCAGGCACTTTGGCGCGGGGCGCGCTTCAAATTGGTCTGAAATGGGCGTGAGGCGCGCTTTTGCCTTTCGGCGAAAAATATCAGTTTCCGAACCAAACAAACACAATTAGAACCAAACAAGGGTGGGTGGGTTTAATGGGATTTTAGTAAGATTAACACTACTAAAGGAATTGAATCTAAACAAAACTAAGATGGTAGCGGCGCCATTTGATAAACGTAAAAATGATAGTTTTACCTACTCTAAACTAGTTATGCTATGAATAAGTAAAACTAAATGCTTATACAATGCTATGATCAAAGTTCTACTCTCGTTATCGTTCAATATGTGGAGTAGAGAATTCGTTCCACTCCTAGCTCGTTTAGATGTAACGTTTCCTAGTTTATGTAATTCTAACAAAATCGATGAGAGTAATGAAATGAAATTATGCTAAGACAGTGATTGAATACTAATAGAAATAATATAATTTATACTACGACAATTCAATATTAAAATGTGAATATGGGATGGAATTAGGGGTGATTTGATTCTACCTTGAATTCAACTTAATAAACTAGCATAGATTGTTGTAATCCTAATCTTTATGTTTTCACATAAAGATTGGGTCTTTCTAATCCCTAATTATTCATGGTAATCTCTACCAACTAATAACTAGCATGTGAGGTAATTTAAACCCATCTCATGACGAATTAACAACCTTCTAGAGTGGAATAGATTATTACAACTACTTGTACACTAACACAATCAAGTTTTCATCAAAGCTTCCTCAAACCCCTCTAATGGAGGTTTTAGCTTTGATTCATCAAACTATCATTAATAAATGAATAAGAAGAAGACATCCTTGAAGAAATGTAAAATTACATTATTAATCTAATGAAAAAGAGTCTAATAATTCAAAACTACATTAAAAACTAAGTACTGACTAATTAATTAAGTCTAATCTATATTATGAATAACTAACTAAGTATGTAAGAGTTTGGCCTTAGTCCTCTTTATATAGAAGAGGCTAGGTCTACAAATTTGTGCATGGGCTTGGAGCCATGTTTTGGGCCATAAAATTGAGCCCAAAACTTGATTACTTCAGTCTAAAAAGGGTTTCTATGCTGGAAATTATTGTAGTAGCCTTTTAGTCCACTTTTTCTCATCTGATTGGGTCAAGGCTTGGAACATTAGAAAGCTCTTTCCGAGTCGGTCGTTTTGACATATGGTAGACTCAATTCCGAGGTCTGAGTCCAAAGATACGACCTTCGGAAGTTCTGTTGACTTTTATGTTCTATTTCTGCCCGCGTTGACTTTGACTTTTCAGCTTTGACCTGACTTTAAAAAGGCTTTTTCTCTTTGAATCTTGGCCTTTAATCCTAAAATTTCCTAGCAACCAACCTTTGCTCCTTTATCTCGCAAAACGGACACATTTCTGCACATAATTGACTCCAATGCCTGAAATACATAAAAGCACGTAAACAACACTAACTCTTATTTATTAATCACATAATCGGTCTAAAAGTAATATTGTTAAGGGGTTAAAACTACAGTTTTGGGCTCTTATCAGTGACATATGAAATGGTGGAAGAACGCCTCGAAATGTGTAAATGACATAAGTTATGAGGTCGAAGGAAATCTAGAAGACTAGATTGTGTCATACAAATCTATACGACTTAAAAGCAGCATAAACAAAGATAGGGAATTGAGAGAACAAGGTGGGGTGATTACCCACCCCAAACCAAATTTTGGAATAGGATGAATTTTTTTTGTTGTGTTGAAAAAGAAGGTCTTTTAAAGTCAGATACCCTAGACTTTCTAATCTATCTAATATTTATGGGTTTTATATTTTCTAATTTTTATGAAATTGATTTTTTGAAAAATGCAAGAATAAAGCAAGTACAAATGTAAATCACTCCATAGAGAAACACTACTCAAAAGAAATGAGAAAAAGTGCAAGAAAGGAATGCGTGAATTACATGAATGTGGACTAAGGATCTGACACTTACAACCACACACTCTGAAAGGAGGGTCCGGTTACGTTAATGGAGTACTCCCAAAATATGGTATTAATATAGGAAGTACACCAAACATAGAGGGTTAGTCTTCATAAACGAGGTCTTGTAGAAGGGTTTCTTCTACAACGGGCAAACGTAATTCGTGGAAATGTTTTAAGCGTTAGCCATTTACTTGAAAGGTATTGTTGTCTTTGGGATTTACGAAAGTAATTACTCCTTGAGAAGTGACATTAGTAACCAGAAAAGGTCCTGACCAGCATGTTTTTAATTTTCCAGGAAAAATATGCAAATGTGAGTTATATAGTAAAACTTTTTGACCAAGGTCAAATTCTTTACGCAAAATATGTTTATCATGAATACGTTTTATGTTAGCTTTATAATCTTTCGCTAAATCGTATAGATCGCTACAGATTTCTTCAAGCTCATTTAATTGTAATTTGCACTTGACACCAACGGCGTTAATGTTGAAATTAAGACTTTTAATAGCCCACAGGGAACGGTATTCCAACTCAACAGGCAAGTGACAAGGTTTACCCAAAACTAAGCGGTAAGGGGACATACCAATAGGTGTTTTAAAAACCATTCTATATGCCCATAAAGCATCAGTTAGGCATCTAGACCAGTCTTTCCTATTAGGATTAACTGTCGTTTCTAAAATCTTTTTAATTTCTCTATTGGACACCTCTACTTGACCACTAGTTTGAGGATGATATGGAGTCACCACCTTATGGGTAACTCCATATTTCTTGACTAAAGCTTCAATAACTCTATTACAAAAATGTTTCCTCCATCATTAATGATGGCCTTAGGTACGCCGAAACATGAGAAGATATACTCCTTCATAAACAATACTACAGTTTTATGGTCATTATTACGACAAGTCATGGCTTCAATCCATTTAGAAACATAGTCTACAAATACAACAATATAAATAAAACCATGCGAAATAGGAAATGGGCCCATGCCCCAGACATAAAAAATCTCTACTATAAGAATGGGATTTAAGGGTATCATATTACGTTGAGTAATATGTCCGAGTTGTTGACATCTAATACACGCTTTGCAGTGTGCATGAGCATCTTGAAACAGGGTCGGCCAATAAAAACCACATTGAAGAACTTTGGCGGTAATTTTCTTTCCACTAAAATGACCGCCACATGATTGTTCATGGCAGAAGGATAAGACTTCATTGTGCTCCCACTGGGGAATGCAATGACGAATTATCTGATCCGCACAATATTTAAAAAGGTAGGGTTCATCCCAGTAGTAAAATTTAACTTTGGCCAAAAATCTCTTGCTTTCATTTCTGGTTTATATATCAGGAATGATCTCGGATACTAAAAAATTAACAATGTTTGCATACCAAGGTGCAAAAAATATTGAATAAAGATGCTCATCTAGAAAAGAATCAAATATCGATTCGAAATCACTATCATCCTCATTAGTTAACCTAGATAAATGATCTGCAACTACATTTTCAGCTCCTTTTTTATCCTTAATTTCTAAGGTAAATTCAGTTAGGAGAAGAATCCAACGGATCAATCTCTGCTTAGCATCCTTCTTTGCGAGAAGGTACCTAAGAGCGGCATGGTATGTATTGATGATGGTCGTGGAACCAACTAAGTAGGGACAAAACTTATCTAAGGCATAGACAATGGCTAGAAATTTCTTTTTAGGATTAGTATAATTACGTTGGGCATCATTTAATATTTTACTAGCATAAAAAATAATGGTAGACTTATTGTCTAACTTCTGTCCTAGCACAACACCAACGTCATAATCACTAGCATCGCACATAAGTTCAAAAGGTTTAGACCAGTATGGTGGTTGTATGATAGGTGTAGAGGTTAAAGCAGCTTTCAAAGTTTCAAAAGCATGCTTGCTGTCATGATTAAAATAAAAAATGGCATCTTTTAAAAGCAATTTTGTTAAAGGCTTAGCTATTTTTGAAATATCTTTTATGAAACGTCTGTAGAAACCTGCATGGCCTAGAAAGGCCCTAATGTCATGGACAGTCCGTGGTATAGGCAAAGATGCTATCTTATCTAATTTACATTTATCCACTTCTATTCCATTTTTAGAGATTATATGGCCTAAAAGTATATGGCCGGCTAGACGTTCAAGCATTTGGTCGATAAAGGGTAAAAGAAAGTGATCCTTATGTGTCATAGCATTAAGCTTCCTATAATCAATACAAATCCGCCAGGTTATAGGAATTCGGGTGGAAACTAACTCTCCATCGACATTACAAATGACTGTAACAATCGGATTTCTTAGGGACTACATGAAATGGGCTTACCCATTCACTATCTGAGATGGGGTATATAATGCCAACATTGAGTAATCTCAAAACTTCCACTCTAACTACCTACTTCACGGCAGGGTTTAAACGACGTTGTGGCTCATGGGAGGTTTTCGTATTATCCTCCAAATGTATGCGATGTTTGCATACGCTAGGGTCAATACCCTTAATGTCATCTAAAGACCAACCAATTGCAGAACGATGTTCACTAATAAGCCTAATCAAATTTGCCTCTTCAATAGCAGATAATTGAGATGAGATAATAATCGGATGAGTGCCATCCAGATCTAAATGAATGTATTTTAACTCAGTGGGAAGATGTTTAAGCTCAGGGGTGGGAGGAGTGGGAATGAGGGATTCAGGAGTGTCTTCCTCCTCTAAAATGCAGATTTGTTTAGGAATGAGTTATTTAAACTCAGGAGCTAGATCATGGATAAGAGTAAATTCTAAGGGGTCATGTACTTCTTGGATGTAAGAATCCTCAGTACTGCCAAAGGAAAGAAATTGGTGCAACTGATTATCTAGAAAATTTTTGTTAAATAATCTTGAACAAGACTCTCTATCATGCTAATTTCGCCATCTATAGTCGTGTCTGGTGTCTGTTGCATCATCATCTTAAAAACATTTACCTCAATAGCAAGGTTTTCAAAAGAAATGGACATCAAACCATCACAGCAATTAATGAGGGCATTGGCAGTTGCCAAGAAAGGACACCCTAAGATAATATGAACAGAGTCATGGGCGACTTCTGTGTCTAGAATAACAAAATTGGCTAGATAATAGATGTCTTGTACTTTAACAAGAATATTCTCAACTACGCCCTTAGGAAACTTAATAGAACGATCGGCTAACTGCAAAGTCATTTTAGTCGGTTTTAGATCGTGTATACCTAGTTGTTTATAAAGGTAAAATAGGAGCAAGTTAACACTCGCCCCTAGATCTAGAAAAGCAGTTGTTGTGAAAGTATTGCCTAAAGTGTATTGTACAGTGGGACGACCAAAGTCCTTGTATTTAACGATTCCATTGTGCTCAGATAAAGAGGGAAATTATTCTGTTAAGAAGGCTTCTTTAGGTATATTTGTTTTCCTCTTTGTGGTGCACAAATCTTTAAGAAACTTAGCATGTGTTGGAAGACGTTTTATGGCTTCGAGGAAATGTGTTGTGAAGGCTAATATGAGGCGCGCGCGCGCTCGTGAATTAAAACTATGGTTTCAAATTTTCAGGGTCAAGTCACGGGAGGGCAGGGAGTTGGCTGAACAACTCGTATGCTCTTGAGCAGTAGCAGAAAAATTCTAAGAAATTATGAACAGTGTTTTAGTGTGTGTTTTGTGAATAGTAAAAATAGTATTTTGCAATCTAAACACGCGTAATGTAAACAAACTAGATGGCAATCGGCGCCATTGATAACTAATTATTTTAGTTATCAAGAACAGTTGTGATAAGAGGGGAAAATAGTAGGTAAAGCTTATCAAAACATTAGATATAATACTCTCAAAATCATAGAAATAAAGAGGAGAGTAGTCGTGTTCGCCCACTCTAGTCGTACACTACTTGGATATGAGTTTAGATTAGGAGTATGTTTCACTAATGAGAGTCAAAACAGTAGATATGATGTGAAAATAGTGAATTTAAATGATGAATAAAGATATTAGAAGGGGCTTAATCTGCCACATGATTCGATTGATTATTAGTTAGTATCGAATCGCTTTGTTAATCCCTAGTGAAGACTAAGTCCTCTCGGATCGAGGTTTCACTAGCATAAGAGTGTAGCTATACCACAAATCTCTTTAGTGGTGGCTCTATACTCTAGTTCTCCGTTATGAGCTCTATCTCTAGTTACTCATAACAAAGAACTTGACATTTTTTTATGCAACACAAAACAAACTACTAGCTACTCATCCTCACATGGCTTCATAAACCTCCTCTAATAGAGGTTTAGCCTAGTGTCAAAGGAATTATTACATAAAAGCAATAATAAGAAGACATAATGTAAAGAGAATTGAATTGAATATTAAAGAACTAACTTTTTTATTGATAGGTTCTAATGAAGGCTACAATGTTAACCCTAATAAAAGTAAAACTAATTAAAACTAAACTAAACTAATTATTAAGAGGCTAAGCTAGAAGAGAAGAGAAAGTGTTTAGCGTTAACCCTCTTTATATATATAGGAGAGGGTTAGAATTACATTTTCGTACAAGGGCCAAAAAGGGAGACTTTGGGCCTTTAATGTGAGCCCAAAGTCCATTAGGTTAAATCTAAAGAGGTCACACCTGCTGCAAATTAATTTCGTACTCTTTTTGTCCACTTTTGTACCTCTGATTAGGACAATATTAGGTCCATTAGAAAGCTTATTCCGAGCCGGTCGTTTTGACATAAAGTAGGTCCAATTCCGAGGCCCGAGTCCAAAGATACGATCTGTTGAAGTTCTATTGACTTTTATGTCCTTTTTCTACCCATATTGACTTTGACTTCCCAGCTTTGACTGGGCTTGAAAAATGCCTTTTTTCATGATTCTTGGGATTTAAATGTAGAACTTTCTAGGCAATCATCTTGACTTGTTTTCCATGCAAAAGTGGTGTTTTTAGTCACCTAATCAACTTCAAGTCCTAAAATGCACAAAACACGTAAACAATTCTAACTCTCACAAGCTTCATTTATACTACAACGACTTAGCAACAAAAGTTTGTTATCTTAATTAATTTCAAATATCTATACATCCCATTAGTGGGGAACATGGATTAATTCCTTTAAAACTTAAGTTAATATGCATACAATAAGTAAAACATCTACATATGAACATGCATACAATGAACTTTACATTGAAATATACAAGCAGGGCCGTCTCTAGATCCTTTGGAGAGCGTCCCTAAATAGGTTCTCACAGGTATATGTTGAAACACAAATTCACTTGTAATTTTTCCACTAAAGTTTCGCTAACTCCAGTGTGCAATGGCACACGTTTCCTCACATCTCAATAACAGTTAGAGGAGCCGAGGTCGATCAATCATGTTTACTACTTATTATCATACCATCCTACTCCTAATTGAGCTAGAGGTTTTTATTAGGTATTATGAGGCTTAGGTGGTAGTGTAGAAGAAAATGGAATGGAAAATCAAAATCCTTATTTTATTTTCCTGCTTCTCACATGGGTTTCCATATATACTTGGAACTTTTAAGCTTTTGGACTCCTTCTGATTTGATTTTTGGGAGTTCAAACTTTGATTTTTCTTTTGACTTTTTAGAAACATATTTCTATTTTTCTTTCTAAAGCAAGTAACTGATTTTGATTTGGGACAAGTCTTTCTCCTTATTTTTTTTTTCAACGTTTCATCTATTTCTCATACTCATCATTTAGGTGGGTTTATTTTAGTTGGTTTAATAGATGGGTAAGGAATTTTTGGTGAAAGTTAAAGGTTTGATGAAAGGTTCTGTGGGGCGACTAGCGGTAAAATTTGTAATAGGCATCAATTTTTGGCTATGTTGATCCAAAGAAAGCCTAAATTCTCGCCTAACATTCGGATAGTGATCAAGTAAGTAGATGCATGATTTTATCTACTCGGAAAAACTACTCCTCTGTGTCATTACTCATAATTCACACATATCGAGGTTTTTTGGTTAGATTCTCACAGGATTGGTAATTTAAGTAAACTAACCGTGGGTTCCTGAAACTTACTACTATGTACATTCAATGATACTCAGAGTATGAATGCTCATGAAAAGATGTAAAAACTATTGCGTACGTATTATCTTCAGTTTCTTAAGAACAAATCTTAATTCGAATGCTAGTGTGAGATTTCTAGACAATTTTCATCATAGAAAAGGAAACAAGACTTTGTCACAAAGTACATTTATTTAGATTAAAAACTATATACAACCCACAAGTTGCCTAATTTTTGCTACAGGGTTAAAGCACCCCCAAACAGAATGATGTTTAGTCCTCGAAGTATCAAGAGAAATAAATTACCTGAGAACCGTGAGCAAAATTAGGACTGGAAATCTGCAACATAAAGGTTTTATAACCAAATATATTATATAAAAAGGAAAAATGATAGCACGCCACACACAACTATGTACAGTTATATATATACACACACACACACACATTGTTCTACTCAAATTTTACCAACCACTAGATACTAACTTTCTCTCATCTTCTCTAGTTAAATGCATTTCCTTAGCATCGCGCCAATATATAATGGTTTGCCAAATGGTGCTCCATTGTGGTGCCCCTGATTTGTTTAAATGTGCCAACATATCTTTATCGTTAGGGAAACGGTGGACGTACCTCAGGTACCGTGACGGTTGCCGCCATGCCTGAAATCTTAATGAATGAATAATTATGTTCGTAGGGCACATAGAATCTACTTGAACCCAATCGGTGAAAGTGGTTGAAAATTATAGGAAATGTGTCCTCATAATTCGGCATGCGGTTATAGGTAAAAGTAATTATTCGTGCCGAAAATTGCGAGCTGTTTTCAAATTATAGATAACACAGTTTGTGATATAAAAGAGTGTATGACCTTGAGCAAGAGCATTAAAGACTACACATGCAGTGTCATTGGCAGTAGAAAAATGCCAATCTCCTATGATGTTTAGAAGTACAAACAACATCGCATTTCCCACGTTTATGGCCATGCTTGCTAAGGGAATGGTGGTTTCTGGCCACCTGGTAGGTGCAGCTCCTTCGTCTATCCGTGCTAGACCATCACCATATGTCCAGCAAAAATAAGGCCATGAAAATGAACGGTATGAATTATGGCTAATGTATAACCATGTTGTTATTGGCTGGTGATAAGGCAGATCCAAAATTAGGGCAATCATTGGCTCAGAGAAAATATATTGTGTGTCCCCAACTATGATTATGAACCCATCTAGGAAGAAACCGTGTTCATGGGTGAATGCTTGGGTGTCTTCCATATTGGCATAAAAGTATGCAGCCAAACTTGGAGAATAAGTTGGGTCCGGTGGAAGAAGTAGGGAAGACCACCCAATGTTGGTAATGTATTCATGGAAGTGAAGGCCATAAGCTGGGGAGTCCATCATAGCCTGTAATGATTGCTCATGAATGATTTTCGGAGTTACCATGCTTGATGAAGATGATCCTTGATGGAGTAGAGAGAGATGTGATTTATAGCAGGGAATCCTGATAGACTATCAATCAGTGTGGTGAGAAGTCCAAAAGTAAATAGTCGCCTTAAGTGAAACAACGATAAGGTCCCTCCGCAATAAGGGAATCAAATATGTTCTCCACACCTGCTGATAAAGTCGAATAAAATCTGTCGCGATGGATGGAAAATTATGGAAGAAGTTAGATAAGGCCCTCCTGCAAACAAATTTAAAACAATAGTTTAAAATTTGTCTTGAAATGATGGTTTATTGATAACAACAAGAATTATTACAACCTAATGGTACACTATCCTTAACCACTGCTTAACAAGAGAAAACACAAAGAGACAAAAGCGGTTGACTAAAAGATAAACATAACTAAAAACCTAATTTTTAAAGGTGGAACAAAATCCAGAGCTTTGTTAACGACGAGGATGGCTAAATGGAAACAGTTCATTTACAAGACTGTTGAGGTTATCAACTTGTTGGATGAGCTGCTACTGAAGTTCACTCTGGTGTGTGAAAAAATCGCTATGGTTCTTCATTATGAGATTGTGATTTTCCAAAAACTGTGAGTGATTTTGCAAGAATTCTTCCTGTGCCACTTCGTGTATTGCCTGAACTTCCTGTAATTCCAGCAGACTTGTACAGATGAATTCCTAATGGGCATGTAGGGCTCGCAGACCTTGGTGAACAAAATGAATGCCCTCCATAGGATTAATGATGTTATGTGTGGCATTTTCATCAAAGAAATGTTCAGAATATGGGTTTTGGTATTCTTGTTCCTTTGTCAGGCTCATTGGAGGATCTGGAGTCCAAAAACCAGTGGCACACTCTGCGTGAATTACAGTAAGGCCAGCTATTTGAAGAGGTATTTATGGATAAACAGTTTGATAACCCCAATGCAACATAATTTTTGTGACTAGAGTAGGCAAAGGTGCTAACCATTTTTTAGGCCTGGTGGTCGAGTTCCAGAGATATTGGATTATGCAAAAGTCATCCCTTTGAGTCTGCATTACCCAGAGTAGGTGGAGAAGAGGTTTGCCCACTTCAGATGTTTGTGATGTTCTCGCCACATTGTGTCCTAACCAATGGAGCATGGTTCGTTGATTTTGTTTCAAAGAGCACTGAAGAACAACGTGGTTTCGGGTTCCGAGTTCGCCATGAGATATAGTGGCCTTCAATAGTTGTTTGATGGTATCAAATGGTGACACCTGAAAATGCATCTCCGGGTTCGTCATTGGAATTTGAAGGATGTCGTAGATGATTTCCCTAGTCAATTCAAAATGTTGTCCATGGGTATGGAAATAGAATTTACCATGGGCAGGTTCACTAAATTGGTAGAACATCAACACCAATTCTCCGGAATAAACATCTACTGAATGATATAGAAGAAGCATCCATCCTCGACGTACAATTTCTGTGTCAAAATATGGAGCAAACAGACCTTCATGAAAAAATTTCAAATAATTTTTCTCGGGCACTATGTTTCATGGTCGATCCATTTGAAAGTATAAGTGGTGGAAGAATAGTGAAGAATGAAATGAAGATGGATGAAAGGAAAAGATTTATAGCCAAGATATGAACATTTACGGATCAAGATGGCAAGTGCAGTTAGATCTATAATTAATATGTGGAAAAACAAAGATAAAACATTTGCTCTTGTCGCATCACATTTATGTGGTAACACGTTCAAATGAGAAATTCCCTGGTGGGTCTTTTAACGTCAAATTCCCAAGATGATGAAGAGGTGTTCATAAGGATTAGAGAATATGGAGGAAGGTTTCACAGGGCAGTTAGACCAACACATAAAATCTTAATTTATGTAGTAAACCTCAATAATGGAAGTTGGTTAGAGGTTATAGTGTGGCGTGCGTGACATAATGAGTTGAGATTGCTTTGTTTTTGTGATTTTTTTTATTATTATTATTATTTTTTTTATGAGGAAGTAAAAATACAAATAATACATACAAACATAACATAGGCAATTTCTCCATTTAATACGTAAACCGTATAAATGTGTGAGAATCATCTAACATACCACACAAATGTACAAAAACATTAAAGAAAAGGAACGATGTACTACATAGATCTAGATATTTTGAAGGATGTTATGCATAACTAATAGTATGACAACGATAAACACCGTTATCATGAAGACCTTGAATGCAGCATCACGTTGCTGCTTTTCAAAAATTTCAATTGGATCCTTGAATGAAACCAAAAGAGAGTAGAATATTGAAGAATTAAGTTGTTGAAAGATAGAGAATGGGATGAGTGAAGTAGTGGGAGGGGCGTAGATATTTATAGGGAGAGATAGGACCATTGGAGAAAGTGTGCGGAATAGTGGAGATCGCGTGGGCTAAAAAGCTCGATCACGTGACATGGATCGGGTTATTTTTTTTATTTATTTTTTTTAGAAACTAAATACAAATGTAAAAGGGAAGATTAACATGTTAGCAACACTAGACAGCCAGAAGACTCTCCACATAAAATCTCAGGCAACTGTCATGTCGACTATGGAGCTAACCCAATCCAGCCAGATTGTGGCTTAACCTTTATGTTTTGGGGGCCTAAGGTGAAAGACTGTACCATCCTTGACCGTGCAAGGGGTGCAATGGTCTAATAATATTACCCTTATTACATATGGTATAGCCTCAAACCTCCCCGAAACGAAATCAAATAGCCAACAGCTAGGGGTTAGCCTGGTGGAATCCATTGCCCGTGTCCCGAGTATGCAACATCCGAGGTTGAACACGAATCTCTTTGTGCACAGTGCTAGTGCAAAGGGGAAATGTAAAAGACACGAGTATATACATATTGAGTCTTTTAACATCAAATCCTCAAGACGATTGTGAGTCTTATAACGTCAGATCTTCAAGACGATTCCCAACTCGTGGGAACAATAGCGCGGTGACAAAGTTTATCCTTTGCGCACGTTGTTTATGAGCAAAAGTACTACGACCATTACTATTCGTGATGAGTGAAACTTACCCAAAATGATTAGCTGAAGTTTGTGAGGCAGAGAGTAGAAAAGGGAAGAGAAAGAATGAGGGAAATTTTTTGGTACCCATCATTTACCAGAAGGCATGTTTGCTCTATTATCAGAAGACATCTATACAAAGTTCTGAAATAGAGTTGTTGTGGACTACAGTTCCGGCGCTTACAACCACACACTCCAAGTTATATAAGAAAAGAGAAGAAAAGAGGGCCTGACTACCGAAATGGTGTACTCACTTTTTAAAACACATGAAATGAAGTACACTAAGCAAATCTATCAGTCAGTGTAGAATGGATCTTATAGAAGAGTCTTGTCGACATCTGGAGATCGTAACTCGTGGTAATGTTTGAGACATTGACCATTTACTTGAAATTCGTTGTTATCGTTCAAATTTTTCAAAGAGATTGCCCCATAAAGGGTTACAACAGAGACAATGAAAGGACCAGACCATCGTGTTTTCAATTTTCCTAGAAAAATGTGTAGTCTTGAGTTGTAAAGCAAAAAAATTTTGACCAATTTTGAAATCTTTCCGTAAAATGCGCTTGTTATGCACTCTTTTCATGTTGGCTTTATAGGATTTCGAGAGATCATATGCGCCACTCCGAATTTCCTCAAGCTCATTTATTTGCAATTTTCACTTTTCGCCTGCCTCATTGATGTTATAATTGAGGCTTTTGATGACCCATAGAGCACGATACTCAAGTTCAACCGGCAAATGACAAGGTTTTCCAAAAATGAGACGGTAAGAAGACATCCCTATAGGTGTCTTGACTCAAAAATTTTATTACAAAAATGTTTTCCCCCATCATTGATGATTGCTTTGGGGACACCAAAACGAGAGAAAATATTGTCTTTGACAAAAACTACGATAGTCTTATGGTCATTAGCACGACATGCTATTGCCTCAGTCCATTTTGACACGTAGTCAACATCTACCATAATGTAGAGAAAGCCATGAGAATTTGAGAAGGGATCCATGAAATAGATGCCCCAAACATAAAAAATTTCCACAATTAGAATTGGATTTAAGAGCATCATATTGTGCTGAGTAATGCGGCCCAGCTGTTGGCAGTGAACGCATACTTTGTAATGCTCATGTGCATCTCTAAAAAGTGTGGGCCAGTAAAACCCACATTGTAGAACCTTTGCCGCAGTTTTCTTACCACTAAAATGACCACCACAAGATTGTTCATGGCAGAAGGATAGCACATCATTGTGTTCCCATTCGGGAATGCAACGACATATGGGTTGGTTTGAACAATACTTGAAGAGGTAGGGGTCATCCCATAAATAAAATTTCACAGTGGAAAAGAACTTTTTCCAGTCTGCACGAGACCAAGAGGAAGGAACTTCCTCGGTAATATGGTAGTTTACTATATCATTGTACCAAGGAGACGAAAAGACTGAGTACAAGTGTTCATCAGGAAAGGAGTCATAGATGGGGTCTGAATTGATATCAGCAACACTGACAAGCCTTGGTAAATGGTCGGCAACAACATTCTTGTAACCTTTTTTATCTTTAATTTCCAATGTAAATTCTTGCAAGAGAAGGATCTATCGGATTAATCTCTATTTCGCATCTTTTTTCGCGAGTAGGTAACGAAGTGCCGCATGGTCAGTGTAGACAATTATAGAAGATCCAACTAGGTATGGATGAAACTTATCTAATGCATATACCACAACTAGGAACTCCTTCCCAGTGGAGGTATAGTTACGTTGAGCATAACTCCAATAGCATAGTCACTAGCGTCACACATGAGTTCAAACGGTTTAGACCAATCTGGTGGTTGGATGATATGAGTAGTAGTCAGGGCGGTTTTCAGAGTCTCAAAAGCTTATGCAATTGAAATTGAAATCGAATATGGTATCCTTAATTAGGAGATTGGTTAAAGGTCTAGCAAACTTTAAGAAATCTTGAATGAATCTCCTATAGAATCCAGCGTGGTCTAAGAAGGCACAAATGTCATGAACTGTTCATGGGATAGGAAGAGATGAAATCTTATCAGTCTTTGCTTTATCAACCTCTATTTGGTCTTTTGAAATAATGTCCTAGAACGATTCTTTTGGTAATCATAAAATTGCATTTTTCCTAGTTAACGACTAGATTTTTCTCTTCACAACGTATAAAAAACTGGGAAAGATTTGATAGGCATCTATTGAATGGGTTACCATATATGGAGAAATCGTCCATGAAAACTTCCATAAAACGTTCAACCATATCACTAAAAATGTGAAGAATACAACGTTGGAACGTACCAAGAGCATTACAAAGTCCGAAAGGCATTCGTTTATATGCAAAGGTGCCAAAGGGACAAGTGAATGTTGTTTTTTCTTGATCAGCAAGATCGACGACAATTTGAAAATAGCCTGAATATCCATCAAGAAAGCAGTAATATGTATGACTCGCTAAATGTTCAAGCATTTGGTCGATGAAGGGAAAGGGGAAGTGATCTTTTCGTGTCACCGCATTAAGTTTGCGATAGTCAATGCAAATTCTCTATTTCACTGGGATGCGAGTGGAGATGCATTCATCCTTTTTATTTCGTACAACTGTAATACCAGACTTTTTGGGGACAACATGGACTAGACTTACCCAAACACTATCAGAGATAGGGTATATAATACCAACATCAAGTAATCTTAAAACTTCCTCCCGCACCACATCCTTCATGGCGGGGTTCACACGACGGTGCGGTTCACACGATGTCTTTGCTCCTTCTTCAAGATGTATGTGATGGGTGCACTAATAAGAGCCTAAAATTGTAGTTTTAACCCTTTAATAACATTACATATAGACCAATTATGTTTATAATAAATAAGAGTTAGTACTGTTTACGTACTTTTGTGTATTTTAGGTCATGGAATCAATTATGTGAAGAAATATGACACTTTTGCAAGAAAAAGGAGCAAAGGTTGGTTGCTAAGAAGTTCTATGGCTAAAGCCCAAGTTTCAAGGAGAAAAAGCCTTTCTAAAGCCCAGTCAAGGCTGAAAAGTCTAAGTCAACGCAGGTAGAAATAGAGCATAAAAGTCAATAGAAGTTCCGTAGGCCGTATCTTTGGACTCAGACCTCGGAATGGGGCCTATTATATGTCAAAACGACCATCTCAGAAAGAGATTCCTAATGGTCCAGGCCTTGATCCAATCAGAGAAGTAAAATTGGACTTAAGTAATTAGGTTTTGGGATTGATTTAGTGACCCAAAACATATCTCCAAAGCCCATGCACCAAATTGTTAATCTAGTCCTCTCCTATATAAAGAGGACAAAGGCAAAACTCTAACACACTCCTACCTCTTGTCTCTTCACTTTTCTCTTTAGTTAAAACCTAGTTTATGTTTTATTAGCCTAGCCACTATTAATTCAATTCAAGTTATTTTTAATAAAGTAATTCTTTCATTATGTCTTCTTCTTCTTATTATTTATTCCATGATAGTCTAATGATCCATAGCTAAACCTCCATTAGAGGGGTTTTATTGAAGCTTTGATGAATACTTGATGTGTTAGTATAAAATAGTTGTATTTAAGAGTTTCAATTCTAGAGGATAGTTTATTCATCATGAGAATGGGTTTCAACTTCCTCTCATGCTAATTATTAGTTGGTTAGGGATGCCATAAATAATTAGGGATAAAAATACATAACCTTTATGTTGAACCTTGTGTGAAAACATAAAGATTAGGGTTGTAACAAATCTATAATAACATGTTAGGGATTACTCAAGGTGGATTTTAAATCTCCTTAATTCCTTCTTCATATTCACATCTTTATTTAATTGACATAGTTCAATTTAGAATACATCAAATCATAGTTTTCATCATATTAGTTATATTTAGAATAATTACTCTCGTATTGTTTAATTGTTAATCATTAAGTGAATTACTTATTTTCTAAACAACTAGGAGTGGAACGAATTCTTACTCTAGTTTTATTGCATGATAATTTAGAGTAGAAACTTTAATCAAACGAGTACAATTTATAGCTTTACTTCTTCCTAGCATAAATCAGTTAAGATAGGGTAAACCACTGTTAATTTACTTTTATTAAATGGCGCCGCTACCATCTTAGTTGTGTTTAGAAGTAAATTCTCTTAGTTTTCAATTCTACAATAGCCCAATTCACCCACCCACCCTTTGGTTCGAATCTGACTGTTTGTTTTGTTTCTTGAAAAAAAAAAGGATTTTTGCTGCTGGAAGTCTACTAGAAATTTTTCGAACTTGTACCCGGAGTGCTCCCGCGCCCTTATTTACACTAAACTTGAGAGTGCATGCGCCCTTCCTTCTAGTAGGCTAATGTTGTGTTTCTTTCTAATTTTCAGGCACAGCCTATTAAGAAACCGCGTGCAGGCCTGTTTCTAAAACAATTTGACAGAGCGCGCACACGCTCTTGTTGCCTTATAATTGAGCGCGCCCGCACCCATCTAAAGAAAGCTCAATATACACTGGTTAGTTGCAGGTTACCTTTTCATTGGAAATTATTGTTTATTCAGTATTCCAAGCTTCCACAAGACACATAGGTTGGTATTAAAGACACTATTCATAAGCGTAGCAAGGAGGCATTCATGTTCTCCTCCTTTCACTCCTTGTTTCTTCTATCAGAGGAGTTTTAATTCTAGTATATCAGGTTGTTGTTTGACTGCTGATTGTATTTCTTTCATATTGGACTTAGCCTTGTATGAGATTAAGGTCCGGTAAGAGAAAACCATCTAACGTTCTCTATCGTAAACGTTAACACACACGCCTATCTAGAATATCACACACTACACCTACATCAATGGCTAAAGAAGCAGAGACTCCTCTCTCTGATTTTTTACAAAGCCCTAAACGATGGCTGATAAGAGCCCAAAACTGTAGTTTTAACCCCTTAATAATCATACTGTTAGACCAATTATGTGAATAATAAAAAGAGTTAATCTTGATTTTGTTTTATGCATTTCGGGCTTCAAAGTCCATTACCAAAATGTGCCACTTAAGCGAGATAAAGGAGCAAAAGTCGCGGAGAACTTCCGAATGCCATATCTTTGGACTCAGAGGGATTGAGGCCTACCTTATGTCAAAAAGTGGCTCGGAAAGAGCTTTGCAATGGTCCAAGCCTTGACCCAATCAGAGGAGCAGAAGTGGACGAAAAGTCTGTGGAAGCCAACTGCAGCTGAAGAGCCTTTTGATTTGAAAGAATTGGGTTTTGGGCCTGATAAAAGAAAAAACCATGGCTCCAAGCCCATGCACGATTTTTGGATCTGAATATACAAAACAAAAGCTTAATTCTTTGTTAATGGTAGATTAATTAGTGGAGAATTAGGTAGATAGCTTAGAATAGAATTTAGCCATTAAAATAGCTTCTAGATCTAGATTTAATTGTTTTCTTTAATTAGTTTCAAATTTTTTATTAGATTAAACCTTTGGATCTTGTTCTTCAAATTAATTAGATCAATAAAGTAGTATTTCTTAAATTAAGATTTTTGTCAAATCCAATTCTAGATCTAATTTCAATTCATGTCCTTATTTCAATTTAGTCATTAAATTAGATTTCATTATTGTTAAATTAAGTAAATTTTAATGCTTTATATTATGTTTAGTTTTAATCTAAATGGAAATGATTGCGGAATGATTCAAGGCTAAACCTCCATTAGAGGGGGTTGTGAAGCCTTGATGAAGCTTGGGTCCGATTATCGTAGGAGTCGTCGTATTTTCTATTCCACTCTAGAAATGATTAGTTCACCATGAGAATGGGTTTAATTGTTCACATGCTAGTTATGATTGGTAGAAATGCCATGTATAATTAGGGATTAGGAATAACCAATTTTCTTTGTATTATTCGATTCGGATTACGACGATTCTTCGTTAGTGGATTAAGTTGAGTTAAGGTGGAATCAATCCCCCTCTAACTCCTTATCATAGAATCAACGTAGCCTTATATAATTATTTAGATAATTAACTAGTTGCATCTTGTGGGTAGTTGCATGTGTAGTATAATTTATGTTAAAACTCTCATAGACTTAAAACGACTAGTTAGATTAGAAAACATCCATGCTAGAGCACCTTTATGGAACGAACTTATCTACTCCACTATATCTCATAGGATTGAGAGTAGAATTCTTTGATAACTCAAGCACGTAAAAGTATAAGTTTAGTTTACTTACGTTGTGAATTCATAGTTCATTTCGTAGGTAGACTACTCATTTTATAGTTATCAATGGCCCTAAGTCATGTATCGTTCTTGCAGACCCAGTGGGGGCACTACTAAAAAAATTGTGTCACTTTTATTTTAGGTCTTGTGTCACTCACTACCAAAATGTGACACACATAAGTTTGATGTGTCACTTTTATATGGAATGAGGGTTGACGTGTTGCTTCTAGGAAAAGTGACACCAATACTTTAATTTTTAGGTCATGTTATACGGAAGTGACACTAGTGCTTTGCCTTATTGTGTCACTTTTCAGTAAAGAGAAAACAAAACAAAAATAGCTGCTATAAAAGAAAAAAAAATGACACAATTAACTGCTGGACCAAAATACAGTATTATACTCGAAGTCTCAAACTCATGTTTGTGCGCTATTTGTTTCAACAAGAAAATAGTCCAAATGACCAATTTGGGGAAAAAGTAACTCTAGAGGACACTGTTTTTGTGAGTAACTCACAAGGACAAATTTTGGGGAAAAGTAACTCACGAACCCACTATTTCAAAATTATGAACCCTCAATAACAAAATAAGTTGGCCCATCCCTTTTACTTTTTTTAAATGCCAGTTATACCCTTCCGTGAAAATAACCCTCAAGGACAAATGCCCCGGATTTAAAATAAATATTTTCCGATTTTATCTTTTCTGTCATTTTACTATGAACAATGAGTGTTCATACCTTCTGCCCTTCTGCTGGTGTATGAACAATGATTGTTCATATCCAAATAGGTGAATGTACCTTATACAATATTGAATGTTCATACTGATAGGGTTATATACTAAAAGCATTACTTTTGTATTAACTCTAATTCTTTATATTTTGAATGAGAATCATATGGGCAAATGTTATGCATATATATTATATATGTTAATAGTTATATGCATGTGTCTAATCCTTTATGTTGTAGATGATATGGTGTGTGGTGACACACAGAAGATCATATCATCAGTACGTACCTTATAAAGTATAAGTAAACGTTCACAATCTAGATGGATTTGGACAAACCATTGGTCAGGTTGCAGTATAATCTGGTATTAATTAGTCTATCTTGACTATAGGATTACACTAGCTAGTACACTTTGTGTGTATTGAACATGACCAAGTGAGGTTGTTTCTCTTTTATCGATGATATAAAAGAACAAACTAGACTTCTACACTTATTATAGATGCTTGTCCTCTTAATCTAGATATAGTAACGGGCACTTACGTGCAGTGTACATTGTTTTAAATCATCAATGAGTGAGATTCATTTGTGAATCAACAAACTCGATGGATTGGGTAATGACATTGTATGTAAGGGGCAACTAAATTATGAAGGAACTACCCACAAGAATGGCTGATGATGTCCCCTTGAGGAGCACATAAGGATGCAACTGTAAACCCCGGAGGTGGATTTGATCCGACATGACAATAAGGGAATGGTACTGATTCGAGGATAAGAAGTTGATTAATGTAGTTGAGGGGGAATTGAATTAATCAACTTAACTCGATATCTTAAACAAGGAGATCAATAATGAGCATATAATATGGAGCCCATAAATCGACAATGAATTTGGGATCGCTACATTGCAACTAATGGCAATTTAATGGAATCCCTAATTACACATGGCATTTCTACCAATTTATAACTAGCATGTGAATAATTAAACCCATTCTCATGGTGAACTAATTATTAAACAAGTGGAATAGAAATTATGGGAAGCGGTAAACGGAATCAAGCTTTCATCAAGGCTTCTCAACCCCTCTAATGGAGTTTAGCCTTGAATCATTCCATCAATCATTTCCATTTAAATTAAATCTAAACATAATATAAAGCATTGAAATTTACTTAATTAAACAATAATGAAATCTAAATTAATGACTAAAATGAATTAAAGACAGGAATTGAAATTAGATCTAGAAATGGAAATGACAAAATCGAAATTGATAAAAAATACTACTTTATTGATCTAATCAAATGAAGAACAAGATTCAAGGGTTTATTCTAATAAAGGATTTGAAACTAATTAAATAAAACAATTAAATCTAGATCTAGAAGCTATTTTAATGGCTACTTTCTATTCTAAGCTATGAACCCTAATTCTCTACTAATTAATCTACCATTCACAATGAGTTAAGCTTTTGTTCTTATACATTCAGATCCAAAAATCGTGCATGGGCTTGGAGCCATGTTTTGGGCCAGAGAATCAGGCCCAAAACCCAATTCTTCGATCCAAAAGGCCTCTTCAGCTGCAGTTGGCTTCCACAGACTTTTCGTCCACTTTTGCTCCTCTGATTGGGTCAAGTCTTGAACCATTGCAAAGCTCTTTCGCCGGTCGTTTTGACATAAGGTAGGCCTCAATCCGGGTCGAATATGGCATTCGGAAGTTCTCACGACTTTTTGCTCCTTTATCTCGCTAAAAAGTGGTACATTTCGCACATAATGGACTTTGAAGTGAAATGCATAAAACACGTAATCAGTATTAACTCTTACTTATTATTCACATAATTGGTCTAACAGTATGATTATTAAGGGGTTAAAACTACAGTTTTGGGCTCTTATCATTGTGAGAGAGAGAGAGTCCAAGTGAGAAAGAAGAGGTTGGAAGATCGTTGCCCACACAACGTCCACTCTGTGCATAGGAATACAACAGAAGATCAAGAGGTTGCTGATTCTGGATTCTCATAGTTATCACAGCTGATCTACAGGTATGTTTTCCAATCAAAATTGTGAACACCATTAATTCCATTGCGCATGGTTTTCACGGTTTGTAGAAATTTACATTCTGAAATAACGGTTCCTACACATACCAAAAGGACTATGAACATTCAATGTTCATACCAAATCAATGTTCCCCAAAGTACTATGAACATACCCAAGGACTATGAACATCGAATTTTCATACCCATTCAATGTTCATACCCAAGGACTATGAGCATCGAATGTTCATACCCACAGGGCTATGAACATTGAATGTTCATACCCAATCAATGTTCATACCCAAGAACTATGAACATCAAATGTTCATACCCAAGGACTATAAACATTGAATGTTCATGTATGAACATTCAATGTTCATATATACCCAAGGACTATGAACATTCAATGTTCATACTAAATACATCGGTCGTTTCGTTTGAGCCGGGCTGTTAATTATTTCGCGTTAGGGGTATACTTGACATTTCATCTACCCGATCCATTTTTATTTCGCATCAAGGGTATACTTGACTTTTCATCTACCCGGTCCTTGTGAGTTACGGAAAAAAAAAATAAATAAAAAAGGTGTCGTTGAGAGTTACTTTTTCAGCAGTTTTGTCCTTGAGAGTCCCTCAATGTTGTTTCAATTTAGGTTACTTCCAAAAAAAAAAAAAAAAACAATAAATACGGGAAATAAATTCAAGTCTGTTTTCTCCGATCCCTCCCAACTCTACCACTTTTCTTCTCACCAGTCTGTCTCTTCCTTTCTCGCAGTAGTATATTCTCTCCCTCGTAGAGCTCTCTCCTACCCTCGTTCTCCATCCCAGTAGTGCTCTCGTTCTCCCTCCGAACTCTCTCTCTCTCTCCTTCGCAAGAAGTGTAAGGTAATTTTTTTTTTAATATTTATCTTAGTTAGTTAAATTAATTGATTTAGTCGAAATTAAATGTTAGATTTTTCTTTTATTATTTTAATCGCGCGCAATACAATAACAAGTTTCAATATGGTTTTTCTTTATTTGCAATTATTTGAATTTGGTCTTTCAAAAAGATTTGTTTTTTAATTCATATTTTGGTCTTTGATTCATTCTATTAATCCATACAATGATTAATATTGTAAATGGTATACAGCCCAAGTTACTACTTTATAAGATGACTTTAAACATCTCTTCCTTGAAATTTATTATATTGGTATTACTGTGATATGGTCAGTCCACCTTCGTTGTATGTATGGTCTATCCACCTTGTTTACTTTTAGAGGGTGTTTGGGTAGGAATATACTGTTAATGATAAGAAAAATAAGGTAGCTTTATACTGCTGACACTTGCCAAATGTGTGAATGAGTGGGTATATAATTCCCAATAAATGCATTGTTCTTGTCACTATGAAGCATTAATTTGGATATGAAGATAAGGACATAACTCCTGATTTCATGAAAACATGCACTAGTATGCTTTTGCAGTATATTTGTCTTCTCTCTGCTACTTCTTTTAGTTCATGTCTTTTGTACTATATTGTATAATGACACATGTACGTACAAAGTGATAAGTTAACTACCTGAACTTGCTCCAAGTCGTTGAAAACCTATTGAAACATGAGTGAAACAATGAATTGTGTGATGCCTTCATTTTAGTTTTTTGCAAGAACCAACTATAGGATATGCTACAACTATTAAACTACATGTGTTCTTTGGTAGTGTACATTTTGATATTTTAGCTTTACTTTAACAGGTCTCCTTTGCATGTGTTATTTGTTCATTTATCCGGCCATTACCTCAACGTTAATATAATATGGAAGATAGATAGGAAAGGTGGCTTGGTGGGATCTTGTACCTCACCATTTGTTCATTTTGATGGTGTTCTTTCTGGCAGTTCTAACAATCATTTGGAAACTAAAATAATTGTAAGTAGCTTATTTATGTTCTAAGGCTCAATGTATTACATAAGAAAATTTGTATGCCATGATACTTATACTCTCTCTTTCTTATTCAATTTTTATTTCAAGTGGTTTGAAACTTTTGTGGGGAATGGCATTTGGGAACATTCACTTTTGAAGTTGGAGTCGTTTTGTTCTTTATAGCTTGATTGGGTTGCTCAAAGTTTGAGGTAGGTGTCTTCCGCTTCCTTTGTTTCCACCATGTTAGGAGCATGCTAGAGACTTTACTCAATAATTGTTTTACGTTCTAATTGTGTTAGAATTGAATTGAAGTTAGTGGGTTCTACTTCATGTTAAGTGCTGATTTTTTTAGTACAAGTTTTAACTCATAGGTCCACAAGTAGGGTTTATGACGCATTTTGAGCTAAATCACACAAAACTTGTTTAGAATGATGTAAAACCATATTCATTGATTGTAGTAGTTTACTTATGTTTTGTTATTAGGTATTCAACCACAAAACTTGGACTGCAACAAGTTTTCACCTCCTGAAATTTCAATATTTCAACAAGGATTTTCGGAATTGTCCATTCGTTAATTAGAATGTATATTGTTTTGGTCATAACTTTCTCATTATAACTCTGTTTGTTGAACCTTTTTCACTGTTGCATTTAAAATTCTAAAGGGAATGACTTCAATCAGGTTTGAAGTTTAAATTTATAGGTTTTATATTTTGGTTTATTATTGATTATGTAGTTGTATTATTGATTGGTGTATATCAAGATAAAGGATTTTGACTTGCGTGAGCACACTAGGATGTATTCCCCGTGGTTTACAGTTAAGGTGTTGGGTCGGCATTTGGTGCAATTGGTTGGATTTTAGTATGATTGGGGACTCACCTAGGAGTGCAATTGGTTGCTTGTTTGGTTTCTTTCAAAGTGTATGTATTTGAATGGAGTAAAAGGTTTTTGATAGATAGAAATGGTTTATAAAGGATATATAATTATTGTATAAGATATTTAGATTTTGATTGTAAAGGGTAGCAATGATATATATCGTATAGATTCATTTAATTGTTCAGCATTCTTTTGATATATTTTTTTAGTTGTGGTGGGAATCTAGGGGTAGTGTGAGCCACCTACTAAGCATTGTTGTTTGCTCAACCTACATGAGGTATGAATAATTTGGTGAACTTATTTGTGTTAGTTATAATTTAACTTTTCATATGCGATGACATAACAGAATGTATATATATGCTGTAGATATTTATATTCGACTTTTGGAATTGCTCAAGCAAAGTACGCCATTTGGTAACCCAGAAAGTTTGACTATATATACAAAATATGATAAGAAGGCTCGATATATTCAAAAGTTGGCTGAAGAACACGGTGTTCGTGTGCTTTTAATTTATTTCAACACAGGGTAACTGTGCTTATACATTTGCAGTACATATATATTATTTTCATATAATTAAAATTATTTTATTTTTATTTATTTATTTCCGATTTGTTATATAATTAAAAGTACTTAATTGGATTTGTATCTACATAACTTGTCATGTAGGGGGCATTGGGTCTTAATGGTTCTTGACATACCATCAATGGAAGTGTACTGGTTGGACTCTTTAAAAATTTTCTAGGGATGCAGGATCTAGCTTTTAAATTATTAATGAACACGTGAGTTTAATATTTATTTATTGTATTTTTTATTTTATATTTGATTCTATCTTGAAAATAATGAGAATGAAACAAATGCATTTTCAGTGCGATCAAGACATCAAATATGTCCAAAGGAAAGAGAAAGATGAATCCAAATCCAAATTGGAACTATGTGATAGTAAGCTTAGTTTCTTTGGAATACAATACAAAGTATCTTCCAATTTGTGTATGTGTTAATGCAAGTATTAATTATGTGTAGTACAGCAATAAGGAGGGATTGTATGCGGATACTATGTATTACGCTTTATGCGAGATTTAGTGGAGAATCTCCACCACTCAAAAAGAAGGTGATTGTAAAGTAGTAGTATTTTTATATAATCTTAGCTAGCTTATAAATTGGTGCATGTGTAAAGATGGTGTCTGCATTATTCATTTTCATAATATTTATAATATATTTTTCGTTGAATAGGTTTTGGAGTTCTCTTGCAAGAAGAGTTACACTACTGAAATAGATGAACTTCATCTTGAATTCATCAACTTTATCCAACAATTTATCTGAGTAGTTAATTTGGGTAAATGGGCTTTCATATTTTCCCATTCTTTATGTATATAGACTTTTCTTATCGATTTTTTTTTCTTACTTGTACAATATACCTTTCTTGATTCAATTTCTTTTTAATTTTATATACTAGTCATAGTGGAATGATGACTTCATGATATGATGCAGGTATGTGGATCGATTAACAGATGAATAGATGGCAGTTAGGTTTTTTGGTGTTGGAAGTGCGTACAACAAGCTAAGATATTGCTAGGATAGTATTGGCACTATGTTTTTTTTTTTTTTTTTTAATTGTGATTCTTTTGGTATTGGAATGACTTCTTTTGTTGGGAGTCAAACTAGATGATAAATACTTGGTTTGATCGATGAAATTAATAGAAGTTAATTGTTTTGAATGTTGTTTCTTTCTTCTCGAGTGGATGTTGTTTCCGTATCATAAAGCAAGTTAAAGTGAATTTGGTTGTGATGTTTTGATAAATGTATGTGGATGTTGTTTCTGTCATAGAGTAGGTTAATGGGATTTTGGTTATGACGTATATGATGCAGGTTGAGAAATGAATACGATCGAATACAAAAATGAGAAAAAGTTTTCGTATCATAAAACAGGTTAAAGTGATTTTGGTTGTGATGTTTTGGTAAATGTATGTGGATGTTGTTTCTGTCATAAAGTAGGTTAATGGATTTTGGTTATGACGTATAGGATGCAGGTTGAGAAATGAATACGATCGAATACAAAAATGAGAAAAAGTTTTAAAAAAAAATTATTTTCATTTGTCTTGTTTTTGAAAAAAGTGACATAATATCTATTAAAAGTGACACAACTGACCACTCTTATGTGTTTCTTTCTTTTTCATACGAGTTACATGGAGTTGATTCTCAAAAGTGACACAAGAAGTAAGGGCTTTTGTGTCACTTTTGACGTACTTGTGTCTCACTCTGGTCTAAAAGTGACACAACTAGTATACTTAATGTGTCACTTTTGACATATTTATGTCTCACTCTAGTCCAAAAGTGACACAACTAGTATACTTAATGTGTCACTTTTGACGTACTTATGTCTCACTCTGGTCCAAAAGTGACACAACTAGTATACTTAATGTGTCACCTTTGACGAAATTATGTCCCACTCTGTTCCAAAACGGATACAACTAGTGTCACTTTTGACAAACATTGTGACACTATTTCTTAAAAGTGACAAGAAGGCTATTCTTAAGTGTCACTTTTATTAACAAAAAGTGGCACATTTAGTAAGGCTTTTGTGTCACTTTTGGTAGAACTTTATGTGTCGGGGGCTTATAGGTCACTTCAGAATTAGTTTCAAAAGTGACACGACACAAGTGACTTCTTGTGTCACTTAAAAAGTGACACAAAAAGCTCTTCTTTTAGTAGTCGATTTTCGAATTCCCCAAAATATTTTTAATTTGTTACCCATTTTTTATGGTTTAGACCACGAAAAGTCTTATCAGCATATGCGTAGGATAGAACAAGTTCTCACTATATTCCATCATCCTAACGTAGGTTCTGAACAAATTAAACTGAGGGTGTTTCCTTTCACCCTAGCCGATAAGGCGGCGTCTTGGTTAACTGCCCAAATGCCTAATTCCGTGGACTCATGGGCCAAACTTGTTCAATTATTCATGGAACAGTTTTACCCACCACTGAAGATAGATGAGATGATTCAATATATTCATTTCTTCTGCTATAACCCTCATGAATCATTTTCAAAGGCCTAGAACTGGTACACTGATCTTCTTAGCTTGTAGAGTGTCCACATCATAACCTTATGAAAGACACGCTTGTTCATGCATTTTTCAAGGGGCTTTCACATCATCATAAGGAGGTTTTTTATATAATTAATGGGGGTAGTTTCCTTAGTAAATGAGCCTCAAAGGCTTATAGGTTTTTAAAAGATCAATCCAAGCATAATAATAATCTGCTTGGGGGAACTAACGACATCCCCCGCTACCTCTTCTTCTTCCATAGCCAAGGCCAAGATGTTTGAGATCCCCTTAGAACTCTAGTCGAATCCCTCACAAAAAGGTAGAAGTCCTGTTGTAGTCTTGAGCATACCGACTCTTATTGTCCTCTCCGTTATAAAAACCGCACAAATTGGATAATGTTTGCTCGTTAAACAACCTTGGAGACTAAAGAAAATAAATAATCAACTAGTTACACCCGGGGGTTTAATAATCAAAAGGTACAAGGGCAAGGACCAGGTAATTATAATAATAATAAAAATTCCGGTTAATAACAACTATCACAACCCACCCACTGTCACACCACGTGGCCCACTACACCTTATACCTACATAAATCAACAATAGAGAAACCAACCAAAAGTGTGTTTTTAGGTCAAGCTATAAATAATCCCCAACCTTCGAAATAAGACTAGCCATGTTAAACAAGTGGTTGGATACTAAATTTTGAAAATTTACTAGATACCGATATTATGGATGTTTTTTAAAAATCTAACCCGCTAAAAATATAAACCTACATTTTCTTAAAGCCATGTTAAACAAGGAAAAATTTTACCGAGATTATGGATGTTTTTAAAATGCGATAAACCTACATTTTCTTAAAAAAAAATTACCACCGACATGCTAAGTTTCTAAAAGAGTTGTGCACTACTAAACAAACACAAACAAAAGAAAAGATTTTTAACTTCACAATTTCCCACTCTATCTGAACATAATGGAATCGTTAAGTATAAGAACCCTGCTTGTCCTACTGTACAATGCACCTTAGGGGATACCCACATGACAATTGTTCTATTAGACCTAGGGGAGATTGTTAACTTACTCCCTTATTATCTATATAAACAAATAGGTATAAAAGAGATGCAACCAACTAAAATGACGTTGCAATTGGTTGACTGTTCTATTAAGTATCCTAAAGGTGATGTTGAAAATGTGATGGTTAAAGTTCAATATTTTTACTACCCATCCGATTTCGTTATCCTTGACACAGAAGTCGCTAACAACTCTATTCCTATCATCTTAGGGTGTCCCTTCTTGGCAACTGCCAACACGCTCATAAACTGCCGTGATGGTTCGATGTCCATGTCCTTTAGACACCTTTATGTTGAGGTATATGTTTTCAAAATGATGCAACAGTTACCCGATACGACTATCAATGGAGAAGTTAGCATGATCGAGTGATTATCTCAAGATTATTTCAACAACACTTTTCCAAAAATCAGATGCATAAATTCCTTTCCTTCGAAAGTTCCGAATTTGACGATGATTCCTACGTAGAGGAAGTCAATGCCCTTTTCGAGTCTACTCCTATCCTTCTGTAGCTCCATCTTCCGAGTTTGAATACCTCTTACCTAAACAAGTCTTTACTATTCAAGACAAAACCCTCTAGAAGCCTTTCTACCCATTCCTCCCACCCCTGTGCTTAAACCTCTTTCTGCTGAGTTGAAATATATCCAGCTTGATCTGGATGGTAGTCATCCGATGATCATATCTTCTCAGTTGTCTACTGATGAAGAGGCAAGTTTGATTAGTGTGATTAGGGAACATCATTTCGCGATCGGTTGGTCCCTAGACGACATTAAGGGGATTAACCCTAGTGTATGCACACATCGCATACATTTGGAGGATAATGCGAAGACTTCACGCGAACCTCAGCGTTGCTTGAACCCTGCCATAAAAGAGGTAGTCAGGGAAGAAGTTTTATGGTTACTCGATGTGGGTATCATATATCCCATCTCTGATAGCGAATGGGTAAGCCCCATTCATGTAGTTCCTAAGAAATCGGGGGTTACCATTGTGCGTACTGCTACTGGTGAATATGTTTCCATACGAGTTCCTATGAAATGGAGGATCTGTATTGACTACAAATGCTTAAACGTTATGACACAAAAGGTTCACTTTCCTTTATCTTTTATAGATCAGATGCTCGAACGTCTAGCTGGTCATGCTTATTACTGTTTTTTAGATGGCTACTTTGGCTATTTTCAGATCATTATCGATCCTGATGACCAAGACAAGACTACCTTCACATGACCTTTTAGAATATATGCTAATAAACGAATGCCTTTCGGCCTTTGTAATGCTCCTAGTACCTTCCAGCGGTGTATGCTTCATATCTTTAGTGACATAGTGGAGCGCTTTATGGAAGTTTTCATGGATGATTTTTTTATTTATGGAAACTCTTTCAGTGACTGCCTCACTACTAAAAGAAAAGCTTTTTGTATCACTTCTGAAACTAATTCTGAAGTGACCTATAAGTGATAACAATAAAAAGACAGTCTTACTCACAAATAAAGCGATGAAACCCTAAACGAAAGTAAAACTATAAACTGTTGCTTATACTTGACTTATCAAAGATATTTGTTTTCTACTCTCGAATCTATTGGCGTAGAGTTGGAATAGAAGATTCGTTCCACTCCTAGTCCTTTAGCATTCAAGTTTTCTATAATTGATGGTCTATCCAAGGTCAATGAGAGATTTACGAAGGGAATTTATACTACGATGTGAATTCAAATAACAAGATACAAATAACGGAATGACAGAATGCTAAGAGTTGAATCTAGATAAAGAATTAGGGGAATTTGATTCCACCTTGATTACCAACTTAATAAACTAGCATAGATTTGTTGTAAACCAATTCTTACGTTCTTATGGTAAGAATTAGTCGTTTTAATCCCTAATTATACATGGCATTTCTACCAATTCATAACTAGCATGTGAGGTCATCTACCCATTCTCATGGCAAATCAACGACCTTCTAGAGTGGAATATATTCTGACAACGATTCTATACTACACAATCAAGTTTTCATCAAGGCTTCATCAAACCCCTCTAATGGAGGTTTAGCCTTGATTCATCAAACTATCATTTCCAATTGAATTAAAACTAGACATAATATAAAGATTTGAACTTTACTAATTTAACTACTCAATAATTGAAATCCAAATTAATAACTAGGAAATGAATAACAAACAATAATTGAAATTAGATCTAAACAAATTTAAATGACAAAATCAAAATTAACAAGAACTACTATTTTATTTATCTAATGAAATGAAGAACAATGATTCAAATAATTAATCTAAAACAAGGAATGAAACTAGTTAATTACTCATTGAAATTTTAAAACTAGATCTACAAGCTATTCTAATGGCTACTTTCTATTCTAAGCTATCTAACTACATATCTTTTCTTAAGAGCTAAGTCTTATTTTTTTAAAGGAGGAGACCATATCCACAATTTCGTGCATGGGATGAGGAGCTATGTTTTGGGCCGGAAAATCGAGCCCAAAGCCCAATTTCTTCAGTCCATAAAGCCCGTTTCAGCTGGCTTTGACTTCAGCAGAATTTTCTTCCACTTTTGCTCTTCTGATTGGGTCAAGGCTAGGACCATTGGAAAGTTCTTTCCGAGCTGGTCGTTTTGACGTAAGGTAGGCCCAAATCCGAGGCCTGAGTCCAAAGATATGGTCTTCGGAAGTTCTACTGACTTGTGCATTGTTTCTACCCGTGTTGACTTTTCTGCTTTTGACCGGGCTTTATAAAGGCTTTGTCTCCTTGAATCTTGGCCTTTATCATAGAACTTCTTAGCAACCAACCCTTTGCTTATTTATATCGCCAAAGTGGCACATTTCTGCACATAATTGAGTTCCATGCCTAAAATACATAAAAGCACGTAAGTAGCATTAACTCTTATTTATTACTCGCATAATTGGTCTAAAAGTAGTATTATTAAGGGGTTAAAACTACAGTTTTGGGCTCTTATCAAACCACCCCCAAACAGCATTTTGCTTTTCATCAAGCAAATATGAGAAATTAGCATAAGTGACCAAAAATGGAGTTCTAACTAATCTTGTTTCGCCGAGTGCGATTGCATTGACCATATGCAACAAGGCCTTAAATCACTAGGAATTCCCTAGTGGATGAGTTATAGCCTCGTTAGAGTTTTCCAGTGAAGGTACTCACAAACTTCATCTATACTACAACGACTCAGAAATAACTATTGTTTCCTTATCTATGTCTCAATTATCTATACATCTCACTAGCAATGAATACAGAATAATCAAGTCGAAACCTAAGCTAATATATGCATAATAATCTATCATTTACGAATAAACATATATACAATGAGTAATACTATGAGATGAACTAGCAGGTCCGTTTCTGAAAACTAGGAATAGCGTCCTTAAGTAGGTCCTCACATAAATGTCAAGACAAAAACCACTCTTATTTTTCCGCTCAAGTTTTGCTACTCCAGTGTGTAGTGGGCACACTTTACCTTACAATCTCTATGACACACAAGGAAGCCGGAGTCGATCAAACACATCTGCCACTTACTATCACACTAACCTATTCCTAATTGAGTTAGAGGTCTTTATTAGGTGTTGCGGGGATTAGGAGATGGTTTTAAGAAGGAAGGAAATGGATATTCAAAAAGGACAAGTCTGAGATAATAGAGGCTTCATTTTATGTAACTAGAGAAACCCTTGTTCTTTACTTTTTCTTCTACACTTTGTTTCCATCCTTAGCCATGTTTTTCTTTTTTTTCTTTGGCTTTTGACTCCTTTGATTCTATTTTTTTTTTGGAGTTCTAACTCTTTATTTTCTTTTATTTATTTATTTATTTTTATTTGGATGAAAACTTCTTTTTCTTATCTGAAGCGACTAACAAATTCTTGATTTCAAAGGTTCTTCTCTTTTCTATTCTTCATCTCTATTCTCAGACTTATTCAAAGAATTGGGTAGGTTGATTTTTTTTTTTTTTTTTTGTTTTGTTTTGTAACAGGGTAAAAGATTTGTGGTTTATGAAAGGCTAAAGAAAGGCTCAGAGGGGCGACTAGTGGAAAATAATTCATAGGTTTGAATTTCTGGCTATATCGATCCAAAGAGGGCCTAAATTCTCGCTTAGAATATGGTATAGTAATCAAGCAAGTGGACGTGTGATTTCTCTATCCGGATTTTACTTCTCCCTTGTGTCATTGCTAAAATGTTTCACTCATATAAGACTTTAGGCTATATTCTCACAAGATTTGTAGAATAAGTACTCTAGCCTAGGTTTCAGAAACTTACTGCCAACAATCATAGATACTCATGTAACATATTTATAGATAGATGCAAGGATTATTACCTACATATTTGCCTAAGTTTTTAAAACTATTCTAATGCAAAAGCTACGTGAGACTTCTAGATTATTCAGAGCATAGAGAAAGAAAATAATACCAATCACTACTACAGAAAAGTCTTAAGATAGCATGCGAAAAACGCTATTAATGACGGTGCTATGCTTTTATTGATAGCGTTTTCTAAAAAAACGCTATTGAATTAATAGCATTTATTGACAAACGCTATTATATTTATAGCGTTGTTTCCTTAGCGCTATTACAGAACGATAGCGTTTATTATAGAAGTGATATGCATTTCAATAGCGTTTTTCTTTATCGCTATCCCTTTTTCAATAGCGTTTTTTCAAAAATGCTATACTTGTTTTATGGTGTTTTAAAGATCTATGCACATTTTCAAATTCCAGTTTTAATTGATTTCAAAATTATAAATATCCATTAAAAAGAAATTCAATTGAATCCAGATGGATTTGAACCATCAACCTCTCACTATCATTGAGTGAGCGCTCTTCCCATTTTGAGCTTATAGATCCACTGAAATGAAAATACTCTCGATGAATTTGAATGAAAAAAGTAATCAATACACTATTTATAAGCTTAAAGATTACTTATCTATACGTTATTATGAAGTGTTTTGCTACATGTGATTATCAATATCGATCGAGATAACAAAATATAAGTTACATAAGGAACTAGTACACATGACGAAAACTCATCACATGCTGTAAGATGGTCTAGTCAATATGATCTTATATGCAAACGACAAACTAGTTACATCTCAGAATTTACATAAGAACTAGTAAAGAATCACTTTTCCAATCACGAGCACTCTTCCATCAATCTAAAGTAACCATTAAAACCAAATTTGAGAACTGATACATTCAACCTTCCTAATGGTTATTATGGTAATTCCACACTAGTAGACATAATAACTCTGCACTAGGAGAACCATATGTACCGATGAAAATATCTAAGTACTAACCACAATGACTTTTGAGGTTAACTAAATACAAATTAAAACATTGTATACCTAGGTCCTTGTTAAACACCAAGGCAAAATTCAATTGAGCAACCAACCACTTGAGAGCACTTATCTTTTGTTAGTGAACCCTTTCAAACTTCCGCACAAATCTCGTACTAAAAGCGATATCTAGCAAGTAGCAACTAACTTTTAAAAATAGTATAAACAATGGTTTAGCTCTTGAATTTAATTGTGTCAATTGGAGAATATAGATATAGCATCCAAGAAGTAAAAATGAAATCAGACACGTGATTTTTATGGTAAAATTTTGACAACATCTCCTCTGTATTTTCAACATTCCATAAATATAAATCCTGTCATAACAAAAACAAAACAATATACTTTTCATTGATCAACCTAGCTACTTAACCATCTCGACTAATGCCAGAACAGTTAAGTAACCGGTTTACAAAAATGAGATCACTGCAACACTAGGACTTAGTACGCCGAAGTAGTTGAATGTCTCGACAAATGCCAGATCATCCAAGCACCTCATACAAAGTCATTGTCGAAAACAATAAGCTAAATATATACATCCGAGTCCCATAGCTATCAAAACATTACGTCCTTAACCAATAATACTTACTATAAAACTTTCTAAAAGAGAAGCAAAAGAGGTACAAAGATAGTACATATGGACCTTAGTTGTGTTTTAGTGCTTTCAACCATCAAATTCCTACAAAACTTATAAGGGCGTAATAACAACGCACCAAGCGAATAAAAGCTACCCAACAGCTCATCATGATGAGTGAAGGTAAGAAGTAGCAAGAAAAAACATGAGAACAATCTAAACCATCCATACATACACCAAGAAATATCAATACTAATATTTGAGCAAACATACTTGAAGGAACTATAACGTTAAGACACATCCATGACTTAATCAAACATAACTTATGGACATACCCGATACTATAAACATCATTTCAAAATATATGCATCATCCAACAATAAAGAGATATGGATTTACTTAAGGTTTCACTAAGCTAATTACCAAAACTTACCGCTCATATTGAGTCCAACATTACCATGAGTCAATAAAAGGCCCAAGGGTCAACTTGAGTGAATCATCCTTTAATAATAGAACTAGTAGAATAAATAGTAGGGGCTAACAGATAACGCCAACTAATAGAGCAACAATGAGAACAAATAACGATTTAGAAATTTAGATCTCGACCATTTTACACTTTCACATACCTTGCGTTATACCTTTTAACCGAACAAATATAACTTTAAACCATAAAATTTTCGGTTTCAATTCATACAGGAACCAACACATAAACATCCTAAACATCCATCACTACACTTAGCATATTCAATCATATATTATTTCGAGACTAATCCAAAAATATTTTTAGTGCCTATTCTCTTTCTTACAAGGCATTATAGATTGCTCTAAACCTAAAGGCATGGAGCTACATGCCTAAGGTAATTAATGGATTTCTTTTCTTTTTTTTTAAAATGTACTAGAGAAATGTACCTGTGATGCACGTGTTATGCAGGCTAAGTCAAACTCCCTGCACGTGATGTGGATGCATAGAGTAAAACCTACAAGCTGGTGATACATAAAAGAGTGTTAGTACTCTAGACATACTAAAGCAATAAGACCCCTCTGGGTATATATGTCACCTGGTCGGATCTCCATTGACAAAAAGGCAAGTAATTGATCTGTGCTTGCAAGCTTCCATTACTGCCACTTTTGGCTAGCTCACTAGCTTTCTGATTTCACTTAAATAGAGTCATCAATCACTCTTAACATAAACCTGCTAAAAAAAATAAAAACTCGCTAAAATCCCCTTATCTAATCAGTCTGAAGTATTTGTTGCAGTTACCCAAGTACAACTATAACAATACCTACTCTTATCTCATTCAAAGGACTTACCTTAGTCATACCTTGTTGGTAGAGATGCTTCCAACAAAATTTTAGCAACCTAATAGCAATGAGAATATGATAGAAGCCAATTCAAAGTCAAGAAAATAACTAAAGCTCCTAACAACCACCTAAAGTTTCACTCATTAAACATAGTATGAACCTGTACAAATTTATAATAAGCAAAAAGTTTAGAATGGTCAAATATCTATACCAGTATCTACGATAAAGGAAGCGACTACAAAGCTAGCATGGGAAACATAAGGTTCTACTTCTCAACAAATTGAATGTGCTAATACAAAAAAGTTTAGACAAGTGGAAGGATAAGTCCAGCAGAACGTTTGAATTACTTAATGAGATTCACATTCTTAAAAGATATACCACATGGTCTTGTAATGCAAAGATTCAAATGGTTGGTCCTGGTAAAGTAGCAAGAATATAGATTACTATGTGAACAAGAAGAATGCCCAATCAGTCCAACCATATGTATTTGGCAACCATATCAAATAGTCCCAAGTCAACAAATATAGGTGATTATAAACAAGCATATACATTACAAAGTCTGAGACCTATATTTAAGACTACTATACCGTTATGTCACTGTTATTGTATTTGTCGAGACCACCAACTAATCTGATCTCCACAGCGGCACGCCGGCACGCAAATGCTATTTGCAACCGTGTTGACTAATGCCATCTCAACTCTTGCAGTAACCTTCAATAAAGAAAGAATTAGCAAGAACAAAATAGTTAACCTACTAAGTTCAAAGAGATAAAATTATTAAATGAATATTTTCAATATATATCAGTTTCCTAGATTACAGTAAACTACAAACTTGTATTGTAATGAATCTGCGCATCTGTTTGTGCTATTGTTATATGATGTCGAAGCCCAAGTCCTCATCCAATCTAACAATTTAAAATAATGCATAAGTAAAACATTAACATCCAGATGACACAATTAAAAAGTAAGTTAACAAGTACTATCCTGGGTAACCCATATTGCTTAAAAGAGTGCAACTGTTAGATTACATATATCTTCCCATGAGTGCAACAACCTGCAAGTCAAACCACAACCTAAATCTTCAGTCAATCTAAGGCTCCAAGCTGTTTTTCAACTATTAAAATCCATAAAGAACACCCTGCTTTGAGGGAGGGGTGGGCGTGTGGGGATTAGGTTTAATAGATAGCCACGTTATATGAAGTTCAATAATTGGCAGCCAAAAAAGTCACCAAGTGAATTTGATAGAAGTGCATAAACTTATATATGATAGACTAGTATCTCACAAAAACACAAAATATTCAGTTTAGAAATCCTCAACCAAATGACGGAGAACACTTGGGTTTCTCCATTCAAAGTATGGGATGGACAGTGTGAGCAAGCTAGATCCTAGATCTACCTTGTTCAAAGATATTGCTTGGCTTTTTTTGTCATAGACTATACACAAATTAGAAAATGACCAATTGTTTTTTTTTTCTCCATAACAGGTACTTTGAATAGTTCAAGGATCATATGCTAAGATAAATGGATGTGAGATTCCTAGTTCAGTATGCATATCATACATAAAGCTTATAAAATTTATTTCTTAAGAAGCCTTGAAATCGTTTCCTTCATTTCTACACATGTGGGTGCGTCATTCTAGATTGATCAATCCATCCGGATAGGTCGACAATGACCTCATTGGTGTAGTCTTGAATCTTAGCGGAGAAAACAAGTTTACCACCGAAAAGAAACTATAAAATAAGGACAAACCACACTTACTTTCACAATATTCAGACTTAATTTAACTTTCACAACTAATCTTTCACACTATTAGTTTAACAAACCTTGTATATAATTTAAGTAACTCATAGACTTTCTAGTCATGTTTGAAACCCATTTTGTGGCACAACACAAAAAACCCACCAACACAAACACTTAAAATTTATTTCTTATCCAATATTCTTCTTCAAGTCTAGGCATCAATTTTTCATATTTTAGCTGAAGAAAGGAAGACAATAGTCCCTCTTGCAAACAAAAAAAAACATCAGATTGAATTGAACAAAAAAAAATACGTACCTCAAATTCCAAAGATACCTCATTTAAGCTAAGGCTGCACCTATAACTCCCAAATTGAAAACCCCAAAACAAAAAACAATTAGAATTTGTGCTTAAACAAATTAGAATATAGAGAAATCAAACCGAAATCAGACCCATCTTACCTGGTTTGTCTTCCTCCTTCAAGCTCTCCTCCTCGACCTGGTTCGTCTGATACTAGATTGTTGTGTATTACGATGTGAGATACGCCATTTCAGAAAAGAGGTAAGGTTTTACAGTGTGAGTACGGGGGTTTGGAGGTGGTGGAAAACGGTGGTGCTGTTTTGCCTCAGTGAGTACGGGGGTTTTCTCAATTTGGAATGAGCGAAAATTGGGAAAAAAAATAAGCGCCGGGCTTAAATTTTGGATTTTCGTTTGAGTGGGCTTAAAAATTGGGCCTGCTGATGTACAATAGCATTTGGTCCAAAAACGCAATCAATTATATAGCGCTATTCGTCCAAACGCAATTGTAAGTTGTCCAGTTGAAAATTTTCATAGCACTAAATCAACAAACGCTATCCCCAAATTTTTCATAGCTTTTTTTATAAGTGCTATTGAATGAATGCTATCTATTTGCATTTTTGTAGTAGTGAATATTCCTAAGTGTATAGCATACTTTTTATTTATATTTTTAAATTTTTTGAATTATTTTAGCTAGAAAACAAGTGCATATTATACATATATATATCCTAACAGATGCCTTAATTACACGTGTTTCTATGCCCCCCCCCCCAAACAAGAAGCATGCTTTGTCCTCAAAGTATTTTAAATAAAGAAGGTAGGAAAACACCATTGAAACACGTGAAATTCCGGAACATCTGCAAAACAAGGTTATACCATACTAATATAGAAAAGAAAACTGACGCAACTCTATAAGAGTTCCACCCGTAATAGGGTTTATGAGAAATAGATTGCTTGGGACATAAGCAGACACTAACTGAAATAAAAACTAACCTTAACTCCCATTTAAACATTTTCCTCCTCATTTCCCTCTTCAAAGAGATGAGGTTCCTTCGCATCCTACCATGCCATGATAACTTGCCAAGCCTGCCGCCGTGTGTCGTCAATTTGTGCTAACCTGTCTAGTGTTACTATGTCTGATGGGGTGTAAGGAGCAACCAAATGAGGTTGCACCTGCCATCCCAGCCAAGGCATTACTCGAAATGAGCGAACCACCCAATTAGTGGGTCTCATGACTTCAACCCTTTTCCAATCCGTGAACTGGGTACATAATTCAGGTAGACAACTGAGCATGATGCGGCAAACCAAAATAGGCATAAGAAGATACTTATGTCGCATGCTTTGGGCTCTCTTAAGACTAGCCACTAATACTCGGGGAATGTCATATCGGTGACGTCCCTCAGCTAAACCAAAGAAGACGTCACCAGCGGTACTATTTGCTGAAGTAAACTGCCACTCCCCTAGAATATTCATCAGGATGAATAACATGGTGGTGCCTACATTTAGGGACAGGCTACCAAGGGCTATGTTGTAAAGCCCTTGGTCCATTATACGAAATACCCCTCCCCCATAATACTCATGGAAATATGTATAGTCAAAGAGGTATGAATTATCGGTCATATATCCCCACGTGTGAATAGGATTAGGTATTGGTATTTCTGAAACTAATGCTACCACATACTTATTGAATTCTCGGGGTGTGTTATCAACCGTGACGGAGAATTCTTGTTCTCCATCCTGGTTACAATAGAACTTAACATTATTGTAAAAAAATTTAGTAAGCTTAGGTGAATACGAGTCGTCTTCACTTACCAGAAGATGCCTCCATCCGAACTGCATGATCCTCTCGCAGAACCAATGTCCATAAGACTCGCTCCCCAACAAGTGTTCGAAAGACTGCTCCGGTATTACTATAGGAGAAGTCATCACAAAACTACTCTCTAGAGCAACTGCAACTATCCTAGAACAATCCTAGGAAAATTGGAAATTTTTGGTGCCCACAGTGGTCAGGGCGCAGGGTGGGCTCAAGGTATGCCTGGGATGGGCGCGGGTGTGCTCTGTTGAATTTCGAATTCCAGGCACTTGGGCGCAGGGTGCGCTCAATTTTAGCTTGGGATGGGCACGGGGCGCTCCGGATGAAAACTGGAATTCCGTGTTTTGGCGCAGTGGTGGCGAGGTTTCAAATTTGGAGAGTGGAGGTATTTCGAGGGTAGAATTTCTCGGTGTTTGTTTGGCGCAAGTGGCGCGAAGCTTTGAGCTCCGGGGGAGCTGTTAGGCCAAAGTGCGAAGGAAAAATAAGGTAAAGTGAGAATGAAATGTGGCAGATGAATGTGAGATGTAGTTGGGGTTGTGAGTGTAGAATGAATGCAGTTTTTATAGGTTTTAAATTGCTAAACCGAATCGGGAATTTGCCAAAAAGCTTTAAGGCAATTTTCGGAAATAATAAAATTTCCAAAACCGAAAATGAAAACAACTCATATTCTTGATTCTAAAACAACCCTAATATCTTTTAGGTTGAATTTAGGATAGAAACTGCCTAACTCATCGAGATTTCATCCTACCACAATATCTATTTATAGGGATGCCCATATCGGCAATATTCTCAACCCTCATTCCAAAACAACTTTTTAAAATAGATGATCCTATAACGAATTATGCTAGCCTAAATAATACCACCCCCAAACAATTCGGGAAGGTAGGATTAATGATAAAAACAACGCATAATTCGAAATTAACCAACTTATATTAAAATTGAATTCAAATAACATACAATAACCAAATTCAAATTTAATTACTGAACTAATCTTTTTACATCCGTACTAAATAAAAACAAATAAAATAAAACAAATCAACTCATTGGATCCCTAAACCACTTGCTGATAATAGTGGAATGCGCTCGAGAAGGAGATGGCTCTTGGGCTTCCGATGGGCCAGAGCCATCTGTCTTGCAGCGACGACGCCCGTGCCGCACAGACTGCTCCTCCGAAGAAGAACCCCCCTAGGGTGGGAAGCATGCAAGCATGCCGTCTCGGAACTGGCGCTGAGCTCCCATCTCGCCTCGCCCGTTCCCCACCACCACCCGGCCGGGCATGAGTCTCGAAGTTATGATGCATGGTAGCCTACCGAGTTTGGAGGTCTTCACAAATAGTAATGAGAGAACGCATGCCACGGTGAATCACAACCATGCGTTCTGCATCTGACCTACACCTCTCCAAGGCATTGGCATCAAAACATGCCGTGTCATCCTCATCCTTTGAGTCAGTCTCCTCGACTACCCTCTCTTCAGGCAACCTCCAAACTCTCTGGATACACTCCGTATAAATATGATGATTTCGGTGCTCCTTCAGGAAAATCCTATCAGACCTCAGAGTTGCTCTCAAGGTCATCATGATCTTCGTTAGCAAAACAGGGAGAGGTGCAATACTTTTTCCAACTCCCCTAATCATGTTACGCAAAAACTCCAAAATACAGAACTCATACTTCTGCTCCTAGAGTATCCATAGAATGTGAAGGCAGTTCAGACCGATATCGCTGACTTTCTCCTTTCCTATGACATTCCTACCAATCCACTGAGTTACAATCACCGGTTGGTTCGAGACGATCGGCAAAACACAATGCGAAGCTCAAGATTGTAGTTCCCTTCCGCAAATCGCGTTCATCAAAGGTTCTACAGAGTAGAACCGAATGAATGTGGCATCGAGAGATGGTGTCTAGGCGGAATGCCTAAAATCTCAGCCAACAACCCAATAGTAACCTCTCTCCTCCTCCCAACCACCTTAACAAAAATTCGATTCCCATTCAACTCCCTCGCCCTATAAAACTCTTGGACCAAATCTTCGCGGGTAAAAATCGTCGTCGAAAGTACCACAAACCACTCCGATCTCTCCTAACCATCTCGTCACATTAAAAACGGCGAAGTGGTCGGCAGTAAAAGCGTGCTCCGGCAATATCCGACGTCTTTGAGCCATTGGAGTTTTTATAAGATTTGTGGGTTTGAATAAGGTAGGGAGACTTGTTTTGAAACACCCTAACTAAAAATAATGGCAGGAGGCGCGGTGGTGGTGGTGGCAGTTTGAAATTCTTGAATTTTCGGTGGGTTTTGGTTGTTTAAATTGGTGAAGGTGGTGGTGGGTGTAGTTAGGAGAAGATTTGGGGTGGGTTTTAACTTTGGGCGTGGGTGTATTTAGGTTTCTTTTTTTTTTTATTTAGGTTAGGTTTTTAAGCTTTGTTGTTTGTTAATGGCAGTTTGGAGAATGAAACGCGACTGTTGGTGGAAGAAGGAGATGCACGTGCACTGCACGTGCATGTGAGGTTGGGCCCAAGCCCACTTGATTTTCCGATTTTGTTTGTTTTTTTTTTGATATTTTGCGCAACTTCATACTTAAATTGCCACTTCGTTACCGGGCTGATTTTTGCGAATGAATATAGAAATGATCAGGAGAAAATTTCCAATCCAATGATCCATAAAACGCTCTAGTCCGACCATTGGTGACATTGTAAGAAGATGGAAAATGCCTCGAAGTGCGTACATGATGTAAGTTATGTAAACGAATGAAATCTAATTTCATAGATAATATCAACCCGGATCGGAATACAATTAAACGGCCTAAACAACACAAATGGACAGTTGAACAATCCAGGATGGAAACTGGACACCCCACCCCCAAACAAATTTTTGACAACAGAGTTTAGAAAATTTGTTTTTACAAGTGGGTCTTTTAAAGTCAGATTCCCAAGACTTCCTAACTTACTATTTTTATGATTTTAACAATTTTTTATTTTTTTATGAATAAAATTTAATATAAGAAAAACAAGAAGGCAATAAATGCATAATTCACACCATAGAGAAACATGACTCAAAAACCGAGAAAACATGCAAGAGTGGAAAAGATGAATTATGTTAACCGTGGACTTAGGATCCGGTACTTACAGCCACACACTCCATAGGGAGGGCCCGGTTACCTGAGTGGTGCACTTACCAATATATGGAAATTAAAGGAAGTACACCAATGAAAAAGGTCAGTCCTCATAGACAAGGTCCTGTAAAAGGACTTCCTCTACATCAGGGGACAATAGCTCGTGAAAATGTTTCAACCGTTGGCCATTAACTTGAAAGGTACTGTTATCCTTGGGATTTGCAATGGTGATTGCCCCGTAAGGGGTGACTTCAGTAACCAAAAAAGGACCAGACCAACGGGTTTTTAATTTCCCTGGAAAAATATGTAGACGGGAATTGTACAGTAAGACCTTTTGACCTACCACAAACTCTTTGCGCAAGATTTGCTTATCATGAACACGTTTCATGTTAGCTTTATAATCCCTTTGCGAGATCATAAGAGTCGCTACGGATTTCTTCAAGCTCATTCAATTGCAACTTGTGCTTGACACCCGCCTCATCAAAATTGAAGTTAAGGCTTTTTATAGCCCACATAGCACGGTGCTCCAATTCAACGGGCAAATGACAAAGTTTCCCAAATACAAGTCTAAAGGGAGACATACCTATATGAGTTTTGAAAGTAGTCCTATACGCCCATAAGGCATCAGATAGACGCTTCGACCAGTCTTTCCTATCAGGATTTATAGTTGTTTCCAAGATCTTTTTGATTTCCCTATTAGAAACTTCTACTTGTCCGCTAGTTTGTGGATGATGCGGAGTTGCTACCTTATGTGTAACTCCATACTTCTTTACTAGTGATGCAACAACTCTGTTGCAAAAATGTGTTCCTCCATCACTAATGATGGCCTTGGGAATGCCAAATCGACAGAAAATATACTCTTTTACGAAAAACACAACTGTCTTATGGTCATTGCTATGGCAAGCCATGACCTCTATCTATTTAGACACGTAGTCCACGACAACTAGAATATAAATGAAACCGTGGGAAACTGGAAAGGGACCCATGAAATCAATGCCCCATACGTCAAAAATTTCTACCACCATGATTGGATTCAATGGCATCATATTACGCTTCGTGATTCGCCCAAGTTGTTGGCAATGAATGCACGCCTTGCAATGCACTTGGGCATCTTTAAAGAGAGTAGGGCAATAAAACCCACATTGTAGAATTTTAACAGTTTTTTTCATACCACTGAAATGGCCACCACACTCTTTTTCATGGAAGAATGAGAGTACCTCATTATATTCCCACTGGGGAATACAACGACGAATAATCTGATCCGCACAATACTTAAAAAGGTAGGGCTCATCCCAGTAGTATAGCTTAACTCTGGCCAAAAACTTTTTTCGTTCATTTCTTGACCAGTCGTAAGGAATAACATCAGACGCTAAATAATTCACGATGTCAGCATACCATGGTGCAGAAAAGAGTCCGGTATGGAGTCGAAATCACTATCATCGTCATTTGTAAGTCTAGATAAGTGGTCGGTAACTATGTTTTCGACTCCTCGTTTGTCCTTTATTTCTAATATGAATTCTTGCAGGAGAAGAATCCATCGGATCAATCTCTGCTTAGCTGCCTTCTTTGCGAGAACGTACCTAAGGGCTCCATGGTCCGTGTAAACTAGAGTCTTAAAACTAACCAAATAAGGACGAAACTTATCTAAAGCATAAACGCATGACTAAGAATTCTTTTTTCAAGAGTTGTATAATTCCTTTGAGCATCGTTTAGAGTTTTACTAGCATAATAAATAAGAGTGGATTTATTATCTAGTTTCTGTCCCAAGACAGCACCAACTGCATAATCACTAGCATCACACATAAGTTCGAAAGGTTTAGACCAATCGGGAGGTTGTATAATGGGTGCAGAAGTTAAGGCAGCTTTCAAAGTTTCAAAAGCCTGTTTACAATTAAAATTAAAATCAAAGATGGCCTCCTTTAAAAGCAGATTAGTTAAGGGTCTAGCTATTTTCGAAAAATCTTTGATAAAACGCCTATAGAAACCTGCATAGCCTAGAAAGGCTCTAATATCACGGACAGTCCGTGGTATAGGTAGAGTCGCTATTTTATCTAGTTTGGCCTTATCTATTTCGATGTCATCACTAGATACGATGTGACCTAGTACTATGCCTTTTTTCACCATGAAGTGACATTTTTCCCAATTTAAAACGAGACTATTTTCTTCACATCATGTTAAAACTTTAGACAGGTTAGTCAGGCATTCAGTGAAAGAGTCTCCATAGATAGAAAAATCATCCATTAACACTCCCATGAAACGCTCTACCATGTCACTAAATATATGAAGCGTACACCGCTGGAAGGTACCAGGAGCATTACAAAGGCCAAAAGGCATTCGTTTATAGGCGTATGTTCCAAAAGGACATGTGAAGGTAGTCTTTTCTTGGTCATCAATATCAATAATAATTTGGAAATAGCCAGAGTAGCCATCCAAAAAACAATAAAAAACATGGCCAGCTAAATGTTCAAGCATCTGATCTATAAAGGGTAAAGGAAAATGATCCTTTCGTGTCATGGCATTTAAACGTCTGTAATTAATACAGATCCTCCATTTCATAGGACCATGCGTGGCAACATATTCACCCTTGGCGTTACGTACCATGGTAATCCCTGATTTCTTTGGAACTACATGAATGGGACTTACCCATTCGCTATCAAAGATTGGGTATATGATACCCGAATTGAGTAACCATAAGACCTCTTCCCTTACCACTTCTTTCATGGCAGGGCTTAAACGACGTTGAGGTTCACAGGAAGTCTTTGCGTTACCCTCTAAATGGATACGATGAGTGCACACATTAGGGTCAATTCCCTTAATGTCGGCTATGGACCAACCAATCGCAGAACAATGTTCCCTAATCACCCTGATCAACCTTGTCTTTTCCTCCTTAGATAACAGAGAAGATATAATTACCGGATGACTACCATCCGGATCAAGTTGAATATACTTTAACTCAGGAGGAAGAGGTTTAAGCACCGGGATGGGAGGAATATCTATAAATGCTTCTGGAGGGTCCTCATCTTGAGTAATGAATACTTGCTTAGGCAGCAAGTCTTCAAACTCTATATATGGAGCAATCGAAGGGTCTACGATTTGTGTAGACTCGAAGATGGTGTTGACTTCCTCTATGTAGGAGTCATCGACAAAATCTGAACTTCCAAAAGATAGGAATTTATGCATATGGTTTTCTGGAAACGTGTTATTAAAGTAATCTTGAGCTAAGCTCTCTATCATGCTAACCTCTCCATCTATAGACGAATCTGGTAACTGTTTTATCAGTTTAAAAATATTTACCTCAACCGAAATATGGCCAAAAGACAAGGACATCGACCCATCGCGCAGCTTTAAAAGCGTTACCCCGCCGCCAAGAAGGGACGCCCCTAAAATGATCGAACAGAGTCGTTAGCGACTTCTGTATCAAGGATAACAAAATCTGCAGGATAGTAGAAATCCTGGACCTTAACAAGCATATTTTCAACCACACCCTTAGGGTACTTAATTGATCGATCCGCTAATTGGAACGTCATTTTAGTAGGTTGCATCTTTTGTAGACCTATTTGTTTGTATAGATAATACGGGAGTAAGTTAACACTCGCCCCTAGGTCTAGTAAAGCGATCGTCGTGTAGGAATCTCCTAAGGTGCATTGTACAGTAGGATGACCAGGGTCCTTGTACATAACGATTCCATTGTATTCCATTAAAGTTGGAAATTGTTCAGTTAAAAAGGCGTCTTTAGGAATATTTGTCTTACGCCTTTTAGTGCACAACTCTTTGAGAAACTTAGCATGTTGAGGTAATTTTTTAATTGCGTTCAGAAAAGATAAGTTTATTGTTAGATTTTTAAAAACTTCCCTAATCTCGTCGAAGTTTTTATCCCTGTTTAACATAGCTAATTTATGGGGAAACGGTGGTTTCTCTCTATATTTAGTGTATGGATCAACTGGATGCCTAACCTTTGCTTTCTGTTTCTTAGGTTGTGGCTTAACTAGTACCTCTAAAGGGGTAGGCTCTTCAATTTCTATTACGGTATCTAGTACAATCTCCGGTGTAGGGACAACTGGTGGGGTAACTATAGGCATAGTTACTTTATTATCAACCACTCTCCCAGAACGGAGAGTGGATATGTCATTTAGCTCACCTACATTTTTATTTTCCGTACTAGTATTACCATTTACCTCAAAGGCTGTGTTTGTTGTTTTAGGATTAGCTATCGCTTGTCCTGGAAACACCCCTTTGGGTTACACTTTCTCTTGAGCTAACTGCTGTAAGGAAAGTTGGATGGCTTGTAAAATCTGTTGTTGAGATTGCATAAAGGTATCGAAAAGATCCGGTTGTGGAGAGTGTTAGCTATAGGTTGTGTGACAGGAACTATGGCACGTTGATTATTAATGGGTGAATTTGATAGTTATTATTTACCGGAATGATACCTCTATTAGCATTATAATTATTATTGTTATAATTATTATAATTACCCTGACCTTGTGCTTGACCTTGTCATGGTTGCGCTTGGTTGTTATAATTATTATAATTACCCTGACCTTGTCCTTGTCGTGGTGGAGCTTGGTTATAATTGTTTGCTTGCCTAACATTTTGATTATTAAACCCTGGAGGTGTTACTTGTTGATTATTTCTCCAACTGAATTTAGGATGTTGTCTCCAAGGGGCGTTAGGAATAGGAAAACTATTAATCGAGCAAACGTTATCTTGTTGTGACTGTTGTTGTTCATAGGCAAGAGGACAATAGTAGTCGTGATGCTCTAGACTCAAACAGAAATTACATGGATTGGAGTTGACATTCATGACGGGGATCGGCGTTTGTTGAACAGAAATAGGCTCTACCTTTTTAGTTAGAGATTCGATTAAATTTTTTAGTTCCGGATCGGGTTTCATCTCAAACATACCGGCGGCTTTAACTGTTGTAGAAGAACTAGCGGAACGGGAGATATCATCACTACTCCCCCCCCCCCCCCCTAGTTATTATTACGCTTAGTTTGATCTTCTAAAAATTTATAAGCCTCTGAGGCTCCCTTACTTAGGAAACTACCCACATTCATTATGTCAAGCACCTCTTTGTGGTGGTGTAACAATCCCTTGAAAAAGGCACGAACTAGCGTGTCTTTCACGAGGTTATGGTGTGGACACTCTATAAGTAGATCGGTGAAACGATTCCAAGCCTCTGAAAATGATTCATGAGGATTCTGTTGAAAGAAATGAATCTTGGAAAGCATTTCATCGGTCTTCAGTGGTGGATAAAAATGTTCTATAAATAGTTGAACAAGTTTAGCCCACGAAGTCCACAATTAGCGCTTTGGGCAGCTTAACCAAGACGCCGCTTTATCGGCTAAAGTGAAGGAAATACCCTTAGTTTAATTTGTTCAAAGACCAACCGTAGGATGGTGGAATGTAGTAAGGACTTGGTCAATCCCACGATAATGTCGATAGGGCTTTTCATGGTCTAACCCATGAAAAACGGGTAACAAATTAAATATATTCGGGGGAATTCGAAAATCCCCTACTGGGTCTGATAGAACGATGCAAGATTTAGGGCTATAGTTCAAGGCTTTGTAAAAGTCAGAGAGAGGAGACTCTCTTTCTTCAGCCATTGCTTCAGGTGGTGTGTGTGGTATATTAGTTAGAGGTGTAGTCGATGGTATACTAGAAAGGTGTGTTTCTTGCCATTATCGGTTAATTACGTTAGGCGTTTTTCTTCGGCCTGACCTTAATCTCATGCAAGGCTAAGACCAATCTTAATGAAACACAACAACACTCCAAACAATCCTGATATGCTAGTATGAACCTCTAACAAAAGATGCGAAGTGTGGAAGAAAAGAGTACCTGAAAGTCTCCTTGCTTCGCTTATGAATAGCGTCTTGTTTACGCGTGCTCAGTGTATATAACAAGTTAGAACACTGAAAATCTTGAAGAAATGGAAGTTTGAATCAAACCTGTGGGAATCGGGCAGTTTTAGCAGAGGGCGTCGCTAGGCGAGAATAGGCTTTAGGCCGGGGGCGCAGTCGCGATTTCAGTCAAGATGGAATTCCAGGCATGTGGGCGCAGGTCGCGCTCCAAGGTAGCCTTGGGAAGGCGCAGGTCGCGCTCAGGCAAAAAGTGGAATTCTAGGCGTGTGGGCGCGGGGTGCGCTCGTGTTTTGCCTTGGCAGGGCGCAGGTCACGCTCAGCCAAAAGATGGAATTCTAGGCGTGTGGGGCACGGGTGCGCTCGTGTTTTACCTTGGAAGGGCGTAGGTCGCGCTCAGCAAAAAGATGGAATTCCAGGCGTGTGGGTGCAGGTCACGCTCCAAGTTGGCTTGCCTGTATGCTGGTCGCCCGAGTAATTTTTGAGGAAATTTGAGTTAAAAACAGACAACCACAGTGAGAATCAAACAAGGGTGGGTGGGTTATGGGACTTTGAAAAACTATCAATTCTAAAGAAAACAATACTAAAGAGTACTAAGATGGCAGTGGCGCCATTTGATAACAATAAAAAAGACAGTCTTACTCACAAATAAAGCAATGAAACCCTAAACAAAAGTAAAACTATAAACTGTTGCCTATACTAGACTTATCAAAGATATTTGTTTTCTACTCTCAAATCTATTGACGTAGAGTTGGAATAGAAGATTCGTTCCACTCCTAGTCCTTTAGCATTCAAGTTTTCTATAATTGATGGTCTATCCAAGGTCAATGAGAGATTTACGAAGGGAATTTATACTACGATGTGAATTCAAATAACAAGATACAAATAACGGAATGCTAAGAGTTGAATCTAGATAAAGAATTGGGGGAATTTGATTCCACCTTGATTACCAACTTAATAAACTAGCATAGATTTGTTATAAACTAATTCTTATGTTCTTACGGTAAGAATTGGTCGTTCTAATCCCTAATTATACATGGCATTTCTACCAATTCATAACTAGCATGTGAGGTCGTCCACCCATTCTCATGGCAAATCAACGACATTCTAGAGTGGAATAAATTCTTACAACGATTCTATACTACACAATCAAGTTTTCATAAAGGCTTCATCAAACCCCTCTAATGGAGGTTTAGCCTTGATTCATCAAACTATCATTTTCAATTGAATTAAAACTAAACATAATATAAAGATTTGGACTTTACTAATTTAACTACTCAAGAATTGAAATCCAAATTAATAACTAGGAAATGAATAACAACCAATAATTGAAATTAGATCTAAACAAATTTAAATGACAAAATCGAAATTAATAAGAACTACTATTTTATTTATCAAATGAAATGAAGAATAATAATTCAAATAATTAATCTAAAACAAGGAATGAAACTAATTAATTACTCATTGAAATTCAAAAACTAGATCTACAAGCTATTCTAATGGCTACTTTCTATTCTAAGCTATCTAACTATATATCTTTTCTTCAGAGCTAAGTCTTGCTTTTGTAAAGGAGGAGACCAGATCCACAATTTCATGCATGGGCTGAGGAGCTATGTTTTGGGCCGGAAAATCGAGCCCAAAGCCCAATTTCTTCAGTCCACAGAGCCCGTTTCAGCTAGCTTTGACTTCAGTAAACTTTTCATCCACTTTTACTCCTCTGATTTGGTCAAGGCTTAGACTATTGGAAAGCACTTTCCGAGCTGGTCGTTTTGACGTAAGGTAGGCCCAAATCCGAGGCCTGAGTCCAAAGATATGGTCTTCGGAAGTTCTGCTGACTTGTGCATTATTTATGCTCGTGTTGACTTTTCAGCTTTTGACCGGGCTTTATAAAGGCTTTGTCTCCTTGAATCTTGGCCTTTATCATAGAACTTCTTAGCAAACAACCCTTTGCTTTTTTATATCGCCAAAGTGGCACATTTCTGCACATAGTTGAGTTCCATGCCTGAAATACATAAAAGCACGTAATTAGCATTAACTCTTATTTATTACTCGCATAATTGGTCTAAAAGTAGTATTATTAAGGGGTTAAAACTACAGTTTTTGGCTCTTATCAATAAGCCCCCGACACATAAAGTTCTACCAAAAGTGACACAAAAGCCTTACTAAATGTGTCACTTTTTGTTAATAAAAGTGACACTTAAGAATAACCTCTTGTGTCACTTTTAAGAAAGAGTGTCACAGTACTTGTCTCAAAAGTGACACTAGTTGTATCCGTTTAGGACCAGAGTGGGACATAATTTTGTTTAAAGTGAAACATTAAGTATACTAGTTGTGTCACTTTTGGACCAGAGTGAGACATAAGTACGTCAAAATTGACACATTAAGTATACTAGTTGTGTCATTTTTAAACTAGAGTGAGACATAAGTACGTCAAAAGTGACACATTAAATATACTAGTTGTGTCACTTTTGGACCAGAGTGAGACATAAGTACGTCAAAAGTGACACATTAAGTATACTAGTTGTGTCACTTTTGGACCAGAGTGAGACATAAGTATGTCAAAAGTGACACATTAAGTATACTAGTTGTGTCACTTTTGGACCAGAGTGAGACATAAGTAAGTCAAAAGTGACACATTAATTATACTAGTTGTGTCACTTTTGGACCAGAGTGAGACATAAGTACGTCAAAAGTGACACATTAAGTATACTAGCTGTGTCACTTTTGGACCAGAGTAAGACACAAGTACGTCAAAAGTGACACAAAAGCCCCTTACTTCTTGTGTCATTTTTGGGAATCAACTCCATATAACTCGAATGAAAAAAAACAAGCGACACATAAGAGTGGTCAGTTGTGTCACTTTTAATAGATATTATGTCACTTTTTCCAAAAGTGAGACAAATGAAAATAATTTTTTTTAAAAACATTTTCTCATTTTTGTATTCCATCGTATTCATTTCTCAACCTACATCCTATACGTCATAACCAAAATCCCATTAACCTGCTTTATGACATAAACAACATCCACATACATTTATCAAAACATCACAACCAAAATCACTTTAACCTGCTTTATGATACGGAAACAACATCCACTCGAGAAGAAAGAAACAACATTCAAAACAATTAACTTCTATTGATTTCATCGATCAAACCAAGTATTTATCATCTAGTTTGACTCCCAACAAAAGAAGTCATTCCAATTCCAAAAAAAAACTACATAACGCCAATACTATCCTAGTAATATCTTAGCTTGTTGTGCGCACTTCCAACACCAAAAACCTAGCTGCTATCTATTCATCTGTTAATCGATCCATGACACCTACATCATATCATGAAGTCGTCATTCCACTATAACTAGTATATAAAATTAAAAAACAAGTGAATCAAGAAGGGTATATTGTACAAGTAAGAAAAAAAAAAATGATAAGAAAAGTATATATACATAAACAAAGGGAAAATATGGAAGCCAACTTACCCAAATTAACTACTCGGTAAATTGTTGGATAAAGTCAATGAATTCAAGACGAAGTTCATCTATTTCAGTGGTGTAACTCTTCTTGCAAGAGAACTCCAATACCTGTTCGACGAAAAATATATTATAAATATTATGAAAATGAATAATGCAGGCAATGCATTGCCTACCATATTTACAAATGCACCAATTTATAAGCTAGCTAAGACTATATGAAAAATAATGTTACTTTACAATCACCTTCTTTTTGATCGGTGGACCAGGATCTTCTACTAAATCTCGCATAAAGCGCAATACATAATATCCGCATACAATCCCCCCTTGTTGTTGTGGGCACTATACATAATTAATACTTGCATTAACACATACACAAATTGGAAGATACTTTGTATTATATTCCAAAGAAACTAAGTTTACTGTCACATAGTTCCAATTTGGATTTGGATTCATCTTTCTCTTTCCTTTGGACATATTTGATGTCTTGATCGCACTTAAAATGCATTTGTTTCATTCTCATTATTTTCAAGATAGAATCAAATATACAATGAAAAATACAATAAATAAAGACTAAACTCACGTGTTTACTAATAATTTAAAAGCTAGATCTGATGTCCCTCGAAAATCTTTTAAAGAGTCCAACCAGTACACTTCCATTGATGGTATGTCAAGAACCATTAAGACCCAATGACCCCTACATGACCAGTTATGTGGATGCATATTCAATTAAGTACTTTTAATTATATAACCAATCGGAAAAAAATAAATAAAAATAAAATAATTTTAATTGTAAGAAAATAATGTATATGTACTGCAAATGTATAAACATAGTTACCCTGTGTTGAAAGGAATTAAAAGCACATGATCACCATGTTAAGTCGCATATAAATATCTACAACATATATATACATTATGTTAAGTCGTCGCATATGAAAAGTTAAATTATACCTAACACAAATAAGCTCGCCAAATTATTCATACCTCATGTAGGAGATAATGCAGCTACTATTTAACATTCTCTTCTCACACACATCCATCAACTCATCTTTTGAAACTCGTACTTCCGCCATCTCATCATGGAAAAGAGTTCCAACCATTGGAACTTCTATAAAAGCGTTTTCTTTCACTATTTTGTCGACACAATCCACAAACTTTCTGATCTTATATTGAATACTGCCCCGCGAAAGTGGAATACGCTTCTCTACCTAACAAAAAGTTGATGAACAAGATTGATGTTTATATAACAACATTAAGTAAATTATCATACAAATATCCATATCCTTATACTACCTCGTCACTTTTAAGTATCACAAGTTTCTTAAGCCATGCCACAAACGAGTTTACCACATATTTAACAAATATATGTTCATCGCCGTTTCAAACTAGGAGAAAGGCATCACCACACAATGCTTTATTTATTGAGACTTTCATATATGACTCTCCCAAAGGCATGTTGTGAACAGTATCCTCTGGCCCCTTCCTTGCTAAAACACGACCTTCGGCAACAATGTTGTCTTTAGATCCCAATGCCAATCTACAATCTTGGTCCTATAACAAATAAGCAAAACAAAGACAGCATTATCTAGTAACAAATTTGACACAAACATTTAATCAACCTTTGTAATTAAGAAAATATTTTTTTACCTTCCCATCTTTAGCTTTAAGTTTTTCGAAATCCACAATGCTCTTTCCGTTGTCTATTTTTGACTATACGACGAAGTGTACATCAAGTTAGTATATGTGAAGCACTTGGAATAAAAGAATGAAAAAAGCTACGTATCATTCCCTTCATTTACTCCTATAACAAATAAGCAAAACAAAAACAACATTATCTAGTAACAAATTTGACACAAACATTTAATCAACCTTTTTTAATTAAAAAATATTTTTTTACCTTCCCATCTTTAGCTTTAAGTTTTTAGGAATCCACAATGCTCTTTCCGTTGTCTATTTTTTACTATACGGTGAAGTGTACATCAAGTTAGTATATGTGAAGCACTTGGAATAAAGGAATGAAAAAATCTACGTATCATTCCCTGTATTTATTATACCACAATGAATATAACATGGTTAAGGCAACTATAGAATGAACTTACCTGTACATTTTTTGACTTAAGTTTTACTGAAGTCACACCTTTTTTTTGTTGACCACCATCTTTTCTCTATACATTAAATATGAGTTTAGTTAAAGAGAACACTCGAAATATGTAGAAAATCAGAAATACAAATTTAAAAGCCAAAAAACTTACCTGCTTAGACTTGCCAATCACCTGATGCCTATTATCACTTTTGGCACTATTGGATTCCACATTTTCTAATGGCAACGAGTTGACGAGTTTTGGTCCTTGCTTGAGCAACTCGCTCAACAGTTCTGTCTTCGCTGGTGAATTAGTCTCACCTTGTTCTTTAAGCACATGTAGCACCAAAATTTTCAACTTCTCGTTTTGAGCTTCTTTCTCTTTCAACTTCACTTCCAAATCCTCGTGATATTTCTTTGATCTTTTATTAGGAAGATTGAAATACATAGTGGGAGTCGTATATTATCCACCCGCCATAACTCGACCACTAGGCTTTGGAGTTCCCAATGCCATAGTAAGTATGTCATTCTTTCCTTCTATTGCCAAAACCCCCTCCTCTACCTTATTTTTCAGCTCCTCCTGCAAAAATAGATATAAAATTCAAAATCAACGAATGAGTGACCATAGGCTGTTCTAAGAAGAGACGAAGACGGAGAAAAAGGCTTCTAAGACTTGAATATAACCTCCATCTGATTTTATCCAAGTCTGCCTCATGTACGGAAAAGCCCGAAAACTATTTCTATAATGCTATGAATAATATAAACAGATGTAATATTATACACTTCCAACATTTCATGGTCTATTACAATACCCTCTAGAATCCCCATGCCCTAAGAAGCAAAACTGATTTTCTTATCATGCAATCATTCTCCCTAGATTTAGTCTACTGGAACGTGTGACCCTACCAGAAACAGAGTAGCAATGGAAAGATTACAGATACTTCACTTATAGTTTAGACATTTTTGCTAGGTCTGAAGATCAATCTTATATGTGTTCATTTAAGGATGATACGGAGGGATTAAAGCAAAATAAAACAATTAGCCACTCCTCATATTCAAGTGGAGCTTAACCGACTGCCAAATTGGAGGTGAGGAATGAAAACAGATAACCCTATTCTACTCCAGGTTAAATGTAGTGGCAATTACTCAAGATGCAGTGCTCGTGTTATATATGAGGGGTCCCTGAAATCTGGAAAAGAAGTCGCGATCAAGAGATTCAGTCAGATATACCGACTTGGTCCCTTCAGCGACCCCTTCACCAATGAGTTAGCGGCAAATGTGGGTTGCTTGAAACATAAGCACTTGGTTAAGCTCTTAGGATGGTGTTCTGAAGGGAAAGAATTGGTCCTAGTTTATGAACACATGGCCAATGGAAGCCTGGACAAGATCCTACATAAGACCGCCGGACCTAACTCACCAACAGTTCTCACCGGGAACACGATTAAAAAATTATCCTTGGAGTTGCTTCTCGCGGCTTATTTACCTGCATGAAGAGTGTGAGACATAAATAATTCATCAAAACGTGAAGACATGTAACATAATGCTTGATGAAGAATATCCTGCAAAGCTTGGAGATTTTGGCTTGGCAGAGCTTTATGAATGTAACAGAAGTACACGAGAAGTGACCATACCAAAGCAGGAATGATGGGGTATCTTGCACCTGAATATGTTCATACAGTGTTCCCACCGATAAGTCTTATGTATACTGCTTTGGTGTGGTGGTGTTAGAGGTAGCAACTGGAAGGCTGGCAGTAGATAATGAGGGAATTGTGTTGGTTGATTAGGTGTGGGAAATGAGGGCTAAAGGAACTCTGCTAGAGGTTGTTGATCAACGATTGCAGGGGAGTTTGTGATGAGACAGATGTGGCAGAACTAAAGCTAAAGATCAGAGACTTTGAGATAAATCTGAAACGTAATATTGGAGCAACAAGTACTTCAATACCTATTATTTCACCTCAGAGCCGACAGCAGTTCCAAGTAAGCCAGTAGCCGAATCAGCTCCCACATCATCACCACCCTCACCACCAAAAGAGACCATCAATCCATTTAAATATGTCTCTCCAGAGAAGCCATCAAAGTTAGCATCCTTAGAAGCTTCTAGATCAAATGAATATGTTCTAGTCTCATCACCAACAGTTGGGTCCATTCAAATAGGAAGAACGGTGAAAGGAAAGAAGCAACCTCTCGTATGTAAAGTGGGTGATGTCATTAAAGAAGGGCAGATAATTGGCTATTTGGATCAGTTCGGCACCGAACTTCCTGTGAAGTCGATGTTTTTGGAGAAGTCCTAAAGTCTTTGTTCAGGTGATGGGGAAGCAATTGGCTATGGAGACCCTCTTCTTGCTGTCTTGCCATCATTTCATGGAATTAAGGACTAGGGATAGAGGTCTAAAGATAATAGTACTCTGAAACTCTGATACTCAGATACTCAGATACTCAACTACTATTTGTGAGAATAATGGAACTTCGGCTTTTTACTTCGTCAAAAAAAAATGACCCTACCAGAAACAGAGTACTATTACAGCTCTAAATTATAGAGTACTATTACAGCGGTACTATCAGAGTACTAACAGAAATAGAGTACTATTACAGCTCTAAGTTATATCCATTCATGGAGCAAAATACAAGGCAAGATCAGAGCTCGTCAACAATTTATGGTAGGTGAGGGCCGGATTAGGCAGAAGAAACTAGAGAACCAATTGAAACTTGAAGCAAAGCTTCGCGAGCTTGAGGTAATGCACTACTAAAAAAAAGACTTATAATGACAGCTAAAAGCCATCATGAAACAGGTTTAATGATGTGTTTTCATTAAAAAAACAACCGTCATTATAGAGCCCGTCATAAAAGTTTGCCAAAACCGTCATTAAATTTATGACGATTTTACGAAAACCGTTATGCACTTCAAATATTTTATGTCAAAAATAGAGATAAAATCGTCATAATAGGCAATAAAATATTGAGTGTTACATAGTAACCATCTTTAATTTTAGTACAACTGTCATAATTTTCAGCAAAAACCATCACGAAACCTGTTCAATTTGTGATGGTTTTGTCAAAGCAGTCATAAAAATATACATTTTCTAGAAAAAAATTATTTATTAAAAATTATTTTATACCCAGAAAATTGAATAAATCATTTAGCACGTATACAATCAAACTCCACTGCAAACAACTTATCATGATCACAAATGTAACAAACTAGCTAGTTCGTGATCTATTCACAAAACAGAATCCATTACATTCCACCATCTCAAAAAATTACATACATTTAACCAAAATTATCCACAAAATATGTCTAAAAAAGAACGGTTTGCATGGTTTGAGTTTCATTCATCGAACCTTGTCCAAACTTATCCTGCAAAAAATCAAAGTCCAAAAAGAAAATAAGAAGAGTATCATTCGAAGAAAACGGCGAAAGGAAAAAAAAATGTTACTGACAAGACGAAAGTGATAAAAAAAAACGTGTTACATTGCATCTGGTCCTTGCAAGAGTTCCAATGAACATCTAATAAGTTGCAGTAAATATCATATAATTTTTGCCACAATTTCAAATGAGTATAAGTAAGCAAATATTGCATTGCTGAAAGAAAAAAGTACATGGGGCTCCAATAGTCCGCTATAATAACAATAGCACTATTAGAAGATTAGTCAATTCATCTATGGATTAGACAAATTCAGATTAGTACCATAAGCAAGTGCAATCTCATTCCATTCTATATGTAAATTATTAATACAGCTAAGGTCTACTGAGTTCAAGTCATAAAATGCCTCATTCCATTGTAGCTAATTCCCACTAACTATTAGTGATAACTATACTAGAATGCAACATTCAACAGGTCAACTAACATGCACGAACGGAACAAATACCAAATCAAACCCTTACTAAATGATATGCACAATTTATAAAAGCAAAAAACAGGTACAACCAATAAGATATTTTGGCACTAATGATATTAAGAAGGAAAAAGGAATAGAGGAATTTTTCTCTACTCACAGTCTCACATAGATTGAAGGCTACTTACGATTCTGATCACCAACTATAGTCTCCTCACAAGCTCAGACTAAGCAACTTCTAAAAGTATGATCACTTTGTACCTGTAACATTAAATATAACCCAAGCTCATTGGCAACCATGTTGTACCCTGAGTGACTTAGGATCTAATTGCTAGGAACAAGATATCATTAATTAAGACTTGTTTTAAAACATAAGTGAGGTGGCAGGGCCTATGTGTAGGCTGGGTTGCAATCTACATGTAAGAACTAGCCTTCTTGATTGGGAACAAAACTTTGAACTAAGCAAAAGAACATATAATAACTTGAAAACTCTAGAAGGTCAATGTAAGATTTGATAGAAAATAGTCGATAGAACGATCTCGAAATAGATAACAAATTAATGCAACAAGTCTTAGAACAAAAATTGAATCAAACAAACGAAATGATCAATGCAAGGCGATTTACCAACTCAGAGTTTCAGACAAAAAATGCAAAGCTTGTATTCCACACGAACCAACCCTCAACAACTCGATCAGCTCTTACAAACACCCGTTAATACAACAAAGAAGAAAAAGTCAGAATCACCCAAAAAGAAAGTCAATATATCCTTAACAGTGAACTATGTGAATAGTACCTACCATAGTATTTAACTCTTGAACCATTAAACAGCTCAACAAATTACCAAGGCAAGAAGCTTGCAAAGCATTCAAATCCTCTAAAATTAGTTACATTAGAATAACTAATAAGATATGTATGCATCAAGTCACATATATATATAAATATATATGCATTCAAAAATAGCTATGAACATAGCAACTTAGCTCCAGACCAGGAATGCAAACCATGCATCAATTCGAATCAACCATTCAAAACACGATTTAAAGTTTCTGCCCTGCGCAAACCACTACACCCAACTACATATGAACCTAATTATATACAACACCAAGGAATTGAAGCACTTGTTGGTTAACAAGTTTGTGTTGAAGCCTACTTTCTTGAATTGAGCGAACAAAAGCAACCAGCTATATGAAATTCCTTTTCCACCAATATACAGTAGTACATTGAAAACTAAATAGAATGCAAACAGATAGTGCATACTTTAAAATATTGAAGTAACTAACACCAGCACAAACAATGTTTTCTTATGTCGAAACCCAAATAATTTGAAAAACCCCAATTTAAAATCCAAACAATTAGAAAACCCCCAATTTGAAAACCGTAACAATGTTTAAAACCCGAAAGAATAACCAAACCAGAAAACGTGATTGCTAGATAATGATAGAGAGAAACCAAATACCGTGATTCTTTCGCTCTCTCTCGAAATCAACAGAAAAATATTATTCTTTTTGGGGAAGCCATGTTAAAAATATGGTGGTTACCTGAGGGATGGGAGATTGATAAAACGAAAGGCGATCAAAGAGACTAGCTAGAGAGACATTGAGCAGGAAAAAGAAGCATAGCCGTTGTCCAGGAATATTCTTGAGCCAAAACCCTTGCGAGAGAAAAAAAAAAATGGTCATGACCTTTTGTTTTAGTTGACCAGGTTTAGTTGACCCGGGCTTATTTTTGTATTCGAGGACTCTTGACGCTTTAACTTTCAAAATGCGACTCAGTTCCAAAAATTTAAAACGAACACATTACGGTTTAGAAATATATCAGCTAACGATTTTGCCAAGCACCTCATAAATTTTTTTGACACAACTCATGATAACGTCAAAAATTAAACAAAACCGTCAATAAATTTTTAAGTTTTTTTTTTTTTTATTGGTAAGCCTGTTTTAAATAAGATCAGTAACTCTTTGATGCTAGGGGAGTTCGAACCCTATGGTATCATCACCCAAAGGTTTTACCGACTTTGCTAGTCGGCACCTGCTACTTTGGTTTATTGTACTGCAAACTTGATTGTTTTAGGAAACTTGTCATAAAATTATCATATTTTCTTGACACTTATGTCATACACGACATAATGTTATAACAACCGTCATAAAATCATAATATTTTCTTGACGCTTGTGTCATATACGACATCATATTGCAACAACTGTCATAAAATTATTATATTTTCTTGACGTTTGTGTCATACACGACATAATGTTGCAACAACCATCATAAATTTATTATATTTTCTTGACGCTTGTGTCATACATGACATAATATTTCAATAGCCGTCATAAACATATTACTAAAACACCTATCTTAACGGTTTTTAACAAAGTCGTCAAGATAGATAAAAACCAACCGTCATAATATGTCTTTTTTTTAGTAGTGATGACTTTTATTCATGTCCGTTGGTTAGTTCTTAGAATCTCTATTCACTCGAACTTTGAACGCATGGGTTTAGGAAACCAGTGACGTCGTGTGCATTGTGTGGACTGGTGGTGCAGTCTGTGAACTGGTGGTGTGCAATGTGTGGTGGTTTGCATTGTGTGGACTGGTGTTGCAATGTGTATGTGGATTGTTGGTGTGTAGTGTGTGGTGGTGGACTGGTGGTGCAGTGGTGTCAAAACGCAGATTTAGCAATTTTAGAAATATAAAAAGCTAAGCATATGGAGTGTTGCCTCCTTCCAACAACCAGACTACAAGATGACTATAATAAGTCTAGGAATAATTCCCATGAATCAAACACGCCCTACATATTCTTTCAAATATTATCATTTATAGGCTTATACCTAAACCTCTAAACATTGAAACCCCTGTGGTAGTCTACAAATGTGCATGGGAGACAAAATTGGGCCTGAGGCGAAGTCTAAAACTAGGCATTTTGTAGTTTTGTACATTAGTTGCCAGAAAACATTTTATGAGGCCTTTTTGTCGCAGACATCAAAGCATCATAAAGTCGACAGACCTTCAATTGCAGAAGAGGGGAGTATCAGTTGGACAACAGTTTCTTTGATGCATCCTTTGATAGGACAATTAACAACACAGAGCAACTGGAGCAATTCGGAAGGACTCCAGGGGAATTCTAGCGAAGCATACAAAGAAGTCGAGCCCAAAGACCTAAAGATGCAGAATACTTGGCAGCAGAGGTTGGGGCAATGATAACAACCGGGGAAGGGAGAACTTCGTCCACCTGGTAGGAGATAAGCAAGGAGTCATCACAAAGACTCGAGGAAACCAGAATAAGCAAACCGGAGGATGACCAATGTGGTCGCAGCCATTTTGTAGACTCGGAGAGAAGTAGTGCTAGGATTTGATTTTGTAGACTCTATTATTCATTTACTTTAACTGGGTAATGAGATTTTGGGTGAAAGGATTGGTAACTAATAACTTTCTTGAACCTCAACACTAGTAGACACTTAGACGGGGATAGATCTATATATATTATGCTTGCTAGATCGAAAAAAAAAAAAAAATCATAAATCGAAGCTAGATCAAGCTAGATAGGGAACCACAACATCTAGATCATTACAAAAAATACATCAATATATCAAGCTAGGTATCCTACACAATATCAAATATGCTTCGCAAACACACATACAATGATGAGCTTGATACTTACAATCTTTTGAACTACCTCCTTTGTGGCATCATCAGCATATTCACCACTTTTGTCTTGTCAAGCTAAATGCCACAAAAGAGATCTATCATCTTCATCAATAGGTATCCCAGCTTCTATCTATTATCAATTACAAATAACCAAACCAACCAATTAATATTAGATTACCTACATTGGTTTTATCTAACAAACTTAAATATAATATCTACTTACCATCTTATCAACAAGGCCATCATAACCTAATTTGCTTAGTCGATGGTTATACTTGTTCAAGTTTCTTCTTTCCAATTGAATCTTGCTTAGTTCCTAATAGCCCAAATAAAAATTGTATATTAGTTTATCACACCTTAACAAAATTATAAATTTATTAGAAATGAAAATTCAAAGGAAATGACAGATATATACCTGGAACTCTTCCGATAACCTTATTTTTACAAATTTCTTCCAATCTTGTTTCTTAACATTCGGATAGGTTTTTGGTGGATTCATTAGATCGGGGTCATCTATGTAAGGTATGACAAAATAATTTGTGCAATAATTCTTAAATTTCCGCCATATCTTACCACATTGCTACAATCCTTTTTTCTTAAACTTAAGATCTTCCTCAAATTTTTCCTACAAATGACCAAGGCAGAGATGAGTCTACACTTCTAGAAAGACAACAATAATAATTCAAAATCAGTATAATAGGCAAAACAACCGCTTACCAACACTGAATCCCATACATCATCTTTTATTTGCTTGTCAACTTTCGTCCAGTTTGGGTACTCAACTAGTGGAACCATATTTTTAACTAGTGTGCCAACCCAATTACTGAACTCGCTTCAAATAAATGCACCTTTGATCTTTCCTTTCGCATTAAACTCCACCATAAGCTTACCTTTAAAATGCTTAGTGAGTGAAAGCTTTTTAGCTTGACCCCTAACACTTGTAATATTGTCACCTTCCTCGATTGGATGCTTCCTTTTTTTCTGAGATGATTTTGTAGTTGTTTTTGGATCCATATCGAACTAAACCTTAAAAAAAACTATAGAATAGGAAAATCATTAGAATATGACATGATCAGTAGCAATAAGCATGTCTATGGCAAAAACCTGATATCATAATTTGAACAAAATCAAAATAATCGTAAGGCCAATACATAAAAGACAAAAGTTGGTCACAATCTCTTATTAACAAACCAAATACTGATTCCACCATAAAAAACAATGAAAACTAATAAATCAAGAAGTTTTTTTATGCTCAACCATGTGCCCTCACAATCTTCACGAACGTAAACTGACTGAGATTCGTCATTAACATCCAATGAATCAACATTTGGCAATTCAACAAAATTGTCATCTCCTACATGAGCATCAACGAGCTCATCATCATTATCGTCGTCGTATTCGTGAAAGCATCTTTGAGGAGATTCTACAACAACTTACCACATTGGGTCAAGTTGATCAGGTACATAGAAAACTTGCTCGGCCTGAGAAGCTAGGATGAAGGAATCAAATTTATGGCCAACTCTACCAAGATCCACTAAAGTGAAACCCATGTCATCCTTCCTAATTGCATTTTTGCTATCAACCCAGTCACACTTGAACATTGGAATCTTGAAATTTGTATAATCGAGCAACCATATTTCAACAATAACACCGTAGAAAGACATGTTCGAAAAAATCGGGTTTTAATCTTTTGTGCTTGAAACCTGCGGTGTTGTTGCGGTCAAACTCACGCCACTATTTTGATTTACTCGTAAAGCGTCTTGCCATTTTGTGGCAAAACGATAACCATTAGTGACATAGGTAGAATATTTGTAAACATATGCCAAGGGCCCCTTCGATACCCACTTCAAGGTGTTTGACACCTTCTTGTCAGGATTTCCCCTCTCGAGCAAAACCTGTGCATTGTTATGTAAATATTTTAGTCCTAATCTAAGTTAAATTAACATACAAAAATAACAAAAACAAAAAAATACCAATTTATAATATACCTTGTCTCTAAGCCAATCACTAAATGAGTGATTGTGTTCAGCATGCAACCATGTGGGTTTTTTTTATTTAGGAGGTTGTTGTTCCTTCAGATAGTTCATATGTTCTCTATCATGTTAGGCCACAAAATAAAATAGTTAGCTATCGGAATCCGAAACCAAGGAACTAAAATAGACTTTTAAAGTAAACAACTAAAGAAACCTTACTTTCGATGTAAAAATTTGAACATCTCTTGTGTTTTGCAACACATAGAGATGTGCCTGGTCCAACGTTTTTCTATCTACTTGACTATGGGTACTTCCTCGGGGAAGATTTCCAGATGATATCAAATCTGTGGTAGTGTTATTTTTATGGAGAGGAATCCCAATTGCATCTAAGTCAGGTAAGAATTCGCTACAAAATTCAATTGCTTCCTCTGCAATGTAATTCTCAGCAATACAAGCTTCCGGTCGATTTCGATTGCGTATAAAGCATTTTAACACGGTCATGTACCTAAGAGATTGCACAATAGTAATGTTTATAAAGAAAAGCGCATTAAGAAATATTGAAGGGTAATATATAATTCATTGTACCTCTCAAATGCATACATCTATCGGTAGAATACAGGACCACAAAGATCAACTTCTCTGACAAGGTGCACTGTTAGATGAATCATAACGTCGAAAAATGATGGCGGAAAATACTTTTCCAGCAAACATACTATGAGCACAATGTCTTCCTGAATTTGAGGCAATTTTTCCTTATCTGTTAATTTCGAGCAAATAGCCTTAAAAAAAGAACATAACCTAATAATTGCACATCTCACATTCTTTGGCAAAATTATTCTTATTGCAACCGGAAGAAGTTGCTGCATCAAAACATGACAGTCGTGCGACTTCATATTTTGCAGTTTTAGATCTTACATGGAGACAAGAGGCCTAAAATTTAAAGAGTATCCACTTGGGACTTTTAACTCATGCCAAGTTTTGCATAGTCTTTTTTTCTCATCTCTAGATAGTGTGTGACAAGCCAGAGGTAAGAACGATCGCTTTTCCCCAATTGTTGGAGCCAATTCTGTCCTTAGACCCATTTCTTGGAGGTCAAGACGAGACTTAATGGTGTCTTTATTTTTACGTGGAATGTTAAGTAGGGTCCCAACAATGCTGTCACATACATTTTTCTCCGTGTGCATAAAATCCACATTATGTCGGAGTTTTAGATATCTCTAGTATGGAAGCTAAAAAAAAACGGATTTCTTCTTAAAACAATTGGTAGCACCCGTAATAGTTCCCTTTGTTCCCCATATGACTTTGATCCCTTCAACTTCTTCCAGTACTTTCAAACCAGTTAAGGGTTCAGGTGCCTCCTGCAGCTCTATTTTACCATTGAAGCCTTTTTTTTGTCTTCAATATGGATAATAGTGCGGAAGAAATCTTCTATTGGCTATGTATTCGTTCTTCCTAGAGTGTTTAAGCCTGGTTGAGGACGTGCCCTCGCCGCAAATAGGACAAGCAAAATAACCTTTCACAATGCACCCAGAAAGATTGCTATACACAGGAAGATCATTGATTATCCATAACAAAATAGCTTTAAGTATAAATGATTCATGACGGTACACATAATAAGCCTCCACCCCTATCTCCCACAAAATATGTAAGTCGTCAACCAAGGGTGCCAAGTAGACGTCAATATTGTTTCCAGGTTGATTTGGACCTGATATCAACATCGTAAGCATCATATACTTTCTTTTCATGCATAGCCACGGTGGGAGGTTGTATGTGACCAGCATAACAGGCCATAAACTGTACTTAGTACTAAGAGTACGGTGTGGATTGACTCCATCGGATGAAAGTGCTAGGCGAAGATTTCTGGACTCTGCTGCAAATTCTGGATATTTTTTGTCAACCAACTTCCATGCTGGAGAGTCTGCTGGGTGGCGCATCTTACCATCAACCACCCTTTCATCGGCATGCCATGTCATTGACTTTGATGTTTGGGCAGATTGAAACATCTTCTTGAATCTTGGAATTGGTGGAAAATACCACAAAACTTTTCTTTGGTACTTCACGATTTGTTGGTCGCTCTCTTGTTCTCTTTATATCTTGAGACTCCACAAATAGGGCACATAGTTTCATCTTTGTATTTATCACCCCTATAGAGTATACAATCATTTGGACATGCATGTATTTTCTCGTACTTCATCCCATAAACAGACAATGTCTTCTTGACTGCATTCAAGGATTTCGGCAAGAGATTTGGTTGAGGAAGCATCGTCCCAAAGAGCTTCAATAACCCGAAAAAAACTTGTGTCAGACCACCCACTATTTGCTTTCAGATTAAATAAAATAATAACTATTGATAGCTTTGTGAATTTTGAGCAACCCTCGTACAAAGGCGTTTCGGCATCTTCAAGCAATTCCTTAAATTTCTCGGGATCAGTCGTATAATGGTCCTCTGCAGCCTTCGCCATTCTCTCATGCGTTCAACATCTTCAGGAGTCTCAATCTCATCATAATATCCAACATCTTTAGGAGTTTCAGTCTCATCATAATGTCCAACATCTTTAGAAGTCTCAACCTTATCATAATGTCCAAAAGTGTCTTGTTCTGTAAAATTAGTCGGGGTCTCGGAAAATTGAGAGCTTTCGCCATGAAACTGCCAAATAGTGTAACCTTGGCTAATACCACGTTCGAAAAGATTATTTCTGCCCTCAGTCTTAGTTAACTTGTTAATATTTAAACAATCTTTACATGGACAACGTATGAAACTTCCTTCTTCCTCTCCAACACTAATTAACCTTTCAACTCCTTGAATATATTCGCTTGTTAACCAGTCCTTGGACATCCAAGACTTATCCATATCGTAGCAAAATGCAACAAACCGATATCTTAAAGAAAAACATAGTCAAAAAAAAAATCAAGTACAAAGACCACACATTCAAAAATAAAGTATCATGGCAAGATGATATCAACACATGACACATTAGTAGGAAAAACATTAAGTAAGTCTAAGATGATATGATAATGGTATTATGCAAAATCAAATTACATTGGAAATCTAACTAACCAATTTAGGCTACTCTCAATAACCAAATAGAAGCATAAAAAATGACACAATAAGAAAATTTTGACAAAAAGCATCGAATTAAGTCGATAATTTACACTCTCTCCAGCCTTCAATTTTTTTTTTCTTTCTTAAGTCATATGAGCATGTGTATGTAATCTTGTAATTCATATCATCTTACAAACCGTAAAATAGTAATGAAATCAATGGTGTGCAACAAATACAGAGTGATATAATAGCAGTGACAGAAACGAAACGTAAACTTTAATAAAAAACATTCGAGATTAATTTTCCTGTATAGACTCAAAAACGAAACGTAACTTTCGACAACAACAAATAATGAGTTATAATGAGATATAATGAGTTATATATAATGTGGAGATCTTGTTCTTTTGTTCTACTGACCCCAGGCATATAAAATTATAAGGGATACATATTTCCAAAAAACAGGACCACCAGCATTAATGTACGTGAGATTAATATGGTTCATGTGTTCCAGTGAAGCAAGCAACATATGCATTACGAAGTTTCGAGTTAACTTTCGAGATTCTCAGTAGCAGCAATTCTCTTCAACGTATTCAACAACTGCAAGTGTCATATTAATAAGGTCTATACCTATTTATCCTACATTTAGACCTTCTACAAGAAATACACAATTAAAATGAGTTTATGTGTGGATATCAACCATTCACAAGTTCTGCGTGTTTTGAGAACATCCGATAAACAGGCAAATTTGTAGCTGCCTCATACTACTCTTCCAATTTAGTCCATGACAAAACTTAGTCGTAACCATGACACAAGTTAAATAGTTAGTTAGTTTATTATTCTTGTTCCTTCACAGAGGATTTTAAGCTGTAAAGTCATTCTAACTATTTTATATGTACATGAGATGAAACGTAAAAGAGTATACACAAGATTTGTTTGAGTTACTTTTAGGCTAACGACTAGCTGATTTTAGTTTACCTTTACAGTTTACATCTATTTTCTAACATTTTTGGGAGTTTTAGTGTATACGCTCTTAGCTAATGCGGTAATGCCACTCCTTTTTTTGTTTGGGTCGGTGTGTGACTCTGTTTTTCGTATTTTTCTTGCTGGGAGCGGGTATGATATCTGTACCATGGCCCAAATGTCAATGATTTCACTTGTCAATTTGAACTTCCCGAAGTTAAAACATGAAAGCTTGTGTACAAATTTAAGTGTTCTCTAACACATGGATGTCATGGGTTTCAGAGGAAAACATTTGAATGACACATAGTAACGAAGACCTTTCAGATAAAGAGTCCAAGTAGTTGAGACTACCAATAGCGCAAGTGCTCAATATGAGGTGTATTATACACTGTATAGCAGAACCTGACAACAATATTATCTAGTGTAGAGATTGAATGCAAGCTATGGTTATAAACTTATAATGGTGCTTAAATTAGTTTCTTGACCAATTCCCTTTCATTCAATCTCAAATTTATTGATCAAAGTTTACGGTTTCATTTTTTATCAAAATTTACGTTTTGTTTCCTATAGACTCAAAGATTCGACAACAACAAATATAGAGTGCTATAACAGAGTTTTTCTTTTATGTTTTTTTTCTTCTGGTTTTTCTCTTTTTTAACCTAAGTGATGAGTACGAAGTGATTTAAACGACCTTCAGTTTCTATTTCTATTCCTTTTCCTTTTAGGTTTAGTAAGTTAGTTGTTTTTGGGAGGGAACCTAAAAATATTGCCGCGCGCCCAAAATCATGACTTTGAGTTTCATGGCATACGAAGCAATTACTCGTACTCGTACTCGTGTCGCTTATTTATTTCGATAATTTGTTAATTTTGTTTTCGATATTTTTATACCCAAAAGTGACACAACATGGCAAACCACTAGTGTCACTTTCAAATAATGGGACACAAAAAATAAAATTACTTGTGTCACTTTTCCTAGAAGCAACACATCTGCCCTCGTTCTATAAAAAAGTGAAACATCAAAACTCTGTGTGTCACTTTTTTCTAGTAAGTGACACAAGACAAAAAAATAAGTGACACAAAAAGCCCTTCTTTTAGTAGGCCTGTCTAACATTTCTAAGGTGTTAACAAGGTGTGAGGAAAAGAATCTGGTTTTAAATTGGGAAAAATGTCATTTTATGGTTAAAAGAGGAATAGTTCTAGGTCATATTGTATCTAGTGACGGTATAGAAGTAGATAAGGCCAAATTAGATAAAATAGCATCTCTACCTATACCACGGACTATTCGTGACATTAGAGCCTTTTTAGGCCATGGAGGTTTCTATAGGCGTTTTATCAATGATTTTTCAAAATTAGCTAGGCCCTTAACTAATCTACTTTTAAAAGATGTCATATTTGATTTCAATTATGACTGCAAACAGGCTTTTGAAACATTAAAAGCTGCTTTAACATCTGCACCAATTATACAGCCTCTCGATTGGTCTAAACTTTTCAAACTTATGTGTGACGCTAGCGATTATGCTGTTGGTGCTGTGTTAGGCCAGAAACTAGATGATAAGTCCACCATTATTTATTATACTAGTAAGACTTTAAATGATGCTCAAAGAAATTATACTACTACGGAAAAAAAATTTATAGTTGTGGTTTATGCTTTAGATAAGTTCCGTTCTTATTTGGTTGGTTCAAAGACCTTAGTGTATACTGATCATGCGGCTCTTAGGTACCTTATTGCCAAGAAGGATGCTAAACTTAACAGAGATTGATCCGATGGATCATTCTCCTACAAGAGTTTACTTTAGAAATTAAGGATAAATGAGGGGTCGAAAAGAGTTTATGACTATTTAGTACCACGGACTTTTGTTTTTTTTTCTAAATGGTACCCCAACTTTGTTTCTCGTCTATTCATACCGCAAAGTTTCAATTTAGTACATCAGTTAATTTTCCATCCAATTCCGTCCGATTTCACTAACGGCGTTAGCACTATTCACGTGAACAGTGTTTTTCAAAAAATCAAATTTTGAAAAAACAAAAAACACTATTCATGTGAACAGTTTTTTTTTAAGAATCTTTAATCAATCTTAAAAATTAATTCTTTAATGAAAAATAATAAAAAACAATATTCACGTGAACAATGTGTTTTTTTTAATGATCTTTAATCAATCTTAAAAATTAGATTATCAAAAAAAAAAAAAAAAAAAACACACACACACACACTGTTCACGTGAATAGTAAAAACATTGTTCATGCGAATAGTGTTTTTTTATTATTTTTCATTAAAGAATTAATTTTTAAGATTGATTAAAGAGTCTTATAAAAAAAATGTTCACGTGAATAGTGTTTTTTTGTTTTTTAAAATTTGAATTTTTGAAAAACATTGTTCACGTGAATAGTGAAAAAAACGTTCACGTGAATAATGCTGCGTGAATAGTGCTAATGCCGTTAGTGAAATTGGATGGAATTGGATGGAAAATTAACTGAGGTACTAAATTGAAACAAATTGAAACTTCGTTGTACGAATAGGCGAAAAACAAAGTTCGGGTACCATTTAGGAAAAAAATGTAAAAGTTCGTGGTACTAAATAGTCATAAACTCTTTTCGACCCCTCATATATCCTTAATTTCTAATGAGCAATGATAGTGACTCTGAGTCCATACCTGATTCTTTTCTTGGTGAGCACCTTTAATCTATTTTTTCTATACCTTGGTATGCCGACATTGTGAATTTTTTAGCTTCTGATATTATTCCTAATGTTTGGTAAAAAAAAATGAACGTATGAAATTTTTTGCCAGAGTTAAGCTATACTACTTTTAAGTATTGTGCGGATTAGATTATTTATCGTTGTATTCCCTAATGGGATTATAATAAGGTTTTATCCTTCTGCTATGACAAAGAGTGTGGTGGCCATTTTAGTGGTATGAAAACGGCAGCTAAAGTTATTAAATGTGGTTTTTATTAGCCTACCCTTTTTAAAGATGCCCAAGTACACTGCAGGACGTGTGTTCGTTGCCAACAACTTGGGCGTATCACTAAACGTAAAATGATGCCTTTAAATCCCATTATGGTCGTGGAAATTTTTGATGTATGGGGCATTGATTTCATGGGTCTTTTTCCTGTTTCCCACGGTTTTATTTATATTCTTGTTATCGTGGACTATGTTTCAAAATAGATAGAGGCCATGGCTTGCCGTAGTAATGACCATATGACAATTGTATTTTTTGTTAAAGAATACATTTTCTCTCGTTTTGGCATTCCTAAAGCCATCATCAGTGATGGCGGAATGCATTTTTGCAATAGAGTTGTTACTTATTTAGTTAAGAAATACGGAGTTACCCTTAAGGTGGCAACTCCTTATCATCTACAAACTAGTTGCCAAGTAGAAGTCTCTAATAGAGAAATTAGAAATATATTAGAAATGACAGTCAATCCTAATCGAAAAGATTGGTCTAAGAGTCTAACAGATGCCTTATGGGCATATCGGGCAGCTTTTAAAACTCCTATAGGAATGTCTCCTTTTAGACTTGTATTTAGAAAACCTTATCACTTGCCTGTTGAATTGGAGCACCGTGCTATGTGAGATATAAAAAGCCTGAACTTCAATATTGATGAGGCGGGTGTCAAGAGTAAATTGCAATTAAATGAGCTTGAAGAAATCCGTAACGATACTTAATTATGATCTCGCAAAGGATTATAAAGCTAACATGAAACGTGTTCATGATAAACAGATTTTACGTAAAGAGTTTGTAGTTGGTCAAATGTTTTGCTTTACAACTCATGTTTGAATATTTTCCCAGGGAAATTAGAAACTCGTTGGTCTGGTCCTTTTCTGGTTACTGAAGTCACCCCTCATGGGGCAATAACCTTGGTAAATCCCATGGGCAACAGTACCTTCCAAGTCAATGGCCAACATTTAAAACTGATAAGAGTCCAAAACAGCAGTTTTAACCCTTTAATAATATTACATTTAGACTAATTATGTTTATAATAAATAAGAGTTAGTGCGTACTGTTTACTTGCTTTTGGGTATTTCACGTTGCAATATGATAGTTAGTACGTATTGTTTACATGCTTTTGTGTATTTCGGCTATCAAATCTCACTCATGCAATCCTACTACCATCCCGCAGTAAAATATGCAATATGATACAAAACTTAACACTTATCATAGGATCCTAACGTTAACAACACAATCGGCACATTGCATCTGCAACAACCCTCTAGCACTAATGGATATTGGTGGACTTGAACCACCATCTCTTAAGATGTAGTGGAGATCCACTAGCATTCTCAAGTGCTCTACCGTTTGAGCTAAATTCCATAAAGAAAATAACACAGTACGAAAAATATCCAAATAACAAAAATTATTTGTCGATATGCGAAGTCATCACCCTTGAGTTCACCAATTCTATTTCCAATTAACATGTTACCCGCATTCAATTTCACTTCGATTAAATATGTTACAAGGAAAATTAAATATAAAATCTAGTGTTTGCAAATTAACAGAACAAACGCCTGCAACAATTCTCTATAAAACGTGACAGAGAAAGAAATGCTTTGAAAGACACCAGACACTTTGAAGAAGGAAGAAATATTACCTCACTAGAAACTTGATGAAAACTCTTTTCGAGCTCAGAATTAAATGAGTCCATCAAAATATAGCAAGCAATTGATGCCATATGAGTTTTCAGTTCTTTCACAAAAAAATTCCAATCATATTTTGTTTAGCCGAGTAAATATTTAAATAAAAAAATACCTTCATATGTACCTCCATCTTTTTTTGAGTCTGAATCTAGTAAGTGTATGTAGGCCGAATAGTATTAACCATGACAAGAAGATAGTCACGCTCCATGACACCGAACTTGATGCCACCAATGGAGAAGCACTGAACTTGCCAAATTCGTTGTTTGATTTTTTGTTGGAGGTGTTGAATTTGGAGGTGTTGGTTTAGATTTGGAGGAAATTGGAGAGAGAAGGAGAGAGAAAACCCTTCATAAGATTATTTGATATTTCGGTGTATTGATTATATTTAGATCTCTAAGAATATCCAACGGCCAAAATTTTGGTGTTTGGATGTTGTTGGAAATTTGGCTGTCCACCTAGCCGGCCCGTATATAAATAAAAAACATTTATACTATGCACTTATGAATATTAGTATTGTTTCTTTTTCTGTGATGATAGTAGTCTAGAAGTTTTACGTTAACTCTTAAATTAGAATAGTTTTAGAAACTTAGGTTAATATGTAGGTAATAGTCATTGCATCTTTCCATAAATATATTGCATGAGCATCTATATTTGTATTGGCAGTAAGTTTTTGAAATCTAGGCTAGAATACTTATTCTACAAATCCTGTGAGAATATAGCCTAAAAGCCTTATATGAGTGAAATATTTGAGTAATGACATAAGAGAGAAGTAAATTCTGAATAGAGAAATCACACGTCCACTTGCTTGATCACTATACCATATCCTAAGCGAGAATTTATGCCCTTTTTGGATCGATATAGCAAGAAATTCAAACCTATATGAAATTATTTTCTGCAAGTCTCCCCTCTAAACATTTCTTTAGCCTTTTCATAAACCACAAATCCTTACCCTTTTATAAAAACAAAATAAAAATAAAATTAGCCTACCCATTTTTGAATGAGTATGAGAAGTCTGATGAAATGGATTAAAGAAAAGAGAAAGACCTATGGAAAACCAAAAATTTGTTAGTTGTTTCAAATAAAAAAAAAAAAAAGTTTCCATCCAAAAAAAAAAAAAACCCCCTTAAATAAATAAAATTAAAAGTTAGAACTCCAAAAACAGAATCAGAGGAGTCAAAAGCCAAAAGAAAAAAAAATGGCTAAGGATGGGAACAAAATATAGAAGCAAAGTAAGAACAAGGTTTTATCTAGTTACATAATATGAAGACCCTATTTTCTGAGACTTGTCCTTTTGAATATCCATTTCCTTCCTTCTTAAACCATCACCTAATCCTCGCAACACCTAATAAAGCCCTCTAGCTCAATTAGGAATAGGTTAGTGTGATAGTAAGTGGTAGATGTGTTTGATCGACCTCAGCTCCCTTGTACGTCATTGAGATTGTGAGGAAAAGTGTGCCTACTGCACACTAGAGTGAGCGGAACTTGAGTGGAAAAATCAGAGTGTTTTTGTCTTGACATATTTGTGAGAACCTACTTAAGTACGCTATTCCAAAATTTCATAAATGGATTTGTTATTGCATTTTATAGCATAGTTCATTATATATATATTTATACGTATATGATTGATTATTATGCACGTATTAGCTTAGGTTTCGAATTGATTATTCTGTATTCATTGCTAGTGAGATGTATAAATATCTGAGAATAAATAAGGAAACAATAATTTTATTTCTTAGTCGTTGTAGTATAAATGAAGTTTGTGAGTATCTTCTCTGTAAAACTCTCATGAGGTTATAACTCGTCCACTAGGGAATTTCTAGTAGTTTAAGGCCTTATTATATATGGTCAATGCAATCGCACTCAGCGAAACAAGATTAGTTAGAACTCCATTTTTGGTCACTTATTTTAACCCCTTAATAAAAGCCTAAAACTATAGTTTTAACCCCTTAATAACATTACATATAGACCAATTATGTTTATAATAAATAAGAGTTAGTATTGTTTCCAAGAGAAATGAGCAAAGGTTGGTTTCTAAGAAGACCTATGGTTAAAGCCCAAGTTTCAAGGAGAAAAAACCATTTTAAAGCCTAGTCAAAGCTGAAAAGTCAAAGTCAACGTGAGCAGAAATATAGCATAAAAGTCAACATAACTTCCACAAGCCGTATCTTTGGACTCAGATCTCGGAATGGGGCCTATTATATGTCAAAACAATTGGCTTGGAAAGAGATTTCTAATGATCCAGACCTTTATCTAATCAGAGGAGTAAATGTAGATGAAAAATCTATTGCAGTAATTTCCAATAGAGAAAAACCCTTTTTGGACTTAAGTAATTAGGTTTTGGGCTTGATTTAGTGGCCCAAAACATAGCTCCAAAGCCCATGCATAAAAGTGTAAACCTAGCCCTCTCCTATATAAAGAGGACTAAGGTAAAACTCTAACTCTCTCCTACCTCTTGTCTTTTAGCTTTTCTCTTTAGTTAAAACCTAGTTTATGTTTTATTAGCCTAACCACCATTAATTCAATTCAAGTTATTTTTAATAAAGTAGTTCTTTCATTATGTCTTCTTCTTATTATTATTTATTCCATGATAGTCTAATGATCCATAGCTAAACCTCCATTAGAGGGGTTTGATTGAAGCTTTAATGAAGACTTGATGTGTTAGTATAAAATATTTATATTTAAGAGTTTCAATTCTAGAGGGTAGTTCATTCACCATGAGAATGGGTTTCAACTTCCTCTCATGCTAATTATTAGTTGGTTAGAGATACCATGAATAATTAGGGATAAAAATACCTAACCTTTATGTTGAACCTTATGTGAAAACATAAAGATTAGGGTTGCAGCAAATCTATACTAGCATGTTAGGGATTAATCAAGGTGGATTTCAAATCTCCCTAATTCTCTCTTCATATTCACATCTTTATTTAATTGTCATAGTTTAATTTAGAATACATCAAATCATAGTTTTCATCATATTAGTTATATTTAGAATAATTACTCTCGTATTGTTTAATTGTTAATCATTAAGTGAATTAGTTATTTTATAAGCAACTAGGAGTGGAACAAATTCTTACTCTAGTTTTATTGCATGATAATTGAGAGTAGAAACTTTGATCAAACGAGTACAATTTATAGCTTTAGTTCTTCCTAGCATAAATCAGTTAAGATAGGGTAAACCACTGTTAATTTACTTTTATCATGCACACACTAGGGTCAATGCCCTTGATGTCATCTAAAGACCATCCAAGCGCAGAACGGTGTTCTTGAATGACATCAATTAAACGACCTTCCTGATCTGCAGTCAACTTGGATGAAATGATAATTTTGTGAATTCCATCTGGATCCAGATGTACGTACTTCAAATCCAAAGGAAGGGGCTTTAAATCAGGAGTAGGAGGAGTGGGAAGCAAATATTCTTGGGGAAAATTGTCTTCAACAAAGAAGACGGATTGAGGTTCTTCAAAATCATCAGACAACGTTGTAGTAGGGTCAAATAGTGGTATTGACTCTAATAACATGGTAACGTCCTTAGTATATGAGTCAACATCAAATTTTGAAACACCAAAAGAAAGAAATTGGTGCACTTCATCGTTAGGAAAAGAGTTTGTTAAATACCCTTGCGCGAGACTATCAACCATGCTAATCTCACCATCAATGTTAGCATCTGGAATTTGTTGCATTAACTTGAAAACATTGACATCGACAGAAAGATTTCTGAAGGACATGATCATGGAACCATCCCGACAGTTCATGAGGGCATTTGCAGTTGCAAGGAAATGACGCCCTAAAATGATTGGAATGGAGTCACAGGAAACTTCTATATCCAGAATGACAAAATCGTCGGGATAGTAAAAGTCTTGGACTTTTACAAGTACGTTTTCTGCATTGCCTTTGGGATACTTGATGGAGCGATCGGCTAACTGCAGAATCATGTTGGTAGGTTTATGCTCATGTAAACCTAGTTGTTTGAACAGGTAATATGGAAGTAAATTTACACTTGCGCCTAAGTCTAGTAGTGCAGTAACAGTATATTTGTCTCGCAATATGCATAGAACAGTGGGTCGGCCTGGGTCCTTGTATTTGACAATACGATTTGTTTCAGTGATGGAAGGGAACTGTTCTGTGAGGAACGCTTGTTGAAGAACATTGGTTCTTCTTTTGGAGGTGCACATATCTTTTAGAAACTTTGCATGCTTTGGCAATTATTTTAGGGCTTCGAGAAATGGTAAGCTGATTGTCAAATTTTTAAACGTTTCTCGAATCCCATCAAAATTTTCATCATGCTTGTTCTTTGCCAAACTTGCAGGCTTAAGATAAGTAAGTTTCCCTAAAAAGAAAATATATTGAGGCTGCAAAATTGGGCTAAGCTAATCATTTAAAGCAAAAGATATACATTTAAAGACATTTTCCTTATGGAATTCCTCTTATTGTGTACATTTAGATTAGATTGTCTAAATGTTTCAAAGTCTTAACCAAATTTTGAGAACACCACTGAAAGACCACAAATTGGAATTTAAGTAAGTATAAAGAATCAACAATTTAATCCAAAAGCAGAGTTATCCCAAAAACTAATGTATGACAATCTACTCGATGCAATCTATAAATGAAATGAAACAATGAAAGATTTATATAATGACCAAAACCATAACAGAAAAGCTTTTGTTGGTTTTGCGTTTACAACAACACTACTGTGACACCCCAAATCTCAAACAAGTATACACCTAAGATATGTGACTTTTCTGGAAAAATTTCGGCAAAGTCTCCTCTATATTTTCAACATTTCATAAATATAATAACCTGTCATAACCTGAAAATCACAATAATATATTTAACATTGGTTAACCCAGCTACTTAACCGTCTCGACCAATACCAGAGCAGTTAAGTAACCGACTTACAAAAATGAGGTCACTTTAACATTGGGACTTAGTACGCCAAAGTACTTGAATGTCCCGACTAATGTCAGTAATCCAAGCACCTCGTACAAAGTCATTATTGAAAACACAAGTTAAATACATACATCCAAGTACCATAACTATCAAAAGGTTTACGCATTAACAATAAGTACTTACTATAAAACTTTCTAAAAGAGATACAAAAGAGAAAGATTCTAAAGCGTCTTGACAAGTGCCAGATCACATACTTGAGTACCAAACTAATATCGACTAAACAAACTAAACAAATAAAGATATCTCTATTATGGCAACCGGGTAGACACAAACACAACTAGAAATAATGACACTCATAGCAATAAATATTTAAGTTATAGTAAAACTTACTCTCAGTGCCGTTCCCGCATCTGTCTATTTGTAACCAAATGACATGCGTAAGACATTTAACTTGAATAACTTAATTTTAGCTCTTCTAAGCAAAAATACGTAAGGATTCGATATTAAACAAATCACACTAAGCACGCTCTAACATATATAGTTACGAAATAAAACAACGATCAAACATTAGAAACAAAGAACTATATAGGGTGGGTATCTATCTATGGAAGCGGCTGTGCCAGGTGGCTGCCTACGTACCCTTTCAGAGATCAAGCCATATGTAGTTCTTCCGTTAGACCTCAACAGTTCAACACTAGAACCGAACAGTTCATTACTAACCATACCAAACACTTAAGACATTATCAAGTATGTAACCCGTCCCTACTTTAGCCTGCAACATATAGCAAAGGGACCGTCTCTCACTCTGACAACACTCAAAACTCCATTCATTCATCAAATACAACGTCCATTAGGATCACACCATAAAACACAAATATAATGCATACAGGCGTTATAGTTGGAACTATTAATAAAGCTTGACCAAATTATTAAAAAGTGTATGCATGGCATATCTAGATTTCTCACAACAAGGTTTATTCGAGAGTGTACCTTTTAGAGTACAAGGTTACGACTCCAATTCCTAATATATAATAACAGCAAATACCATAAATAATGATACAAAACCATTAATTCCAATTCGCTAGAAGAGTCCTAGAGAGTGATATCACAACATACTAACAATCTCTAGAAGGTAATTGTTACAATAAACATGCAATTCATAATGAGATGAGAGTAAGAGAACATATACACATGCTAGAAAGTTCAATTTTCACATAAACTAGGATTTCTACTCAAACTACAAACATTCACTTAAACTAGTGAAGAGGAGGGGTAGATGTACTTGTCTTTAGCACTCTTGGTATCGAATTCCAGCGACCCATCTTTGGTTGGATCTTCCTCCACCATAGATAATAGCTCCAATCAATGAAATCTTGACTGATTTTCCTCAAATAAATGGGGCTACTAAACTTAAACTCAAAGTGTAATGATTTATCAACCTCCTTGATAACCTTGGTTTACTAATTGGAAAAAATGAGATGAATCCCCCCAAATTCAAGAGAGAAAACCCCAGATCATGTCCCCACCTACCTTTCCCATGGATTCTATTGCATGCTAGAAATCCACCTTAGGCCAATTACTGGAAGTAATGACCTAATTCATTTCAAAGCCCCAAAAAAATGTGGGGTTTTACAACTACTATCCTAGTTCAGTTTCCACATGCATTCAAAACCCTATCCATGGCACTTTGAAATTCAATTATGCACTATCGTTGTTTGTTTTTGTGTCAAATTCCTCTTCTTACTTGTGCAAAACTAAAATGATGACCAACTCAAGTTACAATGACTAACGACAAATAATTGTAAGAATCCCAGTGGATAAACAATTTTATTAAGAAAAATTATTATAAGGAAAGCATATCTTGCAATATAGTAATCACGTATGAAAGATTCTGCAAACACCAAATGCCACATTCGGATGATTCTATTGGGATCCCTCCCCATGTTCAGGGAGATAACATCTTGATACCGAGTATGGGCGGCATGACTAGCAGCTGGGTACCGAGAATGTGAAGCAAATACGGTATCTCAGTACCAAATTTGACAATATAACCTATATTTTGGTTTTTCAGCAGAAACAAGTTACTGAACCAAACATGATATCTCAACATCTATTTGCTGAATGAATCGAAATTTTTCCATCTTAATGAAATTTCAAACACTATATATATGAAGTTAAGGTTTCTAACTCATGATATACAAGAGAGAAAACAAATTAAGTGAGCCGCGAAAAAGTGTGAGAGAAAACCTTGAGAGAGAGAGTCACTCAAGAGAGAAATCATTTACCTTGTAAAGAAAGAGAAGAGAGATTTTAGTGAGTTTGAGAGACAAGAGTGAAAAGCATTGTAATCATTCTCTAACCATTTCTCATAAAATCATTGCCCTTGTGGAAATAGGGATAATTAGCCGAAGCACGTATATCATATGTGTTGTGGTATGTTTTTCTTTATTTGCTTTATTATTACTTGGTTGTGATAGTTATTGATTGCTTAGAAAGTTGGGTTGGTTTGTTTAACTAGTGGTAGTGAAAAGTTTAGACCTTTATTGGAGTAAGAGTGTCCAAGTGCAAGCTATCTTGAGGGGATCGATTGGTATCGTCATCCCCAACAAGTGGTATCAGAGCCGTAGTTAGATCAGTCACAAGGTTGTTGTTCCAAGTTTCACTCGAAAGGTGTTTGACTAAATTCCTAAGAGGAGATTTGAGGTTAAATAGTTGTTATAGATGGATCATTTTATAAACACTCGCATGGCGAGTCTAAACAGAGGTAACTAATACACCTTTTGGAAAGCCAAGATGGAGGACTTGCTCTATTGCAAGTGATAATCGCACTTTTACACGTGTAAAGAATATGTTTCTTACACACACTCAAATACGACCGTTCAAATACCTCGCTCACGAATTCGTTGTAATTTAATTTGAGTGAGGGTTTCGTTCTAAACCTAAAGGCTAGAACTCTATTTGAAAACCAACCAGAAATTTCTATAAAAGGAAATTAAGTGAGCAGGATTTTACTTTTGATTTTTAACTGACTTTACTACGTTACTTAAAAATGATATAGAGAATAAACAACTGATCAGGAGATAAATATATTCAAAGAACATAAGATTTTACTAGTTTTCTTAACATGCAATACTTAACTTAGAATTTAATTTAATTCATTAACTTAAAATGAAAAACATATTACAAGATTACTTAAAAATAATACATGAAAACTTTTAAACTCCGGACTAAACTTAACTACGGAGCAAAAGTTGTGTCATGCTACTGAAGACATCTTTTTATAGCCAAAAGGAATGCTCTTTTTCTTTGCATCCACATAATTTCCCAATGTTCATCTGCAATCATTTAATGGTCCATTTGATTTTCTTGATTAAGACCATTTCTTTGTGTGCCACCTAATTGAAGTTTTACGCAAAAACTTTGTTCCCATCAAGACTTGGTGCCAAAGTTTCCATTTCATTTGAATTTTTATGCCGTCATAATGGACTTTGTTGCACCACATTACTTTTGTAGCAAAACTGTATTGAAACTTTTGTCACCTATGCTAACCAAATGAGACTTTTGTGCCAAGTTATGCACAAAAGTCTTTCGTGGAATTTAACTCGTGTAGAAGCTTTGACGTGTGAGCTTGGCCACCTATTTTTGTGGGTCCCTTATGCCTCGACCAGTGGCGGGTCCAAAAAGTTGACTTTTTACAAAATCCTGCATATGTGTATATCTCTTTGCACTGATCTTTCTGATGGTTCATTTTCCGCAATTGGAGTCTAGGTTTAGCAAATACGGGCTTCGGAAGTTTGATATTTTTCCGACGCTTTGATCATGTTCTAACTTGGAACTGTCCTATTTGATTCCTTGGGCATTAGTCGGGCTTCATTGAGCTTCACGTGGGCTAAATCGAAATACTTCATGTAGACACTATTCCGTGCTTAAATACTGGCTTTTATCCTTATTTTCATGTTGATTGCTCAATCCTTTAAAAGCACGAAAATATCATTAATTTATTATTATTAAACACATAATTAACCAAAATGCTATGTCTCTACGGGGTTTTATATTATAGTTTTGGGTGCTTATCAACAAGGATTTGGCAAAACCCATCGAGAATGAGGGAGCAAAGCCGGAAAATGTATCCGTAGCCGAGTGGAGCAAGCTTGATAGAAAATCGATTGGGTATATTCGACAGTGGATTGAAAATATTGTATTCCACCAAAGATCACTTCAAGTATGAGTGTAGAGCACTAAAAAGGGATGAGAATAATAACTGTGTACACGAAGACATGGTAAAGAAGAATTAAAGCACAAGCCGAGATACTACCGCAGTAGTTTCAGATGATGATCTATTGGAAATTATGTTAGATTGTGAAGAGTGTTGTGTTAGTACCTCATGTCAGGATACAGAGTGGGTGGTAGATACCTAGAGCGTCCTATCACGTCACACCACATAGGAGATTCTTCACTACTTACAATTGTGATTTTGGTGAGGTGAAGATGGATAACAGTGGAGTCTCAAGGATTGCAGGGATTGGTGATGTTCATGTGGAAACTAGTGTCGGTTATACCTTGACACTCAAGGATATAAGACATATCCCGATCTTTGACTAAGCATAATTTACGCTGGGAAGTTAGATGATGATGGTTTCTAGAGCTCGTTTGGTAATGAGGTATGGAAACTAAGCAGATGTTCCTTTGTGGTAGCCAAATGGAAGAAGTGTTATTCGCTTTACAAGACACACGCTAGTTTGTGTAAAATAGAGTTAAATACGACACAAGAAGAAGCTTCCATCAATTATGGCATAAGATATTGTGTCATATCGGAGAGAAAGGCATGGAAGTTCTTGCCAAGCAAAAGGTTTTGCCAAACACCAAAAATACGCATTTAAATAGATGTACTCATTGTTTGGTTGGAAAGCAACATACGGTATCTTTCCAAAGATTCCTCTCTCACCGAAAAGAGAATATCCTTGAGCTAGTACACTCGGATTTATATAATCCCATGAAAGTAAAGTCCCATGGGGGAGCTTTGTACTTCTTACCATTTATTGATGATGTGTCAAGAAAGGTATGGGCATATAGTTTGAAGGCTAAAGATGAGATTCTCAGTGTGTTCAAGACTTTCCATAGCATGGTGGAAGAGAGAAAGGAAAGCCTTTGAAGTGTATTCATTCAGATAATGGGGGGAGAGTACATTGGGCCGTTTGAAGAATATTGCAAGAGTCTTTGGATTCGTCATGAGTAGATAGTTCCCAAGACACCGCAGCACAATGGTATAGTCGAGAGGATGAACTGTACCATTGTAGAGAGGATGAGATGTATGTTGTCTCACTCTAAGTTACCAAGGAGTTACTAGGTAGAAGCAATGCGCATAGCTATACATGTGGTCAACCTATCACCTTCGAAGCCTCTGAATAGTGATTATCCAGAGAGAGTATGGTCAGGCAGAGATGTTGATTATGGATACTTTAGGGTATTTGGGTGCAGAGCATTTGTTCATAGTCCCAAGGATGAGAGGTCTAAGCTTGATGACAAAGCCAAGTAATGCATTTTTCTTGGTTATGGGGATGAGAAGTTTGGTTACAAGCTTTATGATCTGATTAACAAGAAAGTAATCTGAAGTCGAGATGTTGTGTTCTTGGAAGATCAAACAATAGAGGACTTTGAGAATGGGGAGAAGCTAGAAGCTTTTATTGATGACCTCGTTGATTCAAAACGGAAGTTCTAGCAATAGAATAAGCGGCGGATGGCATTAAGAATGTAGAGAACCATGGGTTTGAGGCTCATGATGATGATCCTATTATTCATGATGGGATTGGACTTATTGAGATAGAAGATGCAGAAAATGTCCATGAACCACCACCTGAATAAGTAGAAGTGCATCCTCCTAAGCCACATGAAGATGAGGTGAGGAGATCTAAGAGAGAAAGACAAGCTTCAACCAGGTACCCACCACATACGTATGTATTACTATCCGATGGTGGAGAGCCTATGTACTATTAAGAGGCTTTTGAAAGTACAAATGTAGAGAAATGGTTGAAGGCCATGCATTATGAAATGGGTTCTTTGCATAAGAATCACACCTAGGACTTAGTTAAGAAATTGAAAGAAAGAAAAGTTCTCAAGAACAAGTTGATAGGGTTATATACTAAAAGCATTACTTTTGTATTAACTCTAATTCTTTATATTTTGAATGAGAATCATATAGGCAAATGTTATGCATATTATATATGTTATTAGTATATGCATGTATATAATACTTTATGTTGTAGATGATATGGTGTGAACACACAGAAGATCATATCATCAGTACCTTATAAAGTATAAGTAATCGTTCACAACCTAGATGGATTTGGACAAGCCATTAGTACGGTTGTAGTAATTTGTTAGTAGTATACTAAAAAGCAATGCTTTGAGTATAAGTGGTAGATTGATAGGGTTATATACTAAAAACGTTACTTTTGTATTAACTCTAATTCTTTATATTTTGAATGAGAATCATATGGGCAAATATTATGCATATTATATATGTTATTAGTTATATGCATGTATCTAATACTTTATGTTGTAGATGATATGGTGTGAACACACAGAATATCATATCATCAGTACCTTATAAAGTATAAGTAATCGTTCACAACCTAGATGGATTTGGACAAACCATTAGTACGGTTGTAGTATAATCTGGTATTAGTCTATCTTGACTATATGATTATACTAGTACAGTTTGTGTGTATTGAATAGGACCAAATGAGGTTGTTTCTTTTTATACTGACTATGTAAGAGAACAAACGCCTCTGTTATTATGGATGTTTGTCCTCCTAATCCGGATATAATAACGGGCACTTACGTGCATTGTACATTACTTTAAATTATCAATGAGTGAGATTCATTTGTGAATCAACAAACTCGATGGATTAGGTAATGACATTGTATGTAAGGTGTGCTGTTGATTATAGAAAGAATCTGTGTCCCACAAGAAGTCGGGTTGATGATGTCCCCTTGAAGAGCTCAAAAATATTGTCATGTAAACCCTGCAAGTGGATTTATTCCAACATGACAATGAAATTGAGTGGTACTACTCAAGGACATAAGAAGTTGATTAATGTAGTTGTCAATAACTTGACTTAATCAACGGATATTCGATATCTTAAACATGGGGAGATCAACGAGCATATAATATGGAGCCCATAAACGCTGACACGTAATTTGGGATTAGGGCGTTAGTGCAACAATGGCCTTTAGTGGAATAAGCCATTTGTTGATGGACTTGGGCCATGTGATCTGGGCGAACATGGGATGCACAAGCCCGTCAAGAGGCTCAACCCTAATTTCTCCTCATGGTCCCTGTTGTAGCCTATAAATAGAATACTTTCTCTAGCCGAAATTCACTATTCACTGGATTAGAAAAAGAGGCAAGGAAAGATAGATCCACAATTGGATCTAGCTTTGTGAGAAAGAAGGGGATTGGTAGATCGTTGCCCACATAATGTCCAATTTGTTCTAAAGGAATACAACAGAAGATCAAGGGGCTGATTTCGGATTTGATAAAGCTTTGATTCTCAGATATTACATTTTAGCTGATTCTAAAAGGTATGTTCTCTAATCTAAAATCGTGAGAACCTATTGATTCCGCTGCGCGTGGTTCTCGCAGTTTGTAGAAATATTCATTCTAAAAATAACGGTTCCTACACAAGTGAGTGTTCAAAGTCAAATATGAAGAAAGTAATCAACATTCAAGGCACAAAGCTCGAATTGTTGTGAAGGGATTCGGTCAGAGGAAAGGTATTGATTTTGATGAAATTTTCTCTCTCGGTGGTTAAGATGACTACTATCAGGATGGCATTGGGTTTGGCTGCAAGTATGAACCTAGAGGTTGAGCAATTAGATGTCAAGACAACTTTTTTTTCATGGTATGCAAGTTGAGAAAGAGTGTGTATGGGTTGAAGCAGGCATTGAGACAGTAGTACATGAAGTTTGAGTCCTTTATGGTGAAGCATGGCTACAAGAAGTCTACTTCCGATCACTGTGTGTTTGTTCATAAATTTTCAAATGGAGATTTCATAGTCCTTTTGTTGTATGTAGATGATAAGTTGATAATTGGCCAAAACATCAACAAAATATCCTAGTTAGAGAAAGACGTGAGTAAGTCCTTTGAGATGAAAGATTTGGGTCAAGCAAAACAAATATTTGGTACGCAAATCACTCGTGATAGAAACAGTGGAAAGTTGTGGTTTTCTCAATAAAGCTATATTGAGAAGGTGTTGAAGAGATTCAACATGGATCAAGCGAAGTCAGTGAGTTGTCCGCTTGGTGGCCAATTCCGCATGACTAAGGATAAGTGTCTGAAGGGTGAGCATGAGAAGAAAAAAATGCAAGAGATTCCTTATGCATCCGCAATGGGTAGCTTGATATATGTAATGGTGTGTACAAGACCGGATATTGTTTTTGCCATTGGTGTTGTAAGCCAATTTCTATCAAATCCGGGTAAAGATCATTGGGAAGGTGTTAAGTGGATATTGAGATATCTTCAATGAACTAGGGCTAAAACAGAAATAGTTTGTAGTTCTTTGCTATAGTCAAAACATCATTCATTTGAGCAAGAATCCGAGTTTTTATTCTATATCCAAGCACATACATGTGCGTTATCATTGGATTAGAGAAGTTCTCGAAGAGAAATGATTGTGAATTGAGAAGATCCATACCGACAAAAATGAGTTTTATATGATGACCGAAGTTTTGCTGAAGGGCAAGTTTGATGTTTGTTATGCTACCACCAGATTTGTAGCATACTCCTCCTATTGATTTGGGAATGCGTGGAGTATCCCCCCTCATAGCTCGGGAGGGGGAGATTGTTAGGATCTCTCACCATGTTCAGGGAGATAACATCTTGATACCAAGTATGGGTGGCATGACCAGCAGCTAGGTACCGAGAATGTGAAGCAAATTCGGTATCTCAGTACCGAATTTGACAATATAACCTATATTTTGGTTTTTCAGCAGAAACGAGTTACCAAACCAAGCATGATATCTCAAAATCTGTTTGCTGAATGAACCGAAATTTAAGACACATTATATATATGAAATTAGGGTTTCTAACTCATGATATACAAGAGAGAAAACAAATTAAGAGAGCCACCAAAAAGTGTGAGAGAAAATCTTGAGAGAGAGTCACTCAAGAGAAAAACCCTTTACCTTGGGGTGAAAGAAATTTGATGGGATTTGATTGATTTAGATTGTCTGTGATGGATTTGAGTATGGAGTGGACTAATTTGTGATTGAAGTGAGAGAATTTGGATTATAATTGAGTGATTTGGGATAATTTGAGGAAAATTAGGGTACTGTTTTATATCCCTAAAATTTCGTCATATGCTTATTCCATACCCCCACAGAAACTTTAGAACTCACTTGGTACTTGGTACTGAAGTTATTCTATTGAATAAACGTTTGATGTATCGCTCTAGAACATGCTAGGCAAATAATTTGCCAAATGCGACTGAATTGTTTGAAAGAAATCTTGACCAAAAACTATATCAAATCATGAAGGGAATGCAAGTCAAATCCCTTGAGAATGTGATTCATTAGAAAGATTTTCAATTTCCCAGCAGTCAGTGTGTCATTATCATTATTATCGAAAAAAAAATACTGTCATTACCATGTGGCATGTGCACAATATTACACTATCTCAAAATTAAACTTATCATCTAATCTATATAAGCTTTGGGAAGTGTAATAGTGTATGATGGCACAGAGATACAATGGCCCAGAATGGTTGTTCATTTACTTGTCAAATGTAAAATGTTCACCCGTGATAGCTCAACCGCTCAAATAGGTGTTGGCGCTGAACGAATGCTTTTTCGAGACAGTGGGGGAATTTGTGTTGGGTACGGGCAGTGATTTGGGCATTTGGCTCAGGTCGAAATTGTTTGAGAGGCAGTGAGTCAGTACCAACTCTAAAGTACGGACGCACCTATCAAATGCTGTGTCGGATACGCATTGGATGCGAATATGAACGCGTGCCCGACGTAGTCAACACGGTCAAAATGCGGACAATTAAATTGGACAGGGTCAGGATGCGGTCAATATCGTCAGGGTGCAGATTTTGACTTTAAAAAAATATAAAAAAAACAAAATAATATAAAAAAAACTCAATTTTTTTTGTTTTTATTTTATTAAGACATATGATATGTTTTTAAATTTTGATTGGGAAATATTAAACTTAATTTGGTGACTATTTATCTTAAATCGTTTTAAATTTATGAATGTTGATACATTTAATTTAGTTTTTAATGTTCAATTTATATAAAATAAAATTATAAATATTAATTAATTTTGTGTCCTTCGCCACGTTCACGTCCTATTTTTTTTAGATATAACCGAGTTGTCGAGTCCGTGTCCGTGCAACATAAGTGACCAACGCCTGGTGTAGTGAACATAATCCCAGAATTTTGTTTAAAAACTTTGGTGGACAACTTCTCAAGTTGTCTGAGCCCTGAGGCCCAACATTTTTTTAATGAACTAAGGGGACACTGAGTTGCCTCAGGCCTAAATTGTACACAGAGGCCTGCCAGAGGTCCATAATAATCTAATTTTTTTTTCTTCCTTGACCTCTTTTAATAAATTGTGATTCGATATTTGTTTTTAGTCGTGGCATTTCTCTGATTAGATTTTATTGGAGTTGAGCAATCTATACAGCTGTAAATGTAACCAAGCCCACATAAATTTCGTTAGTAGGCTGATTATGTTTCATGTATAACATAAAGTGCACTAGTCACTACAATCGCTTTGTAGCCAAGTAGCTAGCAATCAGTCTTCCAGCCCAAGCAAAGCACATGAACACTTCATATTCAGCGCATATAGACTAGAATTTAATCAAATTGGATTGGAGGTGACTAAACCATTTCCTTATTCATCAAATTTTACACGTCATATCCAAAAAAAATAAAAACTATATATTATATACAAAAAGATGCCAAGATCACTTTTTTAAACCACATTTTCATGTTGACTAATTCCATCGGATGAATTGTGTTGATTAGACTGCAACTGCAAATAGGACTTCATTAACATTGACGATACACGGTCCAAGCGTCTGGATGATCCTATTTTATATTTACTTTGGACTAGCACCGAATTCGACGCCAAGGACGATGAAGATGAAGATGAAGAATCTCTTGCAGCGATATCCTTTTGTATCTTAATAGAGACATAAGAGCAATCAAAGGACATGGATCGCTTTAGTACTACCTCCTTAGACGTCAATCTCACCTCGTTAGGTAATGCAACTGAAGCACAATGACGAAGTAATCGATTCGATCCTGATTCATCTCGTACAAATGAATCGCTAACATCCTCATCATGGTCACTAGTACCACTATCATCTGCTACTGACTCCCCAAGTGGCCAAGAAATCTCTGAAGACACTAAAGGTGCAACAATTGGTGAACGACAAGTAGGACAACTAGAGTGCGAAAAGAACCATTCATCGATGCATTTGACATGAAAGGCATGTCGGCAATTAGGCAATAGACGAACAACTTCCCCTTCGTTGAATTCACCTAAACATACTGCACATTCGGTTTGATCCACCCGAAACAATCCTCCTTCCTCAGCTTTGTAAGCTAGAATTGGTATCGAATCTAGGACCTTTTCATCGACTCCTACTCCCATTACGCTTTGTTGGGCAGGCCGGGACATGGTGCCTTGTCGACGCACACAATATTTTGTCAAGATAATATTGTACAACAAAATTGCCAGAGCTGTAGAGACAATACCAACCATAGAAATCATTAAGGGTGTGAAGAGAAGTTGTGAAGGTTGTGATTGTGGTTCCTTATCTCCCATTTGGTCATATCACTGACAAGATCTTTTGTGCTATGGGATTGATTGTCAACTGTATGTAGTTTTATGAAAAACAGTAGAGGCCAAGGAATGGTTTGGTCAAATAGGTTTCATGAACTATTGCAATTGTATTAAATGGCAGTCTCTTGATGCCATTCGGTGGACGGTCGAAAATTAGGTACTGATTGATTCAATATTACATCTCTTGTCATATTATATAGTGGTGTTCGATCAGGTCACTTGTTATGAAAATCAAATAATGCAATGCAATCAACTAGAACATCAGCTCCTAGTTGAGTTGTCATGTTCTGGTGTTGGTTGCCTTTCCTTTGGAGTATGGGCTGATTTCGACCCCAGATCGAGTTAAAGATTGCGATGTGCACAAAAATGAATAAATAATGCAAACAAGTGAACAACCCAACCCTTGATTTTTTTTTTTTTTTTGGTAAAGAACCCTTGAATTTATTTGCCTTATTCTTTTCGATACCAAACTGAGTACATTAGTGACGTGGGTTTCTAAGTAAGTGTGGATGCTAATAAGAGAGGTGTTTTCAATGGATTTTGACATATGTGAAGACACAGACACATGGAAAAATCTGCATGATTCTGTTGTTTATGGTTGAAGATTGGGGTTGTAGTGAATAAGTATTGGACACGACAACTTAGTTAGGTATAGGAATTATCTAACTTAGCAACAAATTGATATAGAGCTTGTCTCTCATGTTGACTTTAGGAATCTCTACACTATATGATAGCCGGATTTTTAGGAGGAAAATTTATCAACCGATGTATTTGTAATCTATCTATTTTATAATTTTAGAACCACCTCTTTTAATTATTCTAATCAGCTCTCTCTTTTTTAAACAATTTATCAAAAACTCTCTCACTTTATTGAAATTAGAATTAGTTTCATATTATTTAAAATAATTTAGAAAATCTCATTTACATCATTTAAATTATATTCAATCCCTCCTAATGTTTTTATATTATTTTTTAGATTATAACTAGAATTGAAAAAATCATACTATCATAGAGATGTTAGAGCGACAGGTTTAAAGATTTGAAAAAACACCGATGCTAGCAGTTGAGCGGAATCCATAACAGTGAAGGTATGGGAGGATGGGCTGTACGTTTAGGAACTCCTACCCCCAGGCGCCAACAGGGTGACAAGTGAAGGTAATCAACACACTTCATAAGTTCATGGTGCAAGATTTAAACTAAACTTTGAAATTCACGCGTAATTTGTATTACAATGTAAAAACTAGTAGAGTACTGGTGAAGCACTCTCTTAAGTATGTAACACTGCTACCACTACTTTTGTGAATCTCTGGAGTTTGGTCTCCTGTTTCCGGTTTCGCCCAGAATTGCTGGTTGCTTCCATGGATAAGTCATCACTTGAATTGAATTCCAGCGAAAACCTTTTCCCTTTATTAGTACTACTACATATTGTTTTCTTCACTGGTTTTGGAGTAATCAGTGAACGTAACAACACTTTTAGAAAACTTTTCCCTTTACTAATACTACATATTGTTTACATCAATGATTTTGAAGTAATCAGCAAGGCGTAACGTCACTTGTATAATTAAATTTAAGTCATTCATTTACTTTGTTCTATCGCACCCTTGTGAAGTTGCGATCCTTGTCTTGGAAATCTTAGATCAAACTAAACTGTGGATTATACATGCTTAAAATACGAGAGAGTTATGTATTCAGACAGATAAATGTGACAAATTCAATTCCATATTCATTTATCCGTGGTAGGCTGGCAGCTAAGTAGCTAACTACAGATACGAGCAGCATGATTAATATCTCATAGACTTGAATTTAGGCTCATCTGTTATTCACTACTCAATTACTCATCCACCGGAACTATGTGTGCTTATCATTTGCCGGAAATCCTACTGAAACCATAGTCTATTCTAATTACAAGAAATTTGGCCCAACTCATGAACCCAGTTTTTTTTATTTTAATAACCCTTAAACACAAATTAAGTTGGCCCAGTCCATTATAATTTTATTAAATACCACTTTTACTCTTTCATGTGTTAGTATATAAATGAAATATGTTTTCAAAATTAGAAATCAACAACGTGCTCTGGTTTTAGGAAGATTTCAATTGATTACTTCTTCTTCCTCAATTGAAAAACGAGTGATTTCCTCAGCTGAAGGTTTCAATCCATAGCTTCTTCTTCTTGCCGTCTAAAAAAGTTTATTCAAACTTTGTATTTATAACTTATATGTTTATAGTAATTTGAAATCTTCTATTGATTTTGTTTTGAAATCATCTATTGTTTATAGCAATGATATTATATGTTGTAATGATGTCTAAAAATGTTAATTTTGATATTATGTTTAGTTTGTTCATATTTTAGATAAGATCTGTGATTTTGAGATATAATTTGTTTATAGGAATGATATAGTTTTTATATCATGTTTGTTTTGAAAACGCTGTTTTATGTACTTATCTTAATTGAATTTTAGGTTTTGATTTTGCTTTTTGCTATGAACAACCAATGTTCATACATATTTGTTGTATGAACAATCATTATTCATACACAAACAATAATGAACAATCAATGTTCATAGTTGTTGTAAATACATTTGATGATGCATATTTTACTATGATTTTGCAGTTTATGTGGATCATAGTGTGATTGGAGTTTTTTGTTACAATGACAGTAGTCTTTCCATTCGTATTGGGTTGGATTCTTCTATTGATGGTGTTGCACAAGAGTTACATGGAAAATGGCCTGATTTGGGATTAAAATGCTATAATATGTGTTTCAACCATGACGAGAATAATAACTTGATTGAATATGATGGGGAGTTGCATTCTTTGGCTTGTTATTGTTTTGCAAAGAAGATTGCAATTGTTGAGATCAGAGTGGTTGTTTGTGTGACTTCGTTGATTACCTAGTGGTTCTATTTCTGCCAGTTCATCAAGTTCTTCGGTTGGTGGTGGTGGTGTGGTTGTTATTCATAAACGTTATAAGTATGATTTTTGGGCAATAAACTTTGATGATGGTGTTGGGCAGCGATTTGCTTTAGGTGCGCCTGAGTTTCACTGTAAATTAATAGGGTATTCGATTGTCAGCGGTTACAAATATGAATTAATCAATAATGATGAGTTTAGAGTGACTGCGGTTTGTGAGAATAAGAATGAGGGAAACTGTGAATGGTGTATGCACTCTTGCGATACATATGGAAGTTTTGAAATTAAAAATATTAATCTCACACACACTTGTGGATTTGCATTTAAAGGCTACAATCATTCTCCTCTCACTTCTTCTATTGTAATAACTCATATTTTGGATTTTGCTAGAGATAAACCATCTTTGTCATTAGGAGATATTACTTTTTTTTATAGTCGTGAGTATGGCCTTAAGATTTCTAAACATATAAGTTATGCGGGTAAGAAGTTGGCATTAACAGAGTTGTATGGTGATGTTGCTTTATCCTATAATGAACTTTTGTGTACGAAAGAGTTGAAACGAAGAGATCCTGAGAATTGTGTTGATCTTCAGGTGAATAAAGAGAGTGGGAAGTTTGAGAGGGTGTTCGTTGCTTTTGAATCAAGTATTAATAGTTTTAAATACTGTCGAGCAATGATGCATTTAGATGGAACCTTCTTGAGATCAGAGTATAAAGAGTGTTTGTTGGCTGCTACTGCCAAAAATGGAGATCAAGGTGTTCCTTTATTTTTACTTGCATGTTTTATTGTTGAACATGTATTGTTCATATATATCTGCTTAAAGGTATGAACAATGATTGTCCATACCTCAATAGGTATGAACAATCATTGTTCATGTCTGTTGTGGATATAAACACTCATTGTTCATATATGTTTAAAGGAATGAACAATGAGTGTTCATACAGGTTTAAAGGTACGAACAGTGAGTAATCATACTCCAATAGGTATGAACAATCATTGTTCATATCTATTTTGGGTATGAACACGTATTGTTTATAACTTTTTAGTTATCTCATATTTGGTTATTTTCTATGGTTTTGTAGGATTATTCCCTCTTGTTGTTGGTGTTGTTGATATTAAAAATGAATCCAATTGGTTTTGGTTTCTCGATATGTTTAAGAAGGCTTTTGGGTTTTGACACTCGCTTCTTTTTGTGTGTAGATGGTGTATGGATGATGTAGATAGATGATGGTTGTTGAACAAATAGAAGCGTATCAAAACCTAATTATCCCTCAATAAGTAAAGGATGAGTAGGGTATCGTTCCACTTTTAAGTGTATGTTATGTGAAGGACATGACTGGAAAGGGGGTTTAAGGGATTAAAAACTATGATTATAGAGATTTATTAGATTCTAATGCTAAACTAAACTATTGGGAATTTATAAGAGAGGGAATTCAAGAGATTAGAATCCACCAATACTTTTAATCTATGACCTTCTGCTTCATGGTTGTTCTTACAAGTAGACTACAATTAGGCAATCGAGCAAGTGCCGACGCCCTCTTGGACCAAACATAGTTAACAATTAACTTTATTTAAGGTTGTTCCTATGTTTATGCTATTAATATCTTATTTCCTTTTATGTAAGCTCGGGCAGCCATTCAATGTATTGCCAAGAGTAACATTAAGGAGTACTTCCTAATAGGGCGGCTATTCAATGAATCACCACTTAAGGCAAACACAAAGAATACTTCCCCTAGGCAGCCACTCTCTGAGCTACCCTTTCTAAGGCAACACAAAGAATACTTCCCTAACTCTAAAGAACTATACTACTAGAAGAAAAGTAAAGAACACTAACATGATATTAATATTGCAAAATATAAACCCTATTCTATACTCCATCCCCTGGTGTGGGCAATGGAACTAATAACTAAAAACATAAATAACTAACCTGATTGAAGAACACCATGAACCAGAAGAATCATTAAACCTTAAGCACCGGCTTCATCTCCTCCCTTGAAGGAGAAGATTAGCCTTCCATATAGAAAGAAAAACACGAAGAACGAGAAGAAGAAGAGTCGAAGAACATAAGACTAGAAAGACTAATTTATTAAGACTCAGCTAGTTAAAACCAATCTTTTATTATTAATCTCTCTCTCTGCCTCAAGTTCTAGAGACAAGAATATAAGTGAATTGGCCAATTATATGAGGCACTTAGGTCCTCTATTTATAGAGGTTACAATGAGCTCTAGAAGCATTCCAAACCGTCATTTGTTTTCTAATACAAATAGACTTCTTTCAGAGTCCAACTTCGTCTCCAAAACTGAGAAGGAATTGGCTACAGTGTCGATTCATGCGTCTGGACGCACTATCTATGCGTCCCAGACTTGATCAATGCGTCTGGACGCTCGATCCATGCGTCCCAGACGCGTAAGCCTATTTTGTCTCTTTTGCTCTATCCTTTTATCCTCTTTTGCGGGCTTTGGTCCAAGCAACGAATCCTTTGGCCTTGGGCTTCCAAATAGGCTTTAAAATAGGTCCAAGTCGCATCTTTAATAGCTTCAATTCCTTGGCCTTCTCCATGATTGTCCACGAGCTTCCCATGTGATCCTTAATGCTCCGAATTGCTCTATTTTATCCCTTTTTCTCTAATATTCTACAAAACTCTCTTTTTCACCTGTAGAATCTTAAAACATAACTTACAAACACTATTAGTCCACTAAGATGGCTAAACAAGAGGCATAATCGAGGGTTAAATTGCACTTTTTGAGCACTTATCAAGTATGAGATAAAGTATACCTTTTTGAGTGATAGACATCATGGTTTGCTTGTGAATATTCCTCTTGTATTTCCTTGTTCATATCACAGTTTCTGCTTGTGACACATGGAGAACAACCTTAGAACAGCTTTGTCAAAGACATGTGGTGTTTCGAAAGTGTTGGTGGGCTTACTCAAGAAATGTGCTTATGCTTCCATGCATGAGGAGCTTCAGGAGCACGTGGCTGAATTGTTGAATATATGTGGAGATGCAGTAACTAATTTTCTATTTATGGCACCTTATGATAATTGGGCTAATGCATACTTTTGTGGCACCCAGTATGGTGAGATGTGCTATTCTTTGGCAGAGTGTTTCAATAGCTGGATAGACAAAGATCGTCATTTGCCCATCACAACTATGTTAGATGAAATTCGCATGAAGATGATGAAAATGGCATCAGACCGGAGGATGGAGTGCAAGAATTGGAAAACTATTTTTTTTCCTAAAATGGAAGTGAAATTGGCTGAGAGGATTGAGGAGGCTCGTTCTGTGACTATGGACAAGGTTAGATGAGCACGTGTTTCAAGTTGTTACAGAGAAGCATGAGTATCGGGTTGACTTGCTTAGTAGATATTGCACTTGTAACAATTGGGGGCATAGACGACTTTTCTTGCCAGCATACAATTGCGAGTATTTATTGCAAAGGGGATTCAGTGTATTCATACATTGAAGTTGCATTTCTCGCCATTTCGTTCAGCAACACGTACTCTCATGGCATCAATGCAATTAGCCGCAATGAGATCTGTTCGGATGTTTCTGAAGAAGTAGAAATTCTTCCACGAGATGTGAAGAGGGTTTCGGGTAAACCACGAGTTAAGAGGATTGAGAGCACGGGTGCTATGTTCAAAAAATGCCACAAAACCGACCGACACGATCGAAAGACTTGCTGTGAGAAAATTCCTGACATTGCTGATGTGGAATCTAGAGCAAGGGATGAGTTGGCTAGTGCAAGGGATGAGTTGCCTAGTGGTAGTGGTGATATGGTATTAAGGTTTTGGCAATTTTTTTTATGTGGGAAGCACTAGTGAGGCTGTTTGATTTTTTGAATGAAATATTTTTTGATTGAATGATAGATATTAATACAGTTTTCGAATCCATTTTTAAAGTCTCTTATGATTTCATTCATTTATTTAATTTTTATTGTGTTTTGCCGAGTTATTGCAGAGTTCATACATGGATAGGTATGAACAACCAATGTTCATACCTATTTAAGGTATGAGCAATCATTGTTCGATCATACATAGATAGGTATGAACAATCAATGTTCATACATGGTATGAACAATCAATATTAATATATCAATTCAAAGTTCAATGTTCATACATGGATATAACAATTGGTGGGTATGAACAATCAATGTTCATACCTATTTATGAACAATGAACTTTAATTGTTCATACATGGTGGGAATGAACAATCAATGTTCATACCTATTTAGGGTATGAACAATTTATTGTTTGGGAATGAAATAGTGAGAAACACAGTGATTGTTTGGGTATGAACAATAAGTGTTCATACCTATTTTGTGTATTAACAATGGATGTTCATACCCACCAAATTATGGGTATTACGTATCACATCCTAAACAAATGGTTGTGTGTCCACTTCAAATACAGTTCCAACTTCTCATTTTGTACATATTTTAAGTTGAAGCAAAAACAGCGCAAGAAAAGACAAAACTAACACTAAAACAGTAAAACCCTAGATTCCTTTTTAAACCAAAATTTTCTCCAAAATCAAAATCAAAATATATCAAAATGTCAAATTCTCTATTGCAAATGGACAAAAATTTGTGAAATACTGAAAATTGCAAGAATCCTAGGTATGAGAACGACATTTGTTGTGAAGAACACAAACAAGAAATATCAAATGTAAATGATATTGTTGAAGAACAAGGTGGAGGAGATGAGGAGGAGAAGAGAACAAAAGAAGGAGTTGTTGAGAGTGAAGATGACGAGAAAACAGATACCGATGATGATGGAAATGCAGAAGAAGATGAAGAAGAACAAGAACAAGAACAAGGAAAAGAAGAAGAAGAAGAAGAAGAACAACAACAACAACAACAAAGAAAAAGAACAAGCTAAGGGGAAGAAGAAGATTTAAATTTTTTTTTTTTTTTTTTTTTAATTCTTGATTTTATTTTTTGCAAGAAAGTGGTATGAACAATGAGTGTTCATACGTCTGTTTTTGCATGTTAGGATTTGAATATGTTAGGATTTGCACTATTGCATGAATAGGAAATAGGCATGAACATTCATTGTTCATACTCATATTAGACTATGAACATTTGTTGTTGCATGTAGTATAGCATGATAGTAAATATGTATGAATACTAATTTTTTATAACTTTGTTTTGCATGTTAGGATTTGAATGCTGGAAATCAAGAAGCACAACAACAAGAAGATGGAGGAGAAGAAGAAGATTTGGAGGTTCCATTAAAGGTACATTTACATTAGTGATTACTCATAACTCTGTATGAACAATAATTGTTCATAGTCTACTGGGTATGAACATTAATTGTTCATAATCCACTGGGTATGAGCAATAATTCTTCATAGTCCACTAGGTATGAACATTAATTGTTCATAGTTATGTAGGTATGAACATTGGTTGTTCACTATGAACAATTATTGTTCATAGTCCCTGGGTATGAACATTGATTTCATACCTTTACAATAACAAAACTATGTTTATACTTTGCATGTCTAACCTTCAATTATTTGCAGGACTTAATCCGAGGAAGGAAGAAAAATAATAGGGAGAAGAATAAGAAAGTCAATAAGTCCCCTGTGAGTAAAAGTGTGAGCAGAAGGTTATGTTTGAGATCTGACACACCAAACAAAAAATTATGTTTGAGATCTGCATCCAAAAAAAGGAAACTGAGCGCTGCCGCCAATCTAAAAAACTTAAGATAAAGAATATTAGGAAAGAGAAGTTGGTGGAAGAGAAAACTAGGAAAGGGAAGGTTGTGGTCAAGAGTACTAGGAAAGGGAAGGTGGTCGAAGAGAAGGAAGATGAGGAAGATGAGAAAGAGAATGTTAAAGGCAGCACAGTAGCACCTGTGCAGCTGCGAAGTACCTTCTCATACATGATAAGTTTGGTACAAAAACTCAAAGAAGTGGGAATTCTAAGAAAACATGTCGATTAAATGAAGAAGACACCTTTCTGGTTTATGTTTAATGTGTTATACAATAGTGGGATTGTTGAAGGAAACAAATTCAAGCCAAACAAAGAAATATTCTATCTCTTGGACAATTTCAAATCAATACCTGAGGAGGCATTTGAGATTGGTAAAAGAATGGTGAACCTAACTATAGAGGATGTTAGTCTCATGTTTGGGCCGCCTATCACAGAGACTTTGGTGCAGTTAAATAAGACTATTAGAGATGATGAAAAGAAAACCATCTTCATTAAAAAGTACTTTGGTGATGCCAACACCAGGTATTCCAAGTCTCATGTTGAAGATGGCATAATGAGGACTTTGGCAACCACTGATGAGCAATCTGCAATCGAAGATTTTGCAAGGCTGATGTCATTTTTCATGTTGGTTACATGTTTCTTCAGCAATGCCAATTATAGAGCATCATGGCCATTAATCAAGGTTGTTGACATCTTGGATACACTTAGAAATCTGTCTTTGCCAATTGCCATACACAAGGAGTTAATTGATGCTGCCATATAATACAAAGAAGCAAAAAAATAGACGATCAATGGATGCACTATAATGTTTTTGGTATATTTCTTTAACTCAATATCCTTAATTTATGGTTGTTTGTCTGTTTCTATAGCAATTTGTGGGTATGAGCAATCAATGTTCATACATGAATACCAATTGGTGGGTATGAACAATCAATGTTCATACATGGATATCTATTGGTGGGTATGAACAATCAATGTTCATACATGGATACCTATTGGTGGATATGAACAACCAATGTTCATAGCTATTGGTGGGTATGAACAACCAATGTTCATAGTTATTGGGGAGTATGAATAATCAATGTTCACACCTATTTAGAGTATGAATAATCAATGCACATATATGGATGTGAACAATCAATGTTCATACCTATATTGTGGGTATGAACACTTAATATTCATATCTATTATTAGGGTATGAACATTGATTGGTTTAATGTTTTGGTTTATTGGTGTGTGAACTAATATGGCTTTCGTCACATGCGATGCAGTTTTGGTTTTGTGAGCACTATGTAGTCATTAAGAAGGTAGAGAACCATGAAACCAAATTCCCGAGGTGTGCAAGGTGGAATTTGAAAACCTTGCTTGATGTGTTCTGAAAGACACCAATAACAGAAATAGCTACAAGTCAGATCATTGTTGATGTTGAAGCAGCAGCAGAGGCTGAAAAGACTTTACTTCGTGACATGTACAATGATTTAGTCACAAACAATGAAGTAACAGTCCAATCTACTGCAGAAGATATTGATGCATTGAAACTAGAGAACAAAGAACTGAAGGAGAAAGTCATCGAGCTTAAAAAGCAAATTCTGTATTCCATAAATAAAATTGAAAAGTTAAAGGAAAAGTTAAAGGAGTAACAAGAGAGGGATATGTCTGATGAGGTCGAATTGCAACCTTATGAAGTAACGGATGAAGTCTACCCACATAAAGAAGTACATCAGGGGCATCTTGATGAAGTCACGGATGCAATCCACCTGGCTGAAGTGCAGCAGGGGCATTATGATAAAGTCACAACTGAAGTCGCGGATGAAGTTCAGCAGAGGCAGTATGTCGCATAACCCTTTTGAAGGTCCATCATTTGATCTACGTCTTATCTTGTCACCTCCAGACAATGAGGGAGATAAAGATAAAGCTGAGGAGAAGGATGTTGGAGGTGAAAATAAAGATGAGGAGAAGGATGTTAAGGGAGCACAGAAACCTTGTTCAGTAGTAAGTGAGTGAAGGAAAATAAAGAAAGGAAAACTAAGATGATTGGCGAGGATTTCACTGGTGATGGGAGGAAAAAAAGAAAGAAATGTGACACTAGCAAACAAACTCTTGCTGAAGAGAAGGGATTTGTTGACACTAACAGTCATCCTCTGCTTGACCCTAAGACGTGTCCATAGTATGTGGGATTGGAAGAAAGCCATAGAGAAGTCATTGACACTTTCTTCAAAATTGCGGACAGTGGGTAAGTTTAGGATACCAAAAAATGATATTTTGATTAAATATCTTTGTTGACTAATGGTTGTTTTCTTATGGTTTTTGAAGAGCTGTCGCTTGGTCAAATGGAATTTTATAAGTTCAAGGTGTTTTAGTTGAAGATCTTCTCTTTGATAGAGAAATTGATCACCAGGTAAATTATATTCATACCACAATTGAACTATGAACAATGATTGTTTATAGTCGTGAGCTATGAACATTCTTTGTTCATACCACAATTGGACTATAAACAATGATTGTTCATAGTCTTTAGCTATGAACATTCTTTGTTCATACCACAATTGGACTATGAACAATGATTGTTCATAGTCTTTAGCTATGAACACTCATTGTTCATACCCACAATTGGACTATGAACAATGATTGTTCATAGTCCTAGGCTTTTTATGTGATGCCAATTTAAAAAAAATATCCATTCAACAGTTCATCGACTGGTGGTCGATAGAACTTCAACAGAAGAAGACTGGAAAAGCAGAGACTTGTCTAATCTCTGCAAATACTAAGGTGAATATTTTATTACAACAAAATACTATTTCATCTATTATTCTTGTCACATTCTTATTATTTAACACAATTGTTGACACAGAGAATGATGGAAGAATGGGGATTGGGAACGATATTGAAGAGCATCGACTTCTCTTCAAAATTCATAGCGATTCCAATTCATTCTAACAGACATTGGACTCTGCTTGTGTTGAAGTTAGTGGAAGGACAACAAGCTAAATGGTATCACTTCAACTCCCTAAGCCAGACAAAAAAATCGTTGCAAGTTTCAAAAGAACTTGTGAGTTCGACACTAAACACTTAAATTACATAAAAAATTATATGTTGAAATATAAATTAATAACTTCTTGTAATTTTGCAGAAGAAGGGATTAGTTGAGTCAATAAACAATCTTGTCAGGAAGGACGAATTGAAAATGCAGCTTCTCAGTAATAAAGGAAGAATAATTTCTCAAAAATGTCCGCAGCAAATAAATAGGTAATTATTTTCATAACCCAATAGGTACTCCTATGTTACAGTCTGAACTATGATGTTCATACCCCAATAGGTATGAACAATGACTTTTCATGCATTAGATAGCTATGAACAATCATAGTTCATACCTATAGGAACTATGAACAATATTTGTTTATACTCTAATAGGTATGAATACAATGATTCCTCATATTTTAGCACTGATTGTGCATTCTCTAAAGGGTCCGGTTCTAGGGACTCAGGAATTTTTGACTCAATTTGCTAGCCACTAGATCTTCTGAATCTAACGGATCTAATTAAAGTTGTCTACCACATTTATTTACTCTTTTAAAATGATGTCATGTAGGACCAATAGAAATAAAGTTACATGTTTTTCCTCCTATGCCCCATTCTCTAACTTCTCCTATAAGTTTTGTTGTGAGACTCTTCTTCTTCTCCAACCAACACTGATGAAAGGGAAAATGCTAGTTTTACCTACGAATAAGCGATGAAACTCAAATGTAAGTAAAACTAGAACTATCTTCTTGCTTATATATCAAAGTTATCTACTCTCTTTACCAATGCAATACGTTTAGAGTAGAGAATTCGTTCCACTCCTAGCTCATTTAGAATGTAACGTTTTCTAGTTCGTGTAAGCTAACAAAGTCGTGAGAGTAATGGAATTGAAATTAATTACGATGGTAAATCAACAATCAAGATGATATAAATCAAACTACGGAAATACTAACTTGACAATATAGGGAGAAATTAGGGGGATTTGATTCCACCTTAATTTGACTTAATAAACTAACGAAGAATTGTCGTAATCCGAATTGCTATGTTTTCGCATAACAATTGGGTCTATCTAATCCCTAATCGTTCATGGTAATCTCTACCAACTAACAATCAACATGTGAAGCAATCAAACCCATTGTCATGGAGAACTAATTACTTTCTAGAATGTAATAGATTACTATGACCGTTTCTATGCTAATTGAAATCAATTTTCATCAAGGCTTCCTCAAACCCCTCTAATGGAGATTTTAGCCTTAAATCATTACACTATCATTTCTAACACAAGAACAAATAGAACAAGTCATTATTGAATAAGCAATAAACTTTATTAATATAATTGAACAAGAGTAAAATAATTCGAAATGAATTAAATCTGAATCTAAAACTAAGATTATGAATAACTAATTATCAATTTAAGACAAACTAAATGAAATGAACTGAGTAATGGATTCTAAAAACTAAATTTATTGTTCTAACTAATTTATTGATAATTCACTAGATAAACAATAAGTTATTGATTCTACAAACTAATTTCTTATTCTAAAAAACTAAATCTATGAAAAATAACTAGATAAAAACTAACTATTGGATTCTTGACTAAGTAAAAACTAAGTTGCTTAAGAGCTAAGTCTTTGTCTCTCCTATGGAGGAGACCAGATCCACAATTTTGTGCATGGACTGAGGAGCCATGTTTTGGGCTGGAAAATCGAGCCCAAAATCTCATTACTTCAGTCCACAAAGGGGTTTTCAGCTGGAAATGACTTCAACAGCCTTTTCATCCATTTTTGCTCTTCTTATTGGGTCAAGGCTTGGACCATTAGAAATCTCGTTCCGAGCCGATCGTTTTTGCATAAGGTAGGCCCAATTCCGATGTCTGAGTCCAAAGATACGGCCTTCGGAAGTTCTACTGACTTTTGTACGCTATTTCTGCCCGCGTTGACTTTGACTTTTTAGCTTTGACCGGGCTTTAAAAAGGCTTTTTCTCCTTGAATCTTGGCCTTTAATCATAGAACTTCTTCACAACCAACCTTTGCTCCTTTATCTTGCAAAAGGGACGCATTTCTGCACATATTCGACTCCAATGCCTAAAATACATAAGAACACGATAACAATACTAACTCTTACTTATTAATCACATAATTGGTCAAACAATAATATTGTTAAGGGGTTAGAACTACAGTTTTGGGCTCTTATCAAACCACCCCCAAATAACATTTTGCTTGTCCTCAAGCAAATATGAGAAATTAGAATAAGTGACCAAAAATGGAGTTCTAACTAATCTCGTTTCGCCGAGTGCAATTGCATTGACCATATGCAACAAGGCCTTAAACCATTAGGAATTCCCTAGTGGACGAGTTATAGCCTCGTGAGAGTTTTCCAGTGAAGGTACTCACAAACTTCATCTATACTACAATAACTACGAAATAAAACTATTGTTTCCTTATTTATTCTCAATATCTATCCATCTCACTAGCAATGAATACAGAATAATTAAGTCGAAACCTAAGATAATATATGCATAATAATCAATCATCTACGAATAAACATATATACAATGAGTAATGCTATGTAATACACTAACAAGTCCGTTTCTGAAACTTTGGAATAGCGTCTTTAAGTAGGTCCTCACATAAATGTCAAGACAAAAACACTTTGATTTTTCCGCTCAAATTTTGCTACTCTAGTGTGCAATGGGCACACTTTACCTTACAATCTCAATGACACACAAGGAATTTGAAGTCGATCAAACACATTTGCCACTTACTATCATACTAACATATTCCTAATTGAGCTAGAGGTCTTTATTAGGTGTTGTGGAGATTAGGTGATGGTTTAAGAATGAAGGAAATAGATATTCAAAAAGAACCAGTCTGAGATAATAGAGTCTTCATATTATATAATTAGAGAAAACCTTGTTCTTACTTTGCTTTTACACCTTGTTTCCATCCTTAGCCATTTTTTCTTTTTCTTTGGCTTTTGACTCCCTTGATTCTGTTTTTGGAGTTCTAACTCTATTTTTTTTTATTTTTATTTGGATGAAAACTTTCTTTTCTTATTTGAAGCAACTAACAAATTCTTGATTTCAAAGGTCTTTCTCTTTTCTATTCTTCATCTTTATTTTCAGACTCATTCAAAGAATGGGTAGGCTTATTTTTATTTTTATTTTGTTTTGTAAAAGGGTAAAGGATTTGGTGCCCTTCGAGAGACCGTAAGGTCTTGTTTTCCTTCCTTTTTATTAGTGCACATGAAAGGGAAAGCCTAACAGAGACTACCCACACGGTGATCCAGTTGCGAGGAGATGAACCTGAGCCTCTTTTTCCAAGAATTCATGAGCCGCTCGGAAAAAGCCTTCCATTTCCGTCAAATGACCCGGCCTCCCCTGGCTCTTCCACCGTCCGGGCTCCCTTTCCTCCCTATGCTATGCTCCCCCGGCGCATGCCTACCACACTTCGCGCCTGCGGCGTTTTCGCCAGACGGTCTTTGCCAGTAGTGCCATCCTCCCCACTGGCTGTATGGGCGGGTTGTCCCTCGCTAGAAGAAATCCTCCTAATCAATAAATGAATCATGCCTTACCGGCCCAATTCTTTATGTCATGAATCAGGTTTATGAAAGGCTGAAGAAAGGCTCAGAGGGGCGACTAGCGAAAATAATTTCATATAGGTTTGAGTTTCTGGCTATATCGATCCAAAGAGAGCCTAAATTCTCACTTAGGATATGGTATAGTGATCAAGCAAGTGGACGTGTGATTTCTCTATTCGGAATTCACTTATCCTTTGTGTCATTTCTAAAATATTTCATTCATATAAAGCTTTAAGCTATATTCTCACAGGATTTGTAGAATAAGTATACTAGCCTAGATTTCAGAAACTTACTATCAATACAAATATAGATACTTATGCAATATATTTATAGAAAGATGCAAAGATTATTACCAACATATTAACCTAAGTTTCTAAAACTATTCTAATGCAACCGCTAAAGTGAAACTTCTAGATTATTAAGAGCATAGAAATAAAACAATACCAATATTCCTAAGTGTATAGCATAAACTTTTTATTTATATTTTTGAAATTTTGAAATTTTTACTAGAAAACAAGTGCATTTTATACATATTTATATCCTAACAGATGCCTTAAATTACGCGTATTTCTATGCCACCCCCAAACAAAAAGCATGCTTTGTCTTTAAAGTATTGAAATAAAAAGGGTAGAAAAATACCGTGGAAATGCGTGAAATTTTGGAACATCTATAAAACAAAGTTAAAACATACTAATATAGATAAATAAAAACAGACATAACTTTATATGAGTTCCACCCGTTATGGGGTTACAAGAAGTAATTTGCTTGGGACATAAGCAGACACTAACTGAAACTAAAAACTTACCTTATCTCCAGTGTTTAAACGTCATCATCCTCCTCTTCATAGGAGTGAGGTTCTTTTGCGTCCTGCCACGCTATGATAACTTGCCAAGCCTTTCGCCGTGTATCATCAACCCGTGCTAACATATCAAGTGTTACTCGGTCTAATGGGGTGTAAGGAGCAACCAAATGAGGTTGCACCTACCCTCCCGGCCAAGTCATAACTCAAAATGAACGAACAATGCAATTGGTGGATTTCATGATTTCAACCCCAACCCAATCCGTGAACTGGGTACAAAATTCAGGTAAACAACCGCGCATGATGCGGCAAACCAAAACAGGCATAAGAAGATACTTATGCCTTATGCTATTGGCTCTCTCTAGACTAGCCACTAAAACTCTCGGAATGTCGTATAAGAAACATCCCTCGGCTAAAGCAAGGAAAACGTCACCAGCTATATTATTTGCAGAAGTAAACCGCCAGTCCCCTAAAATATTCATCAGGATAAATAACATGGTGGTGCCTACGTTCAGGGACAGTCTACCAAGGGCTATATTATATTGCCCTTGGTCCATTACACGAAACACCCCTCCCCCCATAATACTCGTGAAAATACACATAGTTATAGAGGTATGCATTATTAGTCATATAGCCCCACGTGTTTGTAAGATCAGGTAAAGGCATTCCCACAACCAACGCTACCAAAGACTTACTGAATTCCATTGCCGTGTCATTAACTACGACGGAGAATTTTGTTCTCCATCATGTTGACAAAAGAATTTAGCATTATTATAGAAATATGCAGTAAGTTGAGGTGAATACAAGTCATCAGGACTTACCAGTAGATGTCGCCATCCTAACTGCACGATCCTGTCGTGGAACCATCCTTCATAGGTCTCTCTTCCTAACAAGTCCTCGAAAGACTGCTCTGGTATGATTATAGGAGATGTCATCACAATAAACACACTCTAGAACTACTACAAACAACCTTGGAACAACTCACCAAAAATAAAAAATTTCAGTGGCTACGAAGGTCAAGGCGCGGGGTGCACTCCAAATTGGCCTTGGTGGGGCGCAGGGTGTGCTCTGGTCTTTCTCGAGGTCCAGAGAAGACAGCGCGGGGTACGCTCTAAATTGGCCTTGGTAAGGCGTAGGGTGCGCTCTGGTCTTGCTAGAGTTCTAGATAAGACAGCGCAGGGTGCGCTTAGGACTAATGTGTGTAGGGCGCAGGGCGCGCTCCGTGTACTCTGAGCAGGATGAAATGAAAAACAAAAGAAAAGATTTAGAGGTTCAAGGTGAGAGTGCAAGGTGAGTGTAGAGTGAATCAAGTATATATAGGCTTTTAGTTTCTAAAACGAATATCAACAAGTTGCCAAAAAATTTTAAGGCAATTGCCGGAAACAAAATATTCTAAAACCAAAACGGAAACAAGTTAGGTGCATATTCCGAATATAAACCAATAACTTTTTGGTTAAATTCAAAATAGCAACTTCCTAATTCTATTCATTGAAATTACATTCTACGACAATATCTAATCTTAGCCACACCAATATCGGCAACATTCTTAAACACTCATATTTCCACAGTTTGCAAATTAACATCTAAAATGGTAGATAAGATCAAAGCAATGCAAAAAATAATAATACCACCCCCAAACAATTTGGGAATGTGGATTTACGTAAAAATCATCGCATGCTTAGACAAAAACCAAATTAAATTAAAATAGAATTTCAAATAACAATTAACTACATAATTCAAATTTAATTACTAAATTTAACAACTCAATATCCAATCTACTAAAAACAATAAAAACAACATCAAAACAACAAATTTCCTAAACCACTAGCCACGAGATGAAGATAGGCCCTGAGATGAAGATGGGCCCGCATCATCCGTCCTTCGGCGATGACGCTTGATAAAACATAAAATGAATAGTTTACCTACGAAATGAACGATAAAACTCAAAACGTAAGTAAACTAAAACTATCTTATGTGCCTATATTTATCAAAGATTCTACTCTCAATCCTATGAGATATAGTGGAGTAGAGTGATTCGCTCCACTCCTAGTCCTTCCAGATGCTATGTTCTCGCGTGTAAGTACTCTACTTAAAGTCAATGAGAGATTTACGAATGAGGCAACTAGACTACGATGCAACTACCCACGAAATGCAACTAGTCGACGATGGGAATAACTAAGGGAATGCTACGTTGATTCTATGATAAGGAGTTAGAGGGGGATTGATTCTACCTTAACTCGACTTAATCCTATTAACGACGAATCGTCGTAATCCGAATTGAAGTGCTTCGCAGAACGATTGGTTCTTCCTAATCCCTAATTACACATGGCATTCCTACCAATTCATAACTAGCATGTGAACGATTAAACCCATTCTCATGGTGAACTAATCGTTTCTAGAGTGGAAAGGAAATTACGACGATTCTACGATATTTGGAATCAAGCTTTCATCAAGGCTTCTCAACCCCCTCTAATGGAGGTTTAGCCGAGAATCATTACGCAATCATTTCGATTACATTTAAACTAAACATGATATAAAGAATTGAAATTTACTTAATTCAACAATAATGAAATCTAATTTAATGACTCAAATGAAATAAAGACAGGAATTGAAATTAGATCTAGGAATGGAAATGACAAAATCGAAATTGATAAAAAAAAAATACTACTTTATTGATCTAATCAAAATGAATAACAAGATTCAAAGGTTTAATCTAATACAATAATTGAAATGGAACTAAACTTAATTAATCTACATGAAAAACTAGATCTAGAATTCATTAATGGAGGCTAACTAATCTAATCTATTTCTAGGTCTAACTATCTACTATTCTTTACCTAATTTTTCTACCATTAACAAAGAGCTAAGCTTTTGTTTTTATACATTCAGATCCAAAAATCGTGCATGGGCTTGGAGCCATGTTTTGGGCCAGAGAATCAGGCCCAAAACCCAATTCTTTCAGTCCAAAAAGGCCTCTTCAGCTGCAGTTGGCTTCAACAGACTTTCCGTCTACTTCTGCTCCTCTGATTGGGTCAAGGCTTAGACCATTGGAAAGATCTTTCCTGAGCCGGTCGTTTTGACATAAGGTAGCCCCATTCCGAGGTCTGAGTCCAAAGATATGTCCTTCGGAAGTTCTGGCCGACTTTGTGTCTTTGTTCGCCCGGCAGCGTCGACTTTTCACTTTTGACCGGGCTTTTAGAAATGCTTTGTCTTCTCCGAAACTTGGCCTTTAATCACGGAACTCCTTAGTAACCGACCTTTGCTCCTTTATCTCGCTAAAGTGGCATATTTCTGCACATAATGGACTTTGAAACCTGAAATGCATAAAAACACGTAATCAGTGTTAACTCTTAATTATTACTCACATAATTGGTCTAAAAGTATGACTGTTAAAGGGTTAAAACTACAGTTTTGGGCTCTTATCAACGCTCATGCCTCACAGACTCCTCTGAGGAAGAACCCCCCATAGGTGGCATGTGTTCTAGAATTTCCACTCGGAACCGGCACTGTGCCTCCATAAATGCCCTTATCTCTTCTCAATGCTCTTCCTAGCGCTGGCATTCATCTCCACAGTCTTTTGCAGGTTCACATTTTCATCATGAATGGCAACCTGCCCATTTCGCAAGTCTTCACAAATATGGTTCAGGGAACGCAAACCACGATGCAGCACTGACATGCGTTCCATATCAGAATTACAATTCTCCAAGGCATTGGCAGCAAAACATGTCGTGTCCTCCTCCTCATCATCCGAATCACCCTCTTCCACAGCCCTTTCTTCAGGCAACCTCCAAACCTTCTGAATACAGTCCGTATAAGTAATTACATTTGCATGCAACTTCAACATAGTCTGCTCAGTTCTTGGTTTCTCACCCAAAGACAACATTATCTTCGTAATTAAAGTAGGAAAGGGTGCGGTAGTTACTCCAACTCCTCTAATCATATTTAACACGAAGTCGACGATACAAAAATCATACCTATGTTCCTGTAATACCCAGAGTACATGCAGACAGTTCAGACCGATGTCACTGAACTTCTCTTTCCTAATCACATTCTGACCAACCCACTGAGCTACAGCCAGCTGGTTGGTCCTCAGAGACGATTGTCGGATGCAATGCGATTTCGCATTGTACCGTCCCTCCAAAACAGTGTCTTTCATCAACGCCTCTACTTCCATGGGATTCCTACACGATGGCTACAAGCTGGCGTTTTGGCATAATGCCCAGAATATGAGTCATCTTTGAAGCATGCACTTCTCTCCTCGCACCATTTGACTTCACAAAATCTTCCTCCCCTCGATTTTCCGCTTCTTATAAAAATTTAAAACCAAATCCTCATGGTAAAAATCATCCTCCGTATACCACAACCATTGCCAATCCCTACGTTTCATCTCGTCATCGTAAAACGGCGCAAACTGTTCCTTTTTGAATACTTGTTCCGGAAGGATTTTGCATTTTTAGGCCATTGAGTATTGGAATTCGAAATGTGGGTTTGAATAAGGTGGGGGAGAGGTGTTGAAACTAGATATCAAACTTTGGTTTTGAATGGTCGTTTGATTTTTTTTTTTTTGTTTTTGAACTGTTGGAGAGAGAATGAACTGGAGGGGGTGAAATTCGGTGTGGGTGGGTTGTTTTGAGGTGGTTAAAATCGGTGGTGGTATTTTTTTTTTTAAGTGGAAATTTTATTGATACTGATGAGAAATTTTACAATTAATTAGGACAAGCGTGCAACAAGCTGCACCGCAAGTCCTTTATGAATAGCAAATCCTATTCTTCTAAAAACAAACTCGTTAGAACCTGCTGTCATAACGTTACTGTCCATAACTTTCTGAAGTCTCTTGAGAAGCTCAACAGCCTGTTGTTCCAAGAAACCGAAAGTGTCGAAACTAAATAGAATGAAACAATGCTGGTTAGCCATGCAAGCTTCCTCATGTTTCTCCATCTTCCCTATCGCTACTCTCTTAGTTGTTTCTCCCACCTCAAAGACTCCATTCCCAAGCCCTACCCACGGAGAGGCGCTAGTTACATCAACACATGCATGTCTCCCCTCAGACCAATTGTCTATCAATACATCTACAGAGGCATGAGGAGGAAGAAGAATGCGATGCGTTCTTGGGTTTTACTATTGACTTGGGCCCAAGCCCAAACAAATTCGGAAATAACCATTTTGTCCCTATGCGCGCAAAATTAAAAATGAAATTCTCGACTCGTTACCGGTCCGATTTTTGCGAATGAGATATGAAAACGATCAAGAGAGAATTTCCAATCCAATGATCCATAAAACATCATATTCTAACCGTGGTTGACATATAAAAAGGTGGAAAATGCCACGAAGTGCATGAATGACGTAAGTTATGCGAACAAATGAAATCTAAATTCATAGGTAATGTCAACCCGAATCAAAATATGATTAAACGGCATAAGCAACAAAAATGGAAAGATTAACAATTAAGGATGGAAATACCAACACCCTACCCCCAAACAAATTTTATAGAACAGAGTTTAGAAAATTTGTTTTAAACGTGGGTCTTTTAAAGTCAGATTCCTTAGAGTTCCTAAATTACTATTTTTATGGTTTTGATATTTTTATGAACACAATAAGCAGTAAAAACGTAAATCACTCCATAGATAAACATGACTCAAAAACCGAGAAAATATGCGAAAGTGGAAAGCGTGAATTACATTAAATATGGACTTAGGATATGGTACTTACAGCCACAAACTCCATAGGGAGGGCCCGGTTACCTGAATGGTGCACTTACCAATGTATGGAAGTGAAAGGAAGTACACCAAACAACAAAGGTTAGTCCTCATAGACAGGGTCCTATAAAAGGACTTTCTCCACATCAGGGGACATTAACTCGTGAAAATGTTTTAACCGTTGGCGATTGACTTGAAAGGTATTGTTGTCCTTGGGATTTACCAAGGTGATTGCCCCGTAAAGGATGACTTCAGTAACCAGAAAAGGACCAGACCAACGGGTTTTTAATTTCCCGGGAAAAATATGCAAACATGAGTTGTAAAGCAAGACTTTTTGACCAACCACAAACTCTTTGCGCAAGATTTGCTTATCATGAACACGTTTCATGTTAGCTTTATAATCCTTCACGAGATCGTAAGAATCGCTACAGATTTCTCAAGCTCATTCAATTGCAACTTGCGCTTAACACCCGCCTCATCAAAATTCAAGTTAAGGCTTTTTATAGCCCACATAGCACGGTGCTCCAATTCAACGAGCAAATGACAAGGTTTCTCAAATACAAGTCTGAAGGGAGACATAACTATAAGAGTTTTAAAAGCAGTCCTATACGTCCATAAGGCATCAGTTAGACGCTTAGACCAATCATTCTTATCAGGATTTACAATTGTTTCTAAGATTTTTTTGATTTCCCTATTAGAAACTTCTACTTGGCCGCTAGTTTGTGGATGATAAGGAGTTGCCACCTTATGTGTAACTCCATACTTTTTGACTAGAGACACAATAACTCTATTGCAAAAATATGTTCCACCATCACTAATGATGGCTTTAGGAATGCCAAACCGACAGAAAATGTATTACTTAACAAAAAATACAACTGTCTTATGGTCATTGCTATGGCAAGCCATGGCCTCTATCCATTTAGACACGTAGTCCACGTCAACTAGAATATATATAAAACCGTGGGAAACAGGAAAAGGACTCATGAAATCAGTGCCCCATTGATAAACATAAAATTGAATAGCTTACCTACGAAATGACGATGAACTCAAAACGTAAGTAAACTAAAACTATTTATGATGCTATATGTTATCAAAGTTTCCTACTCTCGATTCTATCGCAATAGAGTGGAGTAACAAATTCGTTCCACTCCTAGTGCTCTAGCATGTAATTGTTTTCTAATCTAATTAATCAGTCTTAAGTCAATGAGAGATTTACGAAGGTGATATACTACGATACTTACTGAATTTGATTACTTGAATTTAACTACGAATGCTATGGAAATATGATTGTGCTTGAATCTAGATAAAGGATTAGAGGGGAATTGAATCTACCTTGAATCCAACTTAATAGCCTAACATAGATTCTTGTATCTCGATTCTTACGTTCTTACGGCAAGAAATTCGAGTTCTAATCCCTAGTGTTCATGGCATTTCTACCGAGTACTAACTAGCATGTGAGGTCGTCCACCCATTCTCACGGCGAATCACGACCTTCTAGATTGGAATAGATTCTACAATACTTCTACACTATACCACCAAGTTTTCATCAAGGCTTCATCAACCCCTCTAATGGAGGTTTTAGCCTTGAATCATTCCGCAATCATTCCCATATGAATCTAAACTAAACATATTATCAAGATTCGAAATTTACTAATCTAAACTAAACAATGATTAAATTCTAATTAACAACTAAGAGATGGTAACCAACAATAATTAAAACTAGATCTAATAGATTGAAATATCATAATTCCAAATTGATAAAATAACTATTTTATTTATCTAATCAATCAAGAACAATGATTCAAAGACTTAATCTAAAACAAGAATTGAAAATGGAACTAAAGCTTAATTTAATTAATGAAAACCGATCTAGAATTATCTATATTATTTTAAGTCTAACTAGCTACCATTAACAAAGAGCTAAGCTTTGGTTTTTATATGTTCAGATCCAAAAATCGTGCATGGGCTTGGATCCATGTTTCGGGCCAAAGAATCAGGCCCAAAACCCAATTCTTTCAGTCCAAAAGGGCCTCTTCAGCTGTAGTTGGCATCCACAGACTTTTCGTCCACTTCTGCTTCTCTGATTGGATCAGGGCTTAGACCATTGGAAAGCTTTTTCCGAGCCGGTCATTTTGACATAAGGTAGGCCCAATTCTGATGTCTGAGTCCAAAGCTACGGCTTTCGGAAGTTCTGCAGACTTGTGTGCTGTTTCAGCCCGCGTCGACTTTTCAGCTTTTGACCGGGCTTTAGTAAGGCTTTGTCTTCTTGAATCTTGGCCTTTAATCACGGAACTCCTTAGTGATCGACCTTAGCTCCTTTATCTCGCTAAAGAGGCATATTTCTGCACATAATGGACTTTGAAACCTGAAATGCATAAAAACACGTAATCAGTGTTAACTTTTAATTATTACTCACATAATTGGTTAAGAAGTATGACTGTTAAAGGGTTAAAACTACAGTTTTGGGCTCTTATCAAACCACCCCCAAACAGCATTTTGTTTGTCCTCAAGCAAAGATGAGAAATTAGAATAAGTGACCAAAAATAGAGTTCTATCTACTCTCGTTTCGCTGAGTGCAATTGCATTGACCATATGCAACAAGGCGCTTTAAACCACTAGGAATTCCCTAGTGGACGAAGAGTTATAGCCTCGGAGAGTTTTCCGTTGAAGGTACTCACAAACTTCAACTATACTACAACGACTAAGAAATAAAACTATTGTTTCCTCATTCATGTCTCAACTATCTATACATCTCACTAGCAATTGAATAAGAATAACCAAGTCAACAACCTAAACTAATATATGCATAATAATCAATCATCTATGATACAAATATATATACTATGAGTAATACTATGAAATGCCTAGCAGGTTCGTTTCTGAAAACTCGGAATAGCATCCTTAAGTAGGTCCTCACATAAATGTCAAGATAAAAACCACTCTGATTTTTCCGTTCAAGTTTCACTACTCCAGTGTGCAGTGGGCACACTTTACCTTACAATCTCAATGACAAACAAGGAAGCCGGAGTCGATCAAACACATCTGCCACTTACTATCACACTAACCTATTCCTAATTGAGCTAGAGGTCTTTATTAGGTGTCATGGGATTAGGAGATGGTTTAAGAAGGAAGGAAATGGATATTCAAAAGGACAAGTCCGAGATAATAGAGTCTTCATATTATGTAACTTAGAGAAAACCTTGTTATTTTTTTTGCTTCTATACTTTGTTTCCATCCTTAGCCATATTTTTTTTTCTTTTCTTTGGCTTTTGACATTTTATTCTATTTTTTGGAGTTTTTATTTATTTCTATTTTTTTTTTCTTTTCTTTGGATGGAAACTTCTTTTCTTTTTCAAGCAACTTACTAATTTTTTTTTTACAGGTTTTTCTCTTCTTCTTTCTTCACTCATTCTATTCTCGGACTTATTCTAGATTGGGTAAGTTGATTTTTTTTTTATTTTGTTTTGTTTTTGTAATGGGTAAAGGAATTGTGGGTTATGAAAGGCTAAAGAAGGGCTCGAGGGGCTTAATTAGCGGAAACTAATTCATAGGTTTGAATTTCTGGCTATATCGATCCAAAGAGGGCCTAAATTCTCGCCGGGATATGGCATAGTGATCAAGCAAGTGGACGTGTGATTTCTCTATCCGATTTTACTTCTCCCTTGTGTCATTTCTCAAATGTTTCGCTCATATAAGGCTTTAGGCTATATTCTCAGGATTTGTAGAATAAGTACTCTAGCCTAGATTTTAAACTTCATCGCTAACACTCATAGATACTCATGTAATATATTTATAGATAGATGCAAAGATTATTACAGATTAACCTAAGTTTCTAACAATTATTCTGATGCAAAAGCTATGTGAGACTTCTAGATTGTTAAGAGCATAGAGAAAGAAAACAATACCAATATTCTTAAGTGTATAGCATAAACTTATTTATTTATTTTTTTGAAAAATTTTGAAATTTTAACTAGAAAACAAATGCATATTATACATATCTATATCCTAACAGAGGCCTTAATTACACGTGTTTCTATGCCCCCCCCCCCCCCCCAAACAAGAAGCATGCTTTGTCCTCAAAGCATTTAAATAAATAGGGTAGAGAAATACCATGGAAACGTGTGAAATTCTGGGAAATCTGCAAAACAAGGTTAGAACATACTAATAAAGGAAATCAAACTGACGCAACTCTATAAGAGTTCCACCCATTATGGGGTGGTTAACAGGATTAAATTGCTTAGGACATAAGCAGACACTAACAAAACTACAAACTTACCTTATCTCCCGCTTAAGCATCCTCCTCCTCGTTAACGAGACGAGGTTCCTTCGCATCCTGCCAGTCCATTATAATTTGCCAAGCTTGTCGCCATTTATCATCGACTAATGCTAACCTGTTAAGTGTTATCATGTCTGATGGGATGTACGGGGCAACCAAATGAGGCTGCACCTGCCATCCCGACTAAGTCATTATTCGCAATGAGCGAACCACCCAATTGGTGGGTCTCATGACTTCAACCCTTTTCCAATCTGTGAAACGTGCACATAATTTAGGTAAACAACTACGCATGATGTGGCTTACCAAAATAGGCATAAGAAGATACTGATGCCTCATGCTTTGGGCTCTCTTAAGACTAGCTTACTAAAACTCGGGGATGTCATATCGGGCGACGCCCCTCGCCTAAAGCGAGGAAAAATGTCACCAAAGAATACCGCTTTTGCGTAAATGAACCTCTATTCCCAAAAATATTCATCGGGATGAATAACATGGTGGTGCCTACGTTTAGGAAAAGGCTACCAAGGGCAATGCTATATCGCCCCTGGTCCATTACTCGAAATACCCCTCCCCCATAATACTCATGGAAATATGTATAATCATACAGGTATGCATTATCGGTCATATATGCCCATGTGTGAACAGGATCATGTAATGGTAACCCATTAACTAAAGCGACCACATTTGTATTGAATTTATGTGTCGTGTCATCGACTACGACGGAGAATAATTGTTCTCCATCCTGATTATAATAGAATTTAACGTGGTCGTAGAAATAAGTAGTAAGTTGTGGTGAATATGAATCGTCATCACTTACCAGTAGATGACGCCATCCTAACTGCAGGATCCTGTGTCTGAACCAATGTCCATAGGTCTGGGTGCCGAACACATCTTCGAAAGACTGTTCAGGTATGACTATAGGAGATGTCATCCGAACTACTCTTTGAACAGTTCCACCAAAATCCTGGAATGACCCTCTGAAAATTTGAAATATCCGCTCACAGGAAGGAAGGCGCTGGCGCTTCGTGTAGAGGCGCTGGGTCGGCTCTTTGTAAAATGATATTACAGTGTTATGGCGCGGGTCGCGCTCAAGGAGGGCTGGACGCTGGCCTCGACAAAAATTCTTCAAAAATGTAAAGGGCACAGCGCATTCGACAAAGCGCAGCTTCGCCAGAACGCTAAAACCGGAGTTTTAGAGCAAAAAAAGAAGGTAAAACTTGGAGTGGATGGTGCGGGATGATGGTGGGATGTATTGTGGTTTGTTAGTGTAGAAAGAAGGGAGTTTAAATAGGTTATGAGCTACCAAAACGAATCGAGAAGTTCCCTATTTGTTTGAAGGCAATTTCCGGAAATAGGAAAATTCCCAAAACCAAAAAACGCAAACAAGCCATTTTCATGATTTCCTAAAAATCCTGGTATCTTTCATACTAGATTTAGAATAGTAACCTCTAAACTCTCCTAGATTTCATGCTACCACCACACAAGTCATAGATATGCCGTTATCGGCCAAATTATCAACCTTTCCTCCAAGACAACTTAACATATATATGATCATATAACGACTTATGCTCGGTCTAAATATTTCCACCCCCAAACAAGTCGGGAAGGTGGGATAAATGATAAAACAAGCAGTACTCAAAAATAACCAATTATATTAAAAATAAAATAAAATATAAATCCAAACAACATTAAATAAACACATTACTATTTAAATTTAACTACTGAATTAAAATCCTTCTAATAAAACGAAATTATGAAATAACAGCGAACTCCAACTGGGGTGAACACCTAGTTTTGTGATGATGATTGACCCTGAGATGGAGATTGGCTTGAACCATTTGTCCTTTGGCGACGACGCCATGCCCGCCGGACTCGGGCTGAAACAGAGTCCTCCACGGGTGGCACGCGTCAGAGCATCTCTATTCGAACAAGCTTAATCGGGCTTCCATCTCAGTCATCGAAAATCCGATAATCGGGTTTGTTGATCTTTGGTGGATAGTCTCCGTGTTGGACAAGATATCGTCCAGAACCCCTTCGAGCATTTCAAATCTCGTCTGAAGGTTCTCTTGCTTCTTTTGAACTACCATCTGTCTATCTCGGATATCTCCACAAATACCATAAACGCACCGCAAGGCAGTTTGCAACACTTGCATGCGTTCTAAATTAGAATTACACTTATCTAATGCATCTTCATCCAGACATGTCATATCTTCCCTTTCATCCTCTGACTCAACTATTTTTTCTTCAGACAACGGCCAAGTCTCTTGGATGCAATCCGTATAGATACTTGCATTAGAATGCAATTTGATCTTAATAGGAGCAAATCTTGCGACAGCTCTAAAGTAGAGCATGATCTTAGTGATCAATACAGGAAGAGGCGCTAAGCTCTTCCCCACTCCTCGAATTACATTAAACATTAAATCGAGGATGCAGAAATTATACTTCTTTGTTTGCAAAATCCAGAGAACGTGCAGACATTGCAGGCCGATATCATTGACTTTGTCTTTCCCGAGGACGTTCCTACCAATCCACTGAGCTACAGCCAGTTGATTGGTTCTCAAGGTGGTCTGGCGGACGCAATGGGATGTCGGATTGTATTCACCCTCCACGACAGTATCATTCATCAAAGCAGGAACTCTAGTATACTGGGATTCCTGAATTGTCGTTACTAGGTTGCTTTCAAGCGTAATTCCTAACAGTTCATCCAACAACTGTCTCGTTACTTCCCTCCTCGTTCCTCCTAACTTTATGAAAATCCTATCCCCTTCCAATTCTCGCTTTTTATAAAACTGTTCTACCAAATCATAGTGATAGAACTCCTCAGTTGAGTACCACAGTCTATTCCAATGTCTCTTGAACATCTCCGCGTCGTAAAATGGCGCGAAACTGCCGGAAGCAAACGCGTGTTCCGGCAAAATTCTACGTCGTAGCGCCATTGAAATTTCTTAGACTACTAATGGTTTGTAGACTGTGGGGGGGGGGGGGGCGAGTTTGAAGAAAACTACTAAAAACAACGTAGGTGGCGATGGTGGTGGTGGTGGAAACTATAATTGGTGGCTGTTTTTCGGAGTTGGGGTGGTGGTGATGATGGTTTATAGTAGATTTTAGGTGGATTTGATTTCCTTGGTGTGGGTGTAGTTAGGTTTTCTTCCCTCTCTCTATATTTATATTTTTCTTTTGGTTTCCAAAATTTATTTAACTTGTAACCGGCGGGATTGAAGTGGAAACACTGTGCGTGTGGTTTGGGAAGGAAGGAGACGCACAACGTGCGTGCGGGTTGGGCCCAAGCCCAGTTTGAATTCTGAAATTTTCCGATTTTTTGCACAAATTCAAACTCAATTTGCCGCTTCGTTACTGGCCCAATTTTGGCGAATGAGTTATGGAAATGATCAGTAGAGAATTTCCAATCCAATGATCCATAAAACACTCAATTCCAACCATGGGTGACGTATAAGAGGGTGGAAGAACGCCTCGAAGTGCGTGTGTGACGTAAGTTATGCGAACGAAGGAAATCTAAGTTTAGATTACGTCAACCCAATTGAACTACAATTAATGGGCCTAAGCAACACCAATGGAAAGTTCGAGCAATCCCGATGGAAAGATCGACTGCCCACCCCCAAACAAATTTTTAAACACAAAATTTGTTTTAGAACGTGGGTCGTTTAAAGTCAGATTCCCAAGACTTGTTGGATTGCTATTTCTATGATTTTAGAATTTTTATTTTATTTTTATTAATTTTTTATTTTTATTAGTTTATTATAAGCATCACGAAAAACAATAAATACATAATTCACTTCATAGAGGAACATGACTCAAAAACCGAGAAAATATGCGAAAGTGGAAAACGTGAATTATGTTAACCGTGGACTTAGGATCCGGTACTTACAGCCACACACTCCATAAGGAGGGCCCGGTTACCTGAATGGTGCACTTACCAGTATATGGGAGTGAAAGGAAGTACACCAACCGACAAGGTCAGTCCTCATAGACAGGGTCCTGTAAAAGGACTTCCTCTACATCAGGGGACAGAAGTTCGTGAAAATGTTTTAACCGTTGACCATTAACTTGAAAGGTACTGTTGTCATTTGGATTTATCAAGGTGATTGCCCCGTAAGGGGTGACTTCAGTAACCAGAAAAGGGCCAGACCAACAGGTTTTTAGTTTTCCTGGGAAATTATGTAGACGGGAGTTGTAAAGCAAAACCTTTTGACCGACTACGAACTCTTTGCGCAAGATATGCTTATCATGAACACGTTTCATGTTAGCTTTATAATCCTTCGCGAGATCGCATTTAATCGCCACGGATTTCTTCAAGCTCATTCAATTGCAACTTGCGTTTGACACCGCCTCATCAATATTGAAGTTAAGGCTTTTTATAGCCCACGAGCCGCGGTGCTCTAATTCAACGGGCAAATGACATGGTTTCCCAAAACAAGTCTAAAGGGAGACATACTTATAGGAGTTTTGAAAGCAGGTTAAATCCGCCCAAGGCATTCGATAGACGCTTTGACCAGATCTTTCCTATCGGGGTTTCTGATTGTTTCTAAAATCTTTTTGATTTCCCTATTAGAAACTTCTACTTGTCCGCTAGTTTGTGGATGATAAGGAGTTGCTACTTTGTGTGTAACTCCATACTTTTTCACTAGGGATGCAACAACTCGTTGCAAAATGTGTTCGACCATCACTAATGATGGCTTTCGAATGCCAAACCGACAGTAAAATATATTCTTTAATAAAAATACAACGGTCTTATGGTCATTGCTACGGCAAGCTAGGGCCTCTATCCATTTAGACACGTAGTCCACGACAACTAGAATATAAATGAAACCGTGGGAAACCGGGAAAGGGCCCATGAAATCAATGCCCCAAATGTCGAAAATTTCTACGATCAAGATTGGATTTAATGGCATCATATTACGTTTCGTAATTTGCCCAAGTTGTTGGCAACAAATACACGTCTTGCAATGCACTTGGGCATTCTTAAAAAGGGTAGGCCAATAAAATCCACATTGAAGAACTTTAGCGGCTGTTTTTATCCCACTAAAATGTCTACCACACTCTTTGTCATGGCAGAACGATAGAACTTCATTATATTCCCACTGGGGAATACAACGACGAATAATCTGATCCGCACAATACTTAAAAAGGTAGGGCTCATCCTAGTAGTACAACTTAACTCTGGCCAAAAACTTCTTACGTTCATTTCTTGACCAATTATAAGGCATAACATCAGCCGCTAGATAATTTACAATGTCAGCATACCATGGTGCTGAAAAAATGGCATACAGATGCTCATCAGGAAAAGAGTCCGGTATGGACTCAGAATCAGTCTGATCGTCGTTTGTGAGTCTAGATAAGTGGTCGGCAACTACGTTTTCGACCCCTCTTTTGTCCTTTATTTCTAATGTGAACTCTTGCAGGAGAAGGATCCATCGGATTAATCTCTATTTTTAGCAACCTTCTTTGCAAGAAGGTACTTAAGGCGGTCGTGATGGTCCGTGGTAAACTAAAGTTTTAGAACCAACCAAATAAGGACCGAAACTTATCTAAAGCATAAAATGACGGCTAAGAATTCTTTTCTGTAGTTGAATAATTTCGTTGAGCATCGTTTAATGTTTTACTAGCATAATAAATGACAGGTGGACTTATTATCTAGTTTTTGTCCCAAGACTACACCAACCGCATAGTCACTAGCATCACACATGAGTTCGAAAAGGTTTAGACCAATCGGGGAGGTGTATAATTGGTGCAGAGGTTAGGTGCTTTTAAAGTTTCAAAAGCCCGCTTTACGGTTAAAATTAAAATCAAAGATTGCATCTTTCAAAAGCAGATTAGTTAAAGGCCTAGCTATTTTCGAAGAAGTCTTTAATAAATCGCCTATAAAACCTGCATGGCCTAGAAAGGCTCTAATATCACGGACGGTCCGTGGTTTAGGTAGAGTCGCTATCTTATCTAGTTTGGCCTTATCTACTTCGATGTCATCACTAGATACAATGTGACCTAGTACTATGCCCTTTTTTCACCATGAAATGACACTTTTCCCGTTTAAAACGAGGCTCTTTTCTTCACACCTTGTCAAAACCTTAGACGGGTTAGACAAACAAATTGTGAAGGAGTCTCCATAGATAGAAAAATCATCCATGAAAACTTCCATAAAAAGCTTCTACCATGTTACTAAATATATGAAGCATACAATCATTTGGAAGGTTCCAGAGCATTACAAAGGCCAAAAGGCATTCGTTTATAGGCATACGTTCCAAAGGGACATGTGAAGGTAGTCTTTTCTTGGTCATCAATATCAATAATAATCTGAAAATAGCCTGAGTAGCCATCCAGAAAACAATAAAAAGCATGACCAGCTAGGCGTTCGAGCATTTGATCTATAAAAGGTAAAGGAAAGTGATCCTTTCGTGTCATAGCATTTAAACGTCTGAGATCAATATAGATCCTCCATTTCATAGGACCTTGTGTGACAACATAGTCACCCTTTCCGTTACGAACCATGGTAACTCCTGATTTCTTAGGAACTACATGAATGGGGCTGACCCATTCGCTATCAGAGATTGGGTATATGATACCCACATCGAGTAATCGTAAGACTTCTTCCCTAACCACCTCTTTCATGGCAGGGTTTTTTACCGAGGTTCGCGAAGTCTTGGCGTTATCCACCAAATGGATACGATGAGTGCAAACATTAGGGTCAATTCCCCTTAATGTCAGCTAGGGACCAACCAATCCACAGACCGATGTTCCCTAATCACCCGGATTAAACGCGTGTCTCTTCATCCTTAGATAACAGAGAAGATATAATTACCGGATGATTACCATCGGATCAAGTTGTATATATTTTAACTCGGGGGAAGGGGTTTAAGCATCGGGGTGGAAGGAAAATCAATAGATGTTTAAATTCGGGTCCTCATTTTTGCATAATGAATACTTGCTTAGGTAGCAAGTCTTCATACTCAGTATAAGGAGCAACCAAAGGGTCTACAACTTGTGTGGACTCAAGGATGGTGTTGACTTCCTCTAAGTAGGAGTCATTTACAAAATCTGACTTTCCAAAATAAAGGAATTTGTACATATTATTTTCGAGAAACGTGTTGTAAAATAATCTTGAGCTAAGCTCTCGATCATGCTAACCTCCCCATCTATAGACGAATCTGGTAATTGTTTCATCATTTTAAAAACATTTACCTCAACTGTGAGATGGCCAAAAGATAAGGACATCTTACCATCGCGGCAATTAATAGTGCGTTGGCAGCTAAAAAAAAAATCTAAGATGATCGGTATAAAGTCATTAGCTTAATTTCGTATCGAGGATAACGAAATCAGCGAGGATAGTAGAAATCCTGAACCTTAACAAGCACGTTTTCCACTACGCCCTTAGGATACTTAATAGACCTGTCCACTAATTGCAACGTTATTTTTGTAGGTTGCATTTCCTGTAGACCTATTTGTTTATACAAGTAATACGGGAGTAAGTTAACACTCGTGTCTAATAAAGCGTCGCCGTGGTGGGAATCTCCTAAGGTGCATTTTACTGATGGGGCTGACCGGGGTCCTTGTACTTAACAATTCCATTATTTTCGGATAAAGTTGGGAATTGTTCAGTTAAAAAGGCGTCTTTAGGTATGTTGGTTTTACGCCTAGTAGTGCACAACTCTTTAAGAAACTTAGCGTGATTAGGTAGCTTTTTAATAGCTTCGAGAAAAGGAAGGTTTATCGTTAGATTCTTGAAAACGTTCCTAATCTCCTCAAAGTTTGTATCCCTGGTTAGCATAGCTAATTTTTGAGGGAACGGTGGTTTAGCTCTATATTTAGTGTATGGCTCGACTTGATGTGTAACCTTGGCTTTTCTGTTTCTTAGGTTGTGGTTTAACCGGTACCTCTCTACGGTGGTAGGCTCTTCAGGTTTCTATTTCGGTATCTAGTTCGATATCCGGTGTAGGGAGTACTGATGGGGTAAATATAGGCATAGTTACTTTGTTATCAACCACTCTTCCAGAGCGGAGAGTGGTGATGGCATTTAGGTCACCTACTATTGTCGTTTCCGCATTAGTATTACCCGTTTACCTCAAAGGCTGTGTTTGTTGTTTTAGGGTTGGGTATCGCTTGTCCTGGAAACACGCCTTTTGGTTGGGCTAACTGTTGTATGCCCTGATTTATGGATTGTAAGATCTGTTGGTTTGATTGAGTCATTGATTGGAAAAGTTGTTGGGTAACTTTGTATAAAGGCGTCGATACAGTCCGGTTGTGTAGGTGTAGTAGTCACAGGTGGTGCGACTGGAACTATCTCACGTTGATTATTTATGGGTGGGTTTTGATAGTTACTATTGTTAACCGGAACGATACCTCTATTGGTATTATTACTATTATAATTATTCTGACCTTGTGCTACACCTTGTCGTGGTTGCGCTTGGTTGTTATAATTATTATAATTTCCCTGACCTTGTCCCTGTCCTTGCCTAGGTGGAGCTTGATTATAGTTGTTTGTTTGCCTAACATTTTGGTTATTAAACCCTGGAGTTGTAACTTGTTGATTGTTTCGTCAACTAAAGTTGGGATGTTGTCTCCATGGGGCATTAGGAATAGGATAGTTATTAATGGAGCAAACATTATCTTGCTCTAATTGTTGTTGTTCATAGGCGTGAGGACAATGGGAGTCAGGGTGCTCAGGACTCAAACAGAAATTACATGGGTTAAAGTTGACATTCATGACGGGGATAGGCTTTTGTTGAATAGAAATAGCCTCCACCTTTTTAGTTAGAGATTCGATTAAATTTTTAAGTTCTGGATCGGGTTTCATCTCAAACATTCCGGCAGCCTTAACTGTTGAAGAGGAACTAGCAGAGCGGGGGATATCATCACACCCCAATTGTTATTGCGTTTAGTTTGTTCTTCTAAAAATTTGTAAGCCTCCGAGGCTCCTTTACTTAGGAAACTACCCCCATTCATTATGTCAAAGACTTATTTATGGTGATGTTGAAGTCCTTTGAAAAAGGCACAAACTAACGTGTCTTTTGCTAGGTTATGGTGTGGACACTCTATAAGCAGATCGGTGAAACGATTCCAAGCCTCAGAAAATGATTCATGAAGGTTCTGTCGGAAGAAATGAATCTTGGAAAGCATCTTATCGGTCTTTAGGGGTGGGTAAAAATGTTCTATAAATAGCTGAACAAGTTTAGCCCACGAGTCCACAGAGTTAGGCGTTTGGGCAGTTAACCAAGACGCTGCCTTATCGGCTAAGGTGAAGGGAAATACTCTTAGTTTAATTTGTTCCGCACCAACCGTAGGATGATGGAATGTTGTAAGGACTTGTTCAATCCTACGCATGTGTTGGTAAGGTTTTTCATGGCCTAAACCATGGAAAACGGGTAACAAATTAAATATGTTTGGGGATTCAAAATCCCCACCGGTCTGCTAGAACGATGCAAGATTTAGGGCTATCGCTTTCAAAGCTTTGTAGAAGTCGGAGAGAGGAGTCTCTCTTTCTTCACCATTATGTCGTATGGTTGGTGGGATAGTAGTTAGAGGTGTTGTGATTGGTATACTCGATATGTTTGTTTGTTGACGGTTAATTACGTTGGGTGTTTTCTCCCACCGGACCTTAATCTCATGCAAGTCTAAGTCTAAACACGAAAACAATCCAAACAATCTTGATATATTAGTATGAACCTCTAACTGGAGATGCGAGGTATGGAAGAAAGGAATACCTGATAGCGTCCTTGCTTCGCTTATGAATAGCGTCTTGTTTACGCGTGTTCAGTGTAAATAACAAGTTAGAACACTGAAAAACAAAAAAATCGAAGTTCGAAACAAACCTGTAGAAATCCGCAAAAGGTTGCTTAGGGCGCAGGTGCGCTCTCATAGGGCGCGGTCGCGCTCCTAGTCTAGTAAGTGAGCGCGGGTCGCGCTTGGTATAAGGGCGGGTCGTGCTCGAAGTCTAGTAAGTGAGGGCGGGTCGCGCTCGTGTGCCAGACTATAGGGCGCAGGCGTGATCGCGCTCAGTGTAATTTTGTCCCGGAATTTTTCAACGCTGAAACGAATAACCACAGTATGAATCAAACAAGGGTGGGTGGGTTTAATGGGACTTAAAAATGACTAATTCTACTATGAAAACAATGCTAAAGTGCAACTAAGATGGCAGCGGCGCCATTTGATAAACATAAAATTGAATAGCTTACCTACGAAATGAACGATGAACTCAAAATGTAAGTAAACTAAAACTATTTATGATGCTATATGTTATCAAAGTTTCCTACTCTCGATTCTATCGCAATAGAGTGGAGTAACAAATTCGTTCCACTCCTAGTGCTCTAGCATGTAATTGTTTTCTAATCTAATTAATCAGTCTTAAGTCAATGAGAGCTTTACGAAGGTGATATACTACGATACTTATTAAATTTGATTACTTGAATTTAACTACGAATGCTATGGAAATATGATTGTGCTTGAATCTAGATAAAGGATTAGAGGGGAATTGAATCCACCTCGAATCCAACTTAATAGCCTAACATAGATTCTTGTATCTCGATTCTTACGTTCTTACGGCAAGAAATTCGAGTTCTAATCCCCTAGTGTTCATGGCATTTCTACGAAAGTAACTAACTAGCATGTGAGGTCGTCCACCCATTCTCATGGCGAATCACGACCTTCTAGATTGGAATAGATTCTACAATGCTTCTATACTATACCACCAAGTTTTCATCAAGGCTTCATCAACCCCTCTAATGGAGGTTTTAGCCTTGAATCATTCCGCAATCATTCCCATATGAATCTAAACTAAACATATTATCAAGATTCGAAATTTACTAATCTAAACTAAACAATGATTAAATTCTAATTAACAACTAAGAGATGGTAACCAACAATAATTAAAACTAGATCTAATAGATTGAAATATCACAATTCCAAATTGATAAAATAACTATTTTATTTATCTAATCATTCAAGAACAATGATTCAAAGACTTAATCTAAAACAAGAATTGAAAATGGAACTAAAGCTTAATTTAATTAATGAAAACAGATCTAGAATTATATATATTATTTTAGGTCTAACTAGCTACCATTAACAAAGAGCTAAGCTTTGGTTTTTATATATTCAGATCCAAAAATCGTGCATGGGCTTGGATCCATGTTTCGGGCCAGAGAATCAGGCCCAAAACCCAATTCTTTCAGTCCAAAAGGGCCTCTTCAGCTGCAGTTGGCTTCCACAGACTTTTTGTCCACTTCTGCTATTCTGATTGGGTCAAGGCTTAGACCATTGGAAATCTCTTTCCGAGCCGGTCGTTTTGACATAAGGTAGGCCCAATTCCGAGGTCTGAGTACAAAGATACGGCTTTTGGAAGTTCTGCTGACTTGTGTGCTGTTTCAGCCCGCGTCGACTTTTCAGCTTTTGACCGGGCTTTAGTAAGGCTTTGTCTTCTTGAATCTTGGCCTTTAATCACGGAACTCCTTAGTAACCGACCTTAGCTCCTTTATCTCGCTAAAGAGGCACATTTCTGCACATAATGGACTTTGAAACCTGAAATGCATAAAAACACGTAATCAGTGTTAACTCTTAATTATTACTCACATAATTGGTCCAGAAGTATGACTGTTAAAGGGTTAAAACTACAGTTTTGGGCTCTTATCACCCATACATCAAAAATTTCTACCACCATGATTGGATTTAATGGCATCATATTATACTTAATGACTCGCCCAAGTTGATGGCAACGAACACACGTCTTGCATTGCACTTGGGCATCTTTAAAAAGGGTAGGCCAATAAAACCCACATTGAAGAATTTTAGCAACTGTTTTCATACCACTAAAATGGCCACCACACTCTTTGTCATGGCAGAATGATAGAACCTCACTGTATTCCTACTGGAGAATACAACGACGAATAATCTTATCCACACAATACTTAAAAAGGTAGGGCTCATCCCAGTAGTATAACTTAACTCTGGCCAAGAACTTCTTACGTTCATTTCTTGACCAAACATCAGGAATAATATCAGAAGCTAAATAATTAACAATGTCAGCATACCATGGTGCAGAAAAAATAGCATACAGATGCTCATCAGGAAAAGAGTCAGGTATTGACTCAGAATCACTATCATCATCATTTGTTAGTCTAGCCTCGTTTATCCTTAATTTCTAAGGTGAACTCTTGTAGGAGAAAAATCCAACGGATTAATCTCTGTTTAGCATCCTTCTTTGCAAGAAGGTACTTAAGGGCTGCATGGTCCGTGTAAACTAAAGTCTTAGTACCAACCAAATAAGGACGAAACTTATCTAAAACATAAACGACAGCTAAGAATTCTTTTTCCGTAGTTGTATAATTATTTTGAGCATCGTTTAAAGTTTTACTAGCATAATAAATGACAGTAGACTTATTATCTAGTTTCTGACCTAACACAGCACCAACGACATAATCACTAGCATCATACATGAGTTCGAAAGGTTTAGACCAATCGGGAGGCTGTATAATGGGTGCAGATGTTAAAGCGGCTTTTAAAGTTTCAAAAGCTTCTTTATAGTTATAATTGAAATAAAAAATGGCATCCTTTAAGAGCAAATTAGTTCAAGGCCTAGCTATTTTTGAAAAATCCTTGATGAAAGGCCTATAAAAACCTACATAGCCTAATAAGGCTCTAATGTCACGGACAGTCCATGGCATAGATAAAGATGCTATCTTATCTAATTTGGCTTTATCTACTTCGATGCCATCACTAGACACAATGTGACCTAGCACTATTTCTTTTTTTTACCATGAAATGACATTTTTTCCAATTTAAAACTAGACTCTTCTCTTCACACCATGTCAAAACCTTAGACAGGTTAGACAGGCAGTCAGTGAAAGAGTCTCCATAGATAGAAAAATTATCCATGAAAACTTTCATGAAGCGCTCTACCATGTCACTAAATATATGAAGCATGCACCGCTGGAAGGTACCGGGAGCATTACAAAGGCCAAAAGGCATTCGTTTATAGGCATATGTTCCAAAAGGAAATGTGAAGGTAGTCTTTTCTTGGTCATCAATATCGATAATAATTTGAAAATAGCCAGAGTAGCCATCTAAAAAACAATAATAAGCGTGCCCAGCTAGATGTTCGAGCATCTGATTTATAAAGGATAAAGGAAAATGATTATTTCGTGTCATGGCATTTAAACGTCTGTAATCAATACAGATCCTCCATTTTATAGGGACACGTGTGGAAACATATTCACCCTTAGCAATAAGTTCCATGGTAACCCCCGATTTCTTAGGAACTACATTAATGGGACTTACCCATTCGCTACCGGAGATTGGGTATATGATACCCGCATCTAGTAAACATAAGACTTCTTCCCTGACCACCTCTTTCATGGTAGGGTTCAAGTGACGCTGAGGTTCGCGAGAAGTCTTTGCATTATCCTCCAAATGGATACGATAAGTGCAAACATTAGGGTCAATCCCCTTAATGTCGTCTAGGGACTAACCAATCGCTGAACGATGTTCCCTAATTACCCTAATCAACCGTGCTTCTTCATTTGAAGACAACAGAGAAGATATAATTACCGAATGACTACCATTCGGATCAAGTTGAATATACTTCAACTCAGAAGGAAGAGGTTTAAGCACAGGGGTGGTGGGAATGTCGATAAAGGCTTCTGGTGGTTCCTCATTTTGAGTAGTGAAGACTTGTTTAGGTAGCAGGTCTTCAAACTCAGTAGATGGAGCAACAGAAGGGTCTACTATAGGAGTAGACTCAAAAATGGCATTGACTTCTTCTAAGTAGGAGTCATCGGCGAAAACTGAACTTCCAAAGGAAAGGAATTTATGCATCTGGTTTTCTTGAAACGTTTTATTAAAATAGTCTTGAGCTAAGCTCTCGATCATGCTAACCTCCCTATCTACAGACGAATCTGGTAACTATTTCATCATTTTAAAAACATTTACCTCAATAGAAATATGGCCAAAAGACATGGACATCGAACCATCGCGGCAATTTATAAACGCATTGGCAGTTGCCAAGAAGGGATGCCCTAAGATGATCGGAACAGAGTCGTTAGTGACTTTTGTATCGAGGATAATAAAATCAGCAGGATAGTAGAAATCCTGAACCTTAACAAGCACGTTTTCAGCCACACCCTTAGGATACTTAATAGACCAATCCGCTAATTGCAATGCCATTTTAGTAGGTTGTATCTCCTGTAGACCTATTTGTTTATATAAATAATAAAGGAGTAAGTTAACACTTGCCCCTAAGTCTAATAGCACGGTCGTCGTGTGGGAATCTCCTAAGGTGTATTGTACAGTAGGACGACCATGGTTCTTGTACTTAACGATTTTATTATGTTCGGTTAAAGTTGGAAACTGTTCAGTTAAAAAGACATCTTTAGGAATATTTATCTTACGCCTAGTAGTGCACAACTCTTTAAGAAATTTAGCATGGTGAGATAACTTTTTAATCGCTTCCAGAAAGGATAGGTTTATCGTTAGATTTTTTAAAACCTCTCTAATCTCATCGAAATTCGTATCCTTGGTTAACATGGCTAATCTCTGGGGAAACGGTGGTTTCTCTCTATATTTAGCGTATGGATCAACAGGATGTCTAACCTTGGCTTTTTGTTTCTTAGGTTGTGGTTTAACTGGTACCTCTACTGGGGTAGGATCTTTAGTTATTACTTCGGTATCTAGTACAATATCCGGTGTAGGGACTACTGGTGGGGTATAACTATAGGCATAGTTACGACGTTATCAACCACTCTGCCAGAACGGAGAGTGGTGATGGCATTTTGCTCACCTACATTACCATTTTCATTACTAGTATTACTGTTTACTTCAAAGGCTGTGTTTGTTGTTTTAGGATTAGGTATCACTTGACCTGAAAATACACCTTTGGGTTGTACTTTCTCTTGGGCTAACTGCTGTAAGGAAAGTTGGATGGACTGTAAAATCTGTTGTTAGGTTTGTATAAAGGCGTCAAAATGATCCGGTTGTGGAGGAGTGTTTGTTATAGGTTGTGTGACATGAACTATGTCACGTTGATTATTAACAGGTGGGTTGTGGTAGTTATGATTAACCGGAACGATACCTCTATTAGTATTATAATTATTATTGTTATAATTATTATAATTCCCTTGTCCTTGTCCTTGTCATGGTGGAGCTTGGTTGTAATTGTTTGTTGGCCAAACATTTTGATTATTACACCCTGGAAGTATAACTTGTTGATTATTTCTCCAACTGAAGTTAGGATGTTGTCTCTAAGGGGCGTTAGGAATAGGATAGCTATTAATGGAGCAAACATTATCTGTTTGTGATGTTTGTTGTTCGTAGGCGAGAGGACAATAGGAGTCGGGATGCAGAGGACTCAAACAGAAATTTCATGGATTAGAGTTGACATTTATGAAGGGGATAGGCTTTTGTTGAACAGAAATAGCTTATACCTTTTTAGTGAGAGATTCGTTTAAAGTTTTAAGCTCAGGATCGGGTTTAATCTCAAACATACCGGCAGCCTTAACTGTTGAAGAAGAACTAGCGGAGCGGGGGATATCGTCACTACCAGATAAGAGCCAAATAATGTAGTTTTAACCCTTTCACAATAATACTTTTAGACCAATTATGCAAGTAATAAATAAGAGTTATTGCTGATTACGTGTTTTTATGTATTTCAGGCATTAAAGTCAATTATGTACAGAATTGTGCCACTTTGGCGAGATAAAGGAGCAAGGGTTGGTTGCTAAGAAGTTCTGTGATTAATGGCCAAGATTCAAGGAGAAAAAGCCTTTGTAAAGCCCGATCAAAAGCTGAAAAGTCAAAGTCAACGCGGGCAGAACTTTCGAAGACCGTATCTTTGGACTCAGGCCTCGGAATTGGGCCTACTTTATGTCAAAACGACCGGCTCGGAAAGATCTTTCTAATGGTTAAAGCTTTGACCCAATTAGAGGAGTAAAAGTAGATGAAAAGCCTACTGAAGTCAGATCTACTTGAAAAGAGTCTGGTGGACTGAAGAGATTAGGTTTTGGCTCGATTTTTCGGCCCAAAACATGGCTCCTCAGCCCATGCACGAAAATGTGGATCTGGTCTCCTCCATTTCCACACACAAGACTAAACTCTTAAGAGTCAATTAGCTTAGGGTAGAAAGTAGGCATTAGAGATTTCTAGATCTAGTTTTTTAGTTTTATTCCATTAATTAGTTTTCAATTATAGTTTTAGATCTAGTTTTCCCTTTCAATTAATTAGTATTAGAACAAATAGATTGTTATTTTAGAATCAAATATTAGTTTATAATAAAGTATTCAATTTCATTCCAATTTAGTTATTAAGTCTTGTTAAGTTTAGTATTGTTAAATTCTTAAGTTAGTTGTCTTTATTTCATAATTTGTTAATCATAATCTAGTTCAATTATTAAATTCATTAGATTCAATTTCATTTCTTAGTTGTTAATTTAGATTTGAATTATTGATTAGTTAAATTAGTAAAGTTAGAATCTTTATAGGATGTCTAGTTTAATTTCGATTGGAAATGATAGCATAATGATTCTAAGCTAAACATCCATTAGAGGGGGTTGAATAAGCCTTGATGAAGCTTGATTTGTGTTAGCATAGAGTAGTCGTAATTTCCATTCCATTCTAGAAAACGATTAGTTCACCATGAGAATGGGTTTGACTGTTTCACATGCTAGATGTTAGTTGGTAGAGATTACCATGAACAACTAGGGATTAGGAAGAACCAATTGTTAGCATTTCCGTCATTTTCGTTATTCGTATCTTGTTTAGTATTTGAATTAACATCGTAGTAAAATTCCCTTCATAAAACTCTTATTGACTTTGGTAGGATTGATAGTCGTAGAAAACATCGAATACTAAGGAACTAATAGTGGAACGAATCTTTTACTCCACTCTATTTCGATAGATTCGAGAGTAGAAAATCTTTGATAAATTAGTCTTCGTAAAGTTTTAGTTTTACTCGCGTTTGATGTTCATCATTTATTCGTGAGTAGAACTATTCATTTATCGTTTTATCAAATGGCGCCGCTGCCATCTTAGTTCCCTTTAGTATTGTTTTCTTTAGAATTGTTAGTCTTCCAAAGTCCCAAAACCAACCCACCCTTGTTTGATTCTAACTGTGGTTGTCCTTTTCAGCATTGAAATTTTTCCTCACAGAATTACCAGAGGCCGACCAGCTTCTAGGCACCCTAAATTGGGCGCCACCCGTGCCTGGCGCTGGAACTCGGTTTTTAGCCGGAAGCGACCCGCGCCTTGCCAAGGCAAAACTCGAACGCCCTCCGCGTTGAAGCGCCTGGACCTTGAGTTTCTCCGGCGCTGACCAGCGCCTACCAAGGCTAAGTTCGAGCTGGCATTAAAACCGGATTTCCACAAGTTTGTTTCAAACTTCCATTTCTTCAAGGTTTTTAGTGTTCTAACTTGTTATATACACTGAGCACGTGTATACAAGACGCTATTCATAAGCGAAGCAAGGAGGCATTCAGGTATTCTTTTCTTCCACACCTTGCATTTCCTATTAGAGGTTCATACTAGCATATCAGGACTGTTTGGAGTGTTGTTGTGTTTCGTTAAGATTGGTATTATCCTTGCATGAGATTAAGGTCAGGCCGAAGAAAAATGCCTAACGTAATCAACTGGCAACGTCAACAAACACGCCTTTCTAGTATACCACTCACTCCACCTCTAGCTAATATACCACACACACTACCTGAAATAATGGCTGAAGAAAGAGAGTCTCCTCTCTCTGACTTTCACAAAGCCTTGAACTATAGCCCTAAATCTTGCATCGTTCAATCATACCCAGTGGGGGATTTCTGAATCCCCCTAAATATATTTAATTTGTTACCCGTTTTTCATGGGTTAGACCATGAAAAGCCTTATCAGCACATGCGTAGGATTGACCAAGTCCTTACTATATTTCACCATCCTACGGTGGGTGCTAAACAAATTAAACTGTAGGTATTTCCTTTCACTTTAGCCAATAAGGCGGCGTCTTGGTTAACTGCCCAAGCGCCTAATTCTATGGACTCGTGGGCTAAACTTGTTCAACTATTTATGGAACACTTTTACCCACCACTGAAGACCGATAAAATGCTTTCCAAGATTCATTTCTTTCGACAGAATCCTCATGAATCATTTTTTAGAGGCTTGGAATCGTTTCACCAATCTTCTTATAGAGTGTCCACACCATAACCTCACGAAATATACGTTAGTCCGTGCCTTTTTCAAAGGACTTCTACACCACCATAAAGAAGTCCTTGACATAATGAATGGGGGTAGTTTCCTAAGTAAGGGAGCCTCAGAGACTTATAAATTTTTAGAAGACCAAATGTTAGACCAACAAACAATTACAACCAAGCTTCACCAAGGCAAGGACAAAGTCAGGGTAATTATAATTATAACAACCAAGCTCAACCACGACAAGGACAAGGTCAGGGTAATTATAATAATTATAACAATAATAATTATAATACTAATAGAGGTATCATTCCGGTAAATAATAACTATCAAAATCCACCCATTAATAATCAACGTGACATAGTTCTTGTCACACAACCTATAGCTAACACTCCTCCAATCTCGGATCGTTTTGATGCCTTTATGCAAACCAAACAACAGATTTTACAAGCCATCCAACTTTCTTTACAGCAGTTAGCACAAGAGAAAGTACAACCCAAAGGTGTGTTTCTAGGAGAAGCGATACCTAATCCTAAAACACAGCCTTTGAGGTAAACAGTAATACTAGTAACGAAAATGCAAACATAGGTGAGATAAATTCCATCACCACTCTCCGTTCAGGTAGAGTGGTTGATAACAAAGTAACTATGCCTATAGTTACCCCACCAGTAATCCCGTACACCGGATATCGAACTAGATACCGAAATGATAACTGAAGATCCTTCCCCTGTAGAGGTACCAGTTAAACCACAGCCTAAGAAATAGAAAAGCAAGGTTAACCATCCTGTTGATCCATATGCTAAATATAGAGAGAAACCACCGTTTCCTCAAAAACTAGCTATGTTAAACAAGGATACAAATTTTGACGAGATTAGAGAAGTTTTTAAAAATCTAACGATAAACTTACCTTTTCTTGAAGCGATTAAAAAGTTACCTCACCATGCTAAGTTTCTTAAAGAGTTGTGCACTACTAGGCGCAAGACAAAGATTATTAAAGACGCCTTTTTAACTGAACAGTTTCCAACTTTAACAGAACACAATGGAATCGTTACAAGGAGGACCACGGTAGATCCAATTGTACAATACACCTTAGGGGATACTCACACGACCACTGCTTTATTAGACCTCAGGGCGAGTGGTAACTTACTCCCTTATTATTTATATAAACAAATAGGTCTACAAGAGATGCAACCTACAACAATGACGTTGTAATTAGCTGATAGGTCTATCAAGTATCCTAAGGGTGTAGTTGAAAATGTGTTGGTTAAGGTTCAGGATTTCTACTATCCTGCGGATTTTGTTATCCTCGATACAGAAGTCGCTAATGACTCTGTTCTGATCATTTTAGGGCTCCCTTTCTTGGCAACTGCCAAGGCGCTTATAAACTGCCGTAATGGTTCGATGTCCTTGTCCTTTGGCCATCTTTCCATTGAGGTCAATATTTTTAAAACAATCAAACAGTTTCCTGATACGAATATCGATGGAGAGGTTAGCATGATCGAGAGCTTAGATAATGATTATTTCAAAACCACATTTCCGGATAACCAGATGCACAAATTCCTTTCCTTCGGAAGTTCCAAATTCGACAAGGACTCCTTGGACGTAGATGAAATTGAGGAAGAGTTCCTTCAACTCTTTTGCAACACTTCCCTACCACCTCGCGAGTCCCACCCTACCAACATCCATTTATCCCTTGACGCTATGACGGAAGATGAATTTTTCACCCTCCATCCCAGTGATTCTTTTGACCCACCTATTGAGGAATGTCTGGCATATATAAAGGCTTCTAATGATCTAGACCTGAGAGCTCTAGCTGACACTCATTCATCTTCCATCACCAATTTTTCCCACCTTCCACCTTTTCAACGGAACCTGGAGTTTGCGCTTGACCCTCTTGTTTCTTCGGTGCTTAATGATTTTCTAAATCCTCCTAATAGGGAAATAATTCCCAAGGGAAAGGCACTTGACACCTTCATTTTCAAAATTGAGACAGTACCCACATTCTCATTTTTTTCCATTCGTTCATTCTAAAACTTATCCATATCCAACATATCTTCCACAAACATACATTTTCTCACGATCATTCACTTGGACACCCTCTCGTTCAAAGGCAAAAAAGAAGGTGGATGCGCGGTTACGTTCTAGATCCATCAGACTTCACTTTCATTTCAATAAGTTGCGTCGTAGAAAATCTTGGTGCTTGATTCTGTTTGAGGGTGCATTCCATGTTATTTATTTATGGAAAGACCCACAACTCTTTAGGTTGTTGATATATGGAAAGTTTTAATGTATATATATATATATATATATATATATATATATATATATATATATATATATATATATATATATCTCCAGTTATTTGTTGATATATGACTTTAAAAGACCCACGTTAAAACAAATTTTCAAACTTCATTGCCAAAAATTTGTTTGGGGGTAGGGTTTTCATTTTTCCATCTGGGATTGTTCAACTTTCCATTTGAGTTGCTTAGGTCGTTTAATTGTATTTTGATTCGGGTTGACATTATCTATGGAATTAGATTTCATTCGTTTGCATAACTTACGTTATGCACGCACTACGAGGCATTTTCAAGCTACTAATATGTCAACCTAAGTTGGAATAGAGTGTTTTATGTATCATTGGATTGGAAATTCTCTCCTGATCGTTTCCATATCTCATTCACATAAATCGAACTGGTAACGAAGCTGCAATTTTAGTTTGAAGTTGTGTAAAAAATCGACAAAAATCGAAAAATCAAATTTGGCTTGGGCCCAATCTCGTGCGCACGTGCGTATCCATCTTCAAACCAACAGTCGCAAGTTGTTTCATTCCGCCATTAACAAATCTTAAAACCTAAACAAATAAAAAAAAAATTATGGAAACCCAACTACACCCACGCCCACAATATAAGCCCACCTCAAATCTTCTCCAAACCATTCCCCCCACCACCCCCAACAATTTCCACCACTTAAAACCACCAAAAATCCAAGAATTTAGAGCTGTCGCGCTATCACCATCGTTTTTCTAGTGAGGTTGTTTCACATTGCTTCCTACACCATATCTAAACCCTCGAATCAGGTCAAACTTCCAATGGCTCAAAGATGAAGGATTTTGCCTGAACACGCGTTTACTGCCGACCACTTCGCACCGTTTTATGATGACGAGATGGTTAGGAGAGCTTGGAGTGGTTTGTGGTACTCGACAGACGATTTTAACCACCAATATTTGGTCTGACAGTTTTATAGGACGAGGGAGTTGGATGGGAATATAATTTTTGTTAAGGTGGTCGGGAGGAGGAGAGAAGTATCTACTGGGTTGTTGGCTGAGATTTTAGGCATTCCGCCTAGACACCATCTCGATGCCACATTACAGAAATCCCAATTTACTAGGATCGAGCCTTTGATGAATGCGACTTGTTTTTGGAAGGAACTACAATGCGAGCTCGCATTGTGTTCACCAGTCGTCTCTGAGAACCAACCAGCTGGCTGTAGCTTAGTGGATTGGTAGGAATGTCATAGGGAAGGAGAAGGTCAGCGACATCAGTCTGAACTGCCTTCACGTTCTTTGGATACTCCAATAGCAGAAGTATGAATTCTGTATTGTGGAGTTTTTTAGTAACATAATTAGGGGAGTTGGGAAGAGTATTGCACCTCTCCCTATTTTGATAACGAAGATCATGATGACCTTGAGAGCGACTCCGATGTCTGATAGGATTTAACTGAAAGAGCACAGAAATCCTACTATTTATACGGAGTGTATACAAAAGGTTTGGAGGTTGCCTGAAGAGAGGGTAGTTGAAGAAGATGACTCAGAGGATGAGGAAGACACGGCATGTCTTGATGCCGATGCCTTAAATAGGTGTAGGTCGGATGCAGAACGCATGTCGGTGCTTCATCATGGCATGCGTTCCCTCAATACTATTTGCGAAGATCTCCGGACTCGGCAGGCTACCATGCATCATAACTTGAAGACTCGTGCCCAGCGTGAGGATGAGCGTTGGGAACAGATGGAAGCTCAGCGCAAGTTCCAAGAAGATATGTTTGCACGCTTCCCACCCCAGGGGGTTCTTTTTCTAAGGAGGTTTCTGTGAGGCACGAGCGTTGTCGCCGCAGGACGGATGGCTCTGGCCCATCGGGAGCTCAGGAGCCATCTCTTTCTCAGGTGCCTTCCACTACCAGCAGCAAGTGGTTTAGGGATCTTATGGATTAGATGTTGTTTTTATTGTTCGTTTTATGTTTTATGTATTTCATTTTATTAGTTCGGATGTTAAACTTTGAATTCCGAAGTTAAATGTGAAATTGGTAGTTAAAATGTTGTTTGAATTTCATTTTTAATATAATATGGTTCTTTTCAAATTATGCATTGTTTTTATCGTTAATCCCACCTTCCCAAATTGTTTGGGGGTGGTATTATTTACTCTAGCATGATTTGTTATATGATCCTCCATTTTATAAGTTGTTCTGGAGTGATGGTTGAGAATATTGCCGATATGGGCATACCTATGATTAGATGTTGTGATAGGATGAAATCTAAAAGAGTTTAGAAGTTACTATTCTAAATTAAATCTAAAAGATATTCGGGTTGTTTTAGAATCAAGAATATAGGTTGTTTCTGTTTTCGGTTTTGGAATTTTTTTGTTTCCGGCAATTGCGTTAAAGCTTTTTGGCAACTTCCCGATTCGTTTTAGCAACTTAAAATGTCACAGCCCGAATTTCTAAACAATAACAAAGTGAATATTTGAGATAAAGAAAATCTCAAACATCACTAGGTTCACTTGTTTAAAAACCCAGACTATGACAGGGGATACTACACATACAAAGCCCTAACAGCCATGTCATAAAAGAATCAACTTAAATAACAAAAATCCCAACAATTATCCGCAATTTCTTTATTAAGATAACATCCTTCCAAATAAAACATCAAACAACTCTCCAAATAAATTCCTCACTACCATTTTCTCATTCCATGAAAAAGATAAACTACGTTATTACATTCTTCCAATAAAGAATCAGACCTAAAAGAAAACTAATGGACTACTCCAGGCACGAATCCCAATCACACGCCGCGGTTCCACTGCCTTCCACCTATGTTCCCAAGAACACACCCACGTTGCCAAAACAAAGCAAACATGGGTCAGCAAATTGAATTTGCTGGTATGAGTACACTAAATACATATAAACATTTCAAACTTTACTTATCCAACTAACACTTTAAATCTATCATAACCTAATCATTCTCAGCTTGGAAGACAGGTAGTTCCGTCATCTCAACCGGCATAGTTTCTTCCCAAGCAAAACTTCCATTTTATTAACTTCCATTTTATTAACTCATTCTAATAACTCCTTTTAATATCTAAATAATTGAATTACACTTACCGATGTCGATGTCCATTTGTATAAGGGTAGGGACGCCCCTCAAGACAAAATATTATTAAGTCCTACCCTCCTGGAAAAGAAAGTTAGAACTTGTATATATAACATATGTAGATATTCTATATGTATTCAAAGGTAAACCCAATCACACTCGTATAAACAAATCCATTTCTCTTATCAATTAATCAATTACTTTTCTTATACACCCACCCTTTAGTACCTACTCCACGATTTGCACTCCACACATTTGCCAAATCACACATTCCTGTGTGCCTCTCTCCCACCGAATACCACAATATCATAGCCATCTCTGGGCTTTCATACACATATTTCACAGCCTCTTTGAGCACAAAAACTCAGGTCATTCATGGCACATTCAATGAATACCTTAGGTCATTCCCGCCACATTCAAGGAATACCTATCATATCACTAACGGGCCATTCATGGCACATTCAATGAATGCCCTGGGTCATTCCCGCCACATTCAAGGAATACCCAATCCTACATTCCCGTACACTCAAGGAATACAACTAACCCGTAAAGGCGAATACCTTAGTTCCTCTTTAGGGCAGTCCACTACAATCTGGTCATTCATGGCACATTCAATGAATACCCGGTCATTCATGGCACATTCAATGAATACCCTTATATAACACTAACGGGCCATTTATGGCACATTCAATAAATGCCCACCTAACATATGACATCATCAGTCATAAAACTCAATTTCAAAACTTGAGGCGTGGAGAGTTCTAAAAGGGTGCGGTAAGTTTTGTTTACGCATTATTGTATTTTATTGCATAGATTATTTCAGAGAACGTAGGAATATCTTGATTCAATTATTTTTGGTTTACGCGTTATTAATTTCATGAATGTATAAGTGTCAGAACGTTGTGTATCGTAAAAGACTGAAAAATCACAAAGCAGTAAATACACGTACACAAGTATATTTATAAAGGTCCTAGCCTAAGTCAAACATGCTAGTAGTCCTAGACTTATCCTAATAGACCTAATCATAATTTTAGGAAAAAGTCAAATTTTCGAGTCAATTGGTCAAAGTCAACTCTAGTCAAAGTCAAAGTCAAAGTCCACTCTGGTCAACAGTCTATATTGGTCAACCTAACCTAAACTCCAAAAACCCAAAAGCCCAAAGCACTAGGGCCCATAGTCTAATTTAAGTCAAAAATAGAAAATCAAAAATTTAAAGCCTAAGCCCAACCCACGATTTTTGGGCCCAAGCCCAAATCAGACTTTACTCTTCATCTTCTTCTTCCTCCAGCACCTCTCCTCCACTCCAGCCACCACCGGCCATCCAATAAGACTCGTAGGTGTTACCTAACCAACACTATAAGGTATTCGGCCCAATCTCAAACCCAACCAAGGGTCGCTCTCCCCAACGCCATCGCCTCTCTCTCTCCTCAATCGCCACCACAAATTTCCAACCCTCAACACTTCTAATCTACTAAAAAATAACCTACATCAAAAACCCTACTTCTTTAGTTCATACAAAACCCACTTCCTTGATTCCCCAATTCCTCCCTCAAACTGGATCTATATTTCGCCTCCATTAACGCTTCTATTCCGAAGCTTCAACTTCGTGACTCTCCAATTGCACAATCAAACATCAACAATCTAATTCAAACTAAACATCAAACATCAACAATCAATTCAAACTAACAGTATAACATCACAACAAAAATTCCAACAAAACAATTTCTTTCAACCAACACAAAACAGGACGATTTGGGTGATTTGGGTTCTGGTGACGAAGCCAGTAACAACCAGTGTCAAGGCTTCAAATTCGTCAGAATTTATTTAATGTAGTACTTCAAAATAGTATCTAACAAACCCTTAACAGAGTTTTACATACTGCGGTACTGCCACAGTCGTATAAATCAGTCGTCACCATTAAAGGGGTTTACACTATCTCAATTCTGGAAAACAGTATTACTGGGATGAATAGCATAAACACATATAACAGGAAAAAAACTTCAAACTACTCACTGTTATAAACCAAACCGCTTTCCTTAAGCAGAAAACCCCCAAAGACTGAAGTCGACCGTCGCGCAAAACTGGACGATCTTTCTTGTTCAAACCCCCCTTTTTTTTCCTCTCAGTAAAACTCTCCTCTTTTTTTTCAAACTCTCGTTTTGTTTTTCCCAAAAAAACTCTACGTGAGAAACTTTATTTTCTAGTTTTTAAAACTTCTCAAAAAAAGGGATAACTCTTATCTAGTTATTTTACTTTTTTTTTATCCGTAACTCTTTTGGATATCCTATATCTATTTTATCTATTACATTATTATTATTATTATTATTATTATTATTATTATTATTATTATTATCTTTATTATTATTAGGAAAAATAAAATAAAAGACGAGGTGTTATAATATACACACCTTAAAAGGATCTCGTCCCGAGATTCAAGGTAGAGTGTCGAGAAAAGCTCGAGTGGTGCATCGCTTTATCTTATCTTCAAGTTCCTGTGTCACGTCATTTTCCCTTTCACTCCATCGCTTGCACTTTTACCAAGTTTACAATCCTCCTCCTAAGGTGTTTCACATCCCTATCTACTATCGTGATAGGCCTCACGTAAAAGTTACATCATCGTTCAACTCTAGCTCTCTGCCGGGTGAACAACCTCGATGGGATCTTTCACACATTTCCGTAGCATAGACACGTGGAAGACATCATGAATCATCGCTAAGTTAGGCGGCAAAGCAAGACGATACGCCAAACTACCAACGGAGGCTACTATCTCGTATGGTCCAATATATCGTGGACTCAACTTTCCTTTCATGCCAAACCTTATAACTCCTCTCATAGGGGAAACCTTCAAAAACACAAAATCGCCTACAGAAAACTCTACCCGTTTCCTCTTCAAATCTGCATAACTTTTTTCGCCGCCTACTGTCTTTGTCTTAATCCTTTCTCTAATGACTTTAACTGTTCAGATGTCTCTCTCACTATCTCAGGCCCAAGCAATACTCGGTCTCCCACATCTGCCCAACAAGCAGGTGATCGACATGGACGCCCATACAAAGCCTCAAAGGGTGCCATACCAATGCTCGACTGGAAACTGTTATTATATGCAAAGTCCACCAAAGGTAAATGCTCCTCCCATCCTCCACCAAAATCCATTACACAAGAGCGTAACATATCTTCTAATATCTGATTCACCCTCTCCGTCTGTCCATCTGTCTGAGGGTGCTAAGCAGTACTCATCGCCAAACTAGTGCCCATAGCACGCTGAAAACTCTTCCAAAACTCGGAAGTGAACAAAGGATCACGATCTGAAACAATACTCACTGGAATCCCATCTAACCTGACCACTTCCCAAATGTACAAGGAAACCAACTTATCTGTATTTCTACGCACGTCAATAGGAATGAAATGAGCAGACTTCGTTAGACGATCAACAATAACCCAAATAGATTCATTACCTCTCCGAGACTTAGGCAAACCATCAATGAAATCCATAAAAATGTGCTCCCATTTCCACATCGGTATCTCTAATGGCTGCAATAATCCAAAAGGCCTCTGATGCTCTGCCTTAACCTGCTGACAAGTTAAACACTGAGAAATATATTCTCCGACATCTCTTTTCATTCCTTCCCACCAAAAGGTCCTCTTCAAGTCTTGGTACATCTTCGTTCCTCCAGGATGAATTGTAAACCGAGAACGATGAGCTTCATATAATATTTCCTTCTTTAACTCTGCATCATCAGGTACACATAATCTCTCATGAAATCTCAATCCTCCATCAGAATCTACTACCCAATCAGATGGACAATCATCTAAAATATCAATGACCAGATCATCCAACCGACTCAAAAGAAAACGGTCTCTGTGTTGCATGGCAATCACTCTACTGAAAATCACCGGCCTAACCTCCAAACTACATATATACCCCTCATCTGTATCTGGTGTAGTCCGGACATCATAAGCTGCTATAGTCTCTAAACTCTTCCACTCTTGCACCATAAGAGTGGTCAAAACACCAGGCAATCGACTAAGTGCATCCGCAACTACATTGCCCTTGCCTGGGTGATACTGAATCTCGAAGTCATAACTACTTATGAACTCCATCCATCTCTGCTATCTCATATTCAACTCTTTCTGTGAATAAAGATACTTCAAACTCTTGTGATCTATGTAAAGCTCGAACTTCTCACCATATAAATAATGTCTCCACACTTTCAAAACAAAAACCACTGCCGCTAACTCCAGGTCATGAGTAGGATAACGTCTCTCGTGTATCTTCAACTGTCGTGAAGCATACGACACCACCTTCTGATCTTGCATTAACACACAACCCAAACCAGTTCCACTAGCATCTGTAAAAACCACTAGTTTTCCGCCTCTAGTCGGGATTACTAGAATTGGAGCTGTAGTCAACCTCTGTTTCAATTCTAGGAAAGCTTTCTCACAATCATTAGTCCACATAAACTTCACATCTTTCCTAGTTAACTTGGTGAGCGGAGCTGCAATAAGTGAGAACTTCTCAATAAATCTCCGATAATATCCAGCTAACCCCAAGAAACTTCTAATCTCTGTAACAGTGGTTGGTTGTTTCCATTCTTTCACTGCAGCAACCTTCTCAGGGTCCACAGCAATCCCTTCACTAGATACCACGTGTCCCAAGAAACGAATTTCTTCTTCCCAAAAATGACACTTGCTAAACTTAGCATACAACTTCTGTTCCCGGAACGTCAGCATCACTATCTTCAAATGCATCTTATGTTCTTCTGTGTTTTGTGAATACACTAAAATGTCATCAATGAAAACAATCACAAATTTATCCAAAAAGGGCCTGAATATACGATTCATCAGGTCCATAAAGAATGCAGGTGCATTCGTCAACCCAAAAGGCATCACAGAAAACTCATACAACCCATACCGAGTCCTAAATGCAGTCAAAGGAATACTCTTCTCTTCAACTCCCATCTGGTAATAACCAGTCCTTAAATCAAACTTTGAAAATATCTTAGCCCCTTTCAACTGATCCAACAGGTCATCAATCCTAGGAAGCGGATACTTATTTTTTATAGTCACCTGGTTCAAATCCCTGAAGTCAATACACATCCTTAAAGTACCATCCTTCTTGGAAACAAAGATAGCAGGCGCACCCCATGGTGAGTTGCTTGGTCGTCATATGAACCCCGGGTCATACACACCTTAAAAGATTCAAACCCATATACTCAAAAAGATATGGTTAAGCCAAAACAAAATCGTAAACATTAAACTCTTTACCCCTTTCCGAGTAATTCCTCGACTTGCACTTTCATTTCGCCCAATAGCTTAGGTGCCAACTGTAAAGCCGACTTTGAAACCGTGCAGTCCCCGGTAACAAGTCTATCTGAAACTCCACCTCCCTCTTGGGTGGCAACCCCGAATCTCTGAAAAACATCTTGAAGTCTATCACTACTTCCACATCAGCGATATCCCTCGTGGGTATCTCTATGAGAGCACAGAAACTAGACATCACCGAGTCCTCCTTACTAAACACGGTGTGAATCAACCTCGGCATGCCGGTGTATTCACTATAACCTCCCTCCTTGCACAATCCAAGGTAACATGATAACGCGTCAACCAATCCATACCAAGTATGAAATGGAAACCCTCAAACCCCAAAACGATCAAGTCTACCATAAAGACACGTTCTAAGAAACACAACTTAAAACCTTTGCACTTGTCATACAAGGTAACAGAACCTCCTAACGGTGTCTCAACACACAAGGGCTTAGATAAAAGGGTAGTTTTAAAACTTTCTTTCTCAACATACTGACGAGATATAAAGGAATGTGAAGCACCCGAATCAAACAAAACTCTGAATGTAAATTGAGATGAACTAAAGGTACCTTCAACATTCCCAGGTCCTGGCATAGCTGCATAGGCTCTAGCACGAGTGACTGGTGCTGGTGCTCTGTTCTGCTGATTACCCTGCTTGGTAGGGCAATAACGAGATAAATGCCCCACCTGCTTACACTCCCAGCAAGCCCTTTCAATAGGAACTATGGCTCTGAGCATTGGTGCTGGTGCAGGTAAAAGTAATGCTGTTGGTCGATACGGAAGAGCGGGAGCTCGACCCTGAAGCTGAGGACCCTACCTCTGCCACTGATTCCCCTGAGGTCTAAAGCCTCCAGTCTGCCCCGGTGGCCTATAACCACCCTGCTGATGAAATCCTCCCTGGGGTCGGAATACACCCTGCTGATGAAATCCTCCCTGAAACCCCTGGGATGGTGGTCTCTGAAACGGAACCCTCTGAGGTACATCATAGGGCCTAAACCGATTCGGCTGCCTGCTCTCAAAAGGCCTAGGACCAACAATTGGTATCTCACCAAACTTCCTCTTCCCCCTCGACTCTCTTAGGGCTGCATTCTGCTCCTCATATCTCAAGGCCAAGTCCAACACACGATCAAAAGTGTCCCCATCAAAAGGAATCAACTTGCCGGACAAGTGACTCTCTAACCCACGTATGAACTTTTGGTTTTTCTTCTTGTCAAGATCCACAAGATAGGGAGCAAACCTCGATAACTTCATTAAACTTGGTCACACTTCCCGGAGTCAACTCGAGACTTCCTTTGCCTCGCCACGGGGAAAAACCTCAAATCTAACCTTGAAGTCTTCCAAGTCAAAGTTCTAGTGTCCGACTAGGGTGAGAGAGCTCGCCACCAAAACCTAGAACCTCAAGAAGCCAACCAACTCCGCGAACCTACGAGCTCAAATACATTTTCACAACTTTGAATCCAAGACTCGCTGCAATCGATTCCCAACACCAAGAATCGCTGCCCACCAAGAGTACCAAACTCCTTATTGCGCTTAGCAAAAGGATCTCCCTGAACTGGATGGTTATTCTGCATAGCCTGCAACAACTGATTCAACTGTACTCCTGACATCTGTACTGGAGTGTTCACTGCAAGTCCAATGGTATTTCCATTTCGTGTCTTAACCATGATCTACAGTTCAAACAAAACTCCCATTAATATTCACATATATCCAAAACTCTCAACACTATAACCCATATTCCACATCCGAGGATCACTTAGACTTTCCAACACTAAGCTAACTGATAACAGTGATTTTACGTATTCTAACTATCTATGCGTAAACACAAATAATCAAAATACGTAAATACGTGTTTATATCAATATTCCTACTCTCAATAATGAAGTAATATCAGAGAGTCAGGATTCGTCCACTCTTAAACCCTCAAGACTTAAATTGAATTCAACTAATCAAACCCAAAAGGAACAATGGTGAGAGTAATGATTTGATGTGAATTTTCTATTCTACCATTCCCAACAATTGAATCTAAACAAGACATAATATAAAGATTTGAACTTTATTTGTTTAAACTCAATTTGAAACTACTCATGCAATAATTTAATTAAACTAATAATGACAAATAAGTAAATCTAGGGATTTAAGCTAATAAATAAATGAAAATGAAACTAGATTATGGAGAACTAATTAACTTTATTTATCTAATAGGACAATAAGAACAAGATATGATTGAATGAATAACAACTATTTTATTTATCTAATGAATGATATTCAATGATTTAAATAACTAAGCTAAAACAAAGAATGAAACTAATTAATGGAATGAAAACTAAGTAATTAACTAATCTAGATCTAACTTTTTTTAACCCTAAACTCCATTAACATTAGCTTCCTAACCTAACTGCCATTAACAAAGAGTCAAGCTTTTGTTTTTATACTTCCAGATCCAAAAATCGTGCATGGGCTTGGATACATGTTTTGGGCCGGAAAATCGGGCCCAAAACCCAATTTCTTTAGTCCAAAATGGGCTCTTCAGCTGCAGTTGGCTTCGACAGATATGTTTTGTCCACTTCTGCTCCTCTGATTGGGCCAAGGCTTGGACCATTGGAAAGCTCTTTTCGAGCGGTTGTTTTGACATAACCAACTCCCAATTCGAGAGATCCGAGTCCAAAGATACGACGGCCGAGGAAGTTCTGGCGACTTGTGCACTCTTTTTACGCCGTGTTGACTTTTCAGCTTTTGACCGGGCTTTACAAAGGCTTTGTCTCCTTGAATCTTGGCCTTTATTCACGAGAACTCCTTAGCAACCGACCTTTGCTCCTTTATCTCGCTAAAGTGGCACATTTACGCACATAATAGACTTTGAAGCCCGAAATGCATAAAACACGTAATCGGTATTAACTCTTAATTATTACTCACATAATTGGTCTAAAAAAGTATGATTGTTAAGGGGTTAAAACTACAGTTTTGGGCTCTTATCAAACCACCCCAAACAGCATTTTGCTTGTCCTCAAGCAAAGATGAGAAATTAGAATAAGTGACCAAAAATGGAGTTTCTATCTACTCGTTTATTTGAGTCGCGATTGCATTGACCATATGCAACAAGGCCTTAAACCACTAGGAATTCCCTAGTGGACCGAGTTATAACCTCATTGAGAGTTTTTCTAGTGAAGGTACTCACAAACTTCATCTATACTACAACGACTAAGAAATAAAACTATTGTTTCCTCATTCATGTCTCAACTATCTATACATCTCACTAGCAATTGAATACAAGAATAATCATGTCGAAACTTAAGCTAATATATGCATAATAATCAATCATCTACGAATAAACATATATACAATGGGTAATGTATGGAATGCCTTACAGGTCCGTTTCTGAAAACTCGGAATAGCGTCCTTAAGTAGGTCCTCACATAAAAGTCAAGACAAAAATCACTCTGATTTTTCCGCTCAAGTTTCGCTACTCCAGTGTGCAGTGGGCACACTTTACCTTACAATCTCAATGACACACAAGGAAGCCGGAGTCGATCAAACACAACTGCCACTTACTATCACACTAACCTATTCCTAATTGAGCTAGAGGTCTTTATTAGGTGTTGCGGGGATTAGGAGATGGTTTAAGAAGGAAGGAAATGGATATACAAAAGGACAAGTCTGAGATAATAGAGTCTTCATATTATATAACTTAGAGAAAACCTTGTTATTTTCTTTTGCTTCTATACTTTGTTTCCATCATTAGCCATATTTTTCTTTTTTCTTTTCTTTGGCTTTTGACTCCCTTTTATTCTATTTTTGGAGTTTTTATTTATTTCTATTTTTCTTTTTTTTTCTTTTCTTTTCTTTGGATGGAAACTTCTTTTCTTTTTCTGAAGCAACTAACTAATTTTTGTTTACCACGGTTTTTCTCTTCTTCTTTCTTCACTCATTCTATTCTCGGACTTATTCTAGATTGGGTAAGTTGAATTTTTTTATTTTGTTTTGTTTTTGTAACAGGGTAAAGAAATTGTGGTTTATGGAAGGCTAAAGAAAGGCTCGAGAGGGCTTAATTAGCGGAAAATAATTCATAGGTTTGAATTTTTGGCTATATCGATCCAAAGAGGGCCTAAATTCTCGCTTAGGATATGGCATAGTGATCAAGCAAGTGGGCGTGTGATTTCTCTATCCGGATTTTACTTCTCCCTTGTGTCATTTCTCAAATATTTATTTCATATAAGGCTTTAGGCTATATTCTCACAGGATTTGTAGAATAAGTACTCTAGCCTAGATTTCAGAAACTTACTACTAACAATCATAGATACTCATGTAATATATTTATAGATAGATGCAAAGATTATTACCTACATATTAACCTAAGTTTCTAACAATTATTCCGATGCAAAAGCTACATTGAGACTTCTAGATTGTTAAGAGCATAGAAAGAAAACAATACCAATATTCCTAAGTGTATAGCATAAACTTATTTATTTATATTTTTGAAATTTTTAACTTGAAAACAAATGCATATTATACATATCTATATCCTAACGGATGCCTTAATTACACGTATTTCTATGCCCCCCAAACAAGAAGAATGCTTTGTCCTCAAAGCATTTAAATAAAGAGGGTAGAAAAATACCATGAAAATGCGTGAAATTCGGAACATCTCGCAAAACAAGGTTAGAATATACTAATATAGGAAATAAAAAACTGACGCAACTCAGAAGAGTTCCACCCATTATGGGGTTAACATAATTAAATTGCTTGGGACATAAGCGGACGATGAATTGAAACTAAAAACTTACCTCCACTCCGCGTTTACACTTCATCCTCCTCTTCTATAAAGAAGTGAGGTTCCTTCGCGATCCCTGCCATGCCATTATAATTTGCCAAGCTTGCCGCCATTTATCATCTACGGATCCTAACTTTGTTAAAAGCCACTTGGTGGGATGGGGGTGTAGGTCCTCGATATCGGAAAATGCCTGCCCCATACGACTCATGCAAAACTCATAAGTGTAGACATACATATTATCTACCCAATAGCACCATGGGTCTTGTATTTCATTGGGCATGGCAAGTCCAAGAACAAATGCTAGCAAGAACCATAAGCGGTTCCCGACCCACGTGTGTGATCACCTCTTGAAACCAAGCACCATAAGTAGTGCTTTGAAACAAATCTTTGAAAGACTGTTCGGTATTATTATAGGAGATGTCATCTCGAACTACGCTCTAGAACAGCTGCGAATGAACCGGGAACAACCCGCTGAAAACTGGAATTTTTCCGGGTCGACGGAAGTCGTATGCCGAACTAGGCATTAACTACCAGGCGCGAGTCGCTCTGCGGTATTTGGAATTCCAGTGTTTGGCGAAGTCGGCGTTGACCTTTAGCGCCGGGCGCCTCGAGGTGTTGATTCGTGAAAAATGCGACAAAACGTGGGAAACGTGGGAGTGAAAGGTGAGAAATGGAAGTTAGGTGTAGTGTGGGTTGTGAGTGTAGAATGAATAAAGTTTTTATAGGTTTTGAATTGTTAAAACGAATCGGTAAGTTGCCAAAAGCTTTAAGGCAATTTTAGGAAACAATAAAATTTCGAACCCAAAACGGAAACAACTCATATTCTTGATTCTATAACAACCCTAATATCTTTTACTTTGGATTTAGACTAGTAACTTCTAAACTCTCTTAGATTTCATCATACCACCACATCTAATCATAGGTATGCCAATTATGACAATATTCTCAACCTTCACTCCAAAACAAACTCTAAAATGGAGGATCTTCTACAAATCATGATAGAATAAATAATACCACCCCCAAACAATTAGGGAAGGTGGGATTAACAATAAAATCCATGCACAATTTGAAAAGAACAACATTATATTAAAATTGAAATTCAAACAACATTTAACTACCAAATTCAAAGTTAACTACGGAATTTAACAACGTAACATCCTATCTACTAAAAATAATAAAAGACAACATCAAAACAACAAACAAAGAAAAATCTAGCTACTCTTAAAGGGAGCGAGGTGGGGATAAGAATAGGAAGTTTAGTGATCAAGCATGGAAAAACCAAACACCCCACCCCCAAACAAATTTTTGAAAACAGGTTTGTAAAAATTTGTTTTAAAACGGGTCTTTTTAAAGTCAGATTCCCTAGACTTAAAGTGATATATATGTATTTACATGCAGTTTCCCATATATCAATAATCTAAACAATTGTGGATCTTTCCATAAATAGTTAACATGGAATGCACCACCAAACAGAATCAAGCTCCAAAACTTTCTACGACGCAACTTCGTTGAATAAGAAAGAGTCCAAGAGAATGATCATGAGTAAATGAATGGTTTTGGAAAATACTTGAAATGTGGATAAGTGTTAGAAGAAAAGGGTGGGAAGAATGATTGGATTTTATGAGGGATTAACTCAGGTGGATGGTGGTAGGGTGGTGCTCTAGGTAGTGCTTGAGAAGGTGGATCATCACAGGCTCTTAGAACTCCGTCAATTCCTCATCTAGGTTGTTCACATCCATATAATTATGGTATTCATCTCCATCTTTGAGGAATTCATCTATCTAAATCTATTGTGAGGTTTAGTCCATCTCTTGTATGGTCGAGGAAGGCGGGGTTGAAAATTCTTTCTCTAGTTCAGGTTATGTTCAAAGAGTCAAAATTGTGATCTTTGTCTTCTTTCATAAGAGGGGTATCTACTAGTGTGGGGACTAAAGCGTCACCCCGCACTAATGTGAGGTACAAAACTCTCAATGGACTTCACTTCTCCTTCTATAGGCAAACCTAGTTGTCCCTGTTTTTGTCTAAACATGTTAACTTCTATAGAAAGATTTCCAAAAGAAAGAGTCATTGAGCCATCCCGACAATTGATTTGAGCATTGGCGGTTGCCAAGAAAGGGCCCCTAAGATGATGGGAATGGAATCATGAGCAACTACGTGTCGAGAATAACAAAGTCATTTTGGAAAGTAAAAATCCTGAACTTTAACGAGAATATTTTCAACTACATCCTTGGGATACTTAATAGAACGATCGGCTAACTGCAAAGTCATTTTGGTTGGTTGAAGTTTTGTTAGACCCAGTTGTTTATATAAATAAAAAGGAAGTAAGTTAACACTCGCTCCTACGTCTAATAAAGCAGTTGTTATAAAGGTATCACCTAAGGTACATTGTACCAATAGTAGGGCGACCAGTGGTCCTTGTACTTAACAATTCCATTATGTTCGGATAAAGAGGGATATTGTTGATTAAGAAGGCTTTCGTGGGGTATGTTGGTTTTCCTCTTCTTGGTGCACAACTCTTTTTAGAAACTTAGCATGTCCTGCTAGACTTTTATAGCATCTAGAAAAGGTAGGTTGATAGTTAGATTTTTAAACACTTCCCTAATCTCATCAAAATTCTCGTCCTTTTTAGACACAATTAGTCTCTCGGGATACGGTGGTTTATCTTTATGCCTAATATGAGGGGGAACATATTTGTTAACCGTTGCTTTATCTTTTATCACTTTCGAACTAGGTTTCCATATTGGAACCTCTACAGGTGTAGGGTCTTCAGTTTCTATTATAGTATTTGGTATGGTATCATTTTTAGTTTGCGGGTAATCTTTAGGTATAGTCACTTGGTTATCAACTACTCGCCCTGAACGAAGGGTAGTGACTGCCTGTAGGTCCCCTTGGTTTATATTACCATTACACTGAATACTTTTTATTTCGAAGGCGGTGTTTGTTGACTTAGGATTAGGCATTGCTTGACTTGGAAACACGCCGGTTTGGTTATTATTTTGGTTAGAAGACATGTCAATAACCTTTTGGCACAAAGACTGCATCATTTGCATCGTTTGTTTCATCATATTAGAGTTTTGATCATGCTGATCTTTCATCAAGTTGGAGTTTTGTTGCATAATTTGATTTTGTTTCTCCAACAAGGTCACTACTACTTTGTCTGTAGATGGTTGTATTGGAATTAAAGCTTGTTGAGCGTTCATGTCTTGATGTTGATAGTTTTGGGTTATGGGTACTAAACCTCTATTCTGGTCACCTAAGTTCCCTTGTCCTTGATGTTGAGTTAACTGGTTGAAGTGTGGTGGTTGTGGTGGTGTTTGTGCATAGACAAGAGGACAATAGAAGTCGGAATGCTCAAGACTACAAACAGACATTACAACGAAAGTAGAGTTAATGTTCATGGTGGAGTGGGTTGTTGTTGAAGAGATGGCATCTACCTTTTAGTGAGGGCATCGATAAGAGTTTTAAGCTCGGGATCATGTTTAACCTCAAGAGAAGAAGGAGAGGCGGGAGGAATCGTTACCTCCCCAATTGTTGTTCCTCTTAGATTGATCTTCTAAGAATGTATAAGCCTCCAAGGCTCCTTTACTAAGAAAACTACCAGTCATGATATCTAGAACCTCCTTATGATAATGTGAAAGCCCCCTTGAAGAAAGCACGAACAAAGCGTGTCTTTTCGCAAGATTATGATCTTGGGCATTCAATGAGAAGATCGATGAAACGATTCCGTGCCTCTCGAAAATGATTCATGAGGATTATGGTGGAAGAAATGAATCTTGTGAAGCATTTCATCTGTCTTGATGGTGGTGGGTAAAACTGTTCCATGAACAATTGAACAAGTTGAGCCCATGAGTCCACAGAGTTTGGCGTTTTGGGCAGTTAACCAAGACGCCGCTTTGTCGGCTAGGGTGAAAGGAAACACCCTAAGTTTAACTTGTTCGGACTTACGCTAGGATGATGGAATGTAGTGAGAACTTGGTCTATCCTACGATGATGTGGTAAGGCTTCTCATGGTCTAAACCATGAAAAACCGGTAACAAGTTAAATATATTAGGGGATTCAAAATCCCCCACTAGGTCTACAAGAACGATGCGACTTAGGGCCATCGTTTAGGGCTTTATAAAAATCGAGAGAGGAGTCTCTTGTTCTTTAGCCATTGATGCAAGTGTAGTGTGTGAAATTCTAGATAGGCGTGTTGTATTTATTTCTTCGAAAAACAAGCCTGATTCTACTAGAATTAAAACTCCTCTGACAGAAGAGGCGAGGAGTGAAAGAAGGAGTACCTGAATGCTTCCTTGCTTCGCTTACGAAGCGTCTTGTATTGCGATTTCAGTGTATTTAACAAGTTAGAAACACTTTATAACTTTAAGGAATAGAAATTTGAACTTTCCTGTGAAAATCGGGCTGTTCACGATGAATTTTCCTTGTAGGGCGCGGGTTGGGCGCGAGTTGGGCGAAGTGCCCTCGTTTTTGTCGAATGTCCGGTGTTTTGGGCGCGGTCGCTTTCGGTTTGGGTGCGGGTCGCGCTCCAGGGTTTTCAAGTTTTAGGACTTTTATCGTACTCCAAAAAATTTGAAATTTTTACAGTAATTTTCTAAGACGTCTATCAAGTAGCCTGTAAAATTTCAGATCAATCGAAGCTGTGAAAGTCCCTCTACAGCCCTTCAAAGTTTGCAAAACGGTTTTCGGACACAATACAAACAACCGAATGGTTAACCCATCAAACAAAATCCAAAAATTGCCAAATTTTTACTGGAGACTCCTGACAGATCCTACTTGTTCCTGTAAAATATTTAGAGCAATTGGAGTTCTACAACCTCTCCTTATTGGCTGGTGTTTCAGATATTAAGTGTTTGCAACACTGCAGAAACACACTGGAAACACTCTACTATTTAGGAGGTCAAAACAAATCAAAAATTCATCAAATTTTACTACAAACTCCTTAGTTAGGATAGATACTCCTGTAAAAATTATAGAATTTTTAGAACTCCCTAAGTAACCTTACTCGTCTGTTTTTCAAGAACATACGGTGTGAATACTGAAATGCAGCACTGTAAAGATCGTATTTTTTTCACAAGGTAAAACAACTTTGAAAAATCTGAAAATATTCCAGTAAATCAACAACACATTAAATAATATGTATGAAAATTTTCAGAATTTTCGAAAATTTAGAAATACCTTCACCGCAGTGTTTTTCTCTGTGAATCCGCAGCCCCTATGCGAAGCAGTGGAGCGGTCCGAAAATTCAAGAAACAAGAATGAAAAATTAAAAGGGTGGGTGGGTAGAGAATGGGGGATTGCCCCTTGGATTCAAGCAATTGAATTCTTGTCTTGAACGAGATTAAGATGGCAGCGGCGCCATTTGATAACAGTGATTTTACGTATTCTAACTATCTATGCGTAAACACAAATAATCAAAATACGTAAATACGTGTTTATATCAATATTCCTACTCTCAATAATGAAGTAATATCAGAGAGTCGGGATTAGGCCCACTCTTAAACCCTCAAGACTTAAATTGAATTCAACTAATCAAACCCAAAAGGAACAATGGTGAGAGTAATGATTTGATGTGAATTTTCTATTCTACCATTCCCAACAATTGAATCTAAACAAGACATAATATAAAGATTTGAACTTTATTTGTTTAAACTCAATTTGAAACTACCCATGCAATAATTTAATTAAACTAATAATGACAAATAAGTAAATCTAGAGATTTAAGCTAATAAATAAATGAAAATGAAACTAGATTATGGAGAACTAATTAACTTTATTTATCTAATAGGACAATAAGAACAAGATATGATTGAATGAATAACAACTATTTTATTTATGTAATGAATGATATTCAATGATTTAAATAACTAAGCTAAAACAAAGAATGAAACTAATTAATGGAATGAAAACTAAGTAATTAACTAATCTAGATCTAACTTTTTTCTAACCCTAAACTCCATTAACATTAGCTTCCTAACCTAACGCCATTAACAAAGAGTCAAGCTTTTGTTTTATACTTTCGGATCCAAAAAATGTTTTGGGGCCGAAAATGGATCCAAAACAAATATTCACAGATGTTTTTCTTTATTCTGAAGCTTTGGACCAAAGCTCTCTTTTTCGAGCCGGTCGTTTTGACATAAGCTACCCCGATTCGAGAATCTTGGCCTTTATTCACGGAACTTTTCCTTTTGACCGGCGCAAAGGCTTTGTTTGAATCTTGGCCTTTATTCATTTAACTAAAGACCTTTGCTCCTTTATCTCGCTAAAGTGGCACATTTACGCACATAATAGACTTTGAAGCCGAAATGCATAAAACACGTGAATCGATTAACTCTTAATTATTACTCACATAATTGGTCTAAAAGTATGATTGTTAAGGGGTTAAAACTACAGTTTTGGGCTCTTATCACTAACCTAAGCTCCGATACCAAAATGTCACAGCCCGAATTTCTAAACAATAACAAAGTGAATATTTGAGATAAAGAAAATCTCAAACATCACTAGGTTCACTTGTTTAAAAGAATCAACTTAAATAACAAAACCCTAACAGCCATGTCATAAAAGAATCAACTTAAATAACAAAAATCCCAACAATTATCCACAATTTCTTTATTAAGATAACATCCTTCCAAATAAAACATCAAACAACTCTCCAAATAAATTCCTCACTACCATTTTCTCATTCCATGAAAAAGATAAACTACGTTATTACATTCTTCCAATAAATAATCAGACCTAAAAGAAAACTAATAGGCTGCGCCGTGCACGAATCCAATCACACGCCAGCGGTTCCCTTTGCTTTCCACCTATGTTCCCAAGAACACACCCACGTTACAAAACAAAGCAAACATGGGTTGAAATTGAATTTCTCGGTATGGAGTACACTAAATACATATAAACATTTCAAACTTTACTTATCCAACTAACACTTTAAATCTATCATAACCTAATCATTCTCAGCTTGGAAGACAGGTAGTTCCGTCATCTCAACCGGCATAGTTTCTTCCCAAGCAAAACTTCCATTTTATTAACTTCCATTTTATTAACTCCTTTTAATATCTAAGTAATTGAATTACACTTACCGATGTCCGCCGCTGTATAAGGGTAGGACCGCGTCCCTGCACAAAATATTATTAAGTCCTACCCTCCTGCAAAAGAAAGTTAGAACTTGTATATATAACATATGTAGATATTCTATATGTATTCAAAGGTAAACCCAAGCACACTCGTATAAACAAATCCATTTCTCTTATCAATTAATCAATTACTTTTCTTATACACCCACCCTTTAGTACCTACTCCACGATTTGCACTCCACACATTTGCCAAATCACACTTTCTGTGTGCCTCTCTCCCACCGAATACCACAATATCATAGCCATCTCGGGCTTTCATACACATATTTCACAGCCTCTTTGAGCCACAAAACCCGTGTCATTCATGGCACATTCAATGAATACCTTAGGTCATTCCGCCACATTCAAGGAATACCTATCATATCACTAACGGGCCATTCATGGCACATTCAATGAATGCCCCTGGTTTCATTCTCGCCACATTCAAGGAATACCCAATCCTACATTCCCGTACACTCAAGGAATACAACTAACCCGCAAGGCGAATACCTTAGTTCCTCTTTAGGGCAGTCCACTACAATCTAGTCATTCATGGCACATTCAATGAATACCCGGGTCATTCATGGCACATTCAATGAATACCCTTATATAACACTAATGGGCCATTTATGGCACATTCAATAAATGCCCACCTAACATATGACATCATCAGTCATAAAACTCAATTCCAAAACTTGAGGCGTGGAGAGTTCTAAAAGGGTGCGGTAAGTTTTGTTTACGCATTATTGTATTTTATTGCATAGATTATTTCAGAGAACGTAGGAATATCTTGATTCAATTATTTTTGGTTTACGCGTTATTAATTTCATGAATGTATAAGTGTCAGAACGTTGTGTATCGTAAAAGACTGAAAAATCACAAAGTAGTAAATACACGTACACAAGTATATTTATAAAGGTCCTAGCCTAAGTCAAACATGCTAGTAGTCCTAGACTTATCCTAATAGACCTAATCATAATTTTAGGAAAAAGTCAAATTTTCGAGTCAATTGGTCAAAGTCAACTCTGGTCAAAGTCAAAGTCAAAGTCCACTCTGGTCAACAGTCAAAGTCATAGTCCACTCTGGTCAACAGTCTATATTGGTCAACCTAACCTAAACTCCAAAAACCCAAAAGCCCAAAGCAGGGGGGCCCATAGTCTAATTTAAGTCAAAAATAGAAAATCAAAAATTTAAAGCCTAAGTCCAACCCACGATTTTCGGCCCAATGCCCAAATCAGACTTTACTGTTCATCTTCTTCTTCCTCCAACACCTCTCCTCCACTCCAGCCACCACCGGCCATCCAATAAGACTCGTAGGTGTTACCTAACCAACACTATAAGGGATTCGGCCCAATCTCAAACCCAACCAAGGGTCGTCTCCCTCACCAACGCCATCAGCTCTCTCCCTCAATCTGCCACCACAAATTTCCAACCCTCAACACTTCTAATCTACTCAAAAATAACCTACATCAAAACCCCTACTTCTTTAGTTCATACAAAAACCCACTTCCTTGATTCCCCAATTCCTCCCTCAAAATTGGATCTATATTTCGGCCTCCATTAACGCCCTATTCCCGAACTTCAACTTCGCACTCTCCAGTGCATAATCAAACATCAACAATCCAATTCAAACTAAACATCAAACATCAACAATCAATTCAAACTAACAATATAACATCACAACAAAAATTCCAACAAAACAATTTCTTTCAACCAACACAAAACCTGACGATTTGGGTGATTTGGGTTCTGGTGACGACGCCAGTAACAACCAGTGTCAAGGCTTCAAATTCGTTAGAATTTATTTAATGTAGTACTTCAAAATAGTATCTAACAAACCCTTAACAGAGTTTTACATACTGTGGTACTGCCACAGTCGTATAAATCAGTCGTCACCATTAAAGGGGTTTACACTATCTCAATTCTGGAAAACAGTATTACTAGGATGAATAGCATAAACACATATAACAAAAAAAAACTTCAGACTACTCACTGTTATAAACCGAACCGCTTTCCTTAAGCAGAAAACCCCAAAGATGAAGTCGACCGTCCGTACTAAACCGGGACGATCTTTCTTGTTCAACCCCCCTTTTTTTTCCTCTCAGTAAAACTCTCCTCTTTTTTTTTCAAACTCTCGTTTTGTTTTTCCCAAAAAAACTCTACGTGAGAAACTTTATTTTCTAGTTTTTAAAACTTCTCAAAAAAAGGGATAACTCTTATCTAGTTATTTACGGGCTTTTATCCGTAACTACTGGATATCCTATATCTATTTTATCTATTACATTATTATTATTATTATTATTATTATTATCTTTATTATTATTATTAGGAAAAATAAAATAAAAGACGAGGTGTTATATAAAACCTATATAAACTTCCTTCATTCTACACTCACAACCCACACTACACCTAACATTAATCTCTCACCTTTCACTCCCAACTTTTCCTTCTTTTCCTTCTCACTTCCAAGATTTCAGCATTTCGGGAATCAAGCGCTTGATGGGGCGCCACCGCACCTAGGCATCGTCGAGAATTTCATCGAGACCGACCCTCTTCCAAGCCAGTGAGCCGCGACCTGCGCCCAAAACACTGGAATTCCAGTTTTCATCCTGAGCGCGACTCACGCCCATCCCAGGCAAAAAGTGTTCGCACCCTATGCCCAAGTGCCTGAAACTCGAAAATCACCAAGGCGCACCCCATGCCCTGACCCGTGGGCACGAAATACTCTAATTTTTTGTGGGTTGTTCTAGGATAGTTGCAGCTGTTCTAGAAAGTAGTTTTGTGATGACTTCTCCTATAATGATACCGGAGCAGTCTTTCGAACACTTGTTGGGATGCGAGACTTATGGACATTGGTTCCGCGAAAGGATCTTGTAGTTAGGATGGAGGCATCTACTGGTAAGAGAAGATGACTCGTATTCAACTAAGCTTACTGAATTTTTTTACAATAATGTTAAGTTCTATTGTAACTAGGATGGAGAACAAGAATTCTCTGTCACGATTGATGACATGCCACTAGAATTTAATAAGTATGTGGTAGCGTTAGTTTCGGGAATACCAATACCTGATCCTATTCACACGTGGGGATATATGACTGATAATACATACCTTTATAACTATACATATTTCCATGAGTATTATGGGGGAGGGGTATTTCGTATAATGGACCAAGGGCGTTACAACATAGCCCTTGGTAGCCTGTCCCTAAATATAGGCACCACCATGTTATTCATCCTGATGAATATTTTAGGGGATTGGCAGTTTACCTCTGCAAATAGTACTGCTGGTGACGTTTTCCTTGCCTTAGCTGAGGGACGTCGCAGAAATGACATTCCCCGAGTATTAGTGGCTAGTCTTAAGAGAGCCCAAAGCATGAGGCATAAGTATCTTCTTATGCCTATTTTGGTTTGCCGCATCATGCTCAGTTGTCTACCTAAATTCTGTACCCAGTTCACGGATTGGAAAAGGGTTGAAGTCATGAGACCCACCAATTGGGTGGTTTGCTCATTTCGAGTAATGACTTGGCCGGGATGGTAGGTGCAACCTCATTTGGTTGCTCCTTTCACCCCATCAAACATAGTAACACTCGACAAGTTAGCACAAGTTGATGACACACGGTGGCGGGCTTGCCAAGTTATCATGGTATGGCAAGATGCGAAGGAACCTCCTCTCTTTGGAGAAGGAAATGAGGATTAAACGAGAGTTAAGGTTAGTTTTTATTTCAGTTAGTGTCTGCTTATGTCCCAAGCAATTTCTTTCTCATTAACCCTATAACGGGTGGAACTCTTATAGAGTTGCATCAGTTTTATTTTCTATATTAGTATGTTTAGCCTTGTTTTGCAGATGTTTCAGAATTTCTCTACCCTATTTATTTAAATACTTTGAGGGCAAAGCATGCTTCTTGTTTAGTGGGGGCATAGAAACATGTGTAATTAAGGCATCTGTTAGGATATAGATATGTACAGTATGCACTTGTTTTCTAGTAAAAATTCAAAAAATTTAAAAAATATAAATAAAAAGTTTATGCTATACACTTTGGAATATTGGTATTGTTTTCTTTCTCTATACTCTGAATAATCTAGAAGTCTTACGTAGGTTTTGCATTAGAATAATTTTTATAAACTAAGGTTAATATGTAGGTAATAATCCTTGCATCTATCTATAAATATGTTACATGAGTATCAATGATTGTTGGCAGTATGTTTCTGAAATCTAGGCTAAAGTACTTATTTTACAAATCCTGTGAGAATATAGCCTAAAGCCTTATATGAGTGAAACATTAGATAAATGACACAAGGAAGAAGTAAAATCCGGATAGAGAAATCACACGCCCACTTGCTTGATCACTATACCATATCCTAAGCGAGAATTTAGGCCCTCTTTGGATCGATATAGCCAGAAATTCAAACCTATGAATTATTTTCCGCTAGTCTCCCCTCTGAGCCTTTCTTTAGCCTTTCATAAACCACAAATTCTTTACCCTGTTACAAAATCAATATAAAGTAAAAAATCAACCTACCCATTCTTTGAATGAGTCTGAGAATAGAGATGAAGAATAGAAAAGAGAAAGACCTTTGAAATCAAGAATTTGTTAGTCGCTTCAAATAAGAAAATAAAGTTTTCATTCAAATAAAAATAATAATAAAAGAAAATAAAGAGTTAGAACTCCAAAAATAGAATCAAAACAGTCAAAAGCCAAAGAAAAAAAAATTATATATGGCTAAGGATGGAAACAAAGTGTAGAAGCAAAAGTAAAAAACAAGGTTTTCTCTAGTTACTTAATATGAAGACTTGTCTATTATCTCCTAATCCCTGTAACACCTAATAAAGACCTCCAGCTCAATTAGGAATAGGTTAGTGTGATAGTAAGTGGCAGATGTGTTTGATCGACTCCGGCTTCCTTGGGTGTCATTGAGATTGTAAGGTAAAGTGTGCCCAATGCACACTGGAGTAGCGAAACTTGAGCGGAAAAATCATAGTGGTTTTTGTCTTGACATTTATGTGAGGACCTACTTAAGGACGTTATTACGAGTTTTCAGAAACAGACCTGCTAGTGCATTTTATAGTATTACTCATTGTATATATTTTATTCGTAGATGATTGATTATTATGCATATATTGGCTTAGGTTTCGACTTGATTATTCTTTATTCATTGCTAGTGAGATATATAGATAATTGGGAGCATAAATAAGGAAACAATAGTTTTATTTCTTAGTCGTTGTAGTATAGATGAAATTCGTGAGTACCTTCACTGGAAAACTCTCATGAGGCTATAACTCGTCCACTAAGGAATTCCTAGTGGTTTAAGACCTTGTTGCATATAGTCAATGCAATCGCACTCGGCGAAACGAGATTAGTTAGAACTCTATTTTTGGTCACTTATGCTAATTTCTCATATTTGCTTGAGGATAAGCAAAATGCTGTTTGGGGGTGGTTTGATAAGAGCCCAAAACTGTAGTTTTAGCCCTTTAACAATAATACTTTTAGAGCAATTATGCGAGTAATAAATAAGAGTTAATGCTGATTATGTGCTTTTATGTATTTCAGGCATTGAAGTCAATTATATGCAGAATTGTGCCACTTTGGCGAGATAAAGGAGCAAGGGTTGGTTGCTAAGAACTTCTGTGATTAAAGTCCAAGATTCAAGGAGAAAAAGCCTTTGTAAAGCCTAGTCAAAAGCTGAAAAGTCAGAGTCAACGCGGGCATAAACAGCACACAAAAGTAAGCAGAACTTCCGCAGACCGTATCTTTGGACTCAGGCCTCGGAATTGGACCTACCTTATGTCAAAACGACCGACTCGGAAAGAGCTTTCAAATGGTCTGAACTTTGACCCAATTAGAGGAGCATAAGTAGATGAAAAGCCTATTGAAGTCAGATCTAGCTGAAAAAGGTCCTGTGGACTGAAGAGATTAGGTTTTGGGCTCGATTTTTCGGCCCAATATACGGCTCCTCAGCCCATGCACGAAAATGTGGATCTGGTCTCCTCTATTTCCACACACAAGACTGAACTCTTAAGAGGCAATTAGCTTAGGGTAGAAAGTAGCCATTAGAGATTTCAAGCTCTAGTTTTTTAGTTTTATTCCATTACTTAGTTTTTAATTATTGTTTTAGATCTAGTTTTCCCTTTCAATTAATTAGTATTAGAACAAACAGATTGTTATTTTAGAATCAAATATTAGTTTATAATAAAGTATTCAATTTCATTCCAAATTAGTTATTGATTAAAGTCTTGTTAAGTTTAGTATTGTTAAATTCTTAAATTAGTTGTCTTTATTTCATAATTTGTTAATCATAATCTAGTTCAATTATTAAATTCATTAGAATCAATTTCACTTCTTAGTTGTTAATTTAGATTTGAATTATTGATTAGTTAAATTAGTAAAGTTAGAATCTTTATATGATGTCTAGTTTAATTTCAATTGGAAATGATAACATAATGATTCTAGGCTAAACATCCATTAGAGGGGGTTGAAAAAGCCTTGATGAAGCTTGATTTGTGTTAGCGTAGAGTAGTCGTAATTTCCATTCCATTCTAGAAAATGATTAGTTCACCATGAGAATGGGTTTGATTATTTCACATGCTAGATGTTAGTTGGTAGAGATTACCATGAACAACTAGGGATTAGGAAGAACCAACTGTTATGTGAAAGCAGTTCAATTCGGATTACGAATATTCTTCATTAGTGAATTAAGTCGAGTTAAGGTGGAATCAATCCCCCGTAATTCTTTTTCTAGTATCAAATTAGCATTTCCGTCATTTTCGTTATTCGTATCTTGTTTAGTATTTGAATTGACATCGTAGTAAAATTCCCTTCTTAAAACTCTCATTGACTTTGGTAGGATTGATAGTCGTAGAAAACATCGAATACTAAGGAACTAGGAATGGAACGAATCTTTTACTCCACTCTATTTCGATAGATTCGAGAGTAGAAAATCTTTGATAAATTAGTCTTCGTAAAGTTTTAGTCTTACTCGCGTTTGAAGTTCATCATTTATTCTTGAGTAGAACTATTCATTTATCGTTTTATCAAATGGCATCGCTGCCATCTTTGTTCCCCTTAGTATTGTTTTCTTTAGAATTGTTAGTCTTCCAAAGTCCCAAAACCCACCCACCCTTGTTTGATTCTAACTGTGGTTGTCCGTTTTAGCATTGAAATTTTTCCTCGCAGAATTACACGGAGCCCGACCCGCGCCCAAATGCTTGGAACTCTAGTTTTTAGCTGAGCGCGACCCACGCCTTGCCAAGGCAAAACTCGAGCGCCCTTTGCGCTGAAGTGCCTGGACATTGAGTTTTCCCCCTAGCGCGACCCGCGCCCTACCAAAGCTAAGTTCGAGCGCCCCCCGCTCCTAAACACCTGGAACTCCAACTTGACCTGAGCGCAACCCGCGCCCTACCTAGGCCTATTCTAAGCCAACGACCGTCTCTCCGGCTGAAACCGATTTTCCGCGGGTTTGTTTCAAACTTCCATTTCTTCAAGGTTTTCAGTATTCTAACTTGTTATATACACTGAGCACGCATATACAAGACGCTATTCATAAGCGAAGCAAGGAGGCATTCATTAACTCTTTTCTTCCACAACTCGCATCTCCTGTTAAAGGTTCATACTAGCATATCAGGACTATTTGGAGTGTTGTTGTGTTTCGTTAAGTTAAGATTGGTCTGAGCCTTGCATGAGATTAAGGTCAGGCCGAAGAAAAACGCCTAACATAATCAACTGGCAATGTCAACAAACACGTCTTTCTAGTATACTACTCACTACACCCCTAGCTAATATACCACACACACCACTTGAAATAATGGCTGAAGAAAGAGAGTCTCCTCTCTCTGACTTTTACAAAGCCTTGAACGATAGCCCTAAATCTTGCATCGTTCTATCAAACCCAGTAGGGGATTTCCGAATCCCTCCAAATATATTTAATTTGTTACCCCTTTTTCATGAGTTAGACCATGAAAAGCCTTATCAGCACATGCGTAGGATTGACCAAGTCCTTACTACATTCCACCATCCTATTCGGTCTTTGAACAAATTAAACGAGGGTATTTCCTTTCACTTTAGCCGATAAAGGCGTCTTGGTTAAGCGCCTGGCGCCTAATTCAATGTGGACTCATGGGCTAAACTTGTTCAACTATTTATGGAACACTTTTACCCACCACTGAAGACCGATGAAATGCTTTCCAAGATTCATTTCTTTCGACAGAATCCTCATGAATCATTTTTAGAAGCTTGGAATGGTTTCACCGATCTTCTTATAGAGTGTCCACACCATAACCTCGCGAAAGACACGTTAGTTCGTGCCTTTTTCAAAGGACTTCTACACCACCATAAAGAAGTCCTTGACATAATGAATGGGGGTAGTTTCCTGAGTAAGGGAGCCTCAGAAGCTTATAAATTTTTAGAAGATCAAACTAAGCGTAATAATAACTGGGGGGGTAGTAACGATATGTCCCGCAACGCTAGTTCTTCTACAACAGTAAAGGCCGCCGGTATGTTTGAGATGAAACACGATGCTGAACTTAAAAATTTAATCAAATCTCGAACTAAAAAGGTAGAGGCTATTTCTGTTCAACAAACGCTTATCCCCGTCATGAATGTCAACTCCAATCCATGTAATTTCTGTTTGAGTCCAAAGCATCCAGACTCCTATTATCCTCTCACTTACGAACAACAAACATTACAACAAGATAATGTTTGTTCCATTAATAGCGAACCTAACGCAGCTTGGCGACAAAACCCCAACTTCGGCTGGCGAAATAATCAACAACCTCCAAGGTTGTTTAACCCAAATGTTAGGCCAACAAACAATTACAACCAAGGTCCACCAAGGCAAGGACAAGGTCAGGATAATTATAATTATAACAACCAAGCTCAACCACGACAAGGACAAGGTCAGGGTAATTATAATAATTATAACAATAATAATTATAATATTAATAGAGGTATCGTTCTGGTAAATAATAACTATCAAAATCCACCCATTAATAATCAACGTGACATAGTTCCTGTCACATAACCTATAGCTAACACTCCTCCACAACCGGATCATTTTGACGCCTTTATACAAACCCAACAACAGATTTTACAAGCCATCCAACTTTCCTTATAGCAATTAGCACAAAAGAAAGTACAACCCAAAGGTGTGTTTCCAGGACAAGCGATACCTAATCCTAAAACACCAAACACAGCCTTTGAGGTAAACGGTAATACTAGTAACGAAAATGCAAACATAGGTGAGATAAATTATATCACCACTCTCCGTTCAGGTAGAGTGGTTGATAACAAAGTAACTATGCCTATAGTTTCCCCACCAATAGTCCCTACACAACACATCGAACTAGATACTGAAATGATAACTAAATATCCAACCCCCTGTAGAGGTACCAGTTAAACAACAGCCTAAGAAACAGAAAAAGCAAGGTTAACCATCATGTTGATCCATATACTAAATATAGAGAGAAACCACCGTTTCCTCATAAATTAGCTATGTTAAACAAGTATACAAATTTTGACGAGATTAGAGAAGTTTTTAAAAATCTAACGATAAACTTACCTTTTCTTGAAGCGATTAAAAAGTTACCTCACCATGTTAAGTTTCTTAAAGAGTTGTGCACTACTAGGCGCAAGACAAAGATTCCTAAAGACGCCTTTTTAACTGAATAGTTTCCAACTTTAACGAAACACAATGGAATCGTTAAGTACAAGGACCCTGGTCGTCCTACTATACAATGCATAGTAAAAATATCAGGATATGGGAATTTATCGATATTCAATTTCTGGATATGTATCGTGGATATATCCCCCTCTTTGGGGATATTTGACATTGTTTCACATGCAAATATCGTTGATATATCCAAAATATCGACAAATATCGTGGATATTGTGGATATTTATTGATATATTATGATACATTATTTATATTTATTTGAAATATAATGGTAAATATTAAATAAAATTGTTATATATACAAAATATCGCCAAATATCACCAAATATCCATAGATATCACAAATATCGCAAATATTATCGAAATATAACTGATATTTGCAGTCGTATATATCTCTAAACATATCGTGATATTTAAATATCTTTTTCTGAAATATGGATAGATATCTCCAAATATCGCGATATATCGGGATATTTTATACTATGATATAATGCACCTTAGGGGATACTCACACGACCACTGCTTTATTAGACCTCGGGGCGATTGTTAACTTACTCCCTTATTATTTATATAAACAAATAGGTATACAAGAGATGCAACCTACAACAATGACGTTGCAATTAGCTGATAGGTCTATCAAGTATCCTAAGGGTGTAGTTGAAAACGTGTTGGTTAAGGTTCAGATTTTACTATATCGCTGGATTTTGTTATCCTCAATCTGAAGTTAAGCTAATGACTCTGTTCGATCATTTTAGGAGCCCTTTTTTGGCAAATCGCCAACGTGCTTATAAAGCGCCATGAATGGTTCGATGTCCTTGTCTTTTGGCCATCTTTCTGTTGAGGTCAATATTTTTAAAACAATCAAACAGTTTCCTGATACGAATATCGATGGAAAGGTTAGCATGATCGAGAGCTTAGCTTATGATTATTTCAAAACCACGTTTCCTGATAACCAGATGCACAAATTCCTTTCCTTTGGAAATTCCAAATTCGACAAGGACTCCTTAGACGTAGATGAAATTGAGGAAGAGTTCCCTCATCAACTCTTTTGCAACTCTTCCCTGCCAACATCCATTTATCCCTTGACGCTATGACGGAAGATGAATTTTTCACCCTCTATCCCAGTGATTCTTTTGACCCACCTATTGAGGAATGTCTGGCATATCTAAAGGCTTCTAATGATCTAGACCTGAGAGCTCTAGTTGACACTCATTCATCTTCCATCACCAATTTTCCCCACCTTCCACCTTTTCAACGGAACCTGGAGTTTGCGCTTGACCCTCTTGTTTCTTCGGTGCTTAATGATTTTCTAAATCCTCCTAATACGGAAATAATTCACAAGGGAAAGGCACTTGACACCTTCATTTTCAGAATTGAGACAGTACCCACATTCTCATTTTTTCCATTCGTTCCTTCTAAAACTTATCCATATCCAACATATCTTCCACAAACATACATTTTCTCATGATCATTCACTTGGACACCCTCTCGTTCAAAGGCAAAAAAGAAGGTGCATGCGCGGTTACGTTCTAGATCCATCAGACTTCACTTTCATTTCAATAAGTTGCATCGTAGAAAATCTTGGTGCTTGATTCTGTTTGGGGGTGCATTCCATGTTATTTATTTATGGAAAGACCCACAACTCTTTAGGTTGTTGATATATATATCTAGTTATTTGTTAAAATCTCGGGAATCTGACTTTAAAAGACCCACGTTAAAACAAATTTTCAAACTTCATTGCCAAAAATTTGTTTGGGGGTGGGGTATTTGTTTTTCCATCTGGGATTGTTCAACTTTTCATTTGAGTTGCTTAGGCCGTTTAATCGTATTTTGATTTGGGTTGACATTATCTATGAAATTAGATTTCATTTGTTCGCATAACTTATGTCATGCACTCACTTCGAGGTGTTTTCCATCTACTTATATGTCACCCTAAGTTGGAATAGAGTGTTTTATGTATCATTGGATTGGAAATTCTCTCCTGATCGTTTCCATATCTCATTTGCATAAATCGGACCGGTAACGAAGCGACAATTTTAGTTTGAAGTTGCGCGAAAAATTGACAAAAATCGAAAAATCAAATTTGGCTTGGGCCCAATCTCGGCGCACGTGCGTCTCCATCTTCAAACCAACAGTCGCGAGTTGTTTCATTCCACCATTAACAAAGCTTAAAAACCTAAACAAAAATAAATAAATAAATAAATAAAAAAATAAAAAAAAAATAAAAAAAAATAAAAAAGGAAACCCAACTACACCCACGCCCACAATACAATCCCACCTTAAATCTTCTCCAAACCATTCCCCCCACCACCCCCAACAATTTCCACCACTTAAAACCACCAAAAAACCAAGAATTTGGAGCTACCGCGCCACCACCATCGTTTTCCTAGTGAGGTTGCTTTACATTGCTTCCTACACCATATCTAAACCCTCAAATCAGGTCAAACTTCCAATGGCTCAAAGATGAAGGATTTTGCCTGAACACGCGTTTACTGCCGACCACTTCGCACCATTTTATGGTGATGAGATGGTTAGGAGAGATTGGAGTGGTTTGTGGTACTCGACAGATGATTTTTACCACAAAGATTTGGTCTGACAGTTTTATAGGACGAGGGAGTTGGATGGGAATAGAATTTCTGTTAAGGTGGCCGGGAGGAGGAGAGAAATATTTACTGGGTTGTTGGCTGAGATTTTAGGCATTCTGCCTAGACGCCATCTCGATGCCACATTACAGGAATCCTAATTTACTGGGATCGAGCCTTTGATGAACGTGACCATATTATATGCTTGCACGCTTCCCACCCCAGAGGGGTTCTTTTTTTGAGGAGGTTTCTGTGAGGCACGAGCATCGTCGCCGCAGGACGGATGGCTCTGGCCCATCGAGCTTTCTCGGGGAGCCATCTCCTTCTCAGTGCCTTCCACTACCGCAATGAAAGTGGTTTAGGGCTCTTATGGATTAGATGTTGTTTTTATTATTCCTTTTATGTTTTATGTATTTCTTTTTATTAGTTCGGATGTTAAACTTTGAATTCCGAAGTTAAATGTTAAATTGGTAGTTAAAATGTTGTTTTAATTTCATTTTTAATATAATATGGTTCTTTTCAAATTGTGCATTGTTTTTATCGTTAATCACACCTTCCCGAATTGTTTGGGGGTGGTATTATTTACTCTAGCATGATTTGTTATATGATCCTCCATTTTATAAGTTGTTTAAGAGTGATGGTTGAGAATATTGCTGATATGGGCATACCTATGATTAGATGTTGTGATAGGATGAAATCTAAAAGAGTTTAGAAGTTACTATTCTAAATTAAATCTAAAAGATATTCGGGTTGTTTTAGAATCAAGAATATGGGTTGTTTCCGTTTTCGGTTTTGGAATTTTTTTGTTTCTGACAATTGCCTTAAAGCTTTTTGGCAACTTCTCGATTCGTTTTAGCAATTTAAAACCTATATAAAATTCCTTCATTCTACACTCACAACCCACACTACACCTAACATTCATCTCTCACCTTTCACTCCCAACTTTTCCTTCTCACTTCCGCATTTCAACATTTCTTTCTCAAGGCTTCCAGTGGATGAGCGCCACCACGCTTTAGGCAAAGCCTTTGTCGGTCAGAATTTTATCAGAGCGCGACCCGCACCCTACCAAGCCCAGAGCTGAGCACGACCTGTGCCCAAAATACTAGAATTCCAGTTTTCATCCTGAGCGTGACCTATGCCCATCCCAGGCAAAAGTGAGCGCGCCCTGCGCCCAAGTGCCCGGAACTCGAAAATCACTAAGGCACACCCCGCGCCCTACCCAGGCATAGGTTGAGCGCACCCCGAGCCCTGACCCCTGTGGGCACAAAAAATTCCAATTTTTTGTGGGTTGTTCCAGGATCATTGCAGCTATTCTTGAAAGTAGTTTTGTGATGATTTCTCCTATATTGATAACGGAGCAGTCTTTCAAACACTTGTTGGGAAGCAAGACTTATGGACATTGGTTCCGCGAAAGGATCTTGCAGTTAGGATGGAGGCATCTACTGGTAAGTGAAGACGACTCGTATTCAACTAAGCTTACTAAATTTTTTTACAATAATGTTAAGTTCTATTCTAACCAGGATGGAGAACAAGAATTCTCCGTCACGGTTGATGACACACCACTAGAATTCAATAAGCATGTGGTAGCGTTAGTTTCGAGAATACCAATACCTAATCCTATTGACACGTGGGGATATATGACCGATAATGCATACCTCTATGACTATACATATTTCCATGAGTATTATGGGGGAGGGGTATTTCGTATAGTGGACCAAGGGCGTTACAACATAGCCCTTGGTAGCCTGTCCCTAAATGTAGGCATCACCATGTTATTCATCCTGATGAATATTTTAGGGGATTGGCAGTTCACCTCTGCAAATAGTACCGTTGTTGATATTTTCCTTGCCTTAGCTGAGGGACGTCGTCGATGTGACATTCCCCGAGTATTAGTGGCTAGTCTTAAGAGAGCCCAAAGCATGAGGCATAAGTATCTTCTTATGCTTGTTTTGGTTTGTCGCATCATGCTCAGTTGTCTACCTAAATTTTGTACCCAGTTCACGGATTGGAAAAGGGTTGAAGTCATAAAACCCACCAATTAGGTGGTTCGCTCATTTCGAGTAATGACTTGGCCGGGATGGCAGGTGCAACCTCATTTGGTTGCTCCTTACACCCCATCAGACATAGTAACACTCGACAAGTTAGCACAAGTTGATGACACACGGCGGCGGGCTTGCCAAGTTATCACGATATGGCAGGATGCAAAGGAACCTCCTCTCTTTGGAAAGGGAAATGAGGATTAAACGGGAGTTAAGGTTAGTTTTTATTTCAGTTGGTGTCTGCTTATGTCCCAAACAATTTATTTCTCATTAACCCTATAACGGGTGGAACTCTTATAGAGTTGCGTCAGTTTTATTTTCTATATTAGTATGTTTAACCTTGTTTTGCAGATGTTCCAGAATTTCACGCGTTTCTATGGTATTTCTCTACCCTATTTATTTAAATACTTTGAGGACAAAGCATGCTTCTTGTTTAGGGCGGGGGGGCATAGAAACACGTGTAATTAAGGCATCTATTAGGATATAGATATGTACAGTATGCACTTTTTTTCTAGTAAAAATTCAAAAAATTTAAAAAATATAAATAAAAAGTTTATGCTATACACTTAGGAATATTGTTATTGTTTTCTTTCTCTATGCTCTGAATAATCTAGAAGTCTCACGTAGCTTTTGCATTAGAATAATTTTTAGAAACTCAGGTTAATATGTAGGTAATAATCCTTGCATCTATCTATAAATATGTTACATGATTATCAATGATTGTTGGCAGTAAGTTTCTGAAATTTAGGCTAGAGTACTTATTCTACAAATCATGTGAGAATATAGCCTAAAGCCTTATATGAGTGAAACATTAGAGAAATGACACAAGGAAGAAGTAAAATCCGGATAGAGAAATCACACGTCCACTTGCTTAATCACTATACCATATCCTAAGCGAGAATTTAGGCCCTTTTTGGATCGATATAGCCAGAAATTCAAACCTATGAATTATTTTCCGCTAGTCGCCCCTTTGAGCCTTTCTTTAGCCTTTCATAAACCGCAAATCCTTTACCCTATTACAAAAACAAAACAAAATAAAAAATCAACCTACCCATTCTTTGAATGAGTCTGAGAATAGAGATGAAGAATAGAAAAGAGAAAGACCTTTGAAATCAAGAATTTGTTAGTCGCTTCAAATAAGAAAATAAAGTTTTCATCCAAATAAAAAATAATAATAAAATAAAATAAAGAGTTAGAACTCCAAAAATAGAATCAAAGGAGTCAAAAGCCTAAGAAAAAAAAATTATATATGGCTAAGGATAGAAACAACGTGTAGAAGCAAAAGTAAAGAATAATGTTTTCTCTAGTTACTTAATATGAAGACTATATTAATTACCTCAGACTTGTCTATTTTGAATATCCATTTCCTTCTTTCTTAAACCATCTCCTAATCCCCGTAACACCTAATAAAGACTTCTAGCTCAATTAGGAATAGGTTAGTGTGATAGTAAGTGGCAGATGTGTTTGATCGACTCCGGCTTCCTTGTGTGTCATTGAGATTGTAAGGTAAAGTGTGCCCAATGCACTTGAGTAGTTGCGAAACTTGAGCGGAAAAATCAGAGTGGTTTTTGTCTTGACATTTATGTGAGGACCTACTTAAGGACGCTATTACGAGTTTTCAGAAACTGACCTGCTAGTGCATTTCATAGTATTACTCATTGTATATATGTTATCCGTAGATAATTGATTATTATGCATATATTAGCTTAGGTTTCGACTTGATTATTCTTTATTCATTACTAGTGAGATATATAGATAATTGGGAGCATAAATAAGGAAATAATAGTTTTATTTCTTAGTCGTTGTAGTATAGATGAAGTTTGTGAGTACCTTCACTGGAAAACTCTCATGAGGCTATAACTCGTCCACTAAGGAATTCTTAGTGGTTTAAGGCCTTATTGCATATGGTCAATGCAATCGCACTCGGCAAAACGAGATTAGTTAGAACTCCATTTTTGGTCACTTATGCTAATTTCTCATATTTGCTTGAGGACAAGAAAAATGCTGTTTGGGGGTGGTTTGATAAGAGCCCAAAACTGTAATTTTAACCCTTTAACAATAATACTTTTAGACCAATTATGCGAGTAATAAATAAGAGTTAATGTTGATTACGTGCTTTTATGTATTTCAGGCATTGAAGTAAATTATATGAAGAATTGTGCCACTTTGGTGAGATAAAGGAGCAAGGGTTGGTTGCTAAGAAGTTCTGTGATTAAAGGCTAAGATTCAAGGAGAAAAAGCCTTTGTAAAGCCCGGTCAAAAGCTGAAAAGTCAAAGTCAACACGGGCAGAAACATCACACTAAAGTCAGCAGAACTTCCGAAGACCGTATCTTTTGACTTAGGCCTCGGAATTGGGCCTACCTTATGTCAAAATGATTGGCTTGGAAAGAGCTTTCCAATGGTCTAAACGTTGACCCAATTAGAGGAGCATAAGTGGGTCAAAAAGCCTACTGAAGTCAGATCCAGCTGAAAAGGGTCTTGTGGACTAAATAGATTAGGTTTTGGGCTCGATTTTTCGGCCCAAAACATGGCACCTCAGCCCATGCACAAAAATGTGGATCTGGTCTCCTCCATTTCCACACACAAGACTGAACTCTTAAGAGGCAATTAGGTTAAGGTAGAAAGTAGCCATTAGAGATTTCTAGATCTAGTTTTTGAGTTTTATTCCATTAATTAGTTTTCAATTATTATTTTAGATCTAGTTTTCCCTTTCAATTAATTAGTATTAGAACAAACAGATTGTTATTTTCGAATCAAATATTAGTTTAAAATAAAGTATTCAATTTCATTCCAATTTAGTTATTGATTAAAGTCTTGTTAAGTTTAGTATTGTTAAATTCTTAAATTAGTTGTCTTTATTTCATAATTAGTTAATCATAATCTAGTTCAATTATTAAATTTATTAGAATCAATTTCATTTCTTAGTTGTTAATTTAGATTTGAATTATAGATTAGTTAAATTAGTAAAGTTAGAATCTTTATATGATGTCTAGTTTAATTTTGATTGGAAATGATAGCATAATGATTCTAGGCTAAACATCCATTAGAGTGGGTTGAAGAAGCCTTGATGAAGCTTGATTTGTGTTAGCGTAGAGTAGTCGTAATTTCCATTCCATTCTAGAAAACGATTAGTTCACCATGAGAATGAGTTTGATTGTTTCACATGCTAGATGTTAGTTGGTAGAGATTACCATGAACAACTACGGATTACCATAGTAGAGATTACCATGAACCAATTATTATGCGAAAGCAGTTCAATTCGGATTACGAATATTCTTCGTTAGTGAATTAAGTCGAGTTAAGGTGGAATCAATCCCCCCCCCCCCTAATTCTTTATCTAGTATCAAATTAGCATTCCGTCATTTTCATTATTCGTATCTTCTTTAATATTTGAATTGACATTGTAGTAAAATTCCCTTCGTAAAACTCTCATTGACTTTGGTAGAATTGATAGTAGTAGAAAACATCGAATACTAAGGAACTAGGAGTGGAATAAATCTTTTACTCCACTCTATTTCGATAGATTCGGGAGTAGAAAATCTTTGATAAATTAGTCTTCGTAAAGTTTTAGTTTTACTCGCGTTTGAAGTTCATCATTTATTCGTGAGTAGAACTATTCATTTATCGTTTTATCACTAACCCCCCGGTTATTATTACGCTTTGTTTGATCTTCTAAAAACCTATATGCCTGAGGCTCCTTTACTGAGGAAACTACCCCCATTTATTATATCAAGGACCTCTTTATGGTGGTGTAAAACTCCCTTGAAAAAGGCACGAACTAACGTGATCTTTTGCCAGGTTATGATGTTGACACTCTATAAGAAGGTCAGTGAAGCTATTTCAAGCCTTTGAAAAAAAATTCATGACTATTTTGTCGAAAAAAAATGAATCTTGGAAAGCATTTCATCTGTCTTTAATGGTGGGTAAAAATGTTCCATAAACAATTGAATAAATTTGGCCCAAGAGTCCACAGAATTAGGCGCTTGGGCAGTTAACCAAGACGCCGCCTTATCGGCTATGGGTGAAAGGAAACAATCTCAGTTTAATTTGTTCCGCACCTACCATAGAATGATAGAATGTGGTAAGAACTTGTTCAATCCTACGCATATGCTGATAAGGTTTTTCATGGTTTAACCCATGAAAAACTGGTAACAAATTAAATATATTCGGGGGGATTCGGAAATCCCCCACTGGGTCTGCAAGAACGATGCAAGATTTTGGGCTATTGTTCAGGACTTTATAAAAGTCGGAGAGAAGAGACTCTCTTTCTTCAGCCATTATTATAGGTGTGGTGTGTGGTATACTAGATAGGTGTGTGTGTTGACGTTCACGATAGATTACGTTAGTCGTTTTTTCTCTACCTGACCTTAATCTCATGCAAGGCTAAGTCCAATATTAAAGAAACACGATAGCAGTCAAAACAACCCTGATATGCTAGTATAAATCCTCTAATTGGCAATGCGAGGAGTGGAAGAAAGAAGTACCTAAATGCCTCCTTGCTTCGCTTATGAATTGCGTCTTGTATACGCGAGCTCAGTGTATTTAACAAGTTAGAAACACTGAAAAACTTGAAGAAATAGAAATTTGGACTAACCTGTGGAAATCGGGCTGTTTAGAGGAGGGCGCAGGGTGCGCTCGTGTCTTGGCTAATGTCCAGACAATAGAGTGCAGGGTGCGCTCAGATTTTGCCTTTCAAGGGCGCAGGGTGTGCTCGTGTCTTGGCTGGAGTCCAGACAATAGAGCGCGGGGTGCGCTCTGAATTGGTCTTGGAAGGCACAGGGTGCGCTCGTGCCTGGGCTGATGTCTAGACAACAATAGCGGGGGGCACTCAGATTTTTGGTGGATTTTTGGTCGGGTGCTTGCGGTGTATCCCCAAGGGAAAAAAAATCAGTTCTGAAGCAAACAACCACAGTTAGAACCAAACAAGGGTGGGTGGGTTTAATGGGACTTTGGTAGGATTAACACTACTAAAGAAAATGAAACTAAACGCAACTAAGATAGCAACAACGCCATTTTAATAAATGGGAAAATGCTAGTTTTACCTACGAATAAGCAATGAAACTCAAATGTAAGTAAAACTAGAACTATCTTCTTGCTTTTATATCAAAGTTATCTACTCTCTTTATTAATGCAATACGTTTAGAGTAGAGAATTCGTTCCATTCCTAGCTCGTTTAGAATGTAACGTTTCCTAGTTCGTATAAACTAACAAAGTCGTGAGAGTAATGGAATTGAAATTAACTACGATGGTAAATCAACAATCAAGAAAATTAGGTGGATTTGATTCCATCTTAATTTGACTTAATAAACTAACGAAGAATTGTCATAATCCGAATTGCTATATTTTCGCATAACAATTGGGTCTATCTAATCCTTAATCGTTCATGGTAATCTCTACCAACTAACAATCAGCATGTGAAGCCATCAAACCCATTCTCATGGAGAACTAATTACTTTCTAGAATGTAATAGATTACTATGACCATTTCTACGCTAATCGAAATCAAGTTTCATCAAGGCTTCCTCAAACCCCTCTAATGGAGGTTTTAGCCTTGAATTATTACACTATCATTTCTAACACAAGAACAAATAGAACAAGTCATTATTAAATAAGCAATAAACTTTATTAATCTAATTGAACAAGAGTAATAATGATTCGAAATGAATTAAAACTAAATCTAAAACTAAGATTATGAATAACTAATTATCAATTTAAGACAAACTAAATGAAATGAACTAAGTAATGGATTCTAAAACCTAAATTTACTGTTCTAACTAATTTATTGATAATTCACTAGATAAACAATAAGTTATTGATTCTACAAACTAATTTCTTGTTCTAAAAAACTAAATCTATGAAAAATAACTAGATAAAAACTAACTATTGGATTCTTGACTAAGTAAAAACTAAGTTGCTTAAGAGCTAAGTCTTTGTCTCTCCTATGGAGGAGACCAGATCCACAATTTCGTGCATGGGCTGAGGAGCCATGTTTTGGGCCTGAAAATTGAGCCCAAAACCTCATTACTTCAGTCCACAAAGGAGTTTTCAGCTAGAAATGACTTCAACAGACTTTTTGTCCACTTTTGCTCCTCTTATTGGGTCAACGCTTGGACCATTAGAAAGATCGTTCCGAGCTGGTCGTTTTGACATAAGGTAGGCCCAATTCCGAGGTATGAGTCCAAAGATATGGCCTTCGAAAGTTCTGTTGACTTTTGTGCGCTATTTCTGCCTGCATTGACTTTGACTTTGCTGCTTTGACTGGGTTTTAGAAAGGCTTTTTCTCCTTGAATCTTGGCCTTTAATCATAAAACTTCTTAGCAACCAATCTTTGCTCATTTATCTCGCAAAAGGGATACATTTCTGCACATATTCGACTCCAATGCCTGAAATACACAAGAACACGATAACAATACTAACTCTTACTTATTAATCACATAATTGGTCAAAAAACAATATTGTTAAGGGGTTAAAACTACAGTTTTGAGCTCTTATCAAACACCATTCTCACAATTCTCTCACTATCTCCATCTCCAATTAAAATTCTTGAAACAACAAAAAATTAATTCCTAGTTCAATGGAAGATTCTAATGTATCTCCCTCTCACCCATTATCATTTGTAATGGTAAATTGTGAGACACGTCCATCTTTTTCGGTTGTTGCTATCACTCCTGTCCCTTTTGTAAGCTTTTAGACTCATTTCATTTGTCATTACAAATAAATAGTGAAAGTGAAAGGAAATACAATATGGCTAATTGCTTGATATTTTGTCAGGTTGCAGCACAACCTGAGATGCATGGCTTGTTTGTTAGGTGACGATCCCGACTTCCATTCACTCGTGGGTTATCTTTTCTCTTACATGATATTTTGCTAGAATAAATAGCACTTTAACATTCTTTATTTTTTACTATTTTATTTTTGGAGTTGCTTGTAGTCAATTTCTAAAAAAATCTTATTAAGCTTCTATCATGTTCTAACAGCTATATGATCTCAATGAAACAAGGTCGTCGTAGGTTCCAACAACAGTGCAAGAATCAAAACATGTATTTTTTTTTTCGATATTGTTGCATTTTCTGTTTCGAACGATTTTGTATACTTCTTGTTGTGTTTTCTAAAGGTTATTTTATGCACTTTCTTTAGATGGATATCTGTTGATTCTATGGTTATCGAGGAATGTGATAATTTTGGTGTGAGTGGGAGTGGGGTTGGTGGTAATTCAACCCCTAATAAGGAGTTCATTGAGAAGCTTGAGGCACCACATTTAGGGATATTATTCAACTCTGTGGAAGAAGCACATAACTACTATCAAAATTATGGTCGACAAAATGGTTTTGTTGTGAGGATAAGGTCATCAAATAAAACTCAAGCTCGTGTAGATGAAGTAACAAGTGTTAGATTTGTTTGTTCACGCGAGGGAAAGGCTCAGAAGAGGGTTGAAAATGACGGTGATGAAGGAAGAATTCATAGTACATCAATAGTGAAATGTGAATGTCATGCACAAATGCGGATTTTGCACAAGAAAAAATTAAAAAGGTGGATTATAAGTGTCTTTTCTGATCATCACAATCATAAGTTTGTCACTGCTCTAAAGAGGATGAATATGTCGTCCAACCGACACATGCCTGCTACTGCCAAAGATCTAACAGAGATTTTTCAGAGGGAAAACATGAAAATTTCCAAGGTGCCTGACCTCTTTATTAGAGAATATGTAGGGTTTAGATCAAGAGATTGTTACAATTGTTTGAGAACAATAAGGCTTGATACATTAGAAAAGGTGATGCTACTTCTATCATATCTTATTTTTAGAGAAAACAAAGAGATAACCCTCAATTTTATTATGATGTCCAACTAGATCTAACCGGGAGGGTAGTGAACTTTTTTTGGGTTGATGCAAGATCTCGTAAGGCATATGAGCAGTTTGGAGATGTTGTTTTCTTTGATACCACTTATAAGACGAACAAATATAAGATGCCATTTGCTCCATTTACAGGGATTAATCATCATTACTCATCCATACAATTTGGATGTGCCCTTCTTCAAGATGAGACAGAATTTACATTTTTATGGTTGTTTAATACATGGCTTGAGACAATGGGAGATTGTGCTCCAAAGTTCATCATTACTGATCAATGTGTTGCTATGTTCTCGGCTGTGAAAACAGTTTTCCCTAGCACACGCCACTGTCTATGCCTTTGGCACATAAAACAGAAATTTCCACAAAAATTACATGTCTATACTATGAATGCGAGCTTCAGGAACTGAATTGAGAGATGCCTTAAGTTCACATATAAGGTTGAAGAGTTTGAGAACAAGTGGAATGATCTGATGCAAGAATTTGGGTTGACAGATAATGAATGGCTAAATGGTTTGTATGCCATTAGAGAATCTTGGGTTCCTGTATACCATCGCATCACATTCTATGCTGGTATGAATACAACTGGACGCAGTGAGGGGATCAATGCATTTTTTAATGAATTTGTCAATAAGGATACAAATCTAAGAGAGTTTGTCACAAGATATGAGCAAGCATTGGAGAAGATTGTTAGAAATAAGTGTGACGAAGATTACATTTCAAAGCATAAAAACCGTATTGTTAATGACTATGATTTTCTATTGAAGCATGCATCATGTGTGTTTACGAGGAACATTTTTGAAAAATTTCGTGGTGAATTCTCAACGGTGAAAAACATGAAAATATGTCGATCAGTAGGAGATGGTGTTTATGGCAATTATATAGTCGAATCAAAATCTGGTGTGCATGAAAAATTTACAGTGAGATGGAATGATATAACACTTGAAGGTTATTGTGAATGCAACCATTTTGAGTTTACAGGTATAGTTTGTAGACATGCTGAGAGTATTTGATCATCTTGATGTGGATAAAATTCCCTCATATTTTATTTTAAAAAGATGGACAAATGAGGCAAACAAGTTTAGAGTGATGGATGGGGAAGCAGTGCAACCTAATGACCAGTGTCTTAAGGCTTTCCAAATGAGCCATTTATGTAGAATATCTACGCAAATGTGGAGTGTTGCTTCTGAAGATTAGAGCTTTTACAAAATAGCATTGGATGAACTTGAAAAACTTTTCATAGGTGTTTTAGAAGAGCACGACAAATTATTTAGAACTCCTAATACTATTAATGTTTCAATGGAGGCTCAAAAAAGTCAAGAAGATGCTACTACTTCATGTCAAATTCCGATTCTCGATTCGAATATCTCAATAACGGTGGGGAGACCAAAGAATGGTAAGAGCACCCATGGTAGATGGAAGAATCCTGTTGAAAAAGTAATGACCAAGAAAAGAAAATGTAGCCAGCGTAAATCGCAGGATCATGACAAGCAAACATGTCCGGAATTGAAAAAAACTTAGGTATTGTTTCATCTCTTTTGTCTGTAAAACTTCTTTATAGAGTTGCTTCATCTATTTGTTTATTTTCTTCTCGGTGAATATTATTTATAGAACACTAATGCGTCTTTAATTTCAACACACTTTGGACAAGAAGCTACATGGATTTGTGGTAGTTGAAAACTTGGGCAGGAGCTATATGGCAGTTTGGGATTTTTCAAAGAATTTGGAGTTGAACTATTTTGAAGAATTTGAAGTGCATTTTGCAAGAAGAGAAGGAACTCTAACAGAGGGGAGAAGAGTTTTTCGAGGACCCTTTTCATTTATTTTGTAGGTTTGGAAACTGTGTATGTCGTATTGTATCAAATGGTTAATTATATTTGTGAATTTGTACTCGTAGACAAGTCATTTTAATGTTGAAAACTGGTAGAGTTGGCTCTCTATCACAATTTCAAGCAAATTTTTTAATTATATATGTTCTTTGGTAATTTGTTCCAGTTTTCTATGAATCTCATTATTAGGTGTCTTCCTGTGGATACTCCTCCTTGAGGTAATGAGTTCATCCTGTGAAGATTGTTGAAGTCGTTCCAGTTCAATAACATTTTTCTTTGTTGCGTCATCAACAACCTGGCATTACCAATACAAATTTTTTCCACAACGTACAGATAACTAGACGTAAGTATGTAGTATAAATTTCAAGATAACTTTAGTGAGAATTAAATTGTGGAGCAACAGCTAACAGTAAGACCAACCAAAAATAGTACCAGCAATATTTCATGAAGATACTTCAAAAAAAAATCTACATGATAGCATTGAGATTCCATGAAGATACTTCAATATTTCCGCAAAAAATAAGCTCTTAATTTGATTGTGTTTGCAAATAATAACAATAAATAAAATATGGAGATTGGGGTAATAGAGAAGATAGAGAATGAAGAGCGATGGAGAAAAGACCTCAGAAAAGAAAACAAAGGGAAAAAACACATAATTAAGTTTACTTCTGTTGGTCCTACATGACATCATTTTAAAAGAGTAAATAAACGTGGTAGACAACATTAATTAGATCCGTTAGATTCATAAGATCTAGTGGATAGCAAATTGAGTCAAAATTGAGTTAAAAATTCCTGAGTCCCTAGAACCGGACCCTTCTCTAAATTGCAGCGTTGATTGTGGCGTTCATATCTGCAAAATGATAGAATTTTGTATGAGCAAGGTCATATGGATTTCTCTCAATTGATAAATGAAGAGTAAATACAAAACTTGCGCCCTCACATTGCATGCATAATGCTTTCAAACTTGCCAAGAAGCTGGAGTAAAGAAGATCATGATTTTCAGAAAAATTACAGAAAGGGATTGTTTACTAAATGAATGTGAGGAAGGCAAAAAGCAATATATTTTGTGGTGTTTTTTGTGCACAATGATATTTTGTTTATGAAAGTTAAATATTGGTGTTTTTAATGTGTTCTCTTATTATTATTTATATTATGTTTATTTATAATTCATGTTCATATTATTTATAACCTTGTTCATAACTGATGTTCATATTTGGGGGCATGAACAATTTATTATTCATACCTACTTAAATGTATGAACAATGAGTGTTTAAAGCTCTAATAGGTATGAACACACATTGTTCATACTCCAATTGGGGGGTACGATTGTTCATATCTCATGTTCATAATTGGGGCTATGAACATTAATTGTTTGTTCATCCCTGCTTAAAGGTATGAACAATGAATGTTCATAACTCCAATAGGTATGAATACGCATTATTCATACTCCAATTGGGGGGTACGATTGTTCATAGCTCATGTTCATAATTGGGGCTATGAACAATGAGTGTTCATAGCTCCAATAATGAACATGAGCTATGAACAATCGTACCCCCCAATTGGAGTATGAATAATGCGTATTCATACCTATTAGAGTTATTCATAGCTCCAATAGGTATGAACACGCATTGTTCATACTCCAATTGGAAGTATGATTGTTCATAGCTCATGTTCATAATTGGAGCTATGAACATTTATTATTCATCCATGCTTAAAGGTATGAACAATGAGTGTTCATAGCTCCAATAGGTATGAACACGCATTGTTCATACTCCAATTGGGGGTATTATTGTTCATAGCTCATATTCATAATTGGGGGTATGAACATTTATGGTTCATACCTACTTAGTTGTATGAACAATGTATGTTTATAACTCCAATAGGTATGAACAATCATTGTTCATATTTTACAATAGGTATGAACAAAGAGCTCGCATGTTTTGTATATGGACAATGATTGTTCATATTATATACACTGGGTCAAGGGTATACTTGATTTTTCATCTACATGAGCCGTTTTTTATTTCGCGTCAAGGGTATAATTGACATTTTATCTACCCGGTTTTTGTGAGTGATTACAAAAAAAATGGTGGTGTTGAGAGTTACTTTTTGGGGGGGATTTGGCCCAGAATCACCGATGAGATTGTCTGAAATGAGTTGTACAAATTACTTGTCTATTTCTCTTTCTATTAAAACTAATATAATTACCACCAAAAACAATCAAACAAGTCAACTTCATTAATTCATATTGAGTAGATTAATATCTACTAAGTTAATATCACCGTACTTAACTCGACTATGCATGTTATTGCTCTGATGTCCAAGGTGTCCAGCTATCTAAACAAATATATACTGGAAGCAATATGTGGTCAGCAACCTAAGTGAAGTTTTGTGTTTGTTTCACATGATCCAATTCATAAAGTCCACATATAAGTGTATAACACCATCTGAAATCTCATTGGATTATAAAGATTCTCTGAGAAAAACACCAAACAACAGATACCACAGATTCCATCTACATCTGAATCTCTGGAATCATGGTATCCAAGTGTCTAAGCTTCAATCTCCATCCCCATCCCCACCTCACCCGTTTCTCTGGAAATTCATTAAATCCAATACCATCTCATATTCTCTTCCCAGTAACTGCTGTACCTATAACTACCAAACTAACTATCACCAATACGAGATGTTCTTCTTTTGTTATGGCATCTAGACAATCTCAGTATGGACCTCAATATGGTGAATTTCAACCAGATGCCGGTCTTATCAATGACGATCTTAGGCCGACAAAGCCTGATGAGAGAAAGTTCTCTGGCTCGGAAATGGCCAGTTTATGGATAGGACTAGTTGTAGGGGTGCCAACTTACTACCTTGCTGGAAGCTTAGTTGATCTAGGCATGGCGTGGTGGCAAGGAATTGCCACTGTGGTTGCAGCCAACGTTATTCTTTTAGTCCCTCTAGTCCTCACCGGTCATCCTGGAACTCGGTATGGCATCTCATTCCCTGTACTTGCGCGGTCTGCATTTGGCATCCGTGGCGCCCATGTCCCAACGCTTCTTAGGGCATTGGTTGGTTGTGGCTGGTATGGAATTGAGACTTGGATTGGTGGTGAGGCAATTTTTCTTCTCTTACCTTCATCTCTTAAACAAACTGCTTTTGCTCAATCAGTAGCTTGGCTAGGAACATCCCCACTAGAATTCGCATGTTTTATTGCCTTCTGGCTAGCCCAATTGGCCATTGTATTGAAAGGAATCGAAGGGATTCGAGTGCTTGAGAAGTACTCCGCTCCAATTCTTATAGTACTAACATCATGTCTCCTTGGTTGGGCATATGTCAAAGCAGGTGGTTTTTGCCACATGCTCTCCTTATCTTCTCGCCTTTCGAATAATGAATTCTGGTCACTCTTTTTCCCCTCTCTCACTGCCAATATAAGTTTTTGGGCAACTCTTGCACTAAATATACCTGATTTCACTCGCTACGCAAAGAGTCAAAATGATCAGATCCTAGGCCAGGCAGGGTTACCTATATTCATGGGAGCATTCACATTTGTTGGCCTTGCAGTAACCTCTTCTACCAAAGTAATATTTGGACATGTCATCTCTAATCCTATTCAACTCCTTGGCCAGACTGGGGGGGTTCTCACAATGACGCTCGCCATATTTGGGATCAGCCTTGCCACCATTACAACTAACATTGCAGCAAATATTGTTGCGCCTGCCAATGCTCTAGTTAATCTTAGTCCGTCAATGTTTACCTTCAGCAGAGGAGCTCTCTTGACCGCACTTCTTGGTATCGCTTGTCAGCCTTGGAGACTTCTCCAATCAAGCGAAAGCTTTGTGTATACTTGGCTTGTTAGCTACTCAGCATTACTAGGTCCAATTGGAGGAATACTACTTGCTGATTACTACCTTCTCCGTCGCACAAACCTAAACATCAATGCATTGTACACAACCAATCCTCTTGGTACATACTACTACACAGGTGGATACAATCTTATAGCCATGACAGCTCTAGTTACTGGCATTTTGCCTGTAATACCAGGATTCCTTCAAAAGGTTGGAATACTCGCATCAGTTCCGAATGTGTTTATCGTTCTTTACAACAATGCCTGGTTCATCAGTTTCTTCACTGCTGGATTTATTCATTGGATTCTATCACGTCTTCTCGGCACTCAAAATAGCTCACAATCATTAGACCCTCTCCTACCCACCACACCTTATTAGTGGTGTGGACCTTGTATTTGTACACATATATATCAGTTGTGAAATAATTAATTAAGTCGATATGTCGACATTACACGCGGAATATCTCGACACGGTAAAGTATCGTGCCAAACAAGTTTCAGGAGATTTCAGTACAAACCTCAAAGTTTTTACTTCTGAGAAGAAATGTTCGATTTTCTTCCATTAACGAACACCATCTCTGCAATGGAATGTGCAACCCCTTTTCGTTCAAACTCCACAGGAGCATTTTCTCACTTGCACAACAACGCCGCTTCGCTGTCTTTTGGTACTTCTTCTGCACTTGTCTTTTGTTAGTTTTGTTAAGTATGTGATGGGCACTATAATATCTAGTTGCTATGTGTTTTTTTGTTGGTTGTTTGATCATACTGTCTTCTGTAGTGAAAATTTTGCATAATCCTTAACCACATGTGAATAAGAAGAGTTTTTAACTCTAAAAAGACCACAATCTATGTTGGCATGCGAGTCGAAACCCTTTTGTGAGTTGGTTGTACTTTTGGATCGTTTCATATGAACCATTGCATGAAGTAATAGTATAACTCAATTATGGACTGTTCAATGACATGGATGGGATGATTGGTTTTGGAAGATTTAGTTTCAATTCGGGGAGTTCAGTTTTGGCTCAGTCAGCTTCCACAACATAATTCCATTTTCACCATCTATACAATTATACGTATAATTTTTTTTTTATCTATCAAAACAACATTTATGACGAATGATACCCCATTTGTCCCATCATCTGATCAGCTTAATTCTGAGTCGATTTCCTTTTAGTTTTACCGTTATGGACATTTTGCAGGAAGACTACAATGTAAGTCTTGACTCTAATAGGAAAATACTTTAGCCTTTTTATAAGCGTATTTATACATTTGGTTCATCTTTGCTATGATTCTGGATTAAGTGTGTTGACATGTAGTTCCAGGAGAAAGGAGAGTAGATAGAAGTTCTCTTAGGACTGAAGAGTCAACATCTGCACCATTTGCTTCGAAAATTATATTATTTATGAACAGAAGAAAGATGTATTTGCATCTCTTAGGATCTTATGAAAATGCATATTGACTAATCTGATTAGTGCTAGTTTAGTTGTTCCTTCCTTTTCCTATTTGTTAAGGATGGTTTGCCCACAGGTGATCAATTTGGAAACCTTGTTTTCTCCTTGTTCCAGCCCCTTTTAGCTTGAAGTTCTTTATCAGTTTTTGATAATAGCTATAGCGTGAGGATGATAGCACTACTTTTGGACCTCATTTCATCCGTTTCAGGGTTAGTTTGCAACTTGATATTGGTTATCTCTAGCTTCTTTCATTATTTTGTCTTCTTGGCTTGATTGCTTTCATAGTATTTCAGTCCATTTGAATGAAATCAAGGAGAATTCATAGCAACACTTTTTGGACCAAAATGTATGACCTGTGAGCTCCTATGTACAAAGCCCACATTACAAGTTTTGATCCCCCTAAATGTGGAAATAATAAAGTTACAATTCTCGATCGTCACTGGCTAGAAATGACGGCGACTCTTTCACCTCTGCTGAATACCTAGAGTTCTAGTGTTCAACCCTAGATATTTTCTCTCTAGTGTTGAATACCTCTCCTCTTGTGGTTCTTCTTCTCCTTTTATACTGTAACTAGTCCTCCAGTTCTCAGTCGTTGATCTCAGCTTTCATCTGATGGTTCCTTTTCACTCACATGGCTGCTTGTCCGCCAAGGGTATTAGGGTTCCGTGACCTTGCTTCCATGCTACATGTCTCATATTAATACAATATAACTGAGTTAGTAGACATGCCACCTCAATGGTCCTAAAATAGGATACTACAACACTATTTAACGTGTTTGTGCTACGGATGAACCCTACATACTCACGCCTTGTTAAAAGTCAACTTCTCAGTTCTAATTAGAACCAAATTATTAATCTCAAATAGAATTGAAGAAATTTTCTCGTTAGCTGTCGGCCATGAATGTACTCTCAAATCAGCGAAAAAATTTCTCGTTAGGGATTTGAACCCATATACATGTATCTTTAATTGCTTTTTGAATAGTTGAAATACTTGAAAATTTTAAGTAATAATATTTTAGGCATATGGCAGTTCTTTTAGCCAAGGGGAACTGCCGAACCAACAATGGGATCACTGTGATTACAAACTCGTAGTCAAAATAAGAAGGGACCATGTCAAGGCAGGGTCCAAACTAGAATACTAGAATACGGAATTACCAATAAGCTTTGAGTCGTATAGTTTGAGGGCGCCCTAGTTAAGTAGTTAAGCTATTGCTTACCAAGGAGAGAGGAAGAAGGAGAGAGAGCAATGGACAAATTTGTGCTTCTAAGATTAATATATCGATTTACAAAAATCAGATCAGCTAGTCTTTCTTAAGTGGACTTACATTGATCATAAACATTACACAATTGTTAATTGTCGAACTATGTCCGAGTGATATTAGGTGTGCCCACTAAATAGTGATCATAAAGTAACATGACCGGGTCATTAACTCGTCTCAAATCACATGTATCAGGTCATGACACTTATTGACACATGTTTAAAATGAGTATGGGCTTAACTATGTGCAGATACTATTTACGGGCTTTGGCATATTTTTATTATTATTATGGGCTTATAATAGAAATACACCCATATCTCTAAACCCTAATCTCATTCTCCTAATCTTCTCATCCATCCGTTGGGAGTAAGCACGAGAAGGGTTTTGGATGTGGAAGACACAACATCTGTTGCGTATAGGATTTGCTGGTCACCGTCAACAATGACTTCAGGTATGTCCTAGTTTAATTTGGTTTCTTCAATGATTGACATGCGATCTTGGGTTATGAGTTTCAAAAGAAATCCTAACAATTGGTATCAATCGCCAAACATGTTAGTCATATAAGAAAACATAATGTTTAATTTTCTTTTTTACTAAAATTGAGAAAAATCAAACTTTTTGTTTTTTACGGTTTCGTGGGATTTTTTTGTTTTATTTAAAATCACCAAATTCTTGGCGATTGGATTTTTTTTTTGGTAAAAGGTTTCATCGGATCTATACTCCCTTGTCCAATGATCACATCCTTACGGTGGACGGTGGGGTTCGGTTACTATGGTTGTTGATTCATCATCAACAACCGCTATAAAACTTCGCTTTTTTGGCTCAAATATTAAACCCTTGGATCTTTGCAATATGGGGCTGGAATGCACTGAAATTTTGTTGTGGGGGTTAGGGTTGTATGATGGTGTGGATCATATCTAACGGTCATTTTTTGTTTTGGGTTATCGACTGGATGCATTTTGGGGAGACGGTTAGGTTTTCCAAAACCGTGAGTCATTTTTCCATTTTGTTGTAAAGTGTTTTGTTCTCGTAAGTAACGATGAGTTGTTGGATTGGTGAGTTAACTCGCCCAGTCAACTACTGATTCATTATTCACTTTTGAGAATTAAACTTGTTTTATTGGAAATCAAGGTTATTTAAGGATTATTAAGTCCTACTACTAAGCCCAACAACCAACCTGACCGATGAACTAGACTGTGCTTAGATCGGACCCATGTGTGCTAGGTCTGACTTCTGCAAACAGGGTCTAACTTATGCAGGTAGTCTTTCATTGACAGAACTAGTACCAGCATGAGTCAGACCATAAAACAAGTTTAATTCTCAAAAGTGAATAATGAATCAATAGTTGGCAGGGCGAGTTAACTCACCTATCCAACTCATCGTCACTTACGAGAACAAAACACTTTACAGCAAAATGGAAAGAGGACTCACGATTTCGGAAAACCAAATTATCTTCACAAAACGCATCTAGTCGATAACCCTAAACAAAAAACGAACGTTAGATATGATCCACACCATCATACAACCCTAACATAAAAATTTTAGTGCATTCCAACTCCAAATCACAAATATCCAAGGGTTATTATTTGAGAAAAAAAAACCCAAAGTATTATAGCGGTTGTTGATGACGAATAACCAACCAAACCCTACAAGATGTGATCCTCGGAGAAGGGAATGGAGATCCGATGAAACCTTTTCCTGGAAAAAAAAAAACCGGTTGCCAAGAATTTGGTGATTCGCGAAACTTTAGAAAATAAAAAGTTTAAATTTTTCTCTTTTTGGATTGGCAATGGACATGGAAAAATATAGAGAAGTGATCAGAGTATGTTTACTTGACTTGGACTTAGAAATGATGGAATTTGGAGATCAAACGGAGATTGGTGAACGTGGTATTAACCTAAGTAGTGGTCAGAAACAGAGGATACAAACTCGTGAGAGCTGTTTATCAGGATTGTGATATGTACCTTCTTGATGATGTGTTTAGTGCCGTCGATGCTCACATTGGATCAGAATTATTCAAGGTGAATTAAGTATATGCTCTGCCTGTAATTAACTTAGTATCATTACAATGTTTAAAAGTAATCATTGTCATATTCAACATACTGTAGTACTAAAAAGCCATTATGCAGGAACATGCAAGAGCAGCTCTGAAGAACAAAACCATTTTGCTTGTAACACACCAAGTGGAATATTTGCATAACACGAATCTCATATTGGTGAGCCACAACATTTTGACTGTATTCACTCATTATATATTTTTAAAATATAAAATATGAAAGATGCTTGTGACATAATATCATTAAGTAGTGAATCCCCGCACAAATGTATGTAATTTCTCCAAATACTTCTCATGGAAACATATTCTACTCGTTACATGCTTCTGGCATCTCCCCAAGGCCCCAAGTAAGTTGCAATCTGTACCGATGACACAACCAATGAAGTATTAATAGGCTATTTTTACGCGTTTGTCCCTTCACCAGTTTCAAATATGCTTCCAGCACACTTCACCTGTTGTTAGGTCACATATTGGTACGTTGCACATAAAACTTTGGTGACCCTTAATGCCTCTGCCAAGTTCGAGATGTGGCTCACTGATTGAGCATACCTTTCCACTTTGTGACTTCAGTAGTATTTGTTGTTGTTGTGCTATTTTTCTAAATTGGTTCGTTTCTGAAAAATCAAGTACAGGTCGTGATTGTACAGTCTGGAAAATACAGCTTGAACCTGGTTCAGATTTTGGAGCTCTTGTTGCGACACATAAAACGTCCATGGAACTAGTTGACATGAACAATTCTAAGGATTTTCCTAAACCACCAATAACACAGAAACCAGCTTGTCCATACCCCCAAGTCACCAATGGTCGAAGTAAGTCACCATTCCGAGTTCGAAAAGGGAACTTCCAAATTCATCGAAGACGGGGAGAGAGAGACTGGTCATGTTAGCTTCCGAGTGTATAAGACATATAGTATTGAAGCATATTGGATGGTGGGGAATTGTGGCAGTGTTGCTTATGTCATTGTTGTGGCAAATCTCCCTCATGGCAGGTGACTATTGGTTGGCATTTGAGACCGGTGAAGATCGAGGAGCTTCATTTGTTCCGTCATTTTTCGTTCGTGTTTACGCCGTTCTAGCAGCTGTTTCTTGTGTATTTGTTTTGATTAGAAACGTAGTTCTTACTTACGTCGGCCTGAAGACTGCTCAAATTCTTTGCAAGCAAATCCTTCATAGCATCTTGCATGCCCCAATGCCATTTTTCGATACAACACCTCCAGGGAGAATTCTTAGTCGGGTATGCTTCATTACCCTCGTATGGAACTTTTATAGCTAATCTGCACGTTCCACTTTTGAGTATACTTGTTCTCCAATTGACAATTGTTGTTACCTATCAAATTAGTTGGTTTGGTGACAAATTTTACTAATTGAAGAACTCTTAAAATATTGTGCAGGTTTCAAATGATCAAACCAACATTGACTTGCTACTTCCCCTGTTTATTAACATGACCATTGCGATGTACATCACAGTGCTCGGCATCATAATCGTCACATGTCAAGTTACTTGGCCTACGATTTTCCTCATAATTCCCACTTGTTTGGTTCAACATCTGGTACAGGGTACGTGCTGTCCTGTTGCTTGTTTGTAGGGGTGGAATTTGAGCCGAGTAGCTCGGGCTTGGCTCGTTTAAGCTTGGCTCAAGCTCGTTCATTTAACTAAATGAGCCAAGCTTGAGCCCATATTATAGCTCGCTTAATAAACGAGCAAGGTGAAGCTCGGCTCAATAAGTTCAAATACCATTATCACAGTGTAAAATAGCCGAGCTACTCGGGCTTGGCTTAGGCTCGGCTCATTTAAGCTCAGCTCGGACTCGTTCATATAATATATGAGCCAAGCTTGAGCCTATATTAAAACTCGTTTAAATAAACGAGTTGAGCTGAGGTTAGTGAAACTTCGGCTCGATTAGCTCGAATTCCACCCCTACTTGTTTGAACTCCAAATTTGTTGTTTGAACTCCAAATTTGTTGCTTTATCATGGCTAGAGAATAAGTCTTGGAAGGACATTTAAGATAATATTCAAGTAACTTTTGCGCCAATGGATACTCCGAGAAGTAGTGACACAAAATTTAATTTTGACTAGTGGATTCCAGGCCAGGCCATATCAAGCACTTGGCATTTGTAGTGTCCATTTTATATTCAATGTTCTTCGTTCTGATCGTCCATAGCAATTCTGGTTTTGATCAAAGACTCACCCTTATTGTTTACTGAATGCATAAAAGATTTAATTGAAAGGCCCCACAGTTTAACAGTCAAAGTCAACTAACAAGTGGCCGTCAGTTGACTAGTCAAGAATTGTAAATTGTCCTAAATACTCTTTTTCTGTGGATATTACAAAATTTGCCATTGACACTGTTCAAAGCACACAACTCAAATCCCAAACTCGAAATGGTTCCAACAGACAAAGGAGTGAGGGATGGACCTGTTTCTATCCCCGATTGGAAATCAAAAGGAACAGTCCAGATGATAGAATCTGGACAAAGGCAACAAGGGATGATCCATTGATCCTTATAGTACCCATAGTTTGGGATTTCGGAATTCTCGGAATTCTGGTAAATCTAAAAACCGAAATTCAATAAATTTCAACCCTATTACATTTGGAATTTCAAATTCTTTCGGAATTTTAATTATTTCGATACTACATTTGGAATTCTGGTTTTTTGGAAAACCAAAATTCCGAGCGGAATTCCGGAGTTTCGTTTGGAATCACGAACTATGATAGTACCTCAAGGTTTACGTGCAGTGCGTCTTGGCAACGATGCAGAGATAAGCCAAGAGCTTAAGCTTGAAAAGGGTTCACTGTACTCCGTCACATTTAGTGCTGCAAGGACGCTGCAATGGTCATGATGCATCATCCTCTGTTACCAATGGAGTGAAGCCTCCACACTACAATCGCCATGATGCGTCATCCTCGGCCAATGGTGCGAAGCCTCAGCATTACAACGGTCATGCTGCGTTATACTCTGTTCCCAATGAAGTGAAACCTCCACATTCCAATGGGCATAATGCACCACAAAGCATGAGGGGAGCTGACGAGCTGTTCCACCAAAGCCGGTAGTCATGGGATCATATGGATCTGATAATTCCAAGAAGCTCATTCCTACCATATCTAAAAATGATAAAGTTCCTTCAAGCCCGAGAATAAAGTTCAATATCTTGAAGTCTTCCAAAGAGCTTCATCCAAATGGAAATGACGATAATAATGGGTATGTGAGATATCACGTTGACATCAAAGAAAGAAGGGAAAGAAATGAAGAAAATTACAAAAAAAATGCCATCAGTAACCAATGTCGCTCATGTGAACGAGTCTCTCGATGCTTTGGATCCTGAACCAATGCTACATGCAAACGGTAAAATTGCAGGTAGTAGTGTCAGACCAGTGGCGGAGCCAGGAATGTAAGTGAGGGTGAGCCACCCATAAACCAAGCATTAAAAAAAAAACACGCTAATTTTTTTTTTAACTAAAAATTCAAATCCGATCACAAAATAAGTATATTTAGAACATAAAAAAATCATATAAAATAATTGCAATAAATGTAATATAAAAAAAAATAAGAAAAGAAAAAATAATTCAATCTAAACAAATATATACTTATTCATAGTTGTCCTCGGCGTCTTTCTTTTTTGTCATCCTTCTTCATCTTTTGGAAGCGTTGCAAGATCAACTCGGTATCAATGCTATCAAAAACTTCTTTTTCAATGTATGTTATTAAACAATCATTCAACCATTCATCCGCCATCCGATTCTTGTAGACGATTCTTTATGATATTCATAGCAGAAAATGCCCTCTCCACAGTAGCAGTAGCAACAGGTAAAATCAGCGCCAACTTAATCAACAAATACACAAGTGGGTACACAATGTCTTTCTTTGTCTCAACCATTATTTTGGCTAGGCTACTAATTCCGTTTACTTTACCAAACTTAGTATCGGAACGCACATCAATGATATAATTCTCAAGCTGATCCGCTAATTCCATCTGATCTATTTCTGAAAAATCATCGGAATAAAGTCGAGCAAAATGGATCAACTTTTGCTTATCGAAAGCAGCAAACGACTCACAAGGATCAAGACATGCCATGCAAAGAAGTAATTCTGTGTTTGCTTCATTAAACCGGTCATTTAACTCTTGAAGTTCCAAATCAATACAATGATAGAATAATCCAACACGATAGTAATGTAAATTGGTGCTTCCTTCCGCTCTTCGTCGAGACCTCCCTTGAGCCACATACCTCTCTTTCATATTTGGAACAACCACATCATGTTTGGCACATAGTGAAGAAACTTCAATCAGGAGACTATCCCACCCATCATCTCTCATCGTCTATAAGCGTACCTTTGTTATTTTAACAAGAGTCATAGCATTGACAATGTCTTGGTCTTCACGTTGCAAAGCCTTTGACAAATCATTGCTAATTCCTAGTATCGCTTTCATCAAATGCAAATTTTAGATAAATTCAAAAGACTGCACTGAACTCAATAATCCATAAGCCTCACCTCTTTGTTCCGAGCTTGAACCATCTTCCGCTATATTATCAAGTACTGAACCATAACTGTTTATCATGCCAAGAAGTGTATAATAGTGTGAGCCCCATCGAGTGTCACCAGATCGTTTAAGATTAGTCTCTTGATTCAACCCTTTACCACTTGAAATTTCTCCGCTTTGTAAGGTCTGCAACAACTCTAGCCTTCATTGCTTTAAGAATATAACATATCTCGCCGCTACATGATGCTCCAACGATTATTTACCACATTAGAGAGAACACTAAAAAGGTTAGCAATTGACTCATGGTTCTTTGCAACCGATACAAGGGGCTAACCGATGATGAGCTTAAACAATGAACATAAAATCTGACTCATTCTCTTTCATTATAAGTGTTTTAGGCCATTCAAATTACCTTGCATATTCTTCGGCCCCATCATACCCCTTGTCCACGCAGTCTAGATATGCTTAACCCATGCTTAGAGAACAACTCATCAATTGCCTTTTTAAGTTGTTATTGCACTAGTTTCCTTAACATGCACAACTCCAAAAATCTCTCAATCACTTAACCTTTCTTGTCGACATAACGCAAAAACAAGCGCCATTTGCTCTTTAATTGATATATCACGTGCTTCATCAACTAAAATAGCAAACAATGAATTTCCATAATCCTTTAAAATAGCATTTGTAGTTTCCAAGCAGCCTGCATTTACAATCTCTTTTTTTGTATATCGGTGAGGTCAATTTCCGATTTTTAGAAGCATTATCAAGAACGTTCTTAATGACTTCATTATGATCTTTTTAAAAATCGTTATAAGTTCAAGAAAATTGCCTTTCTTGATCGACTCCTCCCGATTCATCATGGCCACGGAAAGCTAAACCTTGTCTCAAAAGAAACCTAATACAATCAGTTATTGCAGTTAGATGTATTCGATAATCCCTTCGAACTTGGTCAGATTGTATCTCAAGAAATGTTTCGATATGCTGCTCTTGATTTAGCAATGCCCGTGCTGCCCTATAAGCAATATTATGAGCACTATTTGGTCCTCCAACATGCTCTTTTAATTTGGTTTTCCTTTCCCAATTAGTAAACCCTTTGTAAGAAAAAACATCTCCGCCTCATTGTGCCCCCTGATAAGATTTAAAGAGATAACAATAGTGACAAAACGCGGCTTCTTTGTGAGTACTATATTCCAACCAACTAAACTCTTCATACCACTCTTTCCGAAAGTGACGGTTCCTCTTGCCTATTGTCCTTGGAGGAAAAGTATGATTAGGCTGGCAAGGACCCCTAAACAAATATGTTCTTCTCACTGAATCACGATCATTAGGATGATAATCTGAAATCTTGTTCCTCAATCCAGGGTCTCTCGGAAGACTAGACAAGTCAAGTTCTTCACGATTTCCATGTTGAACCCGCTTTGACGTAGGTTGTTCAACACCACCTTCCTCAGTTTCTTGGTGACTTCGCTTTGAAGAGGATCCTACTTCAACACTAACAACATGATCTGTGTTACTAGTTGGTTGAGCGGGCAACGACTTTTCTTTGATAAAATACTTTAGCATAGCTATTTAAACAATTAAAATAAACCACCAATCAATTTAATTGAAATTGCACGAATTAAAATAAACCATCAATAATGTTCACAAAATAAAATAATAATCACAAACATATAAAAATCTAAATAATATAGTTTAGGAATAAGTACAAAAAGAAGACAAAAAATTAAATAATATAAGGGTTACCTAGTTACCTCCACAAAACCGGTAGGTGTAAAATTGTTTGTTTGGGTAGAAAAGTAGAATACTTAAATTTTAATATAGAGTAATAGAGAATGGAGGAGAAGAGAAGTAGAGTAGGTGAGGGGGTTTTTTTCTTACTATTTTTTTTTAATAGATACAAGATGGTTTCTGTTTGGGTTTATATATGGGTGGGCAAATCTTTCACCTATAAATAAAACTCCCCGCCTAACAGTTCCTTTTCCATCGCAAGGATTTTTTCATTTCCTATTTTATCCTTCTATTTATGGACTCATGTTCTGTATCTAATTGTAATATATAATGTTTAGTAAGGGTATATATGTCTTTCAATTCGTTCTCTGTTCTGATGGGCTTTGTGGATGGCCACGACCTATTCCAGATTCTTCCATCTCCAGTTCCCCATCTCTATTCACGCATTGCGCTCTTCCAAATTCCCGATTTCCCACTGATTAATTTCAAATGAGATTAGTGTAATACTTCATCTTTGATTGTTTTTTTTTTTTTTTTTATCAACTCATTTGTGTATTTGTACCGATCTAAATAATCCAAGTTGCTGTATCTCTGTCTCTGTTTCTTTCACGCTCACTAATTCTATTTCTACTATAATCATCAAATTGATGAGTATTTAAGTTTAGTAATTGTTCTTTTAGCAAATTGATGAGTATTTAAGTTCAGTAATTTTTCTTTTTTAATTCATCATATCTGAACTTACTATCTCTATATTGTTTAAATATTTCATTATTGTATTTATTGATGTATACGTTATCTAGCAGGTTTCATCATGTCGCCCAATATTGCGAAAAACATTGGGCATTGCCCTCTATCAAGTAGAAGATTAACTGATGAGCAGCGTGAGTGGAGACGCCTTTATGAGCGAAGACGGAATCTTAATAAGAGTAGTGAACAGTTGGCTTCTGAAAGAGAACGTCGCCGTATCCGTTATAGACAGCGAATGGCCGAAATGACTGCAGAGCAAAGGTCCCGGCTTCACGAGAGCGAGCGCTGAATTATAGGCGAAAAGAGAAAGGCGCTTTCTCAATCAAATGAGACAACGCCTATGGAAAACGATGCCAATTTTAACACCATATTGGATGCCGAGTGCGGGCGTACATTCCAACAAGATCGGGCGTTTTCCACGGCGTTAGTGTGCCACCTTTAGATACTAAACGGTTACATGATTTTAGTGTACGCCACCTTTGGGTGATCAATTGAGCGAGTAGCATACCACCACCATCTGATCCTGCTGTTGATTTAAATCAAGTCCTTAATATCATCCAGACTCACGTACAATCAGAGGTTGACAGGTTGAGTAGCCGCCCTTTGTCTGCAACATTGTTCCTAGATCGAATGAATCTAGATTTTGTCATTGGTATGTTTGTTTGTTTGTTTGTTGTTGATTTTGTTGTTTGGTTGTCAGATGTTTTTTTAGTGTTGTTGTTGTTGTTGATGTTGTCGACTTACTCTTTTCGCGCGTTTTTTTTTTTTTTTTTTTTATCAGATGACCCGAGCACCGTATTAAGTGCACCAGTCGGTGACGACATTGATGGCTATCGTAATGAAGTTGATTTAGATAATATCAACTTCGTAAATGACATTCAAGGTTTGTTTCTTAATATCAATACATTTTGTTTTTAGCTTACCATGTGCATTGAATTGTGACATATTTAAATAACATTCGATACCTGCATATGCTATTGCTAGAGCAAAAAAATAATAATGGTGCCGAAAAGATCAGCACTTTTCGCTCTAAAAAGGTTCCCTCATCACAGAAATCTTATCACAACTGTGCAACAGGCTTTGTTGACACTCCAGAATTTCAACGACATGAAATAAGCAACATGCGTGTCTGCACTCACTGTCATGCCGAGCTATTTCCATCTGAGTCCCGTCAATTTTGTTGTCTTGGAGGTAAAATTAAACTACCCCATATAGATTCTCCTCCAGAATTGATGTATTTGTACACTGCACGGTCAGAACAAGGTGCGCACTTCAGAACAAACATCCGTGCTTACAACCATGTCTTTGCTTTCACCTCGATGGGAGTGCACTTCGATGAAAAATTGGCTAGCGGTAAAAATGGAGTATACACTTATCGAGCTCAAGGATCCATTTACCATAGAATCGGTGGTCTAATACCTACACATGGCTAGCGACCGCGTTTTCTGCAAATGTATGTCTATGACACCGATCATGAAATGATGAACAGACTATCTGAAAATAAGTTGCTGAATCCCCAAGTTCTGTCCATTTTGCAGAAAGTCCTCGACCGTAATAACCCTTTTGTTTTGGCGCTTTTAAGCGGCGTTGCTAGATCTGAAAATTTAATGGATATTCGATTACATATCAAGGAAGTGCCCTCTGACAAGCATCACTATACTCTGCCAACGTCTTCCCAGGTAGCTGCCATTTTAGTTGGGACTGAGGATCCTGCTGAACGTAAGGAGAGAGATATAATCATAGAGACTATGACTGGTGATTTATTAAATGTGCCTGACACTGCTGGCTTCTACGACCCCCTTCAATATCCACTGCTTCACCCTTACGGAAACTTTGGATGGGATTTACATATATTCAGTGACGATGCTCAGAGAATCAGTTGTCGTGAGTTTTATTGTTACCTACTCCAGGTAAATTATACATTCCAATGTCAAATATTTAATAAATTATATCTCAGTTAATTATTTTTATCTTTCTGTTTGACAAAAAAATACATGCTACTTTTTTATTAGATCCGGGATAACCACGACTCAATATTGCTTGGCGATTAAATCCTACAACGGTATGTAGTTGACATTTATGTCAAAATTTCGACTCGGCGAGTTAAGATTTATCCGCGACAACCGGGACACTTTAAGAGCTGAAGTTATACCAAGGGTTGCCGCGACTCTGCGCGGATGGGCTAAAACCAATGCAGGTATTTATATTATTTTAGTTGCAATATCGAACCAATATTACAGTAGTGAACAAAAGTTAACGCTGGACTGTATTCTAGCCTCTGTGATTTTGCCATGCTTTATGTTGTTTTTCATTTAGATGATATTTTTTTTTTTTTTTTTTTTTTTTAACATCTCATATTGTATATGTACAGCTAATGTTGGTCGACGAACTATCTTACCGTCATCCTATATAGGAAGCCCGCGAGATATGCACGAAAGATATCATGACGCGATGGCTTTGGTTCAAAAATTTGGAAAACCGGATATATTCCTCACCATGACATGCAATCCGAATTGGTCGGAGATTACAAGGAGGTTAAAGGAAGGTCAGACCTCACAAGACAGACCCAATCTTACTACGAGAGTCTTTCATGAAAAATGTGAGGAACTAAAGAAAGATTTGTTCGATAAGGGTGTCCTCGGAAAGGTTGTCGCCCACGTACACGTCATCGAGTTCCAAAAACGTGGTTTGCCACACGTTCATATGCTCTTGATTTTGGATGAGGATGACAAGCTTAACAACCCGGATGATTATGACACAGTTGTTAGGGCTGAAATTCCTGATCCAGACCATGAACCTGATTTATACAACATTGTCATGAGACATATGATTCACGGTCCGTGTGGAGAGTTGAAACCAGATTCCGTCTGCATGAAAAATGGAAGGTGCAAACGAAATTTTCTGAAGGAATTTGCCCCAGTAACCGTCCAGGGCAATGACTCTTATGCTATTTACCAGAGGCGTGATAATGGCAAAAGAATTATGCTAAAAGATGATCTTTCCATTGATAATCGATGGGTTGTACCTTACAACCCATGGCTGTTGAGGAAATACGATTGTCATATCAACATCGAAATTTGCTCCTCCATAAAGTCGGTGAAGTATTTGTACAAATATGTATACAAAGGTCTGGACCGTGTATCAATGGAAGTCAGTTCAAAGGTGCATAATACCCACGATGAAATTCAGCAGTTCATTGATGGACGTTGGATATGTCCTCAAGAATCCTTATGGAGGATCTTTAGGTTCCCTCTCAATAGAATATACCCTGCTGTCTATGCATTACAGGTGCATCTTGATAGAATGCACCAAGTTATCTACTCTGACAAAGTCAATCTCGAACACCTTCTAGCGGACGAGAGGACATCTAAAACCATGTTAACCGAGTTCTTCAAGACAAATAGCGTTGATCCAGAAGCAAGACGGTATCTCTACAGGGAGTTCCCCGAGCATTATGTATGGAACAACTCTGCTAAGCAATGGCGTCTAAGGAAAAGCAAATTCAAAGTGATTGGAAGACTGCGAACTGTGCATCCATCAGATATTGAGAGGTACTACTTGCGACTACTTCTCAACCATGTAAGAGGTCCTACTTCTTTTGAAGATCTCCGAACATTCGATGGAGTTAGATACTCTACTTACAAGGAAGCTGCTGAACAACGAGGTCTTCTTGAAGAAGATAGTGCTATACGCGATTGCTTATTAGAAGCAGTTACTGTTCACATGCCTTCTGCATTACGGAAGCTATTTTCTTCTATTTTGGTATTTTGTAATCCTGTAGCTGTTCGTGAATTATGGAACGAATTCTTCCCATACATGATTGAAGATTACCCTTCCTCGGGTAGCTTAACTCATGCAACCAACCGCTTACTTAAGGAGATTGAATCATCACTAGCTGAAAATAATAAGAAGTTGTCTAATTATGATTTTCCGCCGTTATGTACTGATTTAGATGATCACTCCAATGTCCATGATTTGATTGCTGAGGAACGGTCAGTAGTAATACCACCAGAGGATGTATCATCAATCGTCAAACTAAATGGTGACCAACTGTATGCTTTTCGAGTTATTGTGCACTCTGTTATCCAAAACAAGAGCTCTATATATTTTATTGATGGCCCAGGTGGTACCGGAAAGACATTTCTCTACCGTTCTATTTTAGCATATTTAAGGGACAGAGGCCACATTGCAATTGCAACCTCCACCTCAGGTCTTGTTGCCACCATGCTTCGGGAGGTCGGATGCCCCACTCGATTCAAGATACCTGTTCCTACTTCCGCTACTTCCACCTGTAGGATAGGTAAAGAGTCTCCACTTGCTGACTTGCTACGTGAAGCGAGTCTCATTATTTGGGATGAGGCAACAATGACACATCGCCACGCATTTGAAGCTCTCAATAGAACGCTCAAGGATATAACAGATTCTCATTTGCCATTTGGGGGAAAGATTTTTGTGCTGGGCGGTGATTTCCGTCAGGTACTTCCAGTTGTTGCTCATGGTACCATTGCAGAAAAGATTGATGCATGCATTACAAAATCTGATCTATGGAGATCCGTCAAGGTAATTCATCTCACTGAAAACATGCGAGCAAAAATTGACCACGACATTCTCGGCTTTCCTACTACACATCGGTAACGGTAGTGCGCATTGCATACTTGATGATATGGTCAGAATTCCAGATGACTTAGTTATTCCATGGGAAGGTGAACATTCATTGGAGCACTTAATATATGAAGTTTTTCCTAAGATGCATGAAAACGCTCACCTGACAGACTACATGGCACAAAGAGCTTTGCTAACCCTTACAAATGACAATGTTGATAGGTTAAACGACATCGTCATTGAGATATTTCCCGGAGCAGATAAAACATTCTACTCATTTGATTCCGTTGATAATGACCCAAAAATTTATATCAAGGACTTCCTCAATTCTATATCTTGAGGCAAGTCTAGCTCCACATAAGCCGACTCACGGGAAATGGGGGCTCAATAATTCTCCTCTCGAACATCGATCCCGCTAATGGTTTATGCAATGGAGCGAGGCTGATTTGTCGTGGTTTTACAAAATGTAATCTTTTGCTGAGATTTTGGCAGGGAACTCATGCGGTGAACCAGCTTTTCTTCATCGTATTCCAATGAAGCCGTCCACGCGGGACCTCAATTTGGGTTTTGATTTCACAAGAAAACAATTCCCAATTCGATTGGGTTTCGCTTTAACAATTCACAAATCGCGAGGACGGACAATTCCTCATGTAGGAATTTATCTACCTGATCATGTCTTTGATCATGGCCAACTTTATGTAGCTCTATCGGGGAGTATCCGGAAAAAACACTAAGATCTTAATTAAAAAGGAGTTCTAGCGGCTATCTTTGGAACATACGAAGAATATTGTGTACAAAAGTGTTCTCCGCTCCTCTAATGGATAATAGAAATCAGGGTATATATCTCACCCTTTTATCATGTACCTCAACGTCTCATCATCAATAGCTTACCTTATCGTGTTCATCATGTGTTATTTCTGCGGGTGTCTTTGTTGCAATAACATTTACTTTTGAGATTTTACCATGTCCGTATCCTACAAGCAGGTGAATATATTCTTCTATCTTTAACAATTTCATGACTATGTACCATTTAACTACTATAGCTTTGCCATGTTGTTATTTGGGATTGCAGAAAATATTAAAAACTAACTATATGCTATGAGCATATGCAGTTTATTTTACCTCTATAAGAAATTTAATTTCTGAAGATTAGTTAATGAAAATTGCATTTGGTTATAAACTATACTGACGGTGATATTTACGTACTGATTAAATGTTTATCATCTTATATTTGCAGAGTGTTAAACTTCACAACATATGCTTGCTTCCGTCTGCTAACTACTCTGAATTTTGGATGGCTAATGTGGACCTTTCCTCCATGAGGGCATAAGCACATGTACCAGATCAGTTACCTACCACCACTACTAAAAAAAGGGCTTATAAGCTCAGCTAAAAGGTGAGATGTTAGAGTTTTTATCTCGGTTTTCTAGGAAAAAACAACCGAGGTAAAATCCACCGAGGTAATAGAGTTATACAAAACCGAGATAATAAGCTACTAAATTATCTCAGAAGTCTGACATCTTATCTAAATATATTATCTCGGTTTTCTAAATAAAACCGATATTATATAGAATAAAACCGAGATAAATTGTTGATTGAAACCAATTAGTATTTATTGAAACCCGAGATAATATCAAAAATAACCGTGATAAATTCTTTTGGAAAAGGAGATTGTTGGACAACTTTTTATCTCACCCTTTGTCATTTTTTGTTGGTATTGCTTATAATAATTAACCATAAAATAAAAACCTGTCCCAAACCACCACATTCCCTTTCATATTCATAAACATCAACACCAATTAACAAAAGCAACCCAACATAAATAAATTCTTTGAATAACTTATTTCATTAAGATAAGAAAGAACAATGTCGAACATGAACATAACTTTCAAAAAGTACTAGTGATCAGTCAATTATTTATAGAAACTCAAATATTGTATTAATTACTATTCTTCGAACTATAATAAGACATTTTTTAACCTTTCTCTATATATGAAAGGAAAGGAGGATGGATGGTTCTGCTGAATTTCCTACTCAAAAAAAATTTGAGAATCCACAACTCCCAAGGTATATATTCACGTCGGTCATCAGCTGTGAAAAGTTATAGGCTCCAAGACTCTCTTCATCAACTTTAGTAAGTGGAGACGAATATCCAAGATGGTCCCGATCCATAAGAGAAACATCATTTCTAACAAACTCATCTGTACTAACTTCGAAAGAATGACCAATGTTTATGCTCAATCCGGTTCCATCATTGTACAACGGACTTATGTTAGAGGAGTCTTGATCAATCTTTCCTTTGAAAATATATCGGCAGAAATCGAGGGAATCGGTCATTGATGTCAATAAGAATATCTCCACGCAGCGGCAACCGAGGACTCAACTTGAGGTGCATCTTTAGTGGAGGCCCTGCTGAAACGAGAATTATTTGATTGCTCAAGAAAGCACTTGTTGAAATTCAGCAAGTCGCCTCTAGTATTGAGAGATCTGATTCTTTGTTATCCGCGGTTAAAAATACAGCAAATGCCGGTAAAAATACCTCGGCGTCAACAAATGTTGTAGCTGCCATGTCATATGTAATTTCTTCAAAAGTCTCATCCAAGAAAAACACTATTGTTGTAAGCTTTTTCCCGGTCAAAAAGCTTCAATCTCCTCGCCGAGGGATTGTATGCCGAGGTCCAATTTATAGCGGGCGGCTTTAAAGCATTCAATGTATTCAATGCAAGGACTTGGACTTGAATCGATTATTGACCTCATGAGCTACATAATGAATATACTCGATAAGTATCCTCCAATATCCTTGCTTGGAGGCATGGAAGATGCACAAAGATGCATGAGCTCCCATGCCTTAATCAAGCATTACTGTAGAAATGAAACCAAACATAAATGCAATTATCGGTAATAGTACAAAATCAAGGGAATGTCACCGATGTTATATGACATGAAACCTCATATTGACGAAAAACATGCTTACTTATCGGGGTTATTTCGTGTTTGCTTTGAGATCGAGCAAAAGTTCATCGGAGTTCGTAGGCTTTAATGTTTGCTTATACAATTTTCCAATAACCTCAACTCGTTCTTCTAAACTCATAGGAGCTACTCTATCGATGAGTCAACTCCCATATACTTCAATATCATTTGGAACAACTTTATTGCACGATTTATCATATCACCGCTTATTTTAAGTAAAGAAGTCGGAATAGGATCTGTCAAAACCCGGCATCAATGCGATAAGTTCAATATTGAAGCAAAAGTTCACAATCTAGAATTTTGAAAACGATAAATTGCTGCTTTTTCTCCAAACACTTTAATGCCTTGCAGAAATATAACCTTACCTATTCTCCGCTTAACAATATATTACCTTTTGAAAGCATAGCATATCCTCAAAAGTGAACTTTTCCGAACTTGAGGACCCACGGATCTTTTGGAAAAAATCCACGCTTGCACGAAGAATGGATGCGCCTACGCATACACCTCGAGGAAACCTTCTACCTAACAGGGGAGAATCAAGCAACAATAGGGTGAAAATGTGGAAACAAAGCGTTATATGGAGCATATTTGTGTGTTCACTTTTCCGTCGATTGCCCATCCGACGGACGGAACGGGAGCGGGGCACTTACGGTGTGCCCTAAGATGGGTCATGGAGCATGTGACTAAGACATAAAAGCGGCTCCACATGGGTTCACCACTTGAGATAGAACTTCAGTTACTCAACTTAAAAAGAACCGAGCCAACCATCCACGGACTGGTCTAGGGCTGGGTCAACTTCGATCTCCCTCGAATTCAAGATGTCTAGAAGGCTTCTAGGGTCCGAGAAAGGATAACATATGAAATCGCATCTTTTAGGAAGATAACTTCCATGGCAATGGAGATCCATGTTCCAGAAAGAAAGAGGATCTCTGCCTATACATAGGCGAGCTCTATCATTGATCAACCTCGGTCGAACCTAAAGCCGAAATAAAAGCTGGGATGTTTTCCATGAAAATAAGAACATCCTTTGTATACATTCCACCCGAAGTTTGGACAATTACCAAGAACCTCTTGCGGTTCCTTTGCGATTACCGCAGCTTTTGACTGCTTTGGGTGTGCCTCCCAACCAAATATACCTTCCTATAATCATATAATTGAACAACAGCTTGAGTCCTAAGAAGGTAAGTTTAAAACCACTTTGTAGTTGCTATTAGCGGTGAGAAGAATTTACGATAGAGCTCGTTTTTGCAAAGAAGCCAAAACATGATCCGCAATATCTATTTTTGCTAGTTACGTGGTTGGTCGTAGAAGAATGCGGCGACATCAAGAGCTACATTACCACGAAAGTTGAAACAATTTATACATGAATGAGGCACACATACTATATAAGTAAGTTGGTCATTTAAAGCGTAGGTGTGGAATGCAAATTCCACAAACAAAGTCTTGTAGTAACATACCTACAAACACGGCCTCTTACTACTCATTTGCCTATTACTATCCGTTCAAAAAAAAAATCACAATAAAATTGGAAAAGGAAATAAAAGGTACACCTGTTAGCAATGCACACCAAAGTCTTCAATCTTATTCAAAGGAATAGTCTAATACTCGAAACGAGGGTTAAATTTGGAGGCTTGTACCCTTCGGGATAAGTCCTAAAAGCACCAATTTCAACTTTCCGGTAGAAGCAGTCCTCGTTGGATCAATAACAACGAACTAAAAATGGTTCACGAAATTCTGATTAAGCATCGAGTCGAAACATCAATACCAGACAACCAACACCCATATCCCAGATGCGAATGATACCAACCCACAACATTCTCCAGTCGCCCGGCCTAACATAAAAAACAAGTATGTATCTTAAGATTAACCAAATGAGGAAAAGGCAAACAAGTAGTAATCTTTTAATTGGCAAAATATATATATATATATATATATATATATATATATTTATTAGTCTGAATAATCAACCATATACGAATAATCAACCTCATAAGCATCGACGAGGCATTAACTCTAGTTTGATCCCTTCAACAGGTAAAGCAAAAGCATCCATAACAATAATAGCTTCCCCATCCGTTTTCCCTTGCATTAAACCCATTATCTCAATATTCCCACCGGATCTCGCGCATGAACAACCATCTTTAACAAAGCAAGTGCGATATTTTGACACGTTTGAAATAATGTGGGTCATTTGTCCACGTTTTTTTTCTTTACGGAATTTGGTGCAGGCTGATTAAATTAAATAGTGGTATATTAAATTAAGTAGGGAGAAAAGACTCACTCTGGTACATATGCACAAACAACCTTCAAAACACAAGCGACTTATTAGGAAAAAGTTCAGATATATACATACCTATTGTAGTATAGTATCAAGAGAATCCTCACCCAGTAAATAATTTGTGCATCATGTCCTTGTTCTTTTCATTGTTTAACGTCTTTGCAGCAGTATCTCGTTGTTGATCAAGTGAGTTTGAAACTTTTATGAGTAATGTGACAAGTTGCAGACCCACCAAAGAAGCAACCTAACCATAGACACTTGGAGGAGAGCTGCAATGGTTGCCGCGGGGCGTAGATTTATCCTCTTCCTCAAAAAATCAGAAATAACAAAAAGCAAACAATTCTTGTCATCTCCTTTAGTTTCCTGTTAGATGGTAAACTACAACCACAAAGACTAAAGTGATTTATTTGTTAATTTTTCTAAAACAAGTCACGATATCCTTTTCATTGACGAAAAAAAAAAGGTGTACCATCATGAATTCGAATAACTTCCAAAAGTCATAATCACGGCGGGGATTCCTACTTTCAAGTCGATGAATGAATCACCTAATGCAGCAATCGGTCCCACGGCTACCGCAAAATGTGTCATTTCAACTCATCAAACGTGAAGCACCTATTTCAAAGACAGACAAGAGGATTAAAAGTAAATGAAGTGTGTATCTTGTAAAAAACTTTCGAGTGTGTATCTTTTGAATGCAAAACCCTCAAATTTGTATAGACAATGTTTTTTTAATAAGATAAATAAAGCAGTATATGCACTTGAAGTTCTTGATTGCTTTCGTGGTTGTGTTTGAGAACCAAGCTCACCGGTTCCATAAGACTAACCATTGGGTATCGATATTATTGCTTTAGCTAGAAATATATGGTTTTAACACTATACAACACCTCAAAACCAGCATCAAATGGTAGGCGTGAGGGCGGTTCTTGGTCCTTTGCCACCAAAATAATGACCGGAGCTGAAATTTACCAACACATATTTATGTTAATAAGAAAAAGAATCATTTTAGCAGCCAAATACCTTAGAACGAAAACAAAATTAAAATCATGAGCCAATGTCAATAAAGAATAATATGTACCATGAGGTAGGAATCAAGAAACTTACATCACTAGCATTTACACCAGCATAAATGACTTTGAGAAGGACATGATGTGGTTCAATCGGTAATTTTAACAAAGTCGCACAAATGCTAGTTTGCCGAAAATTGTGGCTCGAGTGTGAACAACCCTAGCCACCAAAACCAAAATAAGTCGACAATCAACCATACAATGCCATAAATGGACTGAAGCCAAAAGTTGAAATGAAATATCGATTGGCATGAAGCGATTCTAAACTAAAGTGCCATGCTTAACTAACCGATCATAATTAAGCCTCTATGGATAGTATGTCGCGAACAATATGATGAGACTTTAGAAAGAGAAAAGATAAAGTTGGACAAAGCAAACAAGGTTCAGTGGTTTTACTTACGTCTTTCTCATAACTTTGGGGATTTGAATATAAGATTTTTCTATGTTTGAGTATACTTTTCTTGCATTTGGTCATTTAGTTCGGTACTTGGTTTCTTCTGTTGGTGTAGGCCAATACTCTATGCCTCTGCGGTTAAGTGATCCATAAACATGCACCAGCTCTACGCTCATCTTGTATAAGCTCAAAAGCACCTAGACAAATTAGGAGCAAAGCGTATCCACAAAATCCGGTTATCACCAATTCAACTCTTTTTTTATAGAGATAGGGATGAAAATATTGAAATGGGTAATTAATATCGAACTCTGCACATGAGCATCACCCACAAATTCTTTATGCAACTGTACTTTTCCCAAATATAAGTAACACCAATTGTTAGATAGGAGGGTAATGACTGGTTAAGACCAACAACGCTACATCACGCCTATGGCATCCGAGATTCTTTTCTTTTTCCTCGAGAATACCATGAATTACAGAAATACAAGCATCACCAAAAGTCAAGAGACCAAAGAAAAATGGAAAATTAGTTTAGATCATTTATTATTCAACTTATAAAGATGATTTGGGAGGAGAAGGGGATCAAAGTAGGGTAAAAAATTAACGCCTATCAAGACAAATGTGTAGCATAGCTCTAGTCGTAAAATCTGTTGGTATGTATTTGAAAAGTAGATGAAAAAATGAGAGCACATGCCATAACAATGTCATTATAGCATATGTAAACAATTGAAGCACATCTTGAGTTTCAAAAAGGTCATATGTAAACATTTCGGTATCCAACAAAGAAAGAAGATGCCGGATGGAGTAATTAGATCGTGTGAAATTCAAACAATTACAAAGCGAGGCTTGTCGCTAGCAATGGATAAAAGCGAAGAGATACTATTATTTACACAATAGCATGCGGATTATCTTTGAACGGAATTCAATTCCTACAAAGCTGAATACAAATTTAAAATGAAAAGCTTAACGAGTTGACCGTAAACCGATTTCACTTTCGTAAAAGGCATTTCTTGGCGTTTTGTACGGAAGAAGTGATATAAGTAAATAACACCACACCACCTATGGTATTACCATACCAAGGAACAACGATCGATCGAGGCGGTGAGAAAAAGTACAAGTATGCATTCATAAGTGAATAGCAACTAAGCAAAATAAAAGAAAACACACCTTTGGAGCGAGTATATAGGGTCCGGAAGCATTGGATAAAGTCCGGCGGCGAGGCGCCATGTTTATAATCACACCGCTCGGATAAAGTCGAAAGCTGAGCGCCATGTTTATAAAGCTTCGATTTGATCTATGATTCGATTTGTATTCCTTGCTTGAAAGACAATGCTACAAGACTAATTCCTCTTATTTATCCAAAGTGCATAGGAAGCTAATCTTTGATACAATTACAGAAATTCTAGGCGAGAAAAGAAGCAATTACCACCTTGGAAGGCGGGTTTCTTGCATAAAACCCACAACAACGGGGAAAGCTTTCGTTTCGCAAATATGGTCGAGTTCTCAAGAATCGAGAGCCATCTTTGGTGAGAAGACTTGTGCGAAGTCATCGTGGTGTGCTTAAAAAGGATTTGGCCGATGAAACCATCAATGGATGGGAAGATTGTGCAATACTACAGGACATCGGAGGTGGTATTAGACATTGAGCGCTTCGATATTCAAGAATAATCAATTAATCATTGGCGACTTGGGATATTTGAGGTTTCCCAAGCTTGGGATATTATTTGAGGTTTCACATCTAAATATCCCCAAATGGATTTCAATGTCTCGGTGGAAAGGTAAAATAAAAGTCTGCGAGTGGGTATTTGAGAAAAGGGACAACGAAGCGGGCAAAATAATCAATTGTTAGACACCGTATCCGGTTCAATTATGATGTTCGAAGGCGATAAAACTTCACCTTCAATCATTTAAATTGATAAAGTTTGAAAGAAGAGGTAAATGACACAATAAAAAAGAAAATACATGAACACAAAACCTTACTTTGTCGGTCAAATCAAGCGACCATGGCCTCTCCGTATCTTTGAATGAGATCATTAAAATGGCGTTGAGCGATTTTAGGCTAGAAAGAAAAGATTACTGCATATCATTATAGAAACCGTGTGTTGGAAATACTACAACATTCATATAACAACAAAATAAATAGTCACATCTTGTTTATTCATGATTAGCCGATTTTGATCCATGGCTTGTAGCTCAAATCCACGATTTGCTCCCAAAGAAGTGGAATTGACCCTCGAACACGAAACACATATTCTCAAAGATCCGTTATGAAGAGAGGAACACGAAACTTCGATTAGCTCTTCCAACAAACTCCTGTTCCAAACAAATCGAGGGGATCAGCTGGTATGATACCAAAGCGTTAGCTCCTCGAAAGCAAATCAATAAATGGTGAATTTATCATGTGTTAGAAGTGAGCACGGATTGTCCGGGTTGAATGAAAGAAATTGTGACCGACTATGAGGCTGTTGCAATAGACTATACCAACGGACTGTTTCCAAAGTGGTTTCCTTGCCCCTTCCTTACGCTAACTTCCTTGTTCATTTGCAAGCTGGTAGACATCGAAGCCGCACACCATCGAGGGTTTGACACAATATCTGACCGAGAATCTGAACCTAATAAGTGAAAATATTCTCATACTAGTTGCGGTCTACTTTAAAATCTTGCTTAAAGGACTCACTCACTTTAATGTAAGGTCTTTTTCATATGAATAATACAACCCGGTTGTTGATTCCCCGTCATCCGAGGCTCATAAAGTAAGCCTCATCTCTTTTCTGCAGAAAAGTGCTTTCGCTTCTTATTCAAATAATTGTCAATCAAACTACTGAGGAGCGATTGAATATAAATGCACCGAGAATCTGAGGATATAAACCTAGACTTTTGTCTCCCCTCTTACGAAAGGGAATTAAACCATGAAGTATGAAGTGGAAGTAAGGAGGCCTTTTTCCACAAATACAAAAGTTCTTACTTCTTGACAAGATGAAAGCCTCAAAATCCCATTGCAGGCCATAAACTTCATAGACATTACTCAAAAAAGCGGAAACCAAGATAAGTGCCAACCTCCTTGCGAGAAGTTATTACAAGTAAATATGTTCTGTACAAAAAATATTATTAAAAGTTCTTTTTCAACTGACTTCACCAATATGACCGGGGGCACATATCACCCCATCCATCTTACTAGCATAATAGCATAAAGAATCTAAAGTAACAATATGGCGAGAGATTGCATTAATGTAAGGCGATAAGAACTATAATAGCACACTAGCCTAGTAGTCTCCCATTATACTATTGCAATTTTTCCAATTGGACTACAAGAAAAAAAATTAACTAATATAAGGAATCCATCCAAACTTACCACCCAAGTAGTCTAATTGTTCCAACCACACCATAAATTATAAAAACTTTAGTAGTCCACGGAAAGCACACAGCTCATCCATGTAGTTTTTCTCTAGGACCTTCTTATCTTGGTCCTCGACAAGGACTTGCATTGCTTCTCGACGACTTAACACGGACACAGGGAAAATCAAACATCATGTGATCAGAATATAGTATATATAGAGATATCACTAAAGAATTAGGAAAAGAAGTATGCGGTCACTTGGGCAGGAAATTGAGTCCGGTCGGAACCTTTATTTGTCCATGCATGTGGGTTGATGTTTAATCACCATGACTAGTTGCCTCGTAAATACAGATTATGCGCTTATTCTTTCTCTGTCTAACAAATAAAATACAGTTTGAAGTGATCAAATGAACTATTACGAATCTCGGTGACGAGGGTACCAACATCGACTAATGAGCTTGTCAAGAAGCTTTCTGCGCAGTGAAATCAAACTAGCATGACTCAATTTTGCAAGGGTGTGTGCCATTTGGAAGGTCATTGAAGAAATAAAAGGCCTTCAACTTCTATTGCCTAAACCTTGATCATTTCCAACCGATATTACGACAACGAAATACTAAATGTTGTGTAACTTATTGTATGATGGTCTGGTCTACCGGTGCACTTTATTGTAGGTTAAGTATTGGTTACTGAATGAAGAGATGCTCATTGTTATCAACTCGAGAATGCTCCAAGTATTGTGTGCAGGTGCACACCTCATGTAAGACTAAGATCGAGAGGTTAAATCAAAGGAGCTTTGAGGTTCAGTGTGAGCTTGAACCATGCGATTATAGGCCACACCTGAAATTTTTATGTATAAGTAGACTGTCCTTTTGAAGCATATGTATTGAATAAATTGAAATTAGAAGTTTGAACAAAGCGAAGTCTACAAAACCCTACGATACCATCGGCCTACGAGTAGTATCGTTAGTTCTATGCACACCACAACTTGTCTTTTACTCTCTCTTTCTTTGACTTCTTGCGGTGACTTTCTTAATTAGGACAAGAATCTTGAAGTCCGTCCCTCTTAAAATGCTTTCGGGCTTGAGGAACTCCTTGAGAATGCTATAAAATGCATATATCCAAGTCAAGTTCACAATGTATGTGTGGTGGACAGAAAAGAAGATGAGGTTTCTGATATCGTTACTCTGTACAAGTGATTTCTCATTTAATCCGAGTCCGTTAGCTGTAGATGGTTAGTTCAAGAGTGCTACAAAACTATATTTTGTCTTTGGAACGAAGAATCCCTCAACCAGAAATGGTTGTGAACAACTTCAAAGAGAACTCGATACTTCTCTTTTAAACAGAAGAATCATTCTACTAGAAACGCTCAATGTATTGTACACTGAAGCTTTACGTGTTTGCTTTAAGAAAGCTTGGTGAGTTAGGTTTTCTATCTGTCATCGTCTCTCTTACCCTTTAAACATCACTTCACCTTCACTGCCCAGCATAAGTGTTTAATGAATCACCTAATGCTGATTGAAGAGAACTTTCATACTCAGATGATGCTAATAGGATCAACTAATGAGCTAGTCACGGGAAGCTTCCAAGCGCTTATAAAAAAGTAGGTACCTCCCACATTGCAATGGTGTAATGTGGGACGGAAGATTATTGAAAATATAAGAAGTCTTTTTAAACCGTCATTTTCAACAATAGGTAATCTCGAGCGAGAAATACCGATGTACCTAAAGCAAAAATTCTCATGGACCCAAAGACGCGACTTCAAATGCTATCAATATACAGGCCACATCTCATGCAAGGCGAGATCGGAGGTTAAATTGACAGACTTCCGGGCTCGATTATCGGCTTGAACCATGCGGTATAGGCAACACACGAAAAGTTATGCATTAGTATCTTTGCTTCTAATACCGGTCTTTGTGAGCAAAAGAGTAAATTATTAGATTAGGAGGATGCTAGGACTACAACAACATACCTAAAAATTTGAGACCTCTGCTGTTTGGTAGTATAGTTCTATGTAGGGCTCCATGAAGTCAAGAGAGTAGAAGCCATATGGGGTGCGGTAGCGCTTTTTCGATCTTCCTTCGCGCTGGCATAGCTTTCTTGTGCTTTTGCAGTCTTCCTCCAAGGAAACAAAAGAGAGAAGAAACTGAGCTGTATCAACATGCCATGTCCATGTAGTATAACGTCCAACAATTTCTTGACATTCCCGCATAGTTTGCATGGACATAGTATAGGATTTCCCTTACCAGCATCACATTGATCATCAAAACAATTAATACAAGCAATCGGCATACATAAATTCCTTACAAGAATTTATTTACTAAAAAAAAAAGTCTTATATGTCGAATACGAATAAAAGTAATAACTACGTCAAGTAATAAAAGTAATCACTAGCCAAAAGGTGATTTCAATAACATTTAACCTAAGAAAACTAATAGAATCTCCAAATCCTTGAAAGCTAGCTATCTCCAGAATCTTCTAACTGAAAGTGATGATCCAAAACCTACAAAGCCAAAATGAACACCTTAAAGAGTTTGACTTTATCATTTTTCCATAATAGGTTTGATTGTCAGCAAAACAAATGCATACTATTTAGCAAATAATTTCTAAAAAAGAAAAACAATGTAAGAAAATACTCACCATGCACCAAAAGTCTCGCTCCCAAATGCCTTTAACCACTTCAAGTTGTACTCAATGAGAATTGTTGAATAAAGTCAAGTAGAACCGAACGAAGGTCTCTTATTTCATCTTTGGTATATGCTGCTATCTTCCCCAACTCTTGGATCTAAATTAGAGAAGGAAAGAAAACGTAACTAATATATTATAAGGCATTAATATTCTAATTTAATTATATGACAAAGAAGTATATATGTGTTTACCTTATTTGTTAAAGATTGAGAAGGATCCCCTAAGAAAGTGTCTCATAAACATCATAGCGTAGTAGGCACATTCTACACCTCCCTGGTTGTTTTGGGCACTACACAAGACAAATAATAAGATTAGTCATACTTACTTGGAAGGAAAAAGTAATAAAAATATCTGAATTTGCCTTTGTTTACCTTGACCACTTGCCAATTTGGTCCGACCATCATTCTTTTCCCTCCAATAAGTGAAAGCTCTAATAGCACTATAGAAAAGAAATTAAATTGGGTATACACATATTCATATAAGACCTTGCTGCAAACATTTTGAGATCAAGCTCACATTGCATTCACGGCGAGGGGCACAGCATTAACACAACATATACTAAAGGAGGATGCTAGCGAGAAGCATCATGTAAGACAATACGAGAGTTTGAATATGTTTATAATAAAGTCGAGAACTTAAAGGGTTGGTATTTTAAAGGAAAAGATTATAATCATACAAGAAAATACATGAAACACATAACTTACTTGTCAACAAGAACTTTTATTCTGAATATTGGAGTCGGTTTCGGAAAGAATCCAACCGGTAAACTTGTTGTGATGATATATCAATAACAATCAATACCCAATGCCTCCTACAATGAAATAAATAGATAATAATTAATCCATAATGTATAGGGTATAGTCATTTAAGTAATAAATATGATTAAGAGACAAAACAAAACACTTACCCCAAATTGTAAGGAATCAATAGAATTTGATTCAGCGCTTACATAACCTAATCTGTGTTGCAAATGCTGAATTTTCTCCCCATCATCATTCCCATAGTTTGTGAAGTTAGAAGGATTAGCAAATGTGTATCTTTCTTGAGAACTCATGAAACTCCCATAAAGATATCTAAAAAATTAAAAATTAAAAAATGTTACGATAATTGCATCTACTAATCAAATACAAATGTTTAAAGCGACATGCAACTTTAGCTCACTTCATGTATGTAGTCATGCGGTGACACTTAGCCAATCCATTCTGCAAATATCCAACAAATCAGATTTTTCAATGGAAAAATGGCCTAGCTCAATCTCTTCCCGAAAAGCTCCCTTTCTATAGGGATGACAATATTATCAGACGATTCCATCGTGTTGTCAAGCATATCGCCATATTCTCTGATACTACATTCCATCTCATCAAGTGTTTCCTCCTTTTCCTATGTGAAATAATCAAAATATTGACGGGCATAACATAGATATGGACTTATATCACTAACGCTACTAGAAAAAAAAAAAAAAAACACTAAACTATACAAAACAAATTGAAATTGAAAACCCAAAGAAATTGAAGAGAATAAAAGGACAAGGGCACAAATTTAACTTGAATAAGCTAATTCACATGGATAGAACTTCACAACTTATTATTATAAACATCATCGCTAAATCTAGAAAGAAAAAATCAGCGATACTTTCAAATCGATTGAAGTTTTAAATAATCTAAAGTCCCGCCAAAAACTAGTTGCATCTGCAAAACCATTAGGTTATGAGGATGAAACTTAAGTTAAGTTAAGATCTTCAAAAGAAGTTTACAATGCAAAACACTAATATAATTGACACAAATGAAAATGTTAAAAGTGGTTGGAAACTTGTCAAGTATCATTCAACTTATAAAAGCGGTATAGGAGTCACAATGGATTTGTTTTCGAGAATAGCGGCAAGATAAAACTCAATACTACCGGGGAGGCACAACAACCCGAGTTTATACAAAATGAAATAACTTTTCCTCCTAGTCGTCCTAGAACCAATTTAGATTGTTCACCAAACTCTAATAATAATTAGCGGCACATAGTGTTTGATTACCAATGTACTAGTTTTACTTATTTACTAGATTAACCTATCTAATGCTATGAGTCACGGTGTGAACATTTCCACTGCCTTTCATTGGTACCTTCCTCTATGTGAATTTACTCTTTGTCTTTGGGAATGCTAGAAATGAGATTGTTCCTAGAAAAACCAATTCTTCTTTATGCAAAAGTCTATAAATAACAATTAGTAAATATATGGGATTATGATCAATGAAATAAGCTAAATACGTGGAGTACTAATTTCAAAGTTAGGCAATGCCTTCTTACTTTTAGCCACAACACCAAAATCTTTTATCTGCATGAGTATAGTAATAAATCTAAGTCATATATTAAAAAAGTACAAAATGCATATAAAAATACAATAATGTAAACTTTGACTGTTTGCCTTTGTTATCCTTTCTAGCCTTCTCGATCCAAGTAAATCATGTTTTCTTCCTACATGAATAAGGAGAAAAAAATTAGTATATGCATGTCAACACCAATAATCATTACTTTTTTGTCTAATAGTTTACCACATTGCCGATTATCACAAATTCTTTTGGCCCATACAAAACTATGCCATGCATCCTTAACAAATCTCAAGTCACCAAGCAGTGCTTGGGGAGAGGGAGCGAGGTTTGATTACGAGTGTCAATTTGTACTTTCGAAAATTGGCTTCTCCTAAAGGAATATCATTAATATTTTCTTGAGAATCGAAGTATTCTTGAAAATCGAGCCTTTAGCAGCGATGTTGCTTTTCAAAGTCAAAGCCAAACTACACTTTCACACCCTACAAAAAAAAATAGTAAATCAATATATCAATATATGTACACTAAAAGTACGAAGTGTTAAGAAGATAAAATGTTGACCTGTTTATTTGATTTTTATCGTTGCTAGCCTTCGGGTGCATCAAAATCACCATCTCCTTCCTACATAAATAAGTAGGGGAAAACAACATAATCAATCAAATGAATGAACAAGTGTAAATCAACCAAATCGTCATTAATCTTTATATGATTCTTTACCACATGCTTGACTATGACAAATTCTTTTGGCCATGCCACAAAGGCTGTGCCATGCATCGCTAATAGCACTTCAAGTCACCACTTGAATGCTGGTATTGGGAGGGAGATCAGGTTTCATTATTAAGTCAATGCGTACTTTCGTACATTGTGTTCTCCCAAAAGGAATGTTGTGAACTTTTTCTTACGGGTCCGATCTTCTTGAAAAGTAAACCTTTAGCAACAATGTTGCCTTTGGATCTCAAAGCCGAGAGAACACTTTAATAGCCTATAAGAAACATGGATATGAGTTAGAGCTTATGCATATATCGTGATAAAATTATATCAATTTAAAGGATAAGTACCTTGGGTGTCTTGAATTCATGATTGGTGAGTCTTCTTCATTTTGGGATAGCATCTTTCACCTGCATATTTAATAAAAATAAATCAATATATGTACACTAAAAAGTACTAAGTGCTAAGTGTTAAGAAGATATCGGTGAAAACATAAAATGTTGACTGTTTCCTTGATTTTTATAGTTTCTAGCCTACCGGATGCATCAAAATCACCATCTCCTTCCTACATAAATGAGTGGGGGAAAGCAACATAATGAATCAAATGAATGAACAAGTGTAAATCAACCAAATCGTCATTAATCTTTCTATGATTCTTTACCACATCGCCCGACTATGACAAATTCTTTTGGCCATGCCACAAAGCTGTGCCATGCATCGCTAATAGCATTCAAGTCACCACTTGGTAATGCGGTATTGGGAGGGAGATCGGGTTTCATTATTAAGTCAATCACGTACTTTCGTACATTGTGTTCTCCCAAAGGAATGTTGTGGACTTTTTCTTCGGTCCAGTCTTCTTGAAAAGTAAACCTTTAGCAACAATGTTGCCTTTGGATCTCAAAGCGAGAGAACACTTAATAGCCTATAAGAAACATGGATATGAGTTAGAGCTTATGCATATATCGTGATAAGAATCATATCAATTTAAAGGATAAGTACCTTGATTATCTTGATTTCAAGATTGGGCAACATCTTGCTAAATGTATCCCCATCTTCTATTGTATGTTTGTGGATCTAATTAAGTCCCACAAAGAAAAAAAAGAAATCGAATCGTAAACAAACAAGTCATAATCGGATCACGAGAACTAAGTTGATACTGTTGGTTTACTCTATTATCACTTCTACCACTATTAGATCCAACATTCTCGGGTGGGTGGCGACATATGCATCTCTTTCATCCTTAATGCACTTTCCTTTTCTAGAAACCTCACCCTTTCTTACCTTCCATCCTTCTTGCTTTTTCTTCATGTAGTTGGGTCTCAAGCTCCTCTCTATTTCTCTTGAAATGCGTCTAGGAAGTTTAAAGTATGTTGTTGGAGTTACAAACCCTCCCCTCCCCCTAACTCTACCACTATGCTCTGGGGTTCCTAAAAGCCCGAGTAAGTATATCATTCTTTCCCTTAGTTACTAATTCCCCTCCTTCTCCGGGTTTCAATTGAGCCTTGGTAGAATTATGTTAATACATTTCAATATTTTATATATAAAGTAAAAAGAAATTAACAAAAAAACTTAAGAAAACCCGACAATTCTTTTCTTGAATTTCCATAGTAGCATCATTCACAAATTCACCATTCTTCTTTTTGGCGGGCCTTAGCCATTTGACTCCGATCATCATGTTCTCTTTTGAGGGGCGACTTCTTCTTTCTATTAAACATAAACAAAAACTGTATTAGACTAGAGTATATTCATTTGCTACAAACGGTAACATATAATAGGACCTAGAGTATTTGGACAAGAGGTGAGGTGATAAACCCTTGAACCCTCTGACCACCACCCTAATCCCGGACATCTGAGGAGTGGATTTGATAACCCGAGACACAAGAAGAAAAGCGCCTCATGTTGATCCAAGGTCTCTTGGATTCCTAAGCCTAAAAGATTATAATCATACAAGAAAATACATGAAACACATAACTTACTTGTCAACAAGAACTTTTTATTCTGAATATTGGAGTCGGATTTCGGAAGAATCCAACCAAGAAACTTGTTGTGATGATATATCAATAACAATCAATACCCAATGCCTCCTACAATGAAATAAATAGATAATAATTAATCCATAATGTATAGGGTATAGTCATTTAAGTAATAAATATGATTAAGAGACAAACAAAACACTTACCCCAAATTGTAAGGAATCAATAGAATTTGATTCCGCGCCTTACATAACCTAATCGTATTTGCAAATGCTGAATTTTCTCCCCATCATCATTCCCATAGTTTGTAAGTTAGAAGGATTAGCAAATGTGTATCTTTCTTGAGAACTCATGAAACTCCCATAAAGATATCTAAAAAATTAAAAATTAAAAATGTTACGATAATTGCATCTACTAATCAAATACAAATGTTTAAAAGCGAAGATGCAACTTTTAGCTCACTTCATGTATGTAGTCATGCAGTGACACTTAGCCAATCCATTCTGCAAATATCCAACAAATCAGATTTTTCAATGGAAAAAATGGCCTAGCTCAATCTCTTCCCGAAAAGCTCCCTTTCTATAGGGATGACAATATTATCGGCGATTCCATCGTGTTGTCAAGCATATCGCCATATTCTCTGAATACTACATTCCATCTCATCAAGTGTTTCCTCCTTTTCCTATGTGAAATAATCAAAATATTGACGGGCATAACATAGATATGGACTTATATCACTAACGCTACTAGAAGAAAAAAAAAAAAAAAACTAAACTATACTATACAAAACAAATTGAAATTGAAAACCCAAAAGAAATTGAAGAGAATAAAAGGACAAGGGCACAAATTTAACTTGAATAAGCTAATTCACATGGATAGAACTTCACAACTTATTATTATAAACATCATCGCTAAATCTAGAAAGAAAAAAAATCAACGCATACTTTCAAATCGATTGAAGTTTAAATAATCTAAAGTCCTCGCCAAAACTAGTTGCATCTGCAAAACCATTAGGTTATGAGGATGAAACTTAAGTTAAGTTAAGATCTTCAAAAAGAAGTTTACAATGCAAAACACTAATATAATTGACACAAATGAAAAATGTTAAAAGTGGTTGGAAACTTGTCAAGTATCATTCAACTTATAAAACGATAGGAGTCACAACAGATTTGTTTCGAATAGCGGCAAGATAAAACTCAATACTACCTGGAGGCACAACAACCCGAAGTTTATACAAAATGAAATAACTTTTCCTCCTAGTCGTCCTAGAACCAATTTAGATTGTTCACCAAACTCTAATAATAATTAACGGCACATAGTGTTTGATTACCAATGTACTAGTTTTACTTATTTACTAGATTAACCTATCTAATGCTATGAGTCTTTAAGTGTGAACATTTCCCCACCTTTCATTGGTACCTTCCTCTATGTGAATTTACTCTTTGTACTGGGGAATGCTAGAAATGAGATTGTTCCTAGAAAAAACCAATTCTTCTTTATGCAAAAAGTCTATAAATAACAATTAGTAAATATATGGGATTATGATCAATGAAATAAGCTAAATACACTGGAGTACTAATTTCAAAGTTAGGCAATGCCTTCTTACTTTTAGCCACAACACCAAAATCTTTTATCTGCATGAGTATAGTAATAAATCTAAGTCATATATTAAAAGTACAAAATGCATATAAAAATACAATAATGTAAACTTTGACCTGTTTGCCTTTGTTATCCTTTCTAGCCTTCTCTGATCCAAGTAAATCATGTTTTTCTTCCTACATGAATAAGGAGAAAAAAAAAATTAGTATATGCATGTCAACACCAATAATCATTACTTTTTGTCTAATAGTTTACCACATTGCCGATTATCACAAATTCTTTTGCCACGCCACAAAAACTATGCCATGCATCCTTAACAAATCTCAAGTCACCAACCCAGTGCTCGGAGAGGGAGGTCGGTTTGATTACAATGTCAATTTGTACTTTCGAAAATTGGCTTCTCCTAAGGGAATATCATTAATATTTTCTTGAGGTCGAGTATTCTTGAAAAAAATTGAGCCTTTAGCAACGATGTTGCTTTTCAAAAGTCAAAGCCAAACTACACTTCACACCCTACAAAAAAAAAATAGTAAATCAATATATCAATATATGTACACTAAAAGTGCAGAGTGTTAAGAAGATAAAATGTTGACTGTTTATTTGATTTTTATCGCTATAGCCTTCGGGTGCATCAAAATCACCATCTCCTTCCTACATAAATAAGTAGGGAAAACAACATAATCAATCAAATGAATGAACAAGTGTAAATCAACCAAATCGTCATTAATCTTTATATGATTCTTTACCACATAGCCAACTATGACAAATTCTTTTGGCCATGCCACAAAAGTCTGTGCCATGCATCGCTAATAACGCTCAAGTCACCACTTGGTACTGGTATTGGGGGGAGATCAGGTTTCATTATTAAGTCAATCTGTACTCGTACATTGTGTTCTCCCAAAGGAATGTTGTGAACTTTTTCTTCTGGTCCAGTCTTCTTGAAAAGTAAACCTTTAGCAACAATGTTGCCTTTGGATCTCAAAGCCAGAGAACACTTAATAGCCTATAAGAAACATGGATATGAGTTAGAGCTTATGCATATATCGCGGATAAGAATTATATCAATTTAAAGGATAAGTACCTTGGGTGTACTGAATTCATGATTGGTCGGAGTCTTCTTCATTTTTGGGATAGCATCTTTCACCTGCATATTTAATAAAAATAAATCAATATATGTACACTAAAAGTACTAAGTGCTAAGTGTTAAGAAGATATCGGTGAAAAACATAAAATGTTGACTGTTTCCTTGATTTTTATAGTTTCTAGCCTTCTCCGGATGCATCAAAATCACCATCTCCTTCCTACATAAATGAGTGGGGAAAAACAACATAATGAATCAAATGAATGAACAAGTGTAAATCAACCAAATACGTCATTAATCTTTCTATGATTCTTTACCACATCGAATTATGACAAATTCTTTTGGCCATGCCACAAAGCTGTGCCATGCATAAAGCTAATAACGCTCAAGTCACCACTTGCACCGGTATTGGGAGGGAGATCGGGGTTTCATTATTAAGTCAATCGTACTTTCTGCATACATTGTGTTCTCCCAAAGGAATGTTGTGGACTTTTTCTTCTCGTCCAGTCTTCTTGAAAAGTAAACCTTTAGCAACAATGTTGCCTTTGGATCTCAAAGCCAGAGAACACTTAATAGCCTATAAGAAACATGGATATGAGTTAGAGCTTATGCATATATCGCGGATAAGAATCATATCAATTTAAAGGATAAGTACCTTGGGTGTACTGATTTCAAGATTGGGCAACATCTTGCTAAATGTATCCCCATCTTCTACCTGTATGTTTGACAGATCTAATTAAGTCCCACAAAGAAAAAAGAAAGAAATCGAATCATGTAACACAAACAAGTCATAATCAGATCTGAGAACTAAGTTGATACGTTGGTTTACTCTATTATCACTTCTACCACTATTAGATCCAACATTCTCGAATTGGTGGCGACTTTATGCATCTCTTTCATCCTTAATGCACTTTCCTTTTCTAGAAACCTCACCCTTTTCTTACGCTTCCATCCTTCTTGCTTTTTCTTCATGTAGTTGGGTCTCAAGCTCCTCTCTATTTCTCTTCCAAGTGCGTCTAGGAAGTTTAAAGTATGTTGTTGGAGTTACAAACCTCCCTCCCCTAACTCTACCACTATGCTCATCCGGGGTTCCTAAAGCCTGAGTAAGTATATCATTCTTTCCCTTAGTTACTAAATTCCCCTCCTTCTCTCCTTCAGTTTCAATTGAGCCTACATGACGGAATTATGTTAATACATTTCAATATTTTATATATAAAAGTAAAAAAAAGAAATTAACAAAAACTTCAAGAAAAACTGACAATTCTTTCTAATTTCCATAGTAGCATCATTCACAAATTCACCATTCTTCTTTTGACGAGCCCTTAGCCATTTGACACTCCAGATCATCATGTTCTCTTCGAGGAACCCGAACTTCTTCTTTCTATTAAACATAAACAAAAACTGTATTAGACTAGAGTATATTCATTGCTACAAACAAGAACATATAATAGGACCTAGAGTATTGGACAAGAGGTGAGGTGATAAACCTTGAACCTACAGCCACCTAATCGGACATCTGAAATTGATTTGATAACCGGACACAAGAAGAAAGCTTCATGTTGATCCAAAGGTCTCTTGGATTCCTAAGCCTCCATCAAGCATAAAGTTGTTGCGAAAACCTCACGCCAGTGAATAGATTTCAAGCTCTAGCAAAGAGAAGTGGAACATGATAATGCTAACACTCTTGAAGGACAAACAGAAAATCAAAGGAGCTCACAAGTTGTCAATGCAAGAATGCTAGGGGAACTTGCTCGATGGTTCACCTTGGGGTTGTTGATGCACCTAGACATGTGGTGGTCGATGCACCTAGTTCCGTGGTTGAAGATCTCGCCTGTGGCTTTGCACCATAATGATCCTAGTGTGACGTAAGCACCACAAGTTGTTAGTGAAATGGATAGAGAGGGAACAGATTGTTGTCTTTCTAGAGTCAACAAAACAAATATTTCAGCTAGATTGTTAGAGAAGAAGTTGGTCCTACGTAATCCGATGAGCCGGCACTAGCTCCTGGAGAGCAAAAGTGAATGAAGAAGCAGATCACATTCTCCACCTTGCGGGCTTACAAGCCGGGATGCCAAATCAAGATGCGAGAGCCACCGATCCTCATAAAGTCGATGAATTCTTTGCATTGAGTTGGGCAGACATGATTGATAGTGATCGGCAAGAAGAAGCAAGCACGGGTAACAAACACCTTCTCACAAGGCGCCAGAGAATTACCTTCCCCTTGAGGTCCAAGGTCAAAGGGGAAAATATCTCTCATCGAAGCTCAATCAATTTACCCAATAAACTCTCTAGTTTCTAATGAAGTGCTTTTATTGGAATCTTAGAGGTATTTCAAATGAGAAACCATAAATAGGTCGCCTAAGCTAATAAAAGATCATGATCCCGACTTCATAGGGATTGCTTTTTGAGCCTTTAGTAGACCTAATCAGTTTCACTTGCATTTCTTTACAAATCCGGGATACAGTGCTAGCCTTCATGTCAATCGGCATCCATCTCACCGCCAAAATATTTTGTTTTGTGGAAGAGCAATATACCCGCACCTAACCTCATTGTCCAATCTCCTCAAAGAAATTACAATGGAAGTCAATGGTTGTCCGATTACAATTGTTCATGCTTATTCTTTGTATCTTGGTAGAAGACAATTATGGAGAGAACTCACTCTCATTAATCACCTAACTTGCCATGGCTATTGATTGGTGATTTCAATACTTACTTAAAGCCCCATCGAAAAGAGGGGTGGCCTCTCGCCTCTAACGAGCAATGACTGAATTCGCACAAGTTATAAATCACAATATGATGCTTGAGGCCCCAAAGAAAGGGTATCATTTCACATGGTGCAATAGGCAACCGGGAAGCGGGAACTTAGGGGTAAGCTAGGCCGAGCATTCATGAATATAGCATGGAAAATTTCCAGGTTGGTCATATAAAGTTCTTGGTAGGCTTTGCTCGACTATTCTCCTCTAGTAGTAGGAAGACAATTTGACTAATGAAAAATTCCTTCATCACCGGATGGCATTGAAAGGAGGGCTCAAGACGTTTGCGAAAACTAAAAAGAGTGGAAGAAAGTAGCAACCGATGTTTGTGTCTTTGTGTTGGCGAAACTGAAACCGTAGATCATCTCTTTCATACATGTACAGTTCTTGCCGACACATTATGTAGTATACCGCTTGAAGATAGGATTCAAGAGGCCCATGGCCCATATGTGGCAAGAAGAGGTACAATGGGCTGAAAAAATTACACGAGGTAAAGGCAAAGATACAAGATAGTCACAGGTTTACATGGAATGCTTTTGTATCACGGATTGGAAAACGCGAAATGACAAGATTTTTCAGAATAAGCAAGTTGACTTGAACCCGGTTAGTAAACTTCGGTGATCGGAGATGTAAGAAGACTCGACTCTTTACCTCTTAACATAAGAATGGAGCAAGGACCGGAAGCACATAATTTCATGGAAATGTGGGAGATAGAGGTTGGAGTAAAACAGAAAAAGTGTGAGTAATTGTAAGTGGATGAGAGCGAGAAAGGAGATACACAATCTGAATAATCTTGTGAGGACTCTACAAAGGAATAGAGGGAGAATGGGCAAAAGCAGCATTACTACGTAATGATAGAGCAAGGAATGAGGATGGCATTAACACAAGGAGTAAGTAAGATAGCGGTACAAAAACAGGACTCAACAAATGTTATAAGCGTGGCTGAAAAAGAAAACCAAGTACCCATGGGCAGCAGAGAAGATCGGGGAAAATTCAAAATATGAAGGAAGAGATGGAGCAATTCAAAGATCAACCATGTATATAGAGAAAGTAAAAACCTAAACTACCGACAAAAAAAAACAAATTAATAACAGAAAATTTAGAAAACTAAATGATTACCATCTCTTCTTCGAGACCAACATAGCCGATCTATCGAAATGGTGGTTATACACATTCTTCTTTCTCCTATCAGATTGCAGCTTGCTATACTCCTTTGAATTCAAAAAGACAACAATAACTAAGTATAGTAGGGGATGAACATACATAACTAACTATCACTATGCAATTTGAATTTCATTCATCCCGAGTTTAAACAATTACTATACATACCTGAAACTCATCCGTCAATCTTGACTTCACAAACTGTTCCCACCATTTTGACTTAATAAAATCATAAATTTTTGGTGGTTTCTCCAAGAGGCTCTGGTCATTTATGTAAGGAGTAACATATTTCCTAGTCAAATTGGTCTTGAAAGTCCTCCATCTTTCCCCAATGGATGATATGACTTTATCTATACAATTTGGATCAATATCAAATATTTGCTAGACATAAAAAGCATGTAAGACATCAGCTTTAGGAAGAAGAGCAAAAACAAATTGTTCATAATATAAAGTGCATAGAATTATACGATTCATTACGCACTGCATTGCTTCCCATAAATCATCTCTCAAAGGTTACGGTAAATCATGCCAAGTTTCAAATTCACTCAATGGTACCTTGGACCTTGCCAATGCACCTTCCATACCAGCAAGTTTTCTCCGTACTACCCGATTATTTGGCCTTCCTTTTTCATCATAGGCAACTCTAATTTTATTTCCATCCCATTTCTTGTTAAGCTCAATCATTATTGTTGTTCCTCTTTTCGTGTTTCCCTTTTTCGATTTTTCAGTTGCATCGTTCCTTTTTCGGTTGTCATTTGATTGGCCATCTTCTTCTGTACCCATGATAACCTACATGGCAAAAATAAAAATGCACAACACATGTTAAATCTATGTAGAAATTTTAGGGTATGACAGATTAACGGTCAATTTTCTAATTTCGGAAGAAAATGGACAGTGAATCAACAATCTAAACAAAAATATAGGAAACTAATGCATCCCATAAGCATTTCCAACAAAGAAAAGGCGAGAGACTATCTTTACCAAAAAAAAACAAAAAAGGCAGAGAAGTGCAAAATTAAAAATAAAAACACGCTTTAGAATTATGACCAAGCAATGACATGAAAATAACAAGATAAACAAGACAATTGAATATAAACAAAGGCCTGAAAACTTTATTAGTTTTATTCGATCATCTCAAGATTCTCCTAAATACTGAAAATTCAAGCTACACTATTAGAACTACCATAAAAGAAAAAGAAAATAAAAGATACAATAATCAAATAAATAGAGCTGAAATGTTTCATTTATGTGCTTTTCTTTTCTTTGAAGGCTTGTGAGCAATCCAGATCCCCTCACAATCTTCACGTCCATACATTGATTGTTCATCGTCATTCACATCCGGAGATTCCATATCCGGAAATACTTCATTGCAAATGTTGTCTCCAATACCATCATCAATGAAGTCATCATCTTCATTCTCATTATCATGATCATAATATCTCGAGGAGTTGCTAGGGCAATTTGACCATTTAGGATCGATCGATCCGGTACATAGAAAACTTGCTTCACTTGAGAGGCAAAGACGAAAGAATCAGATTTGTACCCAATTCTACCAAGATCAACCAGTATAAAACCCAAGTCATCTACCTTGATGCCATTCCGATTCTCAACCCAATCACACTTGAATACTGGGAGTTTGAACTTAGTGTAATCAAGCAACCATATTTCGATAATAACACCATAGTAGCAACTTTCTAAAAAGAGTGGATCTTTATCTCTTGCACTTGTTATCTGCATTCCACTGGCAACTAAACTCACTCCACTATTCTGATTGACTCGTGACGCTTCACGATCCTTTGTGGAGAAACGGCAACCATTAATCACATAATTGTGAAATTTCAATACATGTATATGAGGACCTTGAGCTATCCAACGTAAAGGTTTTCGACATTGTTACCGGGGATGCTCCTTTCATCCTAAACCCGTGTTCTTTATAAAATTAGTTAAGCTTTATTAGAGTAGTAAATAAAAATTCAAGTTGTTTAGTAACTCACCCTTTTCTTAACCAATCACTAAAAGTGCTAATATGTGCATCATGTAACCACTTTTGGCTTTTTGATTGAGCGGGGATGGTTTTGCCTTAAGTAGTTCATATGCTCCCTACAAATTATGAACACCAACTCTGGTTAGATATGACAGAAAAATTAGAAAAAAAAATTGAACTCCTCAAATGTATTTGAAATGTCATTACTCGATATAAGGTTCAACAACATTTGTATTGTGCAACACATAACCATGTGCTTCCTCTAAGGACTTCCGATTAAACAACTACCAAATCACCACCGATGGAGGCTTTCCGAAAATAATCTCCTTGGCTGTGTTGCTTTCAACATGTGGAGTACCAACAAAGACCCAAATCGGATAAAACTCACTACAAAACTCAATCGCTTCTTCCGCAATATAACATTCAAAGAATGCAACCTTCGGGCGATTTCGATTTCTTACATAGCCTTTTAAAACCTTCATGTACCTTAACAAAAAGAAAAGGAATATTGATGGAATTTCCTATATTTAACTTGGTATAATTTGAACTATAAATGATATTCACAAACTTACCTCTCAAATGGGTACATCCATCGAAAAGAAAACGGACCACAAAGTTGGACTTCTCTCACAAGATGTGCGGTTAAATGAACCATAATGTCGAAGAAAGATGGTGGAAAGTATTTCTCCGTAAGACATAATGTGATTACCAATTCTTTTCGAGTTTCACGTAATTTCGCAAATCGACTACTTTTCGCACAAAAATGGCATTGAAGAAGAAGCAGAATCTAATAATTACATATCTCACATGCTTTGGCAACACGGATCTTATTGCCACTTTGGAAGCAATTGTTGCATCAAAGACATGACAATCGTGGGATTTCAGACCACCTAATTTTAAATCTTCCATTGAAACAAGTGGCCTGAAATTAGATGAGTAACCTTCAGAACTTTTAGCTCATGCAAGGTTTTGCAAACTCGTAATTTCTCCGCTTTTGATAATGTGTAACAAAAATGGTGGCGTATGTTCTCAATCCTTTTCTTTTCTGGTGCCAATTCCTTTCTCAAACCCATCTCCTTAAGATCACGACGAAAGCAACCCCATCCTTCGCTTTTCCCCTAAATGTTAAGCAAGGTCCCAATAATGCTATCACAAACATTTTTCTCAATATGCATGACATCCAAGTTGTGTCGGAGAAGTAAATGTCTCCAATACACAAGCCTGAAAAAAATCGACCTCTTCCTCCAACAACGTGTAACATCATCATGAACAATATTTGCTCTTAACCTTTTTTGACTCGTCACTTTTGCCCCAAAAGTTACAAGTGTTTTAACCTTCTTCCGTTATCGCACACGGTGAGTGGTGTTGGTCGCGGATCGAAACTCACATTTACCATTAAACGCCTTTTTTTGCTTTCGATACGGATGCTCTTCCGGAAGATATCTTCTGTGAGCCATGTACACATTCTTCATGCAATGCTTCAATCTGCAAGAATCTGTGTGTTCACCACATATCGGACAAGCGTAATAGCCTTTAACACAAGCACCGGACAAATTACTAAATGCAGGAAAATCGTTAATTGTCCATAAGAGAATAGCCTTTTAGTGTAAATTTTTGTCGTTGGAAAGCATCATAAATCTTAACCCCTTTCTTCCACAATTTTTCAAGTCCTCGATCAAAGGTGCTAAGTATATGTCAATGTCATTTCGGTTGATGTGGACCCGAAATCAACATTGTCAACATCATAAACTTCCTTTTCATGCACAACCACGGAGGAAGATTATAAGTGACCAATACAACAGCCAACAACTATATTTACTACTAAGAGAGCTATGTGGGTTGATTCCATCTGCCGAAAGTGCTAAGCGAAGGTTTCTTGGTTACGCTCGAACTCGGCCACTTATCATCCACTAGCTTCCATGCGGGTGAGTCTGGCGGGTGGCGTAGTTGCCCATCAACTTCTCTCATTGGCATGCCATGTTAAATTTTTCGCTTTGTCTCTGGCGATTGGAACATCTTTTTCGAATCTAGGGATCGGTGGAAAATACCACAAAACTTTTGGCAGCGAACCATTACTTTGCTCAATCATATTATCCTTCAACTTATATCTTGAAAGTCCACACGTAGGGCATGTCTTTTCTCACTAAAAACCTTCCGATATAGTATGCAATCATTGGGACACGATCTATCTTCTCATATTTCATTCCATACACCGCCAATGTCTTTTTAACCTCACGCATATTTTTGGGCGGTATATTCTCTTCGCTTTTGCATGTCTCTCATCATTTGTAACATCTTTGTGAAGCTTTTTGTCGGACCACCCACTCTTGGCTTTCAGATTGAACAAGTTAACGATGGCAGATAACCCGTATACTTTGAACATCCTCTATACAAAGGTTCCTCGGCATCTTCAAGCAACTTCTTAATCATTTCGGGGTTACCCGCGATCGATCTCTCGTCGCGCCTTTGAACCAATTTTTTTTGCATTTCCAGCTGCATCCTCTACACAGCTCCCACTCAAAATGATGATGGGAAGGCTCATCCAGATCCATATACGAGGGAGCTGCACTTGTTGTTCTTTCCCCATGCCATGTCCATGTAGTATAACTTTGGCACATGCCATTGAAATACAAATGATTTTTAACGTCGAGTTCCATCAATTTCTTGACATTCCCGCATAGTTTGCATGGACATCGATAGGATTTCCCTCACCAAAGATGGCCCCTGCAAATAAACGGTAGAAAATTCTGAACCCCTACTTGGAATTCAATAGATAACTTATCCTTGGACATCCAACCCTTATCCATTTTGAAGGTGTCAAAGAGTAATCTGAATGTAAACAGTATTGTTCAGTTAACAAAGTAATCAAAAGGCATTTTTTAATCCCCCACGAATATGCCAGATATGAAATCTAACAAGAACACTACATGACCAGTCTTTATTTCTAATAAAACATTAATAATGCTACGTATTATATGGTCAGGGGTTGCTCGATACTAGCTATTTAATACATACAGACAAATAACGAGGTGAACAAACTAGAATTCATGCGTAACCATGTTACTTCTTCATTTTATAGCTTAACTAGACGTACAAAAAACAGGTTTTCCTCTTTTTAAGGTAAAACTATATATCAACATCATTGAAAGTAAAACCTATGCTATGAGAATCAAAGTTAACTTCTTGAATTAATAGATATTCAGGCATATACACAAAATAAAGTAACAATACTTGAATTCAATAGTGCAACATTTTAAGCGGTAACAACTAAAACTATAAATGTATGGACTATTGACCAATAAAAAAAATGGTTGTACTATCCAAAACAAAGGTGCATAACAGAAAAACATGTTTCCTCACACTCATGTACACAAAACAAAATTGATAAAGTCATATACACATGAACAAAGGTTAACCCAAAAGATTAAACTTAATCGGATAAAGAAGATAGAAGTGTACCAACTCTAAAAAGCAACCCAAGTTGGAGCAAAAGCAATCGGGACCTTCTCTTGTCCAATTCGATTCTAACAAGGACTGGGAAGTGATAAAAGATCTGCAAATAAATAAATAAAATGTTTAGCCGCTAATTCACTACTTAGGATATAACAATGGCAATAAACAAGCTGAAAAAACAAGAGTGAACCTATTTACAATTGAGAAAGCATATCAAATGGTTCTACTACCCAAATACAAAATTTCATGACGAAAACCTTGCATTCTCAACTTACGTAAAACCAAGTTGCAAGGGCGCGGTTTACCCCGAAAAGCTAAACTTATGAGGGTTGCAATTTTAACAGATTGCAATAAAGTAACATAGATTGCAAAGCTATGAATTACCAAGCAAAATGAGGTAAACTACTGATATTCCAATGAGAAGATTAATGAAAGCAAACATATTACGAAAAGGGTAATCTTCTTTGCTCCCAAATAAGATGTTCATCCCCTCCACTGTCGACTCTCGGTTCACGGTGTTCATCCCCTCCTACCCGGTTCATGTGGGCGTGGCCTGCTAGAATGCCTACCATTCCACCGTATATCCTATTTCGGATCCATCGGCCGCGGGACCCGGTAATCACAAATTGGATTATTCTGATGATTGATAACATTGGTTGTATGGATTGAAGACAATAAAGGATGGGAATGGGGTTTCGGAATCTCAACTGTGACAATATTGCTGTCAATACCTATCTTCCTTGCTGGCTCTACTACTTACAATAATAAGATTCCTACAGGAAGTCCTTTAACAACCATAGCCAAGGTAAGCCTCATTCAAAGCTAGTACTACATCATGTAGTAAGAGTGTAAGACTACAATACCGCCTTATTACTAACGTTTGAGATCGTCTGAACAAATCTTGCTCTTCTACTAAGCTCTTACCGAAACTATTACCATTTTGTGCATACCATGTTGCTTAAGTTGCATCCTTCTTCAAGTTCTAATGATGCCACACTTCACCGGAATAGGTGTTCTTGGCAAAGAACTTCCAACAACATGCTTAAGTAGGAGTCCAAGTAATGCAATTGGAAGCATGAACACACACCTAATGTACCCAACCACAGCCACGAAGGGGAAAGAAGAAGAACGAAAAGACGAAAAGAAAATCTTCAAACTCACTCCCTTACCCAAGGTCTCAAGTTTTTCAAAAAGCGGGAAAAAACAAGCCTATTTACCGGTACTAGAATGCACCGCGTGGAGGATGTAGAAGAGGTTAAAGTATTGGTCAAAATTCTTCCCATCTTTGCTTGCCATCATGTTTAATTCTTTGTCTAGCCCAAATTATCCACCTTCTCGTGGAACAAGCGGTGACAATGGACACAAAGGTTGGATCCTTGAAGGTTCCACCTGCCTCCCTTCTTGTCTTCCCTATTCTATTCATCATAATCCTCGCGCTCTATGACCATCTCATCATCCCATTTGCTAGGAAAGCAACGAAAACCGAGATGGGAATATCTCACTTGCAACAATTGGTACCGGGTTGGTACTATCTATCATTGCAATGGCAATCGCAGCTTTGGTTGAAGTCAAAGCGAAAGAGGGTGGCTACTCATTCAGTCTACTTGACTCCAATGATCCATTACCAATCACATTCTTCTAGGTGGCTTTGCAGTACTTGTTTCTTGGTTCAAACTTGTTCACCTTGGTCGGTTCTTGGAATTCTTCTTCACAGAGGCACCTGCAAGAATCAGGTCTTTGGCCATGGCAATCGTCATGGGCTTCATTGGCAATGGGGTACTACCTCATTTCAGTTCTTGTTTTGGTAGTCAGCACATCACAAAAACCTCCAAGAACACACCATGGCTATCCGGTAGCAACTTGAATCATTACCATCTCGGCGGTTCTCTTGGTTAATGTGTGTCTTAAGTGGATTAAATTTCTTACACTATCTCTTCTCGGCAAGATGGTGCAGGCATAGGTCTCTAGCAAGTGTGAACCAACGGAATTATGCTTAAGATTTACCATTGGGGATGATCTCATAAGTCAAATTTCCATCTCAAATATAAGTTTTCAATTTACAGATTCAAACATTAATTTCTTGGAAGTACTTAAACCGATTACTACCATATAATGAAGATTTTTATGTTTGAAATCCATCATTGATGCTACAATAAAACTATTCTGAAAAAATCAAATGTAAAAAGCATTACCGAAAATGACAAGTCCTACAAGTAGTTTAGAGTCAAGTTCGAGGATCTGCTTCCCACTTTGTGCGAGCCTATATATAAAAAGTATAATCGAGAGACATTAGAGTTGTCTTGAATATCAAATGAAGGGGTCCGATACTTGCCAAAAAGAACCATAGCCTCATTGTGTGGTCTGAAATCCAAGACCACATAAGAAGACTAGGGGTTGTGCAAAAGGTAGCTTTTCGACATTTAAAAGTAGTATTTGACTTTGGGTGGCGAACTCTAAATTCTCGGGGGACCGACCATTTGTACATCAATGCCTCATTGCTTCCACTAGCAGCCAATGTTTACGTTAATCATGTTATTAGATACAAAGTTCGTTTTAAGTCTTATGGAGGGCAACTTCGTTAACAAGCTTATCGATAGCACTATTTGTTCTAATACTACGAGGGATCTATTCTTAACTCCGATTGGGTGTTACGAAACTACTTGAGTTCAAATACCAAGGAAAAGGCCGCGAATAATTTAACCGGAAATAGAATGAATGATTCTTATTTTAAATAATGAAGACAATCCAGTAGGTGGAATAAGTTCAATTCTGGTTAATCGGAAGAATCTGTTTGGTCTCATACTCTCATCAGCTATTTGTGTGCAATCACGTTACCTTAAATAATAACACTAGCTTGATATAGTAGCTTAAATATTAACACTAGCTTAAATAATAACACTAGCTTGATACAAGAAAAAAGCTCGCTATGTACAATAAGGCCTTATCTGAAAAAAGATAAGAGTAATACACCTCAAAAAAGCAAATCAAGTTGAGGCGGAAATAGACCCGAGAACCTCCTCAGATCCAATTTGTTTTAACAAGGAATGAATAGCTGATGTAAAAACTGCAAATCAGTTTATAAAGGTTAGGCACTAACTTATTTATACATGAATTTTCAAAAATCTGACTAGTTTTGAACACTATATAATCTCCTAGCTTAATCTAAGATAATTTTAGTACACGAAAACCCGAAGAGTTGTTAAACTGCTGAGTTGAAATGGGTAGTGGAACTTGAATTATTTCGAAGATGCGAGGTGAAGAGGGCAAAATACACGGATAGTGGAGAGCCGTGAGATAGCCGGATTAAAATACCGAATTGAAGAGATATATAGTGGAGATCGGCGAGATAGTTAAGCGAGATAGTTGGGATTAAAAATAAACGAAACGGATAGCAAAGAGCGAGATACTTGGGATTAGAATGGCAGTTGCCATTATCACAAGTTAAGTGAATGATATCGATATTCCCCGTCGAGATAAAGAGAAATCGTAGAAGCGGGAGTTCAATTTTTTTTGGACTTCTATTTTTTTTTAGGATTTCTGTATTTATTCCGAGATATTTGGTATAATAGCTATTATATCATTTTAGTGCCGAGATATTTGGTATAATAGCTATTATATCATTTGAGTGCCGAGATATTTGGTTTAATATCAATTATATCGGTTCAATGTGAGATAAATTAAATTTCCTATTATATCAGTTTTAGAATGGTGAGATAAATGAAATTTCCTATTATATCTGTTCCACAATGGTGAGATAAATGAAATTTACTATTATATCAGTTCCTATCCACCGATTGGTAAAATCCATATATTTTATCTCGGTTAAGTAAGAGGTGAGATAACAGATTTATACTCATAGTTAGTACCTAAATTACAGGACATATTATCTCATTTACAGGACATATTATCTCTCTTATCAGCAGAACCGAGATAAGGCTAATTTTAGAACCGAGATAAAAACCCTTTTTTTTAGTAGTGCACAGTTACCTACCATACATATAACTTTAGAAGAAAATTACAATGACTATTCGGCCATGTCTTTTGTTCTTTTGCATCTACACATGTATATGGTATTTAGTATCTTCTTATGACTTCTTTATTAACTACTGAGTTTGTACTCCGTCTCAAAAGCTTTAGTATATGTCGTTTTTACTCTGTCTCAATTTCCTTAACTGATCTTTATGTATACCATACGTATAAACATGTAGCACACGGTAAATTTCACGCTCATCGAGCGTGCCCAAAATGCTAGTATGAGATAAAAGAAACACAAGTACTATTGGGTTTTTTATTTGTTTTTTTTTTTGCGATTTGTTTAAACCGAGTCAAATTGGTATATCAAGTATATTAGGTGACGTCAGCACATTCTTTTTGGTTTCTTTTCTTGTGAACACACGCCCACTTTTCTTTTTCTTTTTTTGTCTCTTACCAATTACATCACGTGACATCAGCACACATTCTTTTTGGTTTTCTTTCTCACAAACACAATCAACACACGCCACTTTTTTTTTTTTTTCCTCTTACCAGCTTAACAGTTGATAACTATAGTTTTTTTTTTTTTTTAGACAAAGTGAGGGTACGCCAGGGTGTATGCTGGGCCCCCACTGGCTCCGCTACTGTGTCAGACCAATGAAAACTGAGGGGCCTGAAGGTGGTGCGTTTGCTCTTATTGTAGCACAAGGCAGAAGGGCTGATCGTGGTGTTGTATTACAAAACACGTGCGAGAAAAACTTATCTAAGAGAAAATTATTGACAAAATCATTCATTTTGTTTTCCTTGTGCAATTGATATTTGGCTTAACATTTAATAGACTCGCATCGAAGGACTTTTCTCAATTCTACTTTATGTGTATTGTCGAGAATTTCGAATAGTAGGTATAGTAGGTCTAGCGAAGGATGCATCTTCACGTCTTCGGCCATGTGGTCATGCGTGGTAAAAAATAACAATGGCAGCACAACACCATTCTTCCCCCTTAAAACCACCGAATAGAGCAAGCTTTCATTGGACGTAAACTGCATGTCTAATTTCAAGTTGTGGACTTTAAATAGTGTCTAATTTCGAGTTCGGGTTTTGAATTGTGGGTTTTGAACAGTGTCAATGGCAAATTTCGTAATTTTCACATAAAAATGGTATTTAGGACAATTCACAACTCTTAACTAATCAACTGAGGTGGGGAGTATGTCAATATAACCCAAAGATTTATGTTCATTTTGAAACATGAATATAGAATGATCAATGTAAAATATGTATTTTATATATATATCATGACCAATCTTAAAAGTACATACTTATTTTAATTTAAAATAAATATATAAGTAAAACTTTACTTAGACAATGAATTCAAACGTAATATTTTGTAGATATGATATATTCACTATAAATATCATTCACAAAATTTCAGTTCATTCTCTCAATCTTCTTTGATATTCCCATACGAGCCCTTGAATCTCTTTCCTTTTTTTGTCCCCTTATCTCTACATCCGCATAATACTAGTGAACTTGAAACAACAGCAGCAGCAACAGGTCGTTCGGTCATAGCTACTCTTCTTTATATTGCGCCGCACCACTGCATCATCATCGACATTTCAATAATTCACGTCTCTCTCACTTCTCCAACACTTCTAGTCGTTTCAGTGGCACGTGCTACTTAGTTAGTTGTACCCCACATTATATGCTTTGTGGTATGTCGCGATATATCACTTATATTGTGCATTTATATGGTTATATGTGTCGATATATCAAGGATACTTCTAATTTGAACTGGCAAAATTCAACGTTACGGAAGCCCAACACACATTTTCAGCTCAAGTGAAATGGTGATGTGGTCGGAGAAGACCAGTCGGATTGTTAGTTCACCAACATAATAAGCTGTTAATAATTCTTCCTTTGCCTTTTCATTCCAACACTTGTTCTACAAATCTGTTACTATTTGTCTCTTGTTCCGACATAGAGTATTTTTTGGGCTTGACGAGGCGTTGCGTTTGTTGAATAGTTTAATTCGTATAAGACCCTTGCCATGTATTTTGCCCTTTTAACAAATTACTTGGAGCATTTGTCAAGATGAAACACTTTTCTGTCGTTTTATCTATCTCCAAAAATAATGGATGCCGCTGGTATTCAAGGGTTTTCTGTCATAACAGAATCTAGGGACAGGGAGTTGCCCAAATTTTACAGGCCCTAGCATCTAATAATTATACTATCATTTTTCTACAAAACTGAACGAAAATTAAGACCATTCCATGTGGATTAGATGAGACATGAGAACCATGAACTCGAGTCAGGTTCTACGGAGGAGTGTTTTGTCAAGAACACACAACAGGGAGTCAGGTATGCTCCCTAACAAGGATACCGCATTCGATAATAAAATTGATATTAGAGAAATACTTACTGGAAAGATAACAAACTTAAATATAACCCTAGAATAAGAACATATAATTAATAGGAAAGCAAACGAGTATAAATTAAGTAGTACGAAAATTTCATTTAACTGAGCTTGAGAGGTAAAAGCCATGGACTGTGTCTAGGTCATTCGACCTTATCATTGATTCTCTCAATCTTTTTTTTTTTCTTTGGTCTAGCTTTCCCATACAAACCCTTGAATCTCTTTCCTTTCTTTTGTCCTCTTATCTCCACGTCCGAATAATACTGGTGAACTTAAAACAACAACAGCTCGTTCGGTCATAGCTACTCTCCTAGCTATTGTGCCGCACCACTGCATCATCATTGACATTTCAACAATTCGCGTCTCTCTCACTTCTCCAGCACTTCCAGTCGTTTAAGTGGCATGTGCTACTTAGTTAGTTGCGCCCCACATTATCTGCTTTGTGGTATGTCGCGATATATCACTTATATCGTGAATTTATATGGTTATATGTGTCGATATATCAAAGATACTTCTAATTTGAGCGGGCACAATTTAACGTTACCGAAGCCCAACACACATTTTCAACTCAAGTGAAATGGCGATGTGGAGAAGACCAGTCGGATTGTTGGGTCGCCAACTTAATAAGCTGGTAACAATTCTTCTTACGCCTTTTCATTCCAACGCTAGTTCTACAAATCTGCCACTATTTTTCTCTTGTTCCAACACTAGAGTTGTTGGAGTTATCCCTCACATGAGGAGAGAAAACAGAGCTGGAGAGAAACGGGCGAATTCGGCGTTGGAAATGTCGAGCCGCCCGCTCGGATGAAGGCGACTTCGTGCTCGAGTTCCATAGAATAGGGGCGACCAGCCATAGAGGCGACCAGCTCGACTTCGGTGTCTTAAAGCGACTTCGCGCTCACATAAAGCGGCCTTCGCTTCGAGTCTAATTCCGTGGGCCTTTGCTTCTACGATTACTCATGAAATTTGGTTTTGGAGATAAAAACCAAAATCAAGGTTTGAAAAACCTAAGACTAAGAACCTAACAAGTCGGGAAGGATTGGAATCCGGACTAAAACAAAGAGAGAACCTTTACGGAGATCTGACCCCAGTAAAAGAGATAAGAGTGATCTAGTAAGGTGAGAGACCGTAAGGAGAGATTGTAATCTTCCTTCCCATTTTATTAAGAACCTGGCTCTTGTGGAAGTAGGCATCATTGGCGAACCACTCGGTAAATCTTTGTGTTGTGGTTTGCTTTTACTTTGCTTTACATTATTATCCATTGTTAATAGTTGTTTTAGCGAGTTGGGCATGTTAGTATAGGTTGTAGTTGATATTTAGATTTTGTCCTGAGTTGAATTGTGTTCAAATACAAGTTATCCGTGTAGTGGGCTTAATCGATTGGTATTGGTATAATCCCCAACAAGTGGTATCGAGCCTTGGTTAGAATAGCCTTTAGGGTGTTATCCGAATCTTGGTCGGGGTGGTGTTTGTGAAATTCCGAGAGAAGATTTGAGGTTAAATAACTTGTAGAGATGGACCATTCCGTGAACACTTCGTATGATGAGTCCGAATAGGAAGAACTACACCATCCGGAAAGCCAAGATGGAAGACTTGCTATCTTGCAAGGGACTTGGCACTTCCCATTGAGAATTAGGGAGTAAAACCGAGAAAAAGGCCCGAAATGAGGCCGAGTGGAAAAAGCTTGACGAAGCGATTGGATACATTCGGCGATGGATTGGCGATGGTGTCTTTCACCATGTGGCCCAAGAGACTACGACCTTCGGTCTATGGAAGAAACTTCGAAGACCTTTATGAGAGGAAGTCGGGTGGAAACAAAGTGCTAGTCGTTAAGAAGTTTGCGGAACACGAAAATACCAAGAAGGTTCTTCAATGTCCGAGCATCTTAATGAAGTCTGAGAATATCATCAATCGGATGCATTTGATGAAGATCAATTTGGGAGACGAAGTTGAGGCTTTGTTTCTATTAGGCTCTACCCGAAAGTTGGGAGACATTAGCGGTTTCTCTACATGGAGCGACAAGGATGGAATTGTTACCATGGAGATGGCTACCACGCCTTTGTTGAATGAGGAGACTAGAAGGAGTGCAAGAAGCGGCTCTTCTCACTCGAGAGATCCTTTTCACGAGAAACGGGGAGAGGTCAAAGCGAGAAAACCATCTCGTTCTAGAGGTGATGGCGAAAGTAAATCTAGGGGTGAAGCTAGAACTCCTAAGGCGCAGAGGCAATGTTACTATTGTGCCAAAAGGCCACTTCGATATGAGTCTGAGAACGAAGAGGGATGAGAAGAATAACCGTGTACATGAAGACATGGTGCGGAACGGAAACACAGCAGAGATACTACCGCACTAGTCGGCGACCTAGTGGGAATTGTGTCGATTGTGGTGTGTGCTTTGCCTTAGTACCTCATGTCGATACGAGTGGGTGATAGATCTGAGGAGCATCCTATCCGCGTCACACCCGCATTGGGGATTCTTTACTACCTACGTATGGTGAATATGGTGAAGTGAGGATGGGTAACGATGGCGCCTCTCAAGATTATAGGCATTGGAGATGTTCATATAGAAACCAATGTCGGCTACACCTTGACACTCGAGGATGTAAGACATGTCCCGCATACGGTTAAGCCTAATTTAAATTTGGGGAAATTAGATGACGATGGCTTTGTAAACTCGTTTGGTAACGGGGTATGGAAACCGAAAGAGGTTCCATTGTAGCAGCCGAGGAAAGAAAACTTGCTCTCTTTACAAAACACAGGCTAGTTTGTGTAAAAGCGTAGCGAATCTGGCGAAGAAGAAGCTTCATCCGAATCGTGGCACAAGACCGTGTCACATGGGTATAAAAGGGATGGAAGTTCTTGCTAAGCAAAAGGCCATGCCGGACATTAAAGGTACACATTTAAATACATGTACTCACCGTTTGGTAGGAAAGCAACACGGTGTCTTTCCAAAGATTCCGTCTCACGAAAGGACAATCGTCCTTGAACTAGTGCAATACAGCACTTATGTGGTCCTATGAGAGTAAAGTCCCACCGGGGAGCTTCGTACTTCTTGACATTCATTGATGATCGTCAAGAAAGATATGGGCCTATAGTCACGAAGACCAAGGATGAAGTACTTGGCGTGTTTGAGAAATTCCACATCATGGTGGAAAGAGAGACCGGAAGTTGTTGAAATGTATTCGCCGGATAATGGGGGTGAGTACATTGGGCCATTTGAAGAGTATTGCCAGAGTCATGGGATTAAATCATGAAGCGCCGTTCCCAAGACACCGCAATGTAATGGAATAGCGAGAGAGAATGAACCGTACCATTGTAGAGAGGATGAGATGCATGCTATCTCACTCTAAGCTACCTAGAAACTACCGGGTAGAAGCAATGCGTCTGTTACCCGTGCATGTGATCAACTTTGTCACCCGAAGAAAGCCTCCGAATAGTGATTATCCGAGAGAGAGTATGGTCAGGCAGAGATGTTGATTATGGATACTTTAGGGTATTTGGGTGCAGGGCATTTGTGCATATTCCGAAGGATGAGAGATCCAAGCTTGATGACAAAGCCAAGCAATGCATTTTTCTGGGTTATGGAGATGAAAAGTTTGGTTACAAACTCTATGATCCGATTAACAAGAAGGTAATCCGAAGTCGAGATGTTGTGTTCTTAGAAGACCAAACCATAGCGGACTTTGAGGAGGGAGAAGCTACGGCTTTCACCAATGATCTTGTTGATTGAACCGTAAGTTCCTACCGTGGAACGTCTGCGAGAAGGCATTGAGAATGCGCAGAGAAACCATGAGTTTGAAGCTCATGATGAGAATCCTATTGCTCATGATGGGATAGAACCTATTGGTATAGAAGATGCGAGATGAGATGCATGAACCACCACCGAGAGCAAGCGAAGTGCAACCTCCCGAGGCACCCCAGAGATGGGGCAAGGAGGAGGTCCGACGAAGGAGAATAGCTTCAACCAGTATCCACCACATACGTGCGTGCTACTATCGGGATGGTGGAGAACCTATGTACTATCAAGAGGCACTTGAAGGTACGCACAAAGAAAAGTGGTTGAAGGCCATGCATGACGAGATGGATTCTTTGCATAAGAATCACACTTATGAAGTTAGTTGAGAAACCCACGGGGAGAAAAGTTCTCAAGAATAAGTGGATATACAAAGTCAAGCATGAGGAGAACAATCCTCACCCAAGGCACAAAGCTTCGCCTTTGTTGTGAAGGGATTCGGTCAAAGAAAGGGATTGACTTTGATGAGATTTTCTCCCCTGTAGTGAAGATGACTTCTATCCGGGTGGTATTGGGTATGGCCGCAAGTATGAACCTAGAGGTTGAAAGCGGACTAGATGTTAAGACAACCTTTCTTCATGGAAACCTTGAAGAAGATGTCTACATGGACCAACCGAGGGGTTTTGAGGTCAAAGGCAAGGAGCACCTAGTATGCAAGCCGATAAAGAGCTTGTATGGGTTGAAGCAATCACCGAGACAAAGTGGTACATAAAGTTTGATTCCTTTATGGCGAAGCAAGGATACAAGAAGTCCGCTTCCCGATCATTGTGTGTTTGTTCGTGAGATTTCCATATGGGGATTTCATTGTCTATTGTTGCATGTGGATGATATGTTGATAGTTGGCCCAAACATCAACAAGATATCCAAGCTGAAGAAAGACTTGAGTAAGTCCTTTGAGATGAAGGATTTGGGTCAAGCAAAGCGGATACTTGGGATCGCGGATCACTCGTGACGAAAGAGTGGGAAGTTGTGGCTTTCAAGAAAGCTACATTGAAAGGTGTTGAAGAGATTCAACATGGATCAAAGCGAAGCCGATCGGTTATCCGCTTGGTGGCCAGATTCGCATGACCAAAGAGATGTGTCCAAAGGGTGAGCATGAGCGAGTCGATGGAAAAGATTCCTTATGCATCCGCGATGGGCGGTTTGATGTATGCCATGGTGTGTACTAGACCGATATTGCTTTTCGCCGTTGGGGTTGTAAAAGCGATTTCATCAAATCCGGGTAAAGAGCATTGGGAAGGTGTTAAGTGGATATTGAGATATCTCAAAGGCACTTCCAAATCGTGTTTGTGTTTTGGTGGAAGTAAGCCCTTACTTGAAGGCTACTAATCGATGCAGACATGGCGGTGATGTTGACTCGATGAAGTCCACCTCCTGTTATCCGGTTACTTTTGGGGGGAGCAATTTCTTGGCAATCTAAGTTGCAAAAGTGTGTTGCCCTCTCCACTTCTGAAGCGAGTATATTGCAGCCACCGAAAGTGTTGCAAAAGAGTTGCTATGGATGAAGAGGTTCTTCGACGAACTAGGGCTAAAACAAACAGTTTGTAGTTCTATGTGACGGTCGTGGCGCCATCCACTTGAGCAAGAATCCGAAGTTTTCATTCTAGATCCAAGCACATACACGCGTCGCTATCATTGGATTAGAGAAGTACTTTCGAAGACAAGCATTTGTGTATCGAGAAGATCCATACCGACAAGAACGGGTCGGATATGATGACCAAAGTCTTACCGAAAGGTAAGTTTGATGTTTGTTGTGCTATTGCGGAATGGCGACACACTCCTCCCCCGCTGATTTGGCAATTGCATGGAGGTATCCCCCTCACCGCTCGGGAGGGGAGATTGTTGAGTTATCCCTCACATGAGGAGAGAGAAAACAGAGCTGGAGAGAAACGGGCGAATTCGGCGTTGGAAATGTCGAGCCGCCAGCCACCATGGAAGGAGCGACTTCCAGAGTTCCATAGAATAGGGCGACCAGCCATAGAGGGGGCGACCAGCTCGGCTTCGGTGTCTTAAGCGCCGACTTCGCACTCACATGGGCGCCAAGCCAGTCTAATTTCCGTGGGCCTTGCTACAGTACTCCCACGAAATTTGGTTTTTGGAGATAAAAACCAAAATCAAGGTTTGAAAAACCTAAGACTAAGAACCTAACAAGTCAGAAGGATTGGAATCCAGACTAAAACAAAGAGAGAGAACCTTTACAGAGATACAACCCTGTAAAGAGATAAGAGTGATCTAGTAAGGTGAGAGACTGTAAGGAGAGATTGTAATCTTCCTTCCCATTTTATTAAGAACTGGCTCTTGTGGAAGTAGGCATCATTGGCCGAACCACGGTAAATCTTTGTGTTGTGGTTTGCTTTTACTGCTTTACATTATTATCTGTTGTTAATAGTTGTTTAACGAGTTGGGCATGCTAGTATAGGTTGTAGTTGATATTTAGATTTTGTCCGGAGTTGAATTGTGTTCAAATACAAGTTATCTGTGTAGTGGGGGAATCGATTGGTATTGGTATAATCCCCAACAAGAGTATGCCCGTGCCTACCCCCTTTTCATGCGTCGTTATTACATGGCTTCCTCCAGGCACCGACGCTACGTCGACGCTTGCGTGCCTTTACCCGATCTATATGGGTTCTTTCGTAGCATGCTCTTGATCATACGTTTCCTGCAAAGTGAACGCAATTCCATCTTAACTGTAATTTTTCTAAAGACTACATTTACAATACAAAGTCTGAAGACATGTTTCTGACAGCGACAATCAAGTACCCTCATTTTATTCTGACCTTCATTTTCCGAAGCATCCACAGCAAACATCCCCTACACTAAAGATCAATATTGCGAATAACATAGAATCCAAAATACAATAACCACCACCATTATACTAAACATTCTGCCAAACCATTTCTAATCCAACCCCTGGGGCTTGACACTTTCAACATCCAGATTAAGACAAACTCATAGTAAGAAATCAATATACTACAATAACATACCATAAGTTTTGGAATTCTTATCAAAACTTGTATAATCACAGAGACACCAATAAATGCCATCCCCTGCACTTTAACTTCTAGAGAAGCACCTACTCGACCTTTGTTTCAGCAACAATCACAAGAAAAACTTCCACTTACGAAGAAAACATGACGAAATGTAACCATTCAGAATTGCTTTTTATTGGGTAAAACTACTCCTAAACAAATCAAGTCCAACCTTCATTCTTTGTGCAGAACATCAAGAAAATATTCATAATAAGATCATGGATGATTAGATTTGTGACATAAAGCACTAAATATCGCATACTGCCCTAGTACGCTTCAAGGTATTCACTTAAAAAGCACCTCCTAGTCCCCTTTCATTCAGAGAAATGACCAGAACCAGAACCCCTATATAAATCCAATAGTAACAATATGAAAAAGCTGATGCCTGATGCAACTACCATTTGAAGAAAATATTTCAAACACGAAAAAGAGTGGCATTTTTCACAATATATTGACCATCAAAACAGGAATAGCTCATCAAGTTGTCGTGCCTACCATGCCGACAACTTTATTCGCCTTAGCAAACTCATCTTCATACATTCCCTCCCCTTCCCTCACATCATGTTCGTATTGCTTCAATCTCCAACGCTGCAAGTGTTGATCCAATATCAGTAGCCCTAGCTCCTGAACAAAGGTCCTCATCATTTGTGAGCACCATAAAAATTTTCATCAGCTCCAAAACCCTTTCAGCATATGGAACAAAGGCTTGTTCTCACAGAAGTAGTGGCTACAGTAACCAATTGCGATATCGCAAGCATCATCATCGTCGTTTTAGAAGAAAAAAATTACTTAAAATCAAAAACACTAAACCGGTATTTAAAAATTAAAAGTTAAAAACTTATCACAAAAAAGCAAAAATCAGATGGCAAGTATACCATGCATGTCTCCTCAGAATTTCGAGCTATTCGAGTCTTTGTGAGTAATCTCCCCATCAAGGGATCAAGAAAAGGAAGTATTTCCTCACCCATGTTATCACAAAATGCAGCCCGATGCATAATATGATTTTTCCCCGTAGAAGCGGGGTAATACCGTTATGCATGTGGTGTACATAAATAAACCATGAAGCATTTAACCTCCATCCAATACTTACCTTCACTTCATCAGACACATCATCAAGGGCATTTAAAATGCATGGAAGAACGATTTCTAGAAATCTCACCTACAAAGCAAATTCCAAAAAGAAACTTGTCTTGTGGAACATTGAAGACATAATGAAGAGCCACAGTGAGTTCAACCACGCCGAGCCTTGAACCGAGGTGGCTACCAGTCTTGGAGACATTAAAGATACATCGGAGCGCAGTTCATTAGTGAGTTACTTTAGTTCCTGGATCAACATATAATATTAAGGAGCTTATAAGTTGATTCCCCTTATTTTGGACTTGGGTTTACAGGAAAGGAAAATGGCAAGAACTCGTATTGGAGGTAGATTATAGAGGGAGACTGTAGGGGTGGGAGTGGGAGTAGGAGTGGGAGTGGGAGGGACTGATGCGGCGGTCAGGGCAGATGTTGGAAGAGAGATTAGAAAAGAAAATCTGATCTCATGGATCCAGACGCTATGGATGAAAGTAGCATACTAGGTGGGATTCATTGTTTCTGCCAAGTCATAAATTGGTGAAAAAGAATTTGGGCCGTTGGATTGGGCCCTTCGGGCCCCACATAGTTGTGTTTTATATTAGACTAGGGTTTGCCCGTGCCGTACGACACTGAACAACTCGCCACGCCTTCGGCGCACGCTACCTAGTACCTCTACATACCCATGTACATATTTACACCAAAACATCACCTGGTAACTTGATTATCGGAAGAAAAAGAAGAATAAGCAGAGGTGACTTGAGTGATCAGTTCCAAACAGATAAAATACAATTTCTTTTTGAATAATATGTTTTGGTTTAGGTGTTTCATAATACGTTTACATTCGGTTTGATTCTCGTTGTTTGAATTCTGGACTGTGGATGCTCTTTGCAATTTTATAAAATCATGTTTTTAAGTGATTTGAAGGCTTTGACGTGACGTGAGACACACCTATTTGGTTATACATTTTGGTGTCTGCCTTCCTATGATCAAAACTAAAAATTAAGAAAATGGAACACATCATCTAGAGAGAGAGAGAGAGTATACAAAAGTATATGTGCTGGATTTTCCACCAAAGTGCAGTTAACTTGCCGAGTGAAAGTGTGAAACTGTTAACCAAGTCATACAACAATACAAAAGTTAAAGTGTGTTGCCAAAATATTGCCAAAATAGAAACTATCAAGCATTGGACAATGCTTAAGTCAGACTTGGTGAGCTGCTTTCATGTTTAATGTCACCCAGTTTAGTAACTTGTTGAGTCTGGGATGAAAAAGGGGTAGTCTTTGAAGCAGCAGAAGAAGTCATCTTTTTCTGGAGAGAAATCTTATAAGCTTGTATCTTGCTAGCAGCTTGTGATTGGAACTTTTGGTATTGATTCTTGCGTTCTAGTTCCGCTTCAACTGCTTGATCTGCTAAGGCTTTTTCCTTCTCTGCTTCAAGTTTTTTTTTTCTTAGTTCATCCAAGGCCTTCTTGTGTGAAATTCGAGTTTGGTCAGCCACCCCTCTTTGAAATTGGATCATACTCTCCAAATCAGCAACTTCTCTCTGTAATGCTTCTTTAGCATCTATTGTCACCTTCAATTCAGACTCAAGTTTTCCAACTCTCTCTTGGAGGGAAGAGATAGTATTCCTTGCTTCTGCTTCTTTGATGCCGGCCACTTTCAGTTAATCAAAGGCAAAAAGAGCAAATAGCCCAATCTAAATTTAATAAACTATTGATTAGCATGTGAAACCAAATTCAAAAGTACAAAAGGAAAGCAGAGAAGTTTATCACCTGTTCAAGAGAAGAACTAAATTGATACTTATGAAAGTTAGTATCTTGTTTCATTGCGAAACGAAGATCACTGTCAAGATGACATGCACTTCTCAAACAAAAGGCCACCTTAATTCGGATCATTCAAGGTAGAACCAGACGCAGATAATGGTTTTCTGTCAATGATAAAATCTGGTTTGAATGGGAGAATGGTATCCTCACTTGTGTATTTCTGTTGAGTTTCAGTAGTTTTCTCAGTATTCTTGCGTTTTCTAGACGTGTTATTTTCAGAAACTTCTGACATTTGAGACTTCGAAATAACTTCGCATTCATTTTCACTGTCTCCTGGAGTGACTATTATATATGAAACACGCTCATTCTCGAAATCCAAATGTATGCTCAAATCACTATCAACACCCAATGGTTCTGACGTTCTAGGAACGGGATAGTCACTTACGTCTCCTAAACGACTCAAGCAACCAACAAACTCTCCTTCCTTACCTCTTTCCCTTTTTTTCTTTATAATAGCCCGTGTAAGTTTTCTCTTCGGAACATAAAGAGGATGAAGGAGATTGTTGTCATCAAAATCAGTAGCAACCAGGAAGGGATCTCCCACAGAATTCACACCAGTTAAATTCTCCAAGTCATCCCAAGATTCAGAAATAAAGTTGTAAATCAAGGCGGGTGATGTTAATCCTGGGTCACCACCATCGTTATTGACACCTGAAGCCAGAATGAACAATAAAGTTAAATACATGCATATCACTAAAATGCACTTTACATAATTAAAAGTTTCAAATGATTACCTCTAAGCTTTGTGAGTTTATATGTAAGAGGTGGAACAACATTTTCTTCCTCAGATTCCCATTTACCACTAACAATGACTGGAAAATCAGGCCATTGCTTATCCGAACGAATCACGAAGATCTTTTATAAGGGACTTCCTATCTTTCCTCCTATAGAAGTAATAATAAGGAAAAATCTGGTCATCTGTTTCCTTAGGACTCTTTCTTAAAGTATACTGACTCTGAATATCAGTAAGTGTAATACAGGGCCCAGTTTCTCTGACTGACAGAGTTCCCCTGGTTCATGTCTACAATGTCTACATTAATTGTCAAGGCTAGTTTCATATTATCTGAGTCAGTATCAATCTGGTAAGAAGCTACAGTATGTCTGTTGTACTACTATATATATCTTCTCATAGATAAACAAAAATTCTCTTGTTTCCATTAATATATTAAGTAGAGTTACTAATAAAAATTCGTGGATTTCAAACGCCTCAAATTCAACGGTATAAATTTTAAGAAATCAGCAATTATTCAATCCATATGATATGTCCCAGTAAATTTTCTGACATCAGTAAGAGAGTTCAATCCACATAATTTGTCAGTTGAAGGCTTGGAGAAATCAACAACAATAGGGAAAATAATTGGGGGTGCAAAAAAAACCAAATAAAAAAGAAAGGTCTCTTCATTACTCACCAGAATCGTCTAATGTATCTTACTATGAGGTCGTGGTTGTTGTGGAAAGAAAAACACACTTTAAATCAAAGAAAAATGAAAAACGAAAAAACTGGAAGGGAGGAGACATGGATACCTGGTTCTAAATCGCGGATGACTCTCTTCAATCACGGGTTCTCGACAAGATGAGAAAAGGGTGGGAGTGATGGCGGCGGTTAGGGCAGATGTTGGAAGGAAACGATTCTTTCTGTTTTTTTTTACCCTAAATGAGAGGAGAAGAGATATTGTAGAACCGCTATTAGTTTAGAAATGCAGCACACCACTTAGATGAACTTGAAAGTGCCATGTCACAACTTGTGAAACACAATGACAACCATTGGATGGAGGCCCTGTAGCCCCCACACCATTGCTTTTTATTAGATAGATAGAGATTGAGTATTTTTTGGGCTTGACAAAGTTTTGGGTTTGCATTATAGTTTAATTCGGATAAGACACGTGCCTTGTATTTTCCTTTTTAACCAATTACTCGGAGCATTTGTCAAGACTTTTCTGTCTCTTTATCTATCTCCAAAAGGATGGATGTCGTTGTTTTCTATCAGAACAGAATCTAGGGACAGGGAGTTTCCCTGATTTGACAGGCTCTAGCATCTAATAAGTATACTATCATTTTTTTACAAAACTGAACGACAATTAAGACCATTCCATGTGGATTAGATGAGACATGAGAAATGACGATATATATTGTCGATATATCGCTCCCAGTGTTGATATCTTACATAAATAATTTTGTAAAAATCAACGATATATCACGGCATAATATAAAATATCGACGATACAAAAAATATCGACGGCAATACATCAAAATATCGACATGTAAAGGGGAAAAATAAACATCACAATTGAATCCAAAGATTCTTAGTTCCGGATGTATTTGGAATCAAAAGGTTCCATTGTAACTTTGTAAGAAAGTGATTCAAACACAAAAAGATTAAAAATAAGGATAGGAAATTATTAATGTGATTGTTAATTAGTTTTTCTATAAAAAATAATAGAAAGTTTTTGAATATTTAGTATCTATCAATTGATTGATCCGGATTTTCGAAATAAAATAAAAATAAAATAGAATTGAATTAATTCAAGTCTATCAAAACTTTGGAGTTTTAGATCAGATCCAAAAAATAAGAAAAAAATGAACTTTTCACTTTATTCAAAAAATAATAATAAAAGAAAAAAGAAAAAATGTAGAAAGAGAAGATGGGGTTCAATTATACATTATTTTTTCATCAAGAGGCCTTAAATCTCCTCTTTATTCAACTTAACAAAAACTCCAACTCTCTTCTCTTCTTAATTCAACCAATCACAAACTCTAACTTGTTTCTCCTTCTTAGATCAATAAGATTAGTAGAAGATGACGAAATTTTGACTCTATGAGTCTAGTGGAAGATAGTTAAATGAGTATGTCTTGAGGTTTTTGAGTTTTTGAAGTGTAAAATGGTGAGGAAGAAGAGAAATTGAAGAGTAATTATCAATTTTGTTAGAATAAAAAATATGTAAATTTCGTGATATGTGTAAAATATCGGCATATCGTGAATATATCGCGATTTTTTAGGATATATCGTCGGTATTTACACTTGAGTCATTTGAATATATTATTTACATATTCTGGATATTATCATATATTTTTTCGAAATCTCGATAGATATCGCGATATATCACAAAATATCGCGATATTTTGTACTATGGTCAGGTATGCTCCCTGGCAAGGATACTGCATTCATAAGGTATTTACGACATTTAGGTTCATCAATAGAACCAACCGTAAGAATGCTCTGTAATAGTTGTCATTATGCCAAAAGAAGACTTCAGAATTTTTGTGGAGTGCTTGATGGGCGAGCTGTCAGATTCTACTATGACTTATCCAAACTCAAAAGTCAGAAGCATGCACACCACTTGGTGTACCGATAGGCCTTTAGCCCTTCCGGTTTTTGTATAGCAAAACCTCTAGATTTGTTGCATCTTGAAGTAAATGCTCAGAGCATCATCAACGCGTTTTTAAATTTTGTTGTGACACATCATCATTTTTAGGAAGCAAAAATTTCTAAAAACGAAGGGTTGAAACAATGCGGGTTGGTTAAATTTTGTTAAAAAAATTTGAACGGGTCAAGTTGTCCCGTCCCACTCCAAATTTTTTTGAAATGGGAGTAGTTGTCCCGTGCACTCTATTAGCCCATTTTATTTGAAAACGCTACAATGTTCCAAAGAACATTTGCCCCAAGAAGAACTCACCAACATAACTCAAAATCCAAACCTTCAATCACCCAATAAAAATTCGATTTTCAACCAAATTTGTTTCTATTTTTTTGCAATGGATCAACGCGTCGCCGAAGCTGGGGCGTAAGAAGACTATTATCATTGGCTCGGGGAGTTCAAATCCTCCGGAAAATGAGAGTGAACTTCGTGATCGGAAAATGATTTCAATTTTCCACGAGATTGAGTATTGTTGATCATCCGACATTGGCTCCCCGATCCGCACATGCATGTTTAGTGTTTATATAACACCGACGGAGTAAGTATGAGTTTATGAACGTTGTTCAATTGATTTTGATTTAAAATCGTGTTTAAAATTTTAACGATATACTAACTGTTTGATTAAATGCCTCAACGTATAGAAAATGAGTTCGACGAGATGGAGATGCTAATGCCGAAGTATTAAAGACTTCGGAGTCATCTAGTGGAAAGAGGGGAGGAAATGGAGCACGTAAGAGCTCGAATTTTGGGAACACCTTTTGGTCCATTGATATCGGTAATGCGAGCATTGGACCGATCGTCCTCGATATTTGCATTGGCGAACGATGGTGGCACACCACGCACACTTTTTTTCACCTTCCATGTGGTGAGATTGGTATCACACCACTTGACTTTACAATGCTAACGGGTTTAAGTGTGGGCGAAGAAGCCAGTTTTGTTTGATTCAAGTATCGAAGATGATTTTGAAAGGTTGAAGACTCTCTTGCCTTCGTTGTTTGATGTTGAAGGTAGACTTGTTTCAGAGAATATGGATGGCGATACATTTTGAACCATACATCGAGAAAAAATTCATGCACCGATTGAGTATTGAATATTGTTTAGAACATGAAGTTGGCGCCCTATATTTGGACCCAAACTCTGCGGAGGAGGATGATTATCAGTTTTTTCGTTATTTTTTGGGGCCAAGTTGTTATATTTTTTGGGCCAAGTTGGTTAAGCGTCTTTGGTAGACCTTGATAGCTTGGAAGATTTTGATTGGGGAGGTGCTTTCATGGCACATTTATATCTGAGGGCTTGATTTGTTTGTACAAACAAATCAAATGGGGAAGCAATGTAACGGAATTATTTGGATACTACAGGTAATTCAATAGGATTTAACTTTTAAGATATAAGCTTTTATTTTGTTAGTTAAATATTATATAATTTAAATTAATTAGATACACTTTCATTTGATTATTTCAGTACTGGTGGTATGAGTATTTGGCTTGCTTAAACCCTATACTGAAAGAGGATTGGGTTAAGGACTTATGGCCTCGCCCTCAGGGATGGGCTGTTTTTGGTCATGCTAGATTAAAAGATGAGGTCCATAATGATCTTCAAGCTGCTAGGATCCAAATAGAGACGAAAAGTATGAAATCTATTGTTTGGAGTCCGTGGCAAGGTTCTCAATTTGAGAATATGCATATCTGTCAGCATAGTACTCTAATGTCGTTAAAAAGATTCATATTGCAAGCCCCTGATATACGTGCTTGGTTCCTTGGAGATAGGGTGACTATGCAAACCATTGGATATACATATATTCCTGCTCCCCCACCCACAGATATGCGTGCCATGGATGTTTCAGAGAATTTGATTGAACGGTATCGCGTTGAGAGTGCGTGGCCGTGTTTTACAGATTATGTTGATGTGAACTCCAGTCTTGATTATGAGACTTATTGGCGGAAAGTTTCTAGGGGAAGCCTATCTGCGGGTCCACTGTATAGAGGTGCAAACATGGATGTCGCAACTAGTCAGAGTTTTAGGCGAGACGTCCAATTCCCAGAACCTGCAAGTTCCACAAGAACATCTGGAGTATATCATGGTTATACACCCCCACCTAGTGATCCATATGACCCATGGTCATACCGCGTTGTTAGTTCTCAGGGAATGGAGACCACATTTCACTTGGAGCGTCCGGTGCTTGTACCTGATCTACAACAGTTTAATGAGGTATATTTATATTTCATTATGTTAATTTAAACACACTATGTATATTTAACTTATATACAATATTGACACAATGCAGGAAACAGATGAAAGGCAAATCAACAGTATTATGGCTATTTAGACGAAGAACGAAAGCAAAGAGCAAACGCTGAGCGTAGGATGGCTGAGATGACAAACGAATTGGAAGCCTTGGTAATTTTATTATATGTTTTACATTTTCATTTTTTTTTAATATATATTCAATTTTATATTTTAATTGCATTGTGTTGATGTTTCAAAGAATTGCTACTGATATCATGCAACAAAACAGTGCTCCTAATAAGAGAGGGCGAAAACGGAGAGGGAGTGGCCAGAGCAGTCAGGGCAGTGCTCCATAGTGTTATATTGCACTATTTTGTAATAATTTAGTTATGTCATTGTTTTTGTTGTTGGTTGTTGGTTGTTGTTATTTTTTAGGGTTTGAACAGGTTTTTGAGAATCTTAACAGGTTTAGGTATATGAATTATGTTGATTAAACAAAGGAGGCTATGTCCAATTTTTTTTATGCATTAAATTAATTATTACATTACGTTAATTTAAATTCAAGACATTACGTTAATTATTACTTAGAATCTATACATGCTTTTTATTATGTAGACAAAGAAATTCTCATGTGAACAATCAAGCCCATGTGAACGTGACTAATAAGCCCATGGGCCTCAATTTATTATTCTTCAAATCAATTTATATCCGTTGGCATTTATTCCCAACGGATATATTTCTATCCGTTGGGCCTTTGCATATATATTCAAAGTCATTTTCATTCCTCACTTCAGCTTCTCATTTTCATTCTCTAATCTTTCTCAACTTCAACTACCAATATGGGCGGATCAAATATTGTCCACATTTCTACACTTGAGATTTGTCAGTGGTGTAAGGAAGTTGGTCATTACGCTACTTCATGTCCATACATTAACATCAAATGCCCAAACCCTGAATGCAACGACATGATGATAGTGGTCATAACTATCAATGATGATGGAACATTGGAAGACAAACTTCTAAAGTGTGATGTTGATGATTGTCCCTCAAATATCAACATCTATCATTCAAAAAAGGTTGACATACCTGTATGTCATTTTTTCAAGGAAGCAGTAGATTTCTGCCCTAGGTGTGGCTTGTGCGATCAATGCAATCCTTCAATGTAATATTTGTATTTTGTTTAATTCCCTAGTGTATTGTCTTTAATTGTTTTGCATGTGTTTTTAAGTCCGTAGAATTTTATAAGATGTTTTGTGTTTTTATTTCAAATTAAGTTGTAATGTTTTTCATTTCTAGTTGAGTTGATTTGTTTTAATTTCAACTTATAAACAAACACATTTTTCAAGAAAATATACTTTCATTAAAACAAAATACAATTTTATTTAAAGAAAAACATACACGTAAACAATAAAAATAGATTACAACATAAAATTTAAATAAATTAGTACGCTAAAACATAATCTAATACCACCCAAATACATGTTCAGGCCCAACGGTACAAAAGCGACATGGTACAATTTTTGCAAATCTTCTCAAATCGTTCAGGCCCAACGGTACAAAAGCCCAACGGTATAATTTTTGTAAATCTTCTAAAATCGTTCAGGCCCAACAGTGCAAAAGTCCAATGGTAATAAAGCCCAAAGGTACAAAATCGAACTGTTTGAATTTTTTAATAAAAAAAAACAAAAAAAAATTTGGACGGCTAAAGTAGTCCCGTCCCACTCTTGGGACGGGTCAAGTTTTCCCGTGCACACCATTTCTATTTTCTTAACCAATTTGACTCCAGTTTTGACAATTCTTATAATAGAAACGATAATTTGACAACGCGTTGGTGAATAAAATTGCTATAAACATTGTCAACTGTCACATTGAAAATCAAAAATAGCAACGCGTTGATGATGCTCTCATGTTAGCTTACTAAGCAATGATCATGATTACAGTTTCTTCGTCTTAAATCATGATTAACCCTGATATTCCCATTCAAACAAACATTGTATTATTTATTGAAGTTGTACCCATACATAATTATAATAGGCCAACCAACATTCAATGCGTTCCAGGAGATCCACTCCTTATTCTAGAGAATGTACAAGACAAAAAGATAAACGAGGACTATTGTTACAAGGACCAAAATATCGATATCGGTGTACCAAAAAACCGATATATATCGGATATATCCATTTTTTTTGTGACCAGTCCAAACTATTTAAAATATCAGAAATATAATATCGGAAATATATTGGAAATATCGGATTTATATTAAAAATTAGTCAAAAAGTCAAATGATATATATCGTATATATCTATTATATCGGCGATATAAAGTTTTATAACGGAAATTCATATATATATCGGAAAAAAAGGGTTCAATATTCGGTAGATATACGTCGGAAATATCGATATCGGTGTACCAAAAAATGATATATATCGGCGATATTTTGGTCCTTGGTTACAAGACAATGCATTAAACCTGCACAATGCTCTTAAAAACTACACATTGCGTACACATTCAATGCCTCTGAGGTCCTTCAAAATATTTCTCAAGAAAGAAGCTCAACTGACCAAAATGAAGTTGCGCAGTGGAAAATTTTAGGTAGTAAGACGAGGCGTGCAATTCTACTGTGCTAATTAACACGGTCTCCTGGGAATGTAGCGCAGAGGGCTAGCATTTGATGTTAGAGCAGGAGCCATTGCTCCTTCCACTACAGTGAATGCTTGAGACATGGAATATAAAGGAGCATAACTTCCCCAACCAGACTGAGTGAAGTAAGCTCCATTTACAAATGTATCCTTTGAAGATCTCCATTTCCAATTCTTCCATCCACCACCCTCTCTCTCTGTAACCTGCCATATAATACAGCGCAACCCACATATGAAAATTCTACAAACCTTGATATTGGATGAATTGGATTGAACAAGAGGAGCAATGCCCATGATTGAGTCATGTTGATATACCTGTTTGGAACTAGGATCAGTTGGCGCAATAAAGTAGTTCCCTTCACTGAGGATAGTAGGATTAGCACTTCCACCTATGGCATACTGAAGTTTAAGTCAGTGCAAGTATCTTCAAAGATTGTTTAGAAGTTGAGGTTCATCCTAGATTGTTTAGAGTTTGAGTGATGGGAGTTTGGGGAAGAAGGTAAACTCTTAGTATAGGATTGTTTTGTTTTAAGCTAATGAAAACAAGAAAACAAAAGTTGTTTGATATGTAAATGACATGAAAACATTGAAATAAGTATTGATTGAAGACTGAAACAAGAACAACAAGATAAGATTGATTGATTGAAACAAACAAAACAAATAACAAGATTTAAATAAAAGGAAATGAAGAACAATAAAGTAAAAACTTGAATTGAAAAACATGACTAATTCCTACAAACCAAATGGTTTGGACCCTAAAACAATGGATGACTTCTCTCTCTCTCTCTTGCTTTTAGCTTATATACCCCTATTTTTTCCTTTTACTGATTTGCCCTTCTCCATTAATCTTGGCACACCTCACACTTTACTTTTGCTTTTGCTTTTTGATTTCTTCTTCACCAAGATAGGTTTTAGAGAACGCCAACTTTTGAGTTAAGGACATCCATCTTTGGTGTTGAGGACTTGACTTTCAGCTCCTTGGTTCTAAGTCCTTGACCTTTGATATTTGACTTTGACCGTTGACTTTTTTGGCACTTTTTCCTAACAGCTTTTGGTCTTCATAATAAGCGTGATTAAGGCTCCTTTTGCTGCTAAGATGCTGCTTTTGTGATAATTGGTCTAAATATCTTTGTAACCTGAAAAATTCAATAAAAACTATGAGTTGTTTTTTCGTTAAGCGTAAGAAAGGCTGTAATGCATGAATAAAAGGGTAATAAAATGCACATTTGGGAGTTGATCACATACATATGCCACTCATCATATCTGTTGTTTGCGATGTGGGAATATCCAAACCTTACCCTGTAATGCAGTTTATTTACATTTAATTAAGGATTATAGACTGTACTGGTTAGTAACAAATCCTCAACTGTGAAATGTTTCATTCAACAAAAGAATAACCTCTCCCACTCACCTGGGCATTCTTTCTATTAAGCTAGGGCCAAAGAAAACAGTAACTTTGATAATCTTGCTTGTTATCTATAAACTGATCATTATGTCCAAACAGCATCACCTACAAACCCATCTTGTTTAGAAATTAAACTTAATACTAATGATGAAAGATAGCAAATAACCTATTAAATGTGAAGACAATGTGAATGGTGTAATTAATATTTTAATATGCTCAATATCCACAAAATGGGATCTATTTAGCCTGAATGCCTGATGGACTTACTTTATCATGTTGAGAGAAGAAATGTTAGAGATGGCTGTAAAGGGGATTTCCTGTCATTGATTAGATGACACGTGCATGGGAAATGACCCAGGACTATAGATGTCCAGAATGAAACGAGAACCATCGGATCAGTTATGTGAGTAAGTGATCTCGTATTTATCACGATTGTTTAGTAAGCACGTGCCAGCCACGTGACTGACCGCCTCTAGGCATAACAGTTCTCCTAGTCGTTAGGAACTGATCTGGATAGTTCCTGAATATAAGGAAACTGAAGAGGGTGATATTTGATGATAAGGAAGGAATCGTAATAACATATCTTAAGAATTACCTTTAGATATAATCTTCCCATATACGATGGGATATTATGATTAACAAGGAAATCTACCTCTAATAAGATATGGTCTAGATTTAGACTTCCATAAGGAAAGGATTCATAATAGGAAGGCATAGTCCAAAGATGGAAGGGAGCTCACAAGCGGTGAGGTTAACCCTAAACCTAGGACTCTTAAACCTCTTCCTATATAAACCATAGGAATTCACTTTTAGGAACTACACAAAATAGATTTTGATTCTCTTAAATAAACAAGGAGATACGTAGGCAGCTGCCAAGCGGTTCAACCTTGAACTCTAAATAATCTCATCCCTTTTCTATCAAGAAAAACGAACCTGAATTACAAGATACAGAGGAGGATCAGGGGATATTTAGAAAATCCCCTACATCTTGTGGCGCCGTCTGTGAGGACAAAAGCAAGTAAACATTTGTTTCGAACAATTGATTTAGTTTAAAAACTCTTACCATTGTGATGGCAGGAGCAAAAAAAAAAGGTGGCACTACCACGCGCAACATCGCTGTCAGAGAAGAAGAGGGCGAGATGCCTGAAATGGGGAGAATGTCGGTTACCATGATGTGAATAATCACCTCTAAGGACATGTGACCATCACTGACGGACCAGTTGCTCCCGGTGCAAGCCCTAGGAACAAAGCTCAAAAGGAACGTCAAAACGGTGAGAATGTTGTTCTCACCAACCCAGAGTCTGTTCAGGCGAGCCAAGCGTACAGACTCTGGAACAGCAAAGAAGCAACCTTGAGCGAGAGTTACAGCTGCTGAGGCATTTGTATCAATCTGACACGGGGAAGGAGCCACTCATCGATCTCGATGATGACGACCTTCTAGAAGGTGGTCGTGCTAAGAACCCAAGGCGTAGGGATCCAGTTCGACACGAACCATCAGAGTCAGAATACAATAACTCGGATGAGGACTCGGATACATCATTAGAGCCGAAATTAACAAAGCAAGATCGTGATGTCGACCCCTGACACTGAAAAAGGACCCATAACAAGAAATTTTCTACCAAAGAAAGTGCATGGGAAACTGAGAAAAATGACCTGATCCGTTAGATGCATCGGATGACAGGCAAGGGGAGAAAAATGCAAGACTCCCTTGTTCAATCCGCCATAATGGGGGCAAATAGATCTCTTTTTGCATCACGAGTAATGAGGAAGTCCTATCCCCGCAGTTACAGACAATTGAAGTTCAGTATCTTCAGTGCCAAGTCAGATCCGGTGGATCACGTATTCAGATATTATGCCACCATGGGACAATATGAAAGGTATGACCACGTCATGTGTCAAGAGTTCAAAGCTTCCCTGTCTGGATCTACGCTCTAGTGGTACCACAGATTACCTGAGCAGCAGATTAGGTCCTCAGAAGAACTGTTCAGGACATTCATAAATAGGTACTCGTGCAATAAGTACCAACCAAAACAGATCGATGCACTGTTCAACATCAAGAAAAAGGACGGAGAGGCATTGAGGTCCTACATCCAACAATTCATGGAAATTTCAATCCATGTACAATCTTGTGATGAACAGACTGCTATAATAGCTTCCAAACAAGGGTTGGACAAAAACAACGCCTTATTCAGGTCCCTCTCCAAGAAACCACCCAGTGATTTGGAGGAACTCTTAGACAGGGTTGAAACTCATGCAGGATGGGAGGAGGATGTCCTGAACAGACGTCAGGTAGCAAAAAAGACTAATCGGACAACCCCTGTGGTCCCATGCGAGGGGAATGACAACTCTTCACCTCAAAAGCCAAAAGGAGACCATCATCGTGGTTGCCAAAGGGCTGAATCCCCATCCAAGGGACGAATGCCTAGAGGGAAGTACCAAAATGTGGCAAGCAATGTAGATGGAAAACCACAAAAGAAGTCGCAGATGGAAGAAGCTGAAGAAGATCTTCACTTGATGGACAGAAACTTTGCCCCTCTAAACAAAATGCCAGATGAGGTCTTGGACTCGATCAAGAACCAGAGTTACCTCAAGTGGCGGCCACCCACTCAAGCGGGGCTCCCCGGTACCGAGAGACCGTAGGACCTACTGCAAGTTCCATAAGAGTAAGGGTCACAGTATCAGAGCTTGCAGGACCCTGAAAAATGAATTACAGGATCTGATTGAAAGGGGGTATTTGAAGCAGTCCGTAGCACACGAGTAGGTGAATGCAGTACAGCCCGAAGAGATCAGCACGTCAGTTCAGAATCCCCCAAGTATTGGACCACTCAATGGCCGACTCCAGATAAATATGATTTTAGGAAAAGCAAGCAAACGAAATGGGTATGTCACTGAAAAGGGTGCCTGATACCAAATGCGCGTCGCCAAGAAAATGAGGATCATGAACAGCGAATTGACTACAGGTACTCAAGTCAACACGTTACCCCACAAAGATCCACTCATCCTTTTCATTGAGGCCGATTGTCTCACCATCCAGAGTCCACATGAGGATGTATTGGTTCTCACACTCCCTTTTGGAGATTACGATTTGCATTGCATACTAGTTGATCTGGGAAGCTCAGTAGATGTGTTATACTATGACACATTAAAAAAACTGTAGATTCCTGACTCTGAGATGGTCGCCACCAACTCCAATATGTATGGATTTAGTGGAGACAAAGCTCTAACAATTGGGGAGATCAAGCTACCCGTAGCTACTGGTCCGGTAACCCTCGTCAGAAATTTTGTTGTGGTAAAAGCTAACCCACCCTATCATATGATCTTGGGCAGGACCTGGCTGCACAGGCTCTGCGCTGTTCCCAGCACCTATCACCAGTATTTAAAATTCCCACATAACAAGAAAATTGAGACAATCAAAGAAGATCAGGTGGCTGCCAAAACGTGCTACGCTCTGGTGACAAAGCAGTCCCCACTCCCTTTTGAACCAATGGAGGTGGAGAAACTAGCCAAATAGCAATTACAGTTAGATCCCCCTCTCTCGGACCTGGTCCCAAGAGAGAGAGAGGATCCCCCCTCACTGGAGCTGTTAGAGGAAGTTCGCCAAAAACCACTTTCATAGGCACCTTATTGAGTTTTGAAGAGCGTCAGGCTCTAATACACTTCCTCTGAGAACACAAAGACGTGTTTGCTTGGTTATTCAAAGAAATGCCAGGAATCATGTGGCATGCCACCGCTCAATGTCTGTAGTGATGCAGTAGTAATCAAGCAGAAATCGAGAAAAATAGGTGCTGACAGATCCAAAGTTGTAAAAGCCGACGTTGAAAAGCTAAAGGCAACTAATTTTGTCAGGGAAATCAATTTCCCCACTTGAATTTCTAATATTGTCCCAGTACGTAAGAAGAATGGGTCATGGAGAATCTGCATCGACTTCACGGATCTGAACCGCGCGTGTCCAAAAGACAGTTACCCTCTGCCCTGGATTGACAAATTGGTGGATGCAACGGCTAGACATGAACTGTTATCTTTCACAGATGGGTCGTCTAGCTACAACCAGATCCCATTGCATGAGGAAGACCACAAGAATGGTAGTTTCACAACCGAGGATGGCCTGTACTGTTATCAGGTCATGTCATTCGAACTGAAAAACGCGGGAACCACGTACCAACGTTTGGTCAACAAAATGTTTAAAGGATTAATAGACAATATTGTGGACGTGTATGTAGACGATCTCTTGATCAAAAGCCTAAGACGTGGAGATTATCTCTCCCACCGGCAACATGCATTTGACATTCTCCGAGAGTATCGCATGAAACTCAACCCTGTAAAATGTGCTTTCGATGTCTCATCAGGGAAGTTTTTAGGGTACCTGGTTACTAAGCGAGGAATTAAGGCAAACCCAGATCAAATCCGGGCGCTCATAGAAATGCCTTCACCTAAAAACATGAAAGAGGTTTAAAAAGTTGTAGGCACGTTAGTAGCTCTGAATAGGTTCATCTCCAAGAGTTCAGATAAGTGCAAACCTCTGTTTCAGTTATTAAGAAAAAATACCTCATTTGCATGGACAGAAGAATGTCAAAAAGCATTCGATCAACTCAAAATGTACCTGGGGGCACCACCGATCCTTTCCAAACTAGTTGAGGGAGAAGTTTTGGGTCTTTATCTCTGATACGTGTGGATGAAAAGAAGGATGAGAAACCTATCTATTTCTTGAGCCAAATGCTCCTACCAGCAGAGACAAGATACCCTAAACTCGAAAGAGTCGCTTTAGCCCTTATTTTTGTGGCGGAGAAATTACGACCATACTTCCAGTCCCACACTATCAGAGTAATCACAGAGTACCAGTTACGATCAGTTCTGGAAAGGCCAAACAGGTCAGGAAGGTTACCTAAATAGTTCGTGCAACTGTCAGAGTATGATAATATCTACGTCCCACGAATCTAAGAGAAAGGTCAGGCACTAGTAGAATTCTTAGGAGATTTCCCAATGACCTACACTGGGTACGACTCAACAATCCCCAGTTCAGATGATAGCATCCTACCTGAAATCCCAAACACCCGTCCATACCCTTGGGAGCCGCACTTCGGATGGCGGCTGTTTGTGGATAGATCTTCAAACGACAGAGGCGCAGGAGTTGGAGCTGTGTTAGTTACTCCTGACAACATGCGACTGGAGAAATCCATCCGGTTAGGTTGGAATGCCTCTAACAATGAGGCAGAGTATGAGGCGACACTTGATGGCCTCACAATGGCTCTCGACCTGGGAGTAACACACCTCACAGTTTTTAGTGACTCACAGCTAGTTGTGTTTCAAGTTGATGGAGGTTATGAGGCCAGGGATGAACGAATGGCTAAATACCTGGAATTGGTAAGGGGTCTTCAAAGCAAGTTTGAGAATATTCAGTTTTATCAGCTATCTCGATCAGAAAATCGACACGCAGATGCTTTGGTATATGTTGCCTCAATGTTGGGCAACAGCGAGTATCGCTCCATCCCTATAGAGTTCCATGACAAACCTAGCATCCAAGCACTCCCTGTTACAACAGTTTGTATTATTCCAGCCACCACACCAAACTAGATGGATCCATACAAGTCTTACCTCAAGGATGGAACATTCCCAGAGGAAAAGAACACAGCAAGGCGTCTACTTGCAAAAGTACCAAGATTCACCATTATTGAAGATGATATTTATAAAAAGTCCTTTATGGGACCTCATCTCTGATGTCTCTCTCCCGACCTCGCTGAATAGGTCATGCGAGAAGTTCACGAAGGAATTTGTGGCAACCACGCTGAGGGCAGAACACTCGCTCTCAAGATCCTAAGGCAAGAGTACTTTTGGCTTTATATGCAAAAGGATGCACAAGTTTTTGCCCGCAAATGTGAAAAGTGTCAACGACATGCTCCGTTTATCCATGCTCCAACAACAGAGCTGCACCCATTAGCCAGTCAATGGCCATTTGCACAGTGGGGAACTGACATTGTGGGACCCTTGCCACCCATTCCTGGCAATGTCAGATTCTTATTAGTCACAACGGATTACTTCACCAAGTGGATAGAAGTAGTTCCCTTTGTCTTCATCGGGAACAGGACGTTAGAAAGTTTATTTGGAACAACATTGTCTGCAGGTTTGGTATACCCAAAGTTATCATCTCAGATAATGGGCTACAGTTCGCTGGCGGATTGGTCATTGAACTCTGTGAAGAGTTTCACATTACCCATCTTTTCTCAACTCCAAGGTATCCACAAGGCAATGGCGAGGTTGAGGCCTCTAATAGGGTTATCTTAGATAACATGAAATGCAAATTAGATGACACAAAGGGTTTATGGGTCGAGGAACTACCTAAGGTCCTATGGGCATACCGAACAACACCCAGATGATTGACTGGTGAGTCCCTATTTTCACTGACCTACGGAACTGAAGCTGTCATACCTCCCGAACTGGTAGCTCCCACTCAGAAGTTGGACATTGTGCACACCCTGGACAATAAGGAATTATTATGCAGAGAAATGGATCTCTTGGATGAAAAGCCGAAAGGCGCCGCATTACGCTTGGCTGCCAACCAGCAGATTCTGAAAAGATCATATGACAAGAGAGTCCAAATTCGAGCTTTCAAATCTGGCGATCTGGTTCTGCGTGAGATCCCAGAGTATAACGACAAGCTTGGGCCCTACTGGGAAGGACCATACATCATCGACAAGGTTGGCCGAGCTGGTTTTTACTACCTACGTATTATTGAAGGGGACGTTCTTGTCAAACCATGGAACATATAGCACTTTCGCAAGTACTATCAGTAAATTGTTATTTCATGCTCCTTTATGCATTGTTTATTCTCTCCAGTTATCAATAAAGTTCCTCACCTTTCAATTGAATTTATTTCTTGCATCAGTTCTTTATTTATTATCCATAATGGACTAAGCATTTAGGGAATTATCTTCTCACTATCTGTTCAAGAATATTGTATGCCAATTTACTTTGGAACCAGTGATACTGAGTTTGGGGAAGCTGAACTGTATACCAGTTCCTTTCTCATCCCCATGCAGCCTGAACTATACGCCAGTTCTTTCAGATTGAGATTATCCTCAATGGGTTAAGCCTTTAGGGAATCTAACCATACTAAGTGTTCAGTAAACTGTATGCCAGTTTGACTTGGAACCAGAGATAGTATTCTTGGGAGCTTGAATTGTATGTCAGTTCCTTGAGCTCTCATAACATCAAAAGTGGGGGTTGCTGGGAAGATCTGGGTTGGATCCAGATCCTAGCACCCAATCATTGGCCTTAAATATCGGTAAGATTGCGTTGATGAAGACTCCCCCATTGTTGTTATGGCGATAACCTATTTATTTTTTAAATAAACAGGACCTATCATTATTAAACACAGTGTTGTGCTCAAGGCACCCAGTTACTTTCGCAAACACACATGGCTCCTCTGGGACGTTGTGTCTCTATTACAATCGAACTTGCAGTTACAGTTAACTTGGATGGCTACCATGATATCCTGATCAGATTCTAGTTATGCCTCATTTTAACCTGTTTTGTCTATTAGGGTCACCTATTGTTGTTCCAAATAAACTTTGGAGGCATCAGGGGTAGAATATACATATTAGTACATGTCATTATATGCTATATAACATAAAATGTTTTAAATGCATGCATAAACTAGAAGAGCTGCAGAGCTCAGTAAGTAAATAGTATGTGAGCTACATAGCTTAATATTATAGACCCATAAAAAATTGTTTTAAAATAAATGTTTTCTAAATCATGAACTGAATAGCTAAGTCTTTACTTAGCCTGTTGAGCAGGGGTGGAATCGAACTTCGGTTCAGCATCAGTATTTGCTGCTACACCAACATCAAGAACTTCTGGACCACTCTCAAGAATTGATTGTGTGGTTGGACTGGCTGGGACGGTTGAAGGCTGAATAGAACATTCACTTGAAACTAGCACATGCAAAAAAAGAAGTTGAACGGGAGGCATGTCATCATCGGTGTCTTCTCAGAGGATGAGAAGACATCAAGCATAAGTTCATTCTGAATTGCTAAGATACTGGTATTCAGATCAGGAAATAAGACGAAACGGTTGGTCACCTGCCCCTGATCATCCACCTGAGAAACATACACAGTAGCCTCAATAGCTTCCTCAAACTTAACTTGTTTGGCTGCATTGAAGGACTCTTCAGAAACATCAAGTACTCTCAGAGCAAAACGAATGGCATTTTCAGCTGACCTCTTCTTTACCTCCTACACCACTTTGGAATAGAACTCAGAGGTCTCTGCCAAGAGATCACCAGCCTTATTTTCAAAATGTAGATGCTTCTCCTTGAGAGCCCTCTCATAACCTGTCATGACTTCATTTGCATGAGGAATGGCTTGGCCAAGGGTTCTCATTTCAGTATTCCTACGGTGAAGCTCCCCTTAAACTTGGTCATGCTTTGCTTGTAGAGTGGTGAATTGAGAACATAGTTCCAAGAATTTCACTTTCCAAGAAGCAGCCTCGGCAGCTCCCCTTTGGGCTTTGTCTAGAGAATTTTGGAGGTTGGCAATGGTCTCTCTCATGTTCTTGAAACCAGCGTCTAACTTTTTCTCTCTAGCCAAAAGTTGGTCTACCTGGGTTTGCAATTCCCCAGCCTTTTTCTCAGCAACCCCTCTTGCCCAGTTCAGCTCGCTAGTGGCCATGTCATCGGTAGCTGTACTGGCTGAGGTTGCAAAGATTGGTTCTTTCATAGCCAAGAAGTTATTCACTAACTGAAAAAGAATACAGGATGTGTAAGTAACACAATGAGAGAAACATAACATTGTATAGAGAAGGAAGCCTTACCTTGGCAAGATAAACGACAGATCTGTGAAATGACAGATCCAGACTACCAGCCATGTTGGCTTCAGCTTTGTCAACAGGAAGTCGTGCAGTTTCCAGAACTCCAAGCGCGATATCAATATCATTAACCGAGTGCTTGTTGGTGACGGGAAGCTCATCAGTTCGGCCCCAATGCCTCATCTCCACGATCATCTCCCTTTCCGGAGAATCTGGAGATTGTGGCGAGAAGGGAATGTCGTTACTCGCCCCTCTCCTATCTCCAAATTGAGGAGGGGGGAGATCAACAGTTACAGCAGTTGTCTGAGCAACGCCCTTCCCCTTTCGGTCATCGGGGAGGGAAGGATCAATAGTCAAAGGTACAAAGTCACCAGCCTGTTCGAAACCTATGGGAGGGTCTGGAACTGGTAGGGGTACATCTACTTTCTCAAAAGACTTACCAGAATGGGGAATAGTCACATGAACCTTAAAAAGTGTTTCTTCATTCACAGAGAGAGGGTGAAATTTTGTTTTCTTACCAGAAGGGGCAACATCAGAATCAAGAGCAGGATCAACTCTCTTCAATTTTGAACGATTAGACGCACGTACTTCCCTCTTAAAATTGCTAGTAGCCAGAAGTTCATGAGGCAGTTCATGGCCCCTCCCGCCAGTGATCACACAATCATCACTGACATCAGGCTCCTGAACTAAACCCGATGTCGCAGCATCACCGGAGGTTGCCACATAACTCTTCTCTTTGTAGCTTCCTCTCTTTCTAGTACTCAAAGAGGATTCATGCTGAACTGGAGGAGGAAGAATTCCAGCATCCTGATCCACAGGAGGAGGAAGTACTATGCGCTCAGAATTCACAGTATTTATCCCAAAAGGGGAAAAGCTGGGGGCAAGTGTCAGCAGTTCTTCAACAGACATGTTGAAATATTCAAAGAGACGGGTGGAGTCAGGAACTATCACCCAGGGCATCCTTTGATCCTTGGGGATCTTCTTGATGAAGTCCACCGTAGCAGCATCACTTGCAGTTAATTAGTTCCAGGGGGAAGAGTAATCTAAGGAAGAATAGTAAAAGAACTCAGTTGAAAAACTCTTATGATGATTATAAAATTCACAAGAAAATAGACTTACTGGTTGGAGCATGAGTGTGTTTTCTGGGAATAGGAATCCCCATCGGCTCACCATTAGCATCTAGAGGACGAACATCCCACGCATCACCCAACACTCGAAGGTGGTGATCAGCGCAACCCTCGTCACTCTGCTTTCCCTCGAAAAAGACGAGGGGAGAATTCTTGTCTCTGGTCATGAGGTAGTAGTAAGATTGGTCCCGAATATGGCAAACCTCATAAAAATATCCAAACACCCAACGATTCAGAACGAATCTATGTCTCTTGGCCAGTATGGCAGAGTACATGACAATTTTGTAGAACAGGGGTGCTGCTTGACCCAGAGCAAGATTGAAGTGAATCAGACATTCTCTTAATAGGGGTTGGAGGGGAAGAGTGAGTCCGGCCCTAAGTTGACCGATTGTGATGAGCGCTACTTCTTTGTAGGCCAACTCATCAGACAATCTCCCCCACTCAAGACCAATATCAGAGGGATGTGAAATTTTTATCGAATCAGTTCCAGGGAAGAAAGATCTTTGAAGTTTATAAGTGACCAGTTGGGATTCATGATTGGAAAAGAGAGAAAGTTTGGAGATTTTGTTAAACCCTAACAAGAGATCAAGGGGTTTAGTGTATAGGGAAAAGATAGCGGAAGAGATAATGAAGGCTCTTTCACCATATCCTTTTTATACAGATATGATAGACGGTTATGATTAGTTCAAGCATTGCATCTTTTCAGGATAAAACTGCCATCATTACCTTTTTCGGGAAACGGTGTGTCTGCTCGAGCCGTCTTTTTAGAAGCCTTAATTAGATGGGTACGTAAGCAGTTTCAACAACTGTTTATGAAAAATATTCTCGTGCCAAAAGCAGTGTCGCTTCCAAGGCCCACGTGCTAGATGGCATGAGAGGGGGCATCTGTAAGGGGGATTTCCCGTCATTGATTAGATGACACGTGTATGGGAAATGACCCAGGACTATAGATGTCCAGAATGAAATGAGAACCATCGGATCAGTTCTGTGAGTAAGTGATCTCGTATTTATCACGAGTGTTTAGTAAGCACATGCCAGACACGTGATTGACCGCCTCTAGGCATAACAGTTCTCCAAGTCGTTAGGAACTGATATGGACAGTTCCTGAACATAAGGAAACTGAAGAGTTCGATCTTTGATGATAAGGAAGGAATCGTAATGACATATCTTAAGAGTTACCTTTTAGATATAATATTCTCATATACGATGGGATATTATAATCAACAAAGAAACCTACCTCTAATAAGATATGGTCTAGATTCAGACTTCTATAAGGAGATGATTTCTAATAGGAAGGCAGAGTCTAAAGATGGAAAGGAGCTCACAAGAGGTGAGGTTAACCTTAACCCTGAAACTCTTAAAGCTCTTCCTATATAAACCATAGGAGTTCACTCTTAGGAACTACGCAAAATAGGGTTTGATTATCCTAAATAAACAAGGAGATACGTAGGCAACCCGCCAAGCGGTTCAACCCTAAAATCTAAATCATCTCATCCCTTCTCTATCAAGAAAAATGCTCCTGAATCACAAGATACAAAGGAGGATCAGGGGATACTCAAAAAATCCCCTACAATGGTGAGAGCTGTTGAGGCGTGGATTGACATCGATTCGTCCATCACTACATTGAGGTAAAAAGCAATGATCCACCCAAATATTCGAAGATGCAAATATTGTAATATCATCACCATAAGAGCCAAGCAGATTGGCTACCACGAACCAGTCCACTTTTACCAGGCTTACAATCATGAATACTTATCCCATGTATGATAATATGGCTCACCCCTTGGACGGTAATACAAGGTCCATAAGTTATTTCCACCTTAACCCCTCTCCCATCTATAGTCCTAAAACTATTCATGATGAGCTAATTCTGTAGCTTAATAACCATGTCCCTTGCAAGAATTATCCATAAAGGTTGTTTTTGTATATCACCATAACGGAGTGTACCAGGTTTTGGGTTGATGGGGTCATTAGCTGGGTTTGATACTTCATATATGTCTCCAAACTTTCCACCAATTGCTGCATTACCGAAACCAATGGCGTAGTCAGCAAAGGCACGTCTATAGATGCAACAAATCCAGTGGTTCTTGTATACAAAAACATGAATGGCTGAAGGCCTATCAATACACCAAGTGGTATGCATGCTTCTGACTTTTGAGTTTGGATAAGTCATAGTAGAATCTGACAGCTCGCTCATCAAGCACTCTACAGAAATTCTGAAGTCTTTTTTTGGCAGAATGACAACTAGTATAGAACATTCTTACGGTTGGTTCTATTGATGTACCTAAATGTTGTAAATACCTCACCTGACCATCTTGCACCTAAGAGCATTCCCAATGCAACTCAATATATTCCCCCTTTTATCACCTCCACGTAGGCAGTATTTCCCCTCTTGGTGAAAAACAAGGTGAAAAACAAGGTGAAGCTGCCCAATGCAAAGGTGAAAAAAAAATCTCAGACGGGACGTTGGATTCCGTCTGGAGGCTTTTTGATCAAGACGGAATGTAACATCCCATCTGGTATTTTGTCTGAAGTTAAAAAAAATCCGAAAAAAAATTGAAAAAACATGCGAGAAGGAATGTTTCATTCCGTCCGAAAAAAAACAGATTTAAAAAACACACACACACACACACACACGAGACGGAATCCAACATCCCGTCCGAAGTTCACAAGTCAACCACTATCTCGGTTGAAGCTTTTACCTTGGTTTTGACTTGGGAAAATAGTCACCAGATATTCACCTTTGCATTGGGCAAAGGTTTTAAACAAAAACTGGTGACTACTTTCACATCCCCCCATATCCACCTGCATTGGGAATGCTCTAAGAGTTTTCTGTTAGAACAGATAGACTATGGACAGGGACTTGCTCTAATTTCATACAAGCCCTAGCACCCAAGGGTTTTCTGTCATAACAGAATCTAGGGATAGGCCGGGAGTTGCCCTAATTTGACAGGCCCTAGCTAACATCTAATAATTATATTATCATTTTGCTACAAAATTAAACGACAATTAAGACCATTCCATGTGGATTAGATAAGACATGAGAACCATAAACTCGAATCAGATTCTACGCAGGAGTATTTAGTCAAGAACACATAACAGGGAGTCAGGTATGCTCCCTAACAAGGATACTGTTAGCATAGTTGTATGTAAATAGCAACTAGAGTAGAACGGAAGGAACAGTAGACAAGGACAACAGTAACATGGAACCACCAAGGCGCGTATTAGACTGTCCTTAAGGAAAGATTTCGCCCCTTCCAATGGTGCAGAAAGGTAGCAGTGACATCTTCCTCACAGGATTCAATGGTGTACAATAGTTTGACCTTGCACTAGAACAAACTACTATCTAGAACAACAATATAACTCTCTATGGCGGCTACAGGAAGAAGAGAAGAAGAATAGGGCAGGTGCGAGTTTCTATTCTCTGAGGGGGGTTTCTATTGAAGTGCATCCCTCTATTGACTCACAGTCCTATTTATAGAGGTTAGGTCAATTTCCGAAATAGATAAGGAAGAGAGACCAACTCCTAATAGAACACCAAAACTTGCTGCTCAAGAAAAAGCAAAACAAGTTTAGGCAATTGGTCAAACCACTCCCCACAACAGTAAGCCCAAGCCCAAGCCCGAACCCAACCCGATGTGGTGGATAACCAATGTGGGACTATCTACTATGCACTAAAGTAGAGAGAACACCCTTTGTTCATCTCCTCCACTTTGCACACACACACACACTAGTATTTAGAAATACATAAGAGATTCCAACAATCCCCCACTATTTCAAAATACTAATAGTCCCCCACTATTTTGGAATAGGATATTACAAAAGAAATGGGTTAACTAAATGCCAGAGAGAATAAAAAAAACAATGCATAAGATACTGGTGCTTTACGGGCTTGAACAAGGCATAGGGTAACATGTCTTATAATACGTGAAAGTGGTGGATTAAAAAATCTTTGAACCAATATTCCCTTGTAGTAAAATAGATCACATGCACCCATACTATTCTTTCATTATATGCCTGTTCTGCAGTGTTGCGCTTTTTGGCCCTTACGCTGCCTGTGTTCCATGAATGCTCTAGAGTACTTGCCCGTATACTCAGAAGAACCGACCCAGTTCTACATTCATGTAGGTGGATATCCATCAAGTGTACATTATAGTTAAAATACACTATCTCATTATAAAATTGACTATGGATTCCAATAAGAGTAACATAACTCATCCTTACTCATTGCAATTCTAGTTATACAATGTGTACTAAGTACCATCTCGCCATAGGGTGGGACGTCTCATAAATAAAGAAGACGATAGTACAGCAGGACGACGAAGTGACTTGTTTTTCCCTTTGAACCTACTTCATGGGATCTCCAATCATATAGGTAGGGTTGTCGTCAGTGTCGCCCTATATATGGGCATAAGTCCCATCCCCCTCGACGTATAACCACTTGCCTCCAAAGAAGTGGTGCGGTCAGACATGTGGCCAAACTAAGTCCAACCTAACATAATCTCTAGCAGCTGCTTGATTAAGTTATATCTCAAACTTACATGTATTATTTTCCCATTGCACATAGGGTAACATGTCTTAGCTATTGCAATGAGACAGTTGCAAAGCATATACACATCAGGAGGCTGTTTAGAGCCAATGGAAAGATTTGCCAAGAGGTTGCTAACCCACTCAGCATCATCACATGCCTTTTCTAAGGCGATTAGCTTGGATGATATCCAAGACACTCAATTTCCACCAAAGGTAAACACATAAACATTACTAGATCCAGTTTATAACATATTACCCTTCCAACAATGATGGAAATCTACTAAATATCAGTCCATAATCAATGGCTCTGCTATAGTACTTGGATAATTTGACAATATACATCTAATGTTCATTTTAAGAACAATGGGTTATCAACTCAGTATGCCATTAATGTTGGCAATGTCATGTCTCACAAATATAATCCATCAAGTACAATAGGCTACCAATGATATTGACATATTTAGTATGAGAAAACACAAGTAGATTATTTTTCATAAGATGGATATCTACCACAAGAAGTGTTGACATAGTCTTACTAACGTAATACCCATACTTTTCAATGAAAATATTTCTACTAAGTGCGAAAACAACATAATGAGACCAACATGAGTTATAATTCCTATATTCACCAGTCATTCACTTATGTAGTGCCAGAAATTCCACTATACCATCTGGCCGGTTTAGTTTAAGGTACGTTGTAGGCTTCAACCATATTCAAATGTCAACATCTTGACAACTGAATATAGCAGTTACAGAAATGAGTTTAACAACATAATGAACTATCATTTTCAATGACGGTTTATTATGTATTTCAAATAGGAATTTCTCTGTCTCATACACATTCTCAATGCTATCACTCATGATATTAAATCATCTAAACAAAGAAAGATTAAAACATATGTCTTGCTTTACTCTAAAGAAAGTACACATTTTTTATCAACAACAGTACTTTGACATCCATATGACACCAATATGTTGTTGAATTGCTCATGTCATTTATAGGAGCTTGAATCAACTCATACAAAGATTTACTAAATTGTATACCTTAAGCTCATCACCTGGTACTACTTGGTATTGTAGTTCCGCACAACTACTCAACTAGAGTCTTTAGAATTCTATAAAAGAAATTATAGTTACATGAGCAAGGTTTCAAAGTAGTATAAATCTTATCTCTGATTGAAACCCCTTGGTTATTATTATTAGCCTTGTATTTTGCAATACAACTATCACGTTTTAGCTTTCTCTTGAAGATCCAATTCAACCTATAGATCCCCCAATAAATCAAGAGTCCAGTTTAGAGGAGTTGTATCCTTCAAATAGGACACTTCCCATAGACATACAACTTCCTTATAGGTTAATGAATCTTCTTCAAGAAACATATAAACATCATCACCGTGAATGGTGGATATACTCACTGATAGTCTTCCAAATTTCTTGTTCAGAAATTATGGGATCCTCTTACGTAATTCATTATGAACATCTAACCACTCTATGCCAATTTTATAGAAAGCACATCCTCAAAATAAAATTAGCATATAAGACATTCAATAATAGTGTGGTATCTACAAGATTGTTATCACGCATGACAACTAAAACAAATATCACTATTATGACTTTCACCAATGAACATCTACTAGATAGTTCTAGGTCTCAAAAATATTTCTTTTAGATTCATTCACAATAGCCTTAGCAAGACACCCCCCACATTTTGAAATATTTTAGGATAGGCCCAAGACCTTTCCATACTTTGTAGTTCAGTGTCTTTCTAATTATCTTGTGAGATGAACTATGGTAAAACAGTGTCATGCATATGGGTCACCACCCCCCATAGTTCAATGGTTACTCAACCTAATCAAACTTACATGCAAAATACATTATACCGCTACAAACACTAAAAGAAACACCAACAATAATATGCACTCTTATGACAAGAATATATTTTACTCAAGTTTATGATTATGGATCATATTAAACATAGTTATATTATGTTCATGCTATCTATATGAAAGGAAATCCACAAGTGATTTAAATGAATTTTAAAGAATAGAAGAATTAGATGAAAATGGTTTTACCCAAAAAAATATCATTATCATTCTTCTTTTCATCATTCAACATTCCAACTTATATAGTGAGACAATCCACGTACTTGTACATCACCTTGACTATTTATTCATAGTCATAAGAGAATAATGCCTAATAAGACAATCTACAAGCGTTACATCTCCTTGTCTAAAATAGTTACTGGAAGATATTGTCTAAGAAGACAATCCATAACCTTACATCTCCTTGACTAAATTAGGTTTAGGAGGATATTGATTGTTTCCTATATTGTTTCCTCTCGTAGACAATGATGCTCATTACTTAATAATATATGACATGGTTAAGCTTCATGCCAATGTTAAAAAAAAATGCATTCATGCCAAACATGGTTAATATCATATCATAGGTTCAGGAAAAATAAACTTTAACTGTACCCCTCACAACAAAAGGTATACGATATTAAGTAAATCTAGCCACTGAATATGCAAAACAACTGAGGACTCCACCTCCTCTTTTTACATGAGCTCAAGTAAGATAGAATACCTATCAATAAGACCTCAAGTTCTACCACAACATCTAATGGCTCAACCTATTAATGTCTTCAACTAGAAAAATTTACCAATAAACTATCATCAAGTTCAAAGTAAATCCATGATGATTAATATCCAAAACTAGTATGCTACACAACTTTAACATATGCTATATTGGATATAAGCTACAAGTTACTTCATCTAACATGTATTTTCACAACAGTACAATTATAACCATTGTTTAACAACACGTACACTCAATAGAGGTAAGCAATTATGCATTGAATACATTATAATTACTATCCAAGATTTGAGTGTGGTTACTATCCAAGATTTGAGTGTGGTTGATACTAACTATCTTAAGGTCTTTCTTAGACCATCTACATACATCTACATATGTACAAAGAAAATTAATATCAAACTACTTCTAGTCTAACCAATTAATATCTTAGTGATAAACATGTATGATTTGTTGACTAGGTTATTAAAGAAGTTTAAGCTTTAATATCACCATATAAACATGTATGATTTGTCCCTCCTAAGAAAAACTAGCATGCAACTCAAGGCAAGAATATCACCATATAATCAAACCAAAAGAATTGTAAAGAGTGAAAGAATTCTTTGAATTGGGTATCAATCCTTATACCACTGGAAAGCTCTTTGAATCAGCTATCGAACACAAAAAGCGGATTGCAAAACAGAGCTCTGAGCTGAAAGTTATAGCAGTTTTCGTAACGAGCGACGCAGCTGTCAAAAAAGACGAACTTTGACGTTTTTCTTAATAGAAATCTCAGGGCCTGTTTGTTAAATTTTAACTAATGGAAAGGAAAGGATATAAGTTGGTCCACTATGGAAAGGAAAGGAATGGAATGGAATGAAATGGAAATAGTTTTAAAATTATGTTTGTTTGGTAAACTGTGGAAAGGAAAGTAAATTGTGTCTGTTTTTTTTTTCCTTTCCTTTCCCTAAAATTTTTAGGTCTGGACCATGGACTCAAAACCATTTCCATTTCCCTCATTTTGTTTCCGCAGGGAAAACAACATTTCCTTTCCATGGACAAACAAACAACAAAAAAACTATGGAAAAGGTGGACCACACCTCTTTTCCTTTCCTTTCCTTAGCATTTCCTCCAAAACAAACAAGCCCTCATATTTGACTCCCACAAACGTAGGAGAAAGGTCTACAACCATATAGAGTTTGATAAACCATAAAAGATCAATAAATATTCAATCTTTAATTGGTTTTCCTAACAAAAATGAACTTATCAGAAAATTTCTAAAGTAATAACCCAATAACACAAACAATAACTCAAAGTAAAAGACTTATCTTTTGATTGCCGTATTAAAGCACTCTCCTTTGTTCCACTACGAAATTCTTTCCTTAAGATTGTTAGCATAGTTGTATGTAAACAACAACTAGAGTAGAACAGAAGGAGCAGTATACAAGGACAACAGTAACAGGGAACCACCAAGGCGCGTATTAGACTGTCCTCTTAAGGAAAGATTTCGCCCCTTCCAATGGTGCAGAAAGATAGCAGTGGCGTCTTCCTCACAAGATTCAATGGTGTATAACAGTTTGACTTTGCACTAGAACAAACTACTCTCTAGAACAGCAATATAACTCTCTCTGGCGGCTACAGGAAGAAGAGAAGAAGAATAGGGCAGGTGCGAGTTTCTATTTCTCTGAGATGGGTTTCTATTGAAGTGCATCCCTCTATGGATTCATAGTCCTATTTATAGAGGTTAGGTCGATCTCCTAAACATATAAGGAAGAGAGGCCAACTCCTAATAGAACACCGAAACTTGCTACTCAAGAAAAAATCAAAACAAATTTAGGCAATTGGTCAAACCACAACAGTAAGCCCAAGCCCAAGCCCGAACCCGAACCGATGTGGTGGATAACCAATGTGGGACTATCTACTATGCACTAAAGTAGAGAGAACACCGTTTGTTCATCTCCTCCACTTTGCACACACACACTAGTATTTAGAAATACACAAGAGATTCCAACAGATACTGCATTCATGAGAAAAACATATAAATGTGTTCACAATAATAAATCCGTTGGGATTCATAGGTCAAATTTCACAAAACTTTTGCCAAGCTTCGCGGTATTTAGTCAACCCGAAATCTAAAATTTTAATGAATAGATACCAGCATTTAGGGGTTACAGTTTCACGAATTCGGTTTTTGAGGGTATATATGCATTACAGTGGAGTAGTGGACCATGTGTAGTGGTCGCACCACCATACATTTAACACTTTAGACTCTATTTTTTTCCACTATGACTGTGGTAAAAAAATAGTGATACTTCACTGGTACAAAAAAATGACACAGTCCGACCAACACAGTGGCATGGAGGATGATATATATCATATAATATATGACATGTATCATCATCTCACCGTGTCGGTTAACTGTGTCATTTTTTTTTGTGAGTGAAATTAGTCATAAAAAATTGTTTTGAAATCAAAAGTTGTGTAGTCTTAGTTGGTTAGGGTACTCGTCTCTCACACCATAATCGAGTTCAAGTCCCATCTCAACAATCTAAACTGGGCCAGGAAGGCATATATAGCACGAAATACGAATTTAAAATATGATATTATAGGGAATAAAAAAGACCAAAACTACGTACTTCATTCTCTCAAGTATTTTTTTTTTGTTTGGTGATACTTCTCTCAAGTCAACACTCCCAAGCCGCAATTCTTTACTCGTGCAACCACGTGTGTTTCTTGTTAATAAGTGACAAATTTTACTAAATATAATTGATAAATGAACAAAGTCTACTACTAATCATAAGGTCGTGTGCACCACCTTTTGCGATCTTTAAGTTTATTCCTCTTCATCTTAGTATATATAGTTTGTTTTTTTTTTTTTTTTTTGAAAAGATCCATTCTCCATTCATATATCATCAGGTAACAACAAAGTTTTCATATAGACGCTCCTTGACTCGATGAAAGACCCTACTAATAGATAAGGGAACCACAGTCCCATTACAAGACAAGTCTGTGCCACTTCTACCAGCCTCTGCAAGCAGATGAGCATGCTAAGTTTCACTCCTGGAGCAATAAACAATACGACAAAACCCAAAAGACTGCCTAATAAACTGGATCTTTGACCTTAGATCTTCTAACTCCCAAGAAGAACATGCAATTTGCCCATTAACTACATCAACCATGCTTTTGCAATCCGATACAATGATCACCATCTTAATATCTAGATCCAAAGCTTTTTCTAAACCCCACAAAAGAGCTTGGAACTCCGTCTCCTCCGGTCCCGATGCTATGCAGTGCTTGCTTCCTGCAAACAAAATATCACATGACCATTTACAAATAGTAAGACCTATGCTACCTGTTTTTGAGAGACTCTCATATCCTCCATCAATTGTTATAAGAAATAACTCGTGTAAAAAGATTTTTGGGATATAATATTTGCACAAAGGTTTGGGTTTTGAAGGTAAGAAAGAAGTTGTTGATTGGGCTACAAGTTTGATCGAGGATAAAGGTTTGTGGTTTGGGGTGAATATTAGTTGGTTTCTATCCAACCAAATGAAGTAAGATAAGCTTGCAAAGTGTGTTAAGTTGTAAAGGATAACATCTTTGGGTTGGGTGTCCATAGAGATTTTAAGGAAAGTGTCCAGAAAGGTTGTTAGTTTGAGATTGTGTGCGGAGAGAGAGAGGACTAGTGAACCATGTTGTTGCTAGGGAAGGACAAGTTAACAGAGCATGGTCAATGGATTTAGGGGCTTGGGTACAACGAGGACAAATGTCATTGGTAGCCATATGTCTATAAGTTAAGAAATGTTTAGTTGGAAGAATTGAGTGTGTACTTGCCAAATAAAGAGTTGAATCCTTAGAGGTGATTTTAGTTTCCAGATGATATTCCAAATTTTATTAGGGATTGGAGTTGAGGAAGGACTGTTGGTAAGAAGTTGCATATACCAATTATAAGTGGATTTAACTGTGAATTTACCATTTCTTTCTATTGTCCAAATCCAAGGCTCATAAACACAGTTATGATCTAGATAAATTTTATAAATTTCAGTTGCAATCTCTTCAGTGAAAAGGCTATTAATCATATTATAATTCCATGAATTATTCATAATTAGATCATAAACTAAAATTATGTTATCATTAGAGGGCGGACCCATAGGTGTTTTATAAGGCAGGGTAGGAATCCAATTCTCCTCCCAGATCTTAGTATCTCGGCCATGTTTGATTAGACGACAAGGACTATATTTTATTTCATTTGTTATCTTAATAAGCTTTTTCCACCAAGAAGAAGTAGAAACTTTGGCTTTAGCATTTAGGAAGTTACATTGAGGGAAGTATTTGGATTTAAAAATCTGAACCCAAAAGTGATGTGGTTCTGAAATAAGTTTCCAACACAACTTGGATAGCAAAGTTTTGTTTTGAAAGTAAGAAGATTTGAATCCCATGCCTCCCAAACTTTTTTTCCCACAACATTTTTCCCAATTGATGAAGTGGGCTTTTGGATTACCATGTTCATTTTTACCCCACCAGAAGTTAGCTTGAGTTTGATCTAGTTCATGACATTCTTGTTTCGTGAAAAGATGGGTTTGCATGTTATATATAGGTATATATAGCACTAGTTACACTTTTAATCAGAGATCCACGTCCAGCTTTGGAGATTAAAGTATTTTTCCAACTTGATAATTTCTTTGAAATATTTCTAATAATGATATTAGTATTAAACTTATGAGGTTTTATGGGATTAAAAGTCAGACCTAAGTATTTATTGTTTTGATTAGACACAGGGATTTTTAACACTCGAGCAACAAGTTTGCGTAGTTAAGAATGTAAATTATGACTAAATATAATAGAGGACTTATCAAAATTTATACGTTGCCCTGAAAGATTACAATAGTCAGTCAAGCAATCAACAATATTATGAGCTTCAACTAAGTTGGCTCTGACAAAAACAAAGCAATCATCGGCAAACATTAAATGGGAAATAGGAGGGGAGTGGCGAGCAATTTTTATGCCATGTAACTTATTAATGGCCATCAAATGATTTATACATCTAGAAAAATACTCTATGCAAATGATAAATAGAAAGGGAAACAAAGGGTCTCCCTGACGAATGCCTCGGGTAGCCGAGAAAACCCCAAAAGGAGCACCATTAAGGTTAATAGAAAAAGAAGAACTAGTAAGACAAAGCTTTATCCATGAAATCCATTTATCAAAAAAACCGAATTGTTCTAAGATGTTGAAAATGAAAGCCCATTCGATTTGATCAAAGGCTTTATGCATATCTAATTTTACAGCCATACAACCTTGCACACCTTTTTTATTTTTTAATTTGTGTAAAATCTCTTGTAATAAAATAGTATTATCAGTGATTTGGTGATTTTTGACAAAAGCTGATTGGAAAGGGGATATAATTTTATCTAAAAAGGGTTTTAAACGGTTGGCAAGAATTTTTGAAATTATACGATAAATAATATTACACAAACTGATGGGGAGAAAGTTTTTAATATTAATAGGGTTAGGTATTTTGGGAATTAAAGTGAGGTTAGCATGATTGAAACTCTGCATTAGATTGTTATTTGTGAAACAATCATGAACGATGTGAAAAATATCATTTTTTAGGAAGTTCCAATTATCTTGATAAAAAAGGGGAATGAAACCATCTGGTCCCGGAGCTTTACAAGGGTCCATAGCAAAAAGAGCCGAATGAATCTCCTCCATAGTTACATCTTTTATTAACTCATAATTATCATCTTCTGAGGTGATTCTGCTTATGAAAGGTAAATGAGGAGGGAGAATAGGATGTGAAGTGGAGAAAAGATTGGTGAAGAAGGACACAATGTGAGTACCAATCTCGTCTCTTGTGTTATACCATTGATTATTGTCATCTTTTAAAGTTAAAATACGATTAGTACGTCTTCTGGATATAACATATTGATGAAAAAAATTGGTATTTTGATCGCCTAACGTTAATTTGAGGCATCTAGACTTATCCCTCCAGTAGGACTCTTGCCTGGTATCTAAAGAAGTGATTTTGGATTGTATCTCATGCTCAAGGGCTAAGGTGTTATAATTAGGATTACTTAATTGAATTTTAGCAAGATGATTTAAAAGGCTTTGAATCTCATAGTCAATTTTTTGAAAGTGTTCTTTATTCCAAGTTAAGAGGATCTTTTGCATCAGATGAAAATTATTTTCAAATTCCTGGAAAGAAGTATTATTATGTGTTTGCCAGTTGTGCTCAATAAGCTCTTTGTAGGAATAGTCTGTAATCCATGCTGACTGAAAGAAGAAAGGTTTAGCGATTTTGCAGTGTGTGGGATTGATGTCGAGGTAGATGAAGCTATGATCGGAATATATGATTGGGAGGGTATAGAGAGCTGCATTAGGAAATTTTTGTAAGGCTTGTGTATTAAGGTAAGCCTTGTCCAGACGTTCTTTTTGTGAGATTGTGAAGAGATTGGTAATTTGTCCAAGTAAAGGTGATGCCATGGAAGCCTAAGTCTGTAAGATGAGCTTGTTGTAGGAATGATTGCAACGCGTTGGAGGACTTTGTTTGTTTGAAGGGTTTTCTATATTTTTCCCAAGGAGATAGGATGTTGTTAAAGTCACCTATAATGCCTCAATCAGAGTCAATGTGGGCACATTGTTGTTGGAGATGAGTCCAAAGCATAAATCTATTTCGAGGTTGTGGAGGCGCATTATACATACTAAAATCTATGATCATAAATCTATGATTTCGCCTCCACAACCTCGAAATAGATTTATGTATACTATCCCAAGGAGATAGTATGTATAATGTTTTGAGAAAGAAAAAGGATGTCTAACTTAATTTGACTCGACCAAAGCAACCAAAGACCACCTTTTAAGCCAACAGAAGGAACAATGCAATGATGCTGAAAAGAAAGAGATTTAAGTCGAAACTGACTATCATGCATGGATGTTTTGTCTCCATGACAAAGCAAATATCAAACTTAAGCTTAGAATGTTGATTAAGTATTTAACAGTGGAGTGTTTACCACTCCCTCTGGAATTCCAAGAACAAATTTTCATGGTGTTGTGTAGGTGGAGGCCAAGGCGAAAGAAAAAAATCTACTTGATTTGAATTTATAGAAGGTGCAAGAAAGTGAGGAACGGTAATCAAAGGAGAAGTATATGAAAATAAAGGAGAGATGTTAGATGTGTGTACCTGGTGAGCTGTTGGATGTTCTGGATCAAGCACACTCGGGTTGTCATGGGTTTCATTATAACCATGAGAAGAACTTGGAGTAGATTCATCAACAGAGTTCTCATCATGGGAATCATCCTGCAGGTTGCATGGGAACTCCATAACCAGCGCTTCACTATTAGCAACTGCATGATCATATAGTAACTTCCTCTTTTTGAGTGGAGGAGAGTATTTAACAACACACTTTTGATCACTGGCATCTTCACTTCTAGGACATTTTTTGGCTTTCACTTGGTTAAGAGGGAGACTTTCCAGAGCTTGGTGTGAGGTGCTAGTAGAATTCATTTTGGATTTATGTCTTTTAAAGGTTTTTTTGGCTTTGTCAGCAACTAGGGACGGTTGGTGTTTTCTAGAGTGGAGATTTGATTTTATGTTTTTTTTCCTAGAGTAAGATTTTATTGACGGCGTGTGTGGAGAAACTGTAGTGACTGCGGCTAGAGTAAGTTCCAAGAAAGAGAGATCATTTGTAGTTGCTGGGATGGTGTGCCCTCTGTCCTGAATAATACTTTTCCCTTTATCACGTGCGCTTGGAATACCGGTATGCACCAAAGGAGGAGATACGTCCACGGTATTGCTATCCTGATGGAGTGTGCCAGAAGCAATAGAGGGATCAGTAGTTTGAGTCATGTGTTGCTCTTCGAGATTCCCCATCAGACTATCATTGCCAAGTGGCGGAACCACAATCTCCATAGGAGTAACAATTGTAGAGTTGTCACCCACATGAGTGTTTGGCGCCCTATTATTGTCCAAGTGTTGAGGAACCTCTGCGGCTGTTGCAAGTTGCATGCTAGAATCATCATGAGATTCTTTGGTGTTGCTTGGACCTGCTTGATCCTTGCTTGGCAAGTAACGGTTGCCATTTGTACTAAAAGGCTGATGTATTACATCACCTCTGCCACTTGGGCCCTGAAGATGCAAATTTTGAACTGTTGTGGTTGGAAGGGTGTGGATGCCATCGGTGGTTTGAGATGCTGGCTGTGAAGGGGCTGGGGGAAAGCGGTCAAAATGATAGCCGCACAACCAATGACTGTATCTTTTCCGGCGTGAATAGCGTTTGGCCCAGCTGATTGATTCATGGATGCCACAAGACGATTTATCGTGCCCCAACCTTCCACATTCAAAACAGAAAACTTCTAATCTTTCCAGCTTAATAGGGTAACTGACAAAGTTGTGTGCTGGATCCAAAGCTTCAGCATGAGTGGGCAGTGGAGCATTCGTTGGAATGGCAATGTGGACTCGTAAGTAAGAGCCATCACGATTATGGTGGCGTCGTGTATCAACCCGTTGAACAGACCCAATGGAAGATCCTAATAATTTGCCAGTAGTTGCTGAGAATCTTTCCAAAGGGATTTGATAAATTTGAGCCCAGAAATCCACATTTTGAAAATTCATTTTGTCAGGAGTTTTTTCCATTTCCCAGGCTTTAAAGAGTATTACATGCCCCCCAACAATCCATGGACCTTGTTCAAGCACAAATTGCAACCTATCGTCGCAAGAGAATTCAAAAAGAAACAGCCCAGATTTAACCACTTGAAGCCGAAAATCATTGAAACCCCATTGAAGTTGAAGCTGCCCTTGAATATAATGAAAAGCTCGATGAGAAATCAATTTGCCGTAAGCATTGAGCTTCCATTTGACTGTAACATTCTCGTCAAGGGATGGTAGTTGTGGCAGCTGAGAATTGAAATTTTCGTTGAGAAAGTCAATTTGGAGCTAAATTCTGGACCAAGTTCTTCTTCATTACCATAATCATGACCCCCCGAGTTGCTTGACCCAGACATCACAGACACTCACCAGCAGAAAGACCTAACAGAAAGAGAGGAGGAAAGGACAAAGAAAATAAAAAGATCAAAGCAGGCAGTAAAGTTGTATAAGTATGATGATGTGAAGGATAGGATGTAGGAGAAGGAGAGAATGGAATGGCAATAAGAAAAAAAGGTGGAAACAAAGGAAGATTCTCTCAAGGAGTAGTTCTCTCAAGGAGTATTTCTCTCAGGTTGTGGAAGCCATTAGAGAAAGTTTCTTTCCTATTTGTCATTTTCTTAGGATATATAGTTGAATGCTTGAATAGCACACAACACAATATATAAGTCACTACTCAAACATGGTCTCCCAAACCTCTGTACTCCTTTTTACATGCCTACTAACATATTGGGCTCCGGCCATGCAAGCTTTATCACTAGAAAACACTTACAGCACAGTGTCAAAGAACCATCAAAATACTCAACTCCAACTCATGAATAAAATAGATAGTTGTTGGAGAAACGATCCCAATTAGGGTTATATTTGAGTTCGTATCTTTCCAGTAAGCATTTCTCTACTATCAATTTTATTATTGTCAACACATTTATATGTTTTTCTCATGAATGCGGTATCCCTTGCTAGGGACTTGGCTCCCTGTTGTGTGTTCTTGACTAAATACTCCTGTGTAAAACCTGACTCGAGTTCATGGTTCTCATGTCTCATCTAATCCAAATGGAATGATATTAATTGTCATTCAGTTTTGTAGCAAAATGATAGTATAATTATTATATGCTAGAGCCTGTCAAATTAGGGCAACTTCCTGTCCCTAGATTGTGTTCTGACAGAAAACCCTTGGGTACGGTGCTAGGGCTTCTGTGAAATTAGAGCAAATCCCTGTCCATAGTCTCTGTTCTAACAGAAAACTCTTAGGTGCAAGATGGTCAGGTGAGGTATTTACGACATTTAGGTACATCAATAGAACCAGCCGTAAGAATGCTCTGTACTAGTTGTCATTCTGCCAAAAGAAGACATCAGAATTTCCATAGAGTGCTTGATGGCATGAGCGAACTGTCAGATTCGACTATGACTTATCCAAACTCAAAAGTCACAAGCATGCACACCACTTGGTGTATCGATAGGCCTTCAGCCCTTTAGGTTTTTGTATACCAGAACCTCTGGATTTGTTGCATCTTGAAGTAAATGCTCAAGTTAGCTTACTACGCAATGATCCTGATTAGAGTTTCTTCCCGAGTCTTAAATCATGATTAACCCTGATACTCCCATTCAAACAAACATTGTATTATTTATTGAAGTTGTACCCATACATAATTATAATAGGCCAACCAACATTCAATACGTTTCAGGAGATCCGCTCCTTATTCTAGAGAATGTACAAGACAAAGAAACGAGGATTGCAGTTAGAAGACAAGGCATTAAACCAGCAAATGCTCTTAAAAACTACACATTGCGTACACATTCAATGGCTCTGACGTCCTTCTGGATATTTCTCAGGAAAGAAGTTCAACTGACCAAAATGAAGTTGCGCAGTGGAAAATTTTAGGCAGTAAGACGAGGTGTGCAATTCTACTGTGCTAATTAACACGGTCTCCTGGGAATGTAGCGCAAAGGGCCAACATTTGATGTTAGAGCAGGAGCCATTGCTCCTTCCACTACAGTGAATGCTTGAGACATGGAATATAAAGGAGCATAACTTCCCCAACCAGACTGAGTGAAGTAAGCTCCATTTACAAATGTATTCTTTGAATATCTCCATTTCCAATTCTTCCATCCGCCACCCTCTCTCTCCGTAACCTGCCATATAATACAGCGCAACCCACACGTGAAAATCATACAAAGCTTGATATTGGATGAATTGGATTGAACAAGAGGAGCAATGTCCATGATTGAGTCATCACTACAAAAAAAAGGGCTTTCCGAGTCACTTTTAAAGTGTCTTAAAAACTGATTTGTGTCGACTTTAGGACTAATATAAAAGCGTCTTATGATGTGTCAGTTTCTAGTGTAAAAGTGACACAAAATAATGCTTATTTGTCACTTTGGCGAAATAAACGACACTCGGACATCGTGAAAGCGTCACAAGGAGCTAATTTTGTTCTCACTTTTTAGATATAAGGATCTGAATACTGCTTTGGTGTGAAAAAGTGACACAACTAGTCATCAGTTGAGATGGTTTGGCTAGAAACGAGATAACAACCCTTTTTAAATGAAAAAAAAAATATATAATAATGCTGAATGTGGATTATATTAGTAATAAACCTAACCCTTCTGCCACCTTGAATAACCTGCATATGACATTAAACCTGTATGTATCATAATACTAGCACTAAACATTTAGTAAAATTATTCATTACAATAATGGTAGCAACATCCAATAAGTATCATTTCATTAAATTTAAATTACAATAACCGGTAACCATTCACATTAAAGAACTCGTTCATTGAAACAACGGTACATCCAAAAAAAAAGACAATTTACGTAGTTGTTCTTTAACAATATCAACCAAAACAATCTCATAATAGGCCAACTGAAACCAAAATCAACATAGCTGGTTAAGTTGCACTTGACAAAAGGCCTTCACATCTTCGTTTGTGTTTGTCATTGACCTACAAAAAAAATAACAATAGGACTATCAATACCCAAGTAACAAGAGATGGATACTCTAAAACAACTAATGGCATGTTTAGATTTCCACCCAAGAAAAGGCATACGTGCATATCAAATCTTCTTTATGTGACACCTATGCACACAAGTCAGATTTACAAGCCCTAGAACAAAGCAGTAATTGGGTGCCATCAGAAGCAACAAGGGCTCAACTGAACTCTTCACGTAACTTCTAATGAGGTAATGACTTTCACTGTGAATGGGTGGGTTGCAGTCAATGCTATATCAACAAGATAGAAGACCCCCCTTGGTGCCGCCAAGAATGGTTAAGGCCACTCAAAGCCAATATAGAAGTCACCAAGAAGAACAAAACATTGAGTGTAACAAAGGATCAGAAGCTACTACATCATTAAAATGACCAATAATAAGTACTCCTAATTAACCAGAAAGGAAGTCTGAACTGGCAAGAATTTCATAAAATCGAGAGCACGACCAGCACTCTTCTTCCAATTCTAGCGGTAAGCTTCCTTAACTTTCTAAGCTTAAATAAGTCATCACCAATGCAAAACAAGATAAAGCCCACTTTCTTATCAACTGCTCCTTCACTACAATTATCCTTAAACCTAATACTTATTACTAATAATTCTTTTCAACATCTCATATGAGTCATGGTTATTAACCCAGTTGAGTTTGCAAAGTGTCGGCACGTAAGTCTTGATTTACCCTTGAATTATGAAGTTTGAAACTTTCATGCATACTGAATGGATATGCCACAAGTTCAAATAATATTAACGAATGGAAAGTAGAAAATAATAGCCACTTGATGTAATTGCATATGCCGTGATCAGATATATATGACTTGATCTCCCAGCCAATCAAAAGAAAGATCAAAAACAATATTGAACTTTATTAGAAAAATCAAAAGGAAGGAGATCGATCTACTAAGCTAATCAAGTTAGCTCATCACATCCATGAAGGAGATAAGTCTTGCTGCCCATCAGGTAAAGTGAGTCCTTCATATACTTCAATTATGAAATAAATCAATCCCATGTATGTATGTAATAAGAGAAGGAACAAGCACCCCTTATCGACCTTTTATTCAAAGTTAACCAGCCACTACATATAACTAATTAGCGTGATCAAGAAATGAAAAACTTCTTGTTTAGAATTTCCATCCGGTCTCCCCCTTTCTTCTCTATCTAAAAACCAAGAATTATATAACAAGTAAAAGGTGGCATGCATGCATTAAAGTTATGTTCTCTGATCAAAAGAGTTAGTGGGCTCAAGTCCACCTCCTGATAGTAACATGCCAAAAGCACACTATCATAAGGTTACGGTGCATCTAATCTTATGTAATTAAGCAGCATCAAATATGAAAACAACTTAACATCATACACTTGGCTATTCCAACAATATGAAAGTAATATGTCTCATACACAGGTGAGTGAAAGTTATATATATATCTACAAGACCTTTTAAAAATCACTGCTTAAATTCTAAAATAAATTAGCTATCGTTAAAAAAATAAAATTACTACAATAGCCCTAATCAATATGTATAAAATTAGAGAAATGTCCTTAGTTAACTTCTAGATTATTACACAAGCAATTAGTCTACCATTGAAACTTCCACATCTTAATCAATTTACTGACGAATCTAAAGCTTTAAATGACTTTCCTATATCAACTTAAACTACAAGAATCAATCAAAAGCCTAAATACAAAACAAGCATATATAGCTCCCAACATGCAAACCTTCTAAGCATACAATAAAAAAAAATAAACACACAACATGCAAAATATTTTAAGTATCAACAAATTACATATTTGAGTTTAGCGTCTGTTTTGAAGTTAAAACAATCAAACATTCTTAGTAGTGGCACACTCAACTTCTAACATGATCATTTTGTTGCGTCTTTCAAACTAAGAGAGTAATCCACTGATATTGTTATATATTTCATATTAGTACATGTAGTTGGTGAAATTACTTAATGTGTACACAAGAAATCATGACAAGAAGATGGTATTAAACTACATTGTCAACTTTGGCAACCAACGAGTAGCAATTCAAGTTTCCAACACTTAGTTGTACATGACCGGCCATGACGATAATCAGCAACACTAGGGGGCAATGTAAATGGTAATGCATGAAGAAAACGAATTACAGGTAACCAAACATATGACACTCCTTTATCTCAATGTCATTATACCTTTGCTAAGTGCTAACTTAAACATCTAAACCAATGCCATGTACTAAGGCCCATCATGCTCATGACCAACCACTCCCATAAGTTTCCCTTTTTTTGCTTCTTATACCAACATTAGATTCCTACAGCAAAGTATACATGTGGTTTGATTTGAGGTCCAACATACCAACTGTCCATCAAGTACAAATTTCCGCCATCACATTAAAGCTTTAATATTTCTGTCCATTCTAAAATTAGGTACACATTAGATATTATCATTGATACAAACAACTGAAGGACTATTATAGTCTGAAAGTAAAAGAAGAATTTAAGTCCAGAGTTTGACACTGAATAGTTTATATTCAATAATAGACAAAATTCACCTCACAGTTGTTGGTACCATAAACCACTCACATAGATTAAGTACTATATAGGCGGTAGAGGAAGTAAATCTATTCACTGGCAAACACACAAGTTCAGTCTAACTTAAAAGATGGATTATACACGAGTGAAGACATAATAATTTACCTGGGAAGCACACTAATTGGTACGACCATCCACTAGCTAAAAACACATTTCAATTTGATGAAGAGAAGCAATTAAACTAAATTAACAATGCAAAATTGAAACTAAAATTCAAAACTAACCTTAATAGTGAGAGCCCATATTTTTTTCTAATATTGTAATATGCCATATTGTAATTGCATATTACAATATTAATTACACCAATCACACTGTCTGTGAAACATTTAACAGGTTCTTTGCTATCTTTCATCATTAGTATTAAGTTCAATTTCTAAACAGGATGGGTTTGAAGGTGATGCTGTTTGGACAAAATGATCAGTTTACAGCTGACAAGATTATGAAAGTTACTGTTGTCTTTAACCATTTTGGCCCTAGCTTAATAGAAAGAATGCCCAGGTGAGTGGGGGAGGTTATTCTTTTGTCGAATTAAACATTTCACAGTTGAGGATTTGTTACTAGCCAGTACAGTCTATAATCCTTAATTAAATGTAAATAAACTGCAATACAGGGTAAGGTCTCGATATGCCCACGAAGCAAACAACAGATATGATGAATGGCATATGTATGCCATAGGTGGAAGTGCTATCCTCAGTGAAGGGAACTACTTTATTGCGCCAAACGATCCTAGTTCCAAACAGGTATATCAACATGACTCAATTATGGACACTCTAGTTCAATCCAATTCATCCAATATCAAGCTTTGTAGGATTTTCACGTGTGGGTTGTAGGTTGCGTTGTATTTATATGGCAGGTTACAGAGAGAGAGGTTGGCAGATGGAAGAATTGGAAATGGAGATCTTCAAAGGATACATTTGTAAATGGAGCTTACTTCACTCAGTCTGGTTGGGGAAGTTGTGCTCCTTTATATTCCATGTCTCAAGCATTCACTGTAGCGGAAGGAGCAATGGCTCCTGCTCTAACATCAAATGCTGGCCCTCTGCGCTACATTCTCAGGAGACCGTGTTAGCACAGTAGAATTGCACGCCTCGTCTTACTGCCTAAAATTTTCCACTACGCAACTTCATTTTGGTCAGTTGAACTTCTTTCCTGAGAAATATCCAGAAGGACGTCAGAGCCATTGAATGTGTAGTTTTTAAGAGCATTGTGCAGGTTTAATGCATTGTCTTGTAACAACAATCCTCGTTTCGTTTTGCCTTGTACATTCTCTAGAATAAGGAGCGGATCTCCTGAAACGTATTGAATGTTGGTCGGCCTATTATAATTATGTATGGGTACAACTTCAATAAATAATACAATGTTTGTTTGAATGGGAATATCAGGGTTAATCATGATTTAAGACTTGAGAAGAAACTCTAATCAGGATCATTGCTTAGTAAGCGAACTTGAGCATTTACTTCAAGATGCAACAAATCCAGAGGTTCTAGTATACAAAAACCTGAAGGGCTGAAGGCCTATCGATACACCAAGTGGTGTGCATGCTTCTGACTTTTGAGTTTGGATAAGTCATAGTAGAATCTGACAGCTCGCCCATCAAGCACTGTATGGAAATTCTGAAGTCTTCTCTTGGCAGAATGACAACTAGTACAGAGCATTCTTACGGCTGGTTCTATTGATGTACCTAAATGTCGTAGATACCTCACCTGACCATCTTGCAGCTAAGAGTTTTATGTTAGAACAGAGACTTGGTCTAATTTTACACGAGCCCTCCCACTGCACCCAAGGGTTTTCTGTCAGAACAGAATCTAGGGACAGGGAGTTGCCCTAATTTGACAGGCCCTAGCATCTAATAATTATAGTATCATTTTGCTACAAAACTGAACGACAATTAAGAGCATTCCATGTGGATTAGATGAGACATGAGAACAATGAACTCAAGTCGCAGGAGTATTTAGTCAAGAACACACACTCCCTAGCATTCATGAGAAAAACATATAAATGTGTGTTGACAATAATAAAATTGATAGTAGAGAAATGCTTACTGGAAAGATAACCCAAGAATAATTAGTAGAGATTAAGTAGTACCAAAATTTGATTTAAATGAGGTTGAAAGGTAAAGGCCATGGAGTGTCTCTGGGGCATTCGACCCTATCCTTGATTCTCTCAATCTTCTTTTCTTTTTTGGGTCTAGCGTTCCCGTACGAACCCTTGAATCTCTTTCCTTTTTTAGTCCTCTTATCTCCACGTCCGCATAAAACTAAAACTGGTGATTGATTAGTTGAACTTGAAACAACAGAAGCAGCAGCTCGTTCGGTCATAGCTACTCTCCTTGCTATTGCGCCGCACCACCGCATCATCATCGACATTTCAATTCGAACTCTCTCTCTCACTTCTTCCAGCACTTCTATATCGCGATATATCGTACATTTATGGTGATATGTGTCGACATATCACAGACTCTAGTGTGCTGGCCCAAATTTAACACATTTTTCTGGCGATGTGGAGAAGAACAATTTTTCTTTCTGTTTTTCTACTTCCTCTTTCTCGTATTTTGTACGGGACAGATATAAATCAGGGACAATTTTGGGTCTGTTTAATAACTTGTTTCAGATGAAACACTCACCTTCCATTTTCCCTTTTAACCAATTACTAGGACCACTTGTCTCTCGCGTTAACTATGTCCAAAAGTATTCAACCTCATATTATTACACTTTCTACACTAATCAATTGCTACTCCAATATGGGTCGGGTTGATTTCGGTATGTTGTTATTTTGATCTAAGGCCTAAAATTTCGATATCGATTAATATATCGGTGTACTCAAAAAACGAGATATATCGGATATATTGGATATTTCGGTTTTTTTGGTGACCAGTCTAAAGTTTTTAAAATATCAAATATTTCACCGATATATTTCGGATATCTCATCAATATATTTCAGATATATCGAATATTTTGGAAATTTCAATATTAAATTATTAACAATTAGTCAAAAAGTCAACTGATATATATCGATTATCTCAAAAATATCAATTATATCGGTGATATAAACTTTTATATCAGAAATTTCAATATATTTCGGAAAAAAAAGAATTCAATATTCGGTGGATATATATCGAAAATATATCTCGGTGATATTTTGGGCCATGTTTTGACCACCCTACTTAAGGGGCTGTGTGTAGAGGGTAAAGTAGCAAGCCTACGACGCTATGGATCTTTTTATCCGAATGCTGGAAATGACCTCCAGAAGCCTTACACCTAATGTTATCACCTACAACTCTTTGATTTGCGGGCTATGCAGATCTGGCCAATGGAAAGAATCCATGCATTTATTGGACAAAATGTTGGCACAGAATCGTAACTTTTAGCATTGTAAACAAGGCAGGACAAACGGCGCTTTTGATTTGTTACAAGTGATGTCTCAAAGAGGAATAATTCCTAATGTTGTCACATACAATGCTTTGATTGATGGTTTATTCACTTCAGGAAAGGGGAAAGATGCAATAGGATTGTTGAATGAAATGACAGGTAGGGGAATCTTATACCAAATAGACACACATATGGTATTATAATTGACGCTGGCTGCAAAGGCGGGATGGTCGAAGAAGCATTTGAACTATTCCAGACAATGATTGAAAGAGGCGAGGAGTCTCACGTAGTCACATCCACTAGTTCGATGGATGGAGACTGTTTGGAAGGGCGGATGAAGGAGGCAAAAACTGTTTTCGATTTGATGGTCACTATAGGTCATGGTCCTGATGTAGTTAGCTATAGCATTTTGATCAATGGCTATTGCAAGGCTAAGAGGGTGGGCAAGGTAGTTCAAGTTTTCAAGGAGATGCAACTTAAGGGATTCAAACCCAACACTATAACCTATAATACCTGATAGGTGGATTTTTCAAGAGTGGAGAAGTTTCGGTTGCAAAAGAGCTTCTGGAAAGACATGATAGCATGTGGGGAAAAACCAAACCAGATCACATATAGTTCATTAATGGATGGCCTCTTCAAAAATGGTTGTTCTGCTGACGCAATGGAACATAATGGAACAAAAGCTAATGTACCGATTTACAATAGCATTATTGATGGCATGTGCAAAGAAGGAAAATTAGTTGAGGCAAAGGAAATCTTTTATAGTCTCTCAACTATGGAGTTGCAGCCTGACACTAGGACACACAACATAATGATTAATGGGTTTTTTAAAGAAGGGAAATTCAAAGAAGCCCAGGATTTGTATTGTGAGATGCAAGAGAAGGGTATTGCTGCAGATGATTTAACATTCAATATCCTGGTCCAAGGATTCCTAGACCAGAAAAATGATACGCACAAGGCAATGCAACTTCTTAATACCATGACTGACAAGGGTTTCTTACCAAATGCAAAAACTACTTCTCTTCTAGTGGACTTGTTTGTGGAAAGTGGACCAAATTGTAAAGAAATGGAGATGTTTCTCAAGCACCTGCCAAAAGGTAATGTGCTCAGTTTTGACTTTATGGTTAACTAGTAAGTTCTTCATATACTGTCATTACATTAACTAGTATTATCTGCTCTTTACTGTCAGTTTTCATCGTATAATTTATTCTATTCTTCTTGCGATTGAACTAGTTTATCAGTCTAAACAGTATTTTACTTTTAATTTGCTATCTTTTTTACGTTCTTCTCTTCATTTGAACCCACAATTATTATTGTTATTTTAATTTTTCTAATTGATTAATTTGTTATTTATATATGTTTTTGCAATTTTCCTATGTTAAAGTATTTACTTATATAAATCAAAGACCCGTATTCACCTTAAATAAAGGTACTTGAAGTTATCGGGTTACTCCGAACTCCTTGTCAATCATGGTAATTGCTAACCTCTATTGGTGTCTCCAAAGAATAAAATCAAAACCAATATGACTAGGGAATATTGGCATGTATAATTTATTTTTTGAACGCACAACATGGATTTATGTGACTGTTTAAATGTATATGTTCAGATGTTTGGAAGTCTCACATAGGATGATTATTAGTTATAACATATTTGCTTATTTCCTGTTCGACTATCATTCTAAAAGGTGGACGTGCCTCTCGGATCTTGTGGTGTGATTTGTTGGACTTTTGGAAACTTTTATATAGCTTACATACTTTTTCCTCTGTTTTGGTTTGGAACCTATGAAACACGGACGTACCTATAAACAGGTAGTGTCCGCATCGGACGCAGATGCATGGACGGATGCGGGTCAAGACACAGTCAACGTGGTCAGGACGCAGATATTTTACTCAAAATGGAAAAAATAAAACACAATAATGTTAAAAAACTCATTTTTTTTTTATTCTTGTTTTGTTAAGGCTTATGACACGGTTTTAAAGTTTGATTGAGAAATATGTATCTTAATCTTGTGGTTGTTAATCTTAAATAGTTTTGAATTTATAAATTATGGTACAATTAAATTAGTTTATAATGTTTAATTTATATAAAATAAAATTACAATTATTAATTAATTTCCGTGTCCTTTGCCTCGTCCGCGTTCTATATTTTTGAGATATAACCGAGTCACTGCGTCTGTGTCCTCGCCCGTGTCATATAGTTTGGAACAAGTTGTTTGTGACGTTATGTTGCTTTGTAATACTAGCTAGTCGTGTTTATGGTATTATACTAAAAACTTTAGTGAAAGTAGCATTTGGTTACTAATATGTTTGAAAGTTCATTTGGTTGAGCACATCATACGAAACAATATCTTTTTTATTTTATTTCTTTTTTTGATTGGTAAAATGGAAGTTTTATATTAATATATATAGGGAGTTAAGGATGAGATCTCCTACTACAAGGCAAGAAAAAGAAAGAGTAAAAAAGAAACAAGGAAAGAAAAAACCAACAACAAAGAGAATACAAGAAAGCTAAACTAATTACAACATGTGAGGCAAAGCCTCCCAACGGAACACAAACATCCCAAAAGGGGTATCCCTCCACTTCTCCCAAACCTTTGACCTGAGAAATATTAAGCCTTTTATATAGATGTTCCTTTTTGCTATTACAGTTCTTCAGGGAGGTGTCACTATGTCTAAGTAATTTGTTCAGTGCGAAATCACACAAGTTCTCTTTTCAATTGTTATTCCATATGTGACTCTGTGAGCTTACATACTTATACCAGACGTCTATGTCCAATTTCAGGTTCACAAGAGGAAGGTGTTGAATCTCGTGGCGTTTAGTGCAGCTAAGTTTCATGATCAAAAGTCTTCAACAAAACATAAGAGGATATGATAAGCAACTTTTTTTGGATCAGTTTTTCTAACTCCTGATCAGGTGAGTTCCTTAAACAGAGCAGATATTGCATTCAGCATTGTTGACAATCATTGGCATGCAGTTTGGAATATCAGGAATTGATATCCAATGAAACTTTGTTTGTTGTATTATTAGAAAATTAAACCTTATGTTTTCTCATATGACTAACATGTTTGGCGACTAATACCAATTGTTAGGATTTCTTTGGATACCCATAGCCCAAGATTGCATGTCAATCAAAGAAGAAAATGAATTAAACTAGGACAAATCTGAAACCATTGTTGACGGTGACCAAGCAAATCCTATACGCAGCGGATGTTATGTCTTCCACATCCAAAGCCCTTCTCGTGTTCACTCATAATGGATGGGAAGATTATGAGAATGAGATTAGGGTTTGGAGTGGGGACCTCAACTAATATATATGGTTATATTTCTATTATAAGCCGATCATGAAAATAAAAATATGCCTAAGCCTGTAAATAGTATCTGCACATAGTTAAGCCCATACTCATTTTATACACCGGTCATGACCTGACAAGTGGGATTTGAGACGGGTTAATGACCAGGTCATGTAACTTTATGATCACTGTTTAGTGGGTCTACCTAATATCACTCGGACATAGTTTAACAATTGTATTATATGATCTATGTAGGTCCACCTTAAGGAGAAAAGTTCTATGATTTATTACACCAACCCCCTTTTTTTTCAAACACCACAAAAGCATTTTCTCAGTTTGACAAAAACCCTCTTCCATCTCGCAGTCCACCAACCGCGTCTCTTTCAGCACTTCCTCTGCAGTTCTCTTGATGGGATATATCTGAAGTGGGGTTTTGTTAATTTAGTTAAATATAAATTGTGCACTTTGTAGTTTTGTTTTATTTTGGTGTAATGTTCAATTGAAAAGTAGTGTGAGTTCAATGAAGGTGACTTTGGGTTAATTTGATTATCTTTGTACTGTAATTTGAAGGGTAGTGTTTCAATCTTAGGTTAGTTAGCTGTAACTCAGTGCCTGGCTTATATATAAATGTTTTCAAAGTAGATTGTGATTGTTTTCTTAGTAGGTGTTTTTGAGCTGAGGTATGATACTTTTGCCCTCCTCGTTTATAATCCTTTATCTGAAAATGGTTCGATTTGGTAGAAATTTTTGTGTTTGGTTACTTGGTAGTATTTTTGGATCTTTTCATGTGAACCATTGAACAAATTAAGTATCTACCCCAATCTATGGGCTCTTCAATGACGTTAATGGGATGTTTGGTTTTTTAGATTTAGTTTCAATTTGGTGTATTCAAATTTGGCTCCGCAGTTTTCGTGTCATAGATGCATTTTTTCCATCTGACTGCATTCTGATGAATCAGACCCCCATTCATTACATCATCTGATCAGTTTAATTCTGACTCGGCTTTCTTTCAGTTTGCACCTATACACGAATTTTACCATGAACATTGTTATGCAAGTCTTGATTCTAATATTTGAGCCTTTTCATAAGTGCATTGATGCATATGGTTCAGCTTTGACTACTTCCATTATTTCGACAGTTTGAGTTAAATGCTTTCGTAGTATTCCAATCCATGTCGATGGCATAAAGGGAAGTTATTAAGGACGCTATTTTGCATGTCTGTGCTGGCCAGCACTTTCCCATTCGTGTGCACATGCCATGTCAAAAGTCGACATCTATGTTTCTAAATAGAGCCCGACTATTATTCGCTGAAAGTGGTGGAATTTTTCTCATTAGCTAGCAACCATGATGTATTCTAAAATCGATGTAAACGTTGAATTATGTATTTATGAGTGGTTTTGTTACTTGTTTAAATTTCTGTTGCTTGTTTAACTTCGTATGGAACCTGTAGCTCAGCACTCGGAACTGTGTATGGGTGCATATTTCATTCATCAGCAGAGCAGGCCTTGATTGCTTAAAGCAGATCCCTGTTTCTTTCATTTATAAGAATAAACAACCATCTCAATCATCAATAGTAGAGCAGTTACATTCATTACCCGTCATATGGTTCTTGCTTTTTTTCTACCAATTTGTTTGATTGGTATGGAGAATCTATTGATTATTTAATTTTTTTATTTGTTTTTTATTGGTGAAGATAGAGATGCATTATATGTATAAACAGAGAGTACAAAGGAATAGGATGAGACATCCTCGTATAAAGTTACAACACCAACTAAAAGAAAACCAAACATAATGAACTAAATCTTGCTAAGGATAGCTTAACAAAGATTCCCATCTGAACATAAAGTCTCCGCAAGGAGTGTTCTGCTAACTATTGATTCAAAGGAATTAGTTTACCACTTCGTATACATAAGAATTTACTCACATTAACAGCCTGGATTCACAACTCTAAGGAACTTCCTTTGATTGCTTTATCTATATGTTTCCACCTAAGATATTCATTCCTGAGGATCCAAAATTGTCTGATTGTATCTTCGCGTAGATATGTCTGTCTGGCTTTAAGCGCAACATAGGTGCATTGCTTAAAACATATGGCCTATCATTGGGAACTGACACATTGCAGGCCTCCTTTTGCACTAGGCCTTGGGAGTACGCACTTATTTAGTGAAGATTTGAGTCATATGCCTGTCATAACAGATCCTCATATTAAGAACCCTTTTAAGGATCTAATGGCTGCAAGTGATGCTGTCATCCAAGATGCCAAAAAAGCATTGTATAAAAGCACTGATGACAAGTCTGCCCAGGAGGTCTTGGCTAATGTGTTCCGTGCAGCTGAGGCTGTTGAGCAGTTTGGTGGCATCCTTATATCTTTGAAAATGGAACTTGATGATACCGTTGGATTGAGTGGAGAGGTAAGACCTGGGCGTTTTTTCCCTTTCCTAGTTTATTTCCGCAGTTCAGTAAATTATGACTTGGTTAACTTGCAGAATGTGCAACCTCTGTCGGATGAGTTCTCGAATGCACTTCGTGTGGCACATGAACGTTACAGTACTTATTTGGGTTCATTTTCCCCCGATGAGACCTATTTGCGGAAGAAAGTTGAGACTGAATTGGGGGCAAAGATGATATGCCTGAAAATGAGGTGCAGTGGCCTTGGTTCGGAGTGGGGCAAGGTATCGATCTTTCTTTGTAATGGTTCTTGTCATCTGAGAGTTATGTAGCTAATATGTTAGGCATTTATGAATAGCGAGTTTACATAATCGTACACTACTTGTATAGGAAATCTGAAAACGAACCAAAGCATCATGCTTGTTCTTTAAACCACATCGACTTGTTGCTTTTAGTCAACAATAGTGTTCCAGGCGTCTATGATATCCAATTGTACTTGGAATTGTTACCTTTTCTCGTAATCAATCCTTCCATAAAGGCTCTTCTTAAATGCGATTTTTTGGATTTATCTGGGCATGTATAGTTCCAACATAAAGGAAACCTGGAAAAGTAGTTATCTACTAAAGACCAATAAGAATAAAGTTCTTTTAGCATTAGGATGTCTGAACTGGTCAGTATGTGTAAACTCCTTGCTCTTGTTGAGCATTCAATTGGTCATAACATATGATATCTTTGAGTCAGAACTGGCTTATTTGTGACTCTGATGATTTGATTTGATTTTATCTATTTGTTTTTATTTTTTTTCTTCAGTTTAAGTTCCTTCTCCTTTTATAAACCTAACAACATGTGAAGTTTTATGGCCAGCATACCCTGGTCGAATCTTGTTTTCCTTTTAAAACAAATTGTATGGTGATGTTATGTGCATGATGTAAATTGGCCAACCAGGGATGATTTTCTCTATATTCCACGTCATTATTGAAAAACTTTGTCAAAACACGTATTCACACACAACTGTTTATGCTGCTGTATTGGAAGAATGTATTTCTCTCTTTCTTTCTTTTTTTAATCCTTAGTGTGTATACATTTTAAATTGCAGGTCTCAGTTCTTGGGACCTCTGGATTATCTGGTTCATATACGTAATTGTTTTTAAGAGATTTTCTGATTGAGCTTTCTTGGCTTGAAATATAGGTGAGCAAAGATGGAAATAATGTAGCATGGCCAGCAATGTTTACGATTGATATGTTCATTTCCAGCAGTATTCTAGATGTTTGTACATCATTTTACCATATGCTTTGTACTCAGAAAAATGTCTCTGTGTGAGCTAAATCGATAAATGGGTTGCTAACATTCTGGTTGAAATGGGGTTTTCTTTCTACTGTTAAGATGATTATAGTAGAATAGATGATTAAAATGTAGAACGCAGTACTTAAAACTTGTTAAGTTGCTTATCTGTATGCACTCAAGTGGAGTAGTCCAGTGGCCTACTGGTCAAGACTTGGGAGGTTGGGCCAAGGTCTTGGTTCGATCCTGCCTAACGGGAAAATGGAGTTTAGGGATTAGGGAATGTAAAGTTCTAAAAACTATAATAAAAATGGAGTTATATCATATCACCAGGGAGCAAGGTTCAACCTCTGCTCTTTCTTTAATTCTTTGCACCCCGAAAACACCTGTGTTCGACATATACATGACGTACACCACTGTTCAAATCCGTACGGTTGATTTTTGTATGACGTCGCAAAGTAATGTTTTTGTGGCATAAGAAGTTTCACTTGCGTTACCTGTATTCCAAAAGGAAGTTCAGCAAAATTACTTATTGCTCCGTTGCGGAAGTCAAGTGAAAACAAGTGCACTCTATAAGAACGGTAACTACATACTAACCAAATAGCAATTTCCGGGAAAAAAACGAAGCCCATACTCGTTGATCTTGATTGTAAATGAGATTGAAAACTTCAACTATTTGATATATTTTGATATTATTCTCTAAGGAATTTATACAGCGTTCTTGGATAATAACAATGTATTCGCTAAATTAGTTTGGATTTGTTTTTAAATGATTGATTAGTGAAGGGTCCTTTTGGAAAGCCCAAATAGTACAGCATGATTCTGTTAGAACTATACATAAATTGTATGTGAGAACTGGAGAAATAGTTCTTTGATTGCTTAGTCGGTTGTTTGATAGTTAGTTTGTGTTTTAACTCAACTTTTGGTATATTGGCCTCAATTTTTTTATCGGTTCATGTGGCAATATCAGCAAAAAGTTAGCTGACGTATCGTTGATTATGGGAAGGCACATCAGCAAAATGTTAGCCCAAGTCCTCCCAAAAACAAATAATTCAAATAAATTGACTTCATGGTCTATTGAAAATAAAGAAAATGATATAGGAATTACCAACTCCAATTAGATGCTTATATATATACTCAAATTAGCTGCTTATATGCAGAATTGCAGATGGATGTAGGAGCTTAGATTCTCTTAATGGTATTTGGGATGAGGCAATCTCCGATTTCTATAGGTTTAAGAACTAATATAGGTCAATGACCATTTATATATTTTGGGGCTGCTTTTGAGATTACAAGTTCTACCCAACATAGGTGAAATTTAATGAAATTGTAGAAGTCGTTAACTCGTTATCATGCTCGTGTGGTTAATCACTTAATTGTATGTTGTCCTGATAAACAATATGCGAAATTAGAGGATTGGACCGTCCACCAACATTTTAGGTAGTTTAATTGGGCACTCATCAAATTGGATTGCGCAACCCCAAAAAAAAAGAAATTTTACAAATTTGTCATATTACAAATTTGCCATTACAGTCCAGGCCCAACAACCAATTCAACCGGTCTCGCCATAACGAAACCTTCGGGTCGTTTGAGTGTACACTTAAACGATACCGCCATATCGTTTGCGTATACACTCAAACGGCTTAACCATATCGTTTGGTATCACATGAAAGCGGTACGGCTAGGTCGTTTAGAGCTACTATGGGGCAACCTGTGCTCGTTTGGACTAAAATAATTGATTAGCCCAATTAACCAAAGAAATTTCTGATTAACCAATGATTAGCCTGATTAACCAATAAAAATTGATTACATAAACACCAATTACATTTTTCTTATACATAAACACCAAACACTTTCTTTATAATACAAAATCATTAATCGATCATAATTGTACAATAATTTATTTAAATAATGATCTGCAAAATTGAATTAGTAATGATCAATTATCAACACATCTCAATTGAATTAGCAAAATTGAGATCCAATTTAAAAAATTGGGTTAGGAACAACACAATTAGTTGCACCAACACAATTACATGCACTCAGCACTCTTTATCTGTTATGACATAGTATTTATATAACCAAGTAAAAATATGTAATCAAACATGCCAAAATTTAAAATAATGTAATCAAACATGCCAAAATCTAAAATAATAATTTGTTTTATATCTAAACTTGTTATTTTTTTTTTTTTTTTTTCAATTGTGAATCATAAACTAGTTTGGGGTTTAGGGTTTACAAATTTCGTACCAACATATTTCACTTAATTATTCGAAATAATAATTTGTTTTATATCTAAACTTGTTATTTTTTATTTTCTTTTTCAAATTGTGAATCATAAATTAGTTTGGGGTTTACAAATTTCGTACTAACATATTTCACTTAATTATTCGAAATAATAATTTGTTTTATATCTAAACTTGTTATTTTCCATTTTCTTTTTCAAATTGTGAATCATAAAATAGTTTGGGGTTTAGGGTTTACAAATTTCGTACTAACATAAAAAAAAAAAAAAAAAAAAAAAAAAAAATCAAACATATTTCACTGAATTATCCAAATACAAAATAATAATTTGTTTTATATCTAAACTTGTTATTTTTTATTTTTTTTTAATTGTGAATCATAAACTAGTTTGGGGTTTAGGGTTTACAAATTTCGTATCAACATATTTCACTTAATTATTCGAAATAATAATTTTTTTTATATCTAAACTTGTTATTTTTTATTTTCTTTTTCAAATTGTGAATCCTAAACTAGTTTGGGGTTTACAAATTTCGTACTAACATATTTCACTTAATTATTCAAAAAAATAATTTGTTTTACATCTAAACTTGTTATTTTCCATTTTCTTTTCAAATTGTGTATCATAAACTAGTTTGGGGTTTGGGGTTTACAAATTTTGCACTAACATAAAAAAAAATTAATTTCAAACATATTTCACTAAATTGTCCAAATCTAAAATAATAATTTGTTTTATATCTAAACTTGTTATTTTCCATTTTTTTTTCAATTGTGAATAATAAACTAGTTTGAGGTTTGGGGTTTAGGGTTTAGGGTTTAGGGTTTACAAACATATTTCACTCAATTATTCGAAATATATCAAAATTTCAAATATCTCTACATAGAATACTCAAGTTTCTCATTTACTCCTTACTCTTTTTTTCATCAAAATCATTACTCCTTACATAGAATACTCAAGTTTCTCTACATAGAATACCCAATCAAAATTCTAAATGGAACACGAAAATGAAGAAGAAGCATTTGAGGCAATGTTTGAGGTGCAACAACAAATTAGAGAAGGAGAAAATAGAAGAAATGTTGAAAGTGAAGAAGTGGCACAAAATGTTAAAGGTGAAGGTGAAGAAATTGAAGAAATAAAAGATGCGACTAGTCGAGCAAATTAGATGCCGAGAAATCATCGATGACAAAGACAACCAAACCTAAAATAATGAGGTAACACTTGATTAGAATGAATACAAAACACTTGATTGATTGAATTAATGAATGAATGAATCTACAAGAGAGCATTGATTAGAATGAATGCAAAACACTTGATTGATTGATTGAATGAATGAATGCAAAACACTTGATTGATTGAATGAATGAATGAATGCAAAACACTTGAATGAATGATAATATAACCCGAGCCCAAATGACACCACTGGGTCGTTTGAGGACTCTATGAAACTACATGGCTGGGTCGTTTGGACCCACTATGGAACTACATGGGTGGGTTGTACCTTCTATGGAACTACATGGCTGGGTCGTTTGGACTAAATTTAATGAGAAGTTCATTTTTTTAGGTGACTTTGAAATCCCTCATTACACAAATTATTTTAGACTCTTGTTTTATTCTATATATAGGATCCTTTGCCGCTATCCGAGAACCGATCCTCTGCAAACTCGAATGACGTGGATTGTTAACCGATTTTAAGTGATACAACATAAATTTTTACTACGGAAGAGGTATGATGGAATAGGCATTGATTTCATTTTTTATTTTATTTTTTAAATGTAATTTTATTTGTGTATTAATAATAGTTGTTGTTTTTTATGTGTTTAGGTCTTTCATACACGTAGCGAGGCAATTGGTTGGGCAACCACTAGAGGAAAATAAGTTAATGTGGTTGTGGTCATTGAAAAGTCGGAGTATGCTAAGGGAAACCGAGTAGCAAAATTGAATTTGGCTTGCGAGTGCTCGGGTGTGTATCGGTCACACGAAAGCGAAGGGAGGGCTAATAAGAGAAGGTCGGGAACCATGAAATCGGGATGTCCATTTACGTTAAAAGGTGTTTTCCAACACACCACTGTCGATAGTTGGAAAATATAAGTTAGAAATGGTATTCACAACCATGTATTGGTGAATACCGTTGAAGGACATGCATTTGCTACTCGTCTGACTGTTCCAGAGTTCGAGTACTTGTCAGAGATGAGTAAGTGTGGAATAAAGCCTAAACAAATTTTGGATTCCATCAAGAATAGGTATCATGAAAACATATCTAGTATATCCCAAGTCTACACTGCAAGGCAGAAGGTGAGGAGATTGGATATGAACGATCTCACACAATTGCAGAGATTGTGTGAGTTATTAGCAAAAGAACATTATTTTGAGGAGTTGAGAGAGGATGAGAATACCGAGGAGATAATGGGGTTGTTATGGGCCCATCCAGAAGGTGTTAAGTTGGCTCGGACTTTTCCAACAGTTTTCATGTTAGACGTTACCTACAAAACTAACAGGTATCGATGTCCTTTCATACAGTTTGTTGGGGTGAGTTCAACATGGAATTCTTTCACCGTGTGTCAGGTGCTGCTTTAGTCTGAAACAACAGTCGACTATGAGTGGGCCCTGCGTCAGTTTAGTGGCTTGCTTGGTGACATAAGCCCATCCGTGATCGTGTCTGACAGGGACTTGGCCCTGATGAGTGTCGCTGACAAAGTTTTTTCTAACGCACACAAGCATCTATGTAGATGGCATATCGCTACGTGCGTCATTTCAAAATGTTACAATATTTTTCTAACTACAGAATTTGTAGAGAAGGCCCAGTTCGATCTCATGGAACACTGTAATCAAATCGAAGACAGAGGTTATTTTCCAGCATAGATGGGATGCTTTGGGAAAATATTACAGGGTTGAGTACTCCAATTTTGTTAGTTATTTGTGAGAGACTTGGTTTCCTCACAGGGATCGATTCGTATGTTGTTGGACTGACCAACACATTCACTTTGGGAGTATAATGACCAATAGAGTTGAAGGGTCTCATGCTCAGGTGAAGCGTGTACTAAGAAATGAAACTGTCATGATTTTTTGAGTATGTTTAGCTTAATCCATCCGATTCTAGAGATCCAGATGTCCAAGATTAGAGCTACCTTCGAGAGGAGTATGATTGTAACTCAGCATCACCACCAGATTCCTTTGTTTCGTGAACTCAGAGGCCTTGTCTCACGCAAGTGTTTGGACTTGATATTTGAAGAAATAGATACCCGTAGAGCATGTTAAAGATGGAGAGATCATGTGTTGGTGTTATTTGTGCACAAGCCATGAACTGCCATGTGCTCATGAATTACTTGAGTTTGAAGAGCAAGAGCGGTTCATCCCTTTGACTGCTATCGACCCCTTTTGGAAAACATTGTCTGCTTCTCCTAATGTGTCAGTGGGTATTGGTCCCGATGTTACACCTTCGATCGACTTGTTCATGAAAAGGTTTGCAATAGTTTCTGAAGAAGAGCAGAGGGTTATGATTAGGAAGCTTATGGAGATTGTCGTACCAGAAAGTACATGGCTAGTACCGCCTCGTGAGGAAGCAAAAACCAAAGGTCGGTCGAAAGGTAGCTGCATGAGAAAGCTTCCAATTGGAGATGAGAATTCTTTAAAGCAAGATCCATCTCATTTTGAACATTCTCAATGTGACCATGAGGAGTGGGTCTCATCACAACCAAACACTATGCCCACCCAAAACACCCAAAACACCTACACCACACCAAGAAAGAAGCCTTCTCCAAAAACATCAACCCAAAACACCTACACCATACCAAGAAATAAGGCTTCTCCAAAAATACCAAAAACAACCACACCAAGAAAGAAGCCTTCTCCAAAAACACCAAAAAGAAAGAAGCATTCTCCAAAAACACCAAAAACAACCACACCAAGAAATAAGGCTTTTCCAAAAACAACTATACCAAGAAATGTGAAAGATGGGTTAGACTTTGGAAAGATGAAGGGTCGTCCTAAGGATTATGGGTTGGATATTCCTGAAGAAATGCACAAATACATTGTTAGAGTTGATGACCCTGTTGGCGATGACAACTGCGGTTATAGAGCTTTGTGCATTGCATTAGGAAGCAGTCAAGAAGATTGGCTACAAATGAGATGGACTTGTACCAAGAGCTTATTGACCACCTCCCCATTTATTGTACTTTGTACACTCAAAATGGGGTTGTTTATGTGATGAAAACAATCCTACATGAAGAAGGTTGTTGTGACCTATCCTCCTTTCCTCCTCTCCTATTCTATTTATAATCTCTCATCTCTCTCTTAGGCCATCCACCTGTCCCTCCATCTCTCGGTCCATTGATTGCCGCGTGGAGGGTTCCCGTACGACCCTAGGGTTTTTCCCGTGCTCCTGCTGGGCACGTGTCCTGATGGTACAATTCCAGGTAAGCTATCCCTTCAAGTCGCGGTTTTACACTGTCAGTCCTCGGTTCTCAGCCTTCATACTTGACTTTTATGTCCATGGCCCTAATAGAATGCTTCTCACCCCACTGCATGTCCTCTTTCTGGATCCATCACCCACTGGACCGTTGGCCATCATAAATTGGGTCGCTACAAAGCCCCCTCTCGAGTCCGCTAACCTACTGAATGTTCGTGGGCTCGAGAACTCATTTTGCATGCTTTTTCTCTTGGCTTCTGTTTCATGCTTTCTTATCATTGGCACACGTGTCCTACTCGCTGCTTGGTTCGGATCGCCTCATTTCCCGCTCCTCCACGTGTCACGCATCCTTTGGTTCAACTGACGGCTCCTTGGTTTCCGCTCCCCTTCTTTTACCCTTTTACCCCCTTCACACTTCAACTTCCACTCGCTCCCTCTCTCTTTCTCATTTATTCCTCACTCTTCTTCTTCTTTCTCACCAGACGCCATTTTTGAACTTCCTACTTTCTTCCTACACTACTCTCTCTGCTCTTTACATTCAACCCTTTCCCCTTTCTAGTTTTCTTCTCACCCTTCCTCTCTATATACCTTGCTTGCTCAAGTGCTTGCTCTTGCTGTTGGGTTGACGCATCAGGTTGGTAATCTTTCCTCTTCTCTTTTGCATTTCTTTTCGTGAATTGTTCATCTTCCTTAGCTCTCTCCCCATGTCGGATTCCCAATCAGAGGGTCCGACTTCCTCGCGATCATATGCGGAGGCGTCTTCTCCTCCGTCTAATCCCACCGTGGCCCCCTCCACCACTGGGCGGCCTTTCAAACTTCCGCTGCCTCCCTCACGCTCCCATCAACCTAACCTAGAAGCGATTAGGGATGGCTATGGTATACCTGACGACATCCTCCTTGAGCACGTGCCTGACGTGACTCACTTCCTCCATTTGGTTCCCCCCAGACTTGGATGTATCGTGGCCACGGTTGGTCAAATTGTCTCTGGCTTGCGGCTACCGCTGTCTCTACTAGATGTCGAAGTATGTAACCACTTCAACATTCCCCCCTGCCAGGGTATAGGCAATTTTTGGCGTATCATGTATGTTGCAAACCATTACAACCTCCACCAGGATCCCCAAATAGTCCTCCGCGACATAATTTCTCACTACTATATACACAAAAGCATCAAAGATGTGAGCGTTGGATATCACTCCTTCTGTGTCCGTCCTGATAAACAGTCCTTCGTCCTCAAACTCACCACCTCGGACAAAACTTGGCACCATTACCCCCTGTACGTCTCCGGTAATTTCTTGTCCGCGGATGTTCCATCTAAAGTGACTCTCAATCATCTCACCATTCTGCCTCGCAGTGAGTTCGATTTACTACATCTCTTTCTTATATCGATTGTGCGGTGGACTCACTCCTTATCTTTATTTCTCTATTACGCAAGTTGGAAGACCGACTCGAAATCTCGCTTTTACACTGGTGTGAAGTCCGCGGTCTTTGAACAAATCTGCAACCTGGGCTCTTCTCAAGCTGAAGTTCTCGCATAGATCCCTCCCACGGAACCCCCTTATTGATAGACCCCGCTCTGCATACTTTGGGTAAATACTCTGCTCCATTCTATCGTCCACCGCCCCCCAAAGAACGAAAGCCTCAGCCTAGCTTCACCTCCTCCACCATCCGCGTCCCATCCTCCCAAGAGTAAGCCTCGCAGTCGCGGCTTCACTCGCAAAACCACCAAGTCTCAGGCCAAGGCTCGTGCTCTAGCAGAGATAGTCAGAAAATCCACTGCCCACCTTCCTTCTCAGTTCTCAGTCCTGCCAATATACACCCTCTTCCTTCCGCTCCCTCGCTGACTGGGAAGATCAATATATTCCTCCAACTTCCCCTCCTGTCGACTCCCTGCCTTCCCCCATGGATGTCTCCAAGATTAAGTTATTCTACAGTGACTCTGACGATGAACTAACTGAAGTCCCCAACTCTCAGCCGTCCCGCCTCGCCCCCCCCACGTCCACGGATCTCTCGTCTGAAGAGCTTCCACACAAGCGCAGCAGATCCTCTCCTCCCGCAAGACTTTCCGTGGCTCCTCACCCCTCTTCCCGGATCAAATACCGGCAAGGAAACCGCCGATCTCTCCCGGTTTTGGCGGCTCGAAATTTTTCGCCCCCACCTTCAAGGTCTTGCGCCCGTTCATCAACGTGGAGGACTCTGCTATGGAAAACCCTGCTGTGGCCTTAGCTATGTTCTATGGTTCCCATCTCCCCCGTGACTTGGCTTATGCAGATACTGGGACCTTTGAACAGCATCGCACCTCCCTCTATGCCGGCTGGGAGAAGGTATGTCCCTCTTTCCATACCTTCCACTCTCTGCTTTATCCATTGTTCTGACTGCTTCTTCATTGCTAGGTGAGCTTGGACATATCCTACATGATCCATGGCCTCTTCTCTTCCCTGGGTACTGTGGAATCTTTAGAGAAGGAGGTCGGCGGTCCCAATGGACTAAGGGCCACCTGTGCACGCCTTCAAGCTGATCTGGCAGCCGCGAACATGGCCAAACTTCGAGCTGAAGATGAATTAAGGACTGCCGAAGCTTCCCACTAGGACTTTATGAACAGAGTGAATAACCGCTTGAGCAAGCAGCGGGAAGCCCTTGTCCTCTAACACACCGAGAATACTGCCGCTCTCCTTCTGCAACACACTCAAGGCATGGAGCAGTTGCGGATAAGCTTTAAAGCTCAAGCCGACAAACGTGGTGGCAAAGTTTCGCTTCACGAAATGCACGTTTAATCAAAGAAGGCCGACTCCCCCCAGAAAAACCTCCCTCTCCCATGTCAGAAGATCCAGTTGTCACGGTCCCAATTGCCGCGGACCAGATTGTTTCTGATTCAGTTGATGTTGCCACTCTCGATCTGCTGCCCGAAGACCCTGTTTGTGAGGCCACCTCCCCAGGCCATGCCTCAAGTGCTCTCGACCATGCACCCCTCGCTGAAGACTTATTGCCGAACTTAGATTAGCCCCCATGTTGGCTATCTGTCATTTTACTAGCTGTCTTGTAACTAACTTTTCCAACTAAGTGTGCCATTGTTATTATTTTTTCTTTTCTTTTTTACTTGTGTGTTTGTTTGGTTAGGAACTGTTTTACTCCCCCACATTATATGTATGATCATATCCCTTGGCTTTAGTTATTGTTTTGCCTAAAATGCTGCTATTCATCCCTTTCCGTCTCTACTCTCTCTCCCTTTGTCAGTCTCTACACTGGGGTCTTCTCTCTTCTTGTCCCCATGTGTGACCCAAGCCTCTCACTCGTGAGTATCTCATTTCACTTCACAGGCACTCATAGACTACGAGGTCCATCAGGGCAGCTCAACCTGCCGTGGACACGATTTGAGTAGTTTGTCCGCGGAGGGCTCATCCCCACCGCGGCCTCTCTTTTGGAGTGGCTTCACCAATCGCTGGGCTTCTCTCTTTGCCCCCGGGTGCAGCGTATGCCTTTCTTCCGCGGATGGCTCTCCCGGATCCGCGGCTCTAATTTGCGGTGGACCTCTCGTCCTTGGGCATCTTTTTCCCTCAAACCGTGTTTAGCCTGACTGTTACATTTATGCGTAAGGGCGAAATTTACTCCCCAAAAGTGCCATTGTATTATATATTTACAAACAGCTCCAGTGTGTCGTTCTAGACTTTCATTACATTCAAGCATATATTTTTTTTAACATTCTCACATTCCATGGCTTTTCTAGCACTTTTCCCTCCGCTGTTCGCAGCTTGTAAGTACCAGCTCCTCCTATGTCGACCATCAGATAGGGCCCTCCCCGCCCGTCCCAGCTTTTCGTCATTCTCTCTCTTGGTACTGTGTGTCACTTGTCGCAGCACAACATCCCCTACTCTGAACTGTCGCGGCTTGACTCTCTTGTTATAACGTCTCTGAAGGCCGCGGTGATATTCCTCTAGTTTGATTCGTGCCGCGTCTCTTCTCTCTTATGCTAAAGTCATATCCACTACCAATATGCTCTCATTCAGTCCTGTTTCCACCACTCTTGTCCGCGTTGTGGCTGCCACCATTTCTAATGGAATCACGGCCTCGACTCCGTAAGCTAAAGAGAAGGGAGTTTCCCCGGTTGATGTTCGAGGCATTGTCTTGTATGCCCAGAGAACATGACTCAGTTCATCTGCCCACACGCCTTTCTTATCCTCTAGCTTCCTTTTGAGATTGTTCATAATGGTCTTGTTAGAAGATTCTGCCTGCCCGTTGCCTTTTGGATTGTATAGAGCTGAGAACCCCTACTTCACCTTGTATGCTTGTAAGAACGCCTGCACTTTGGATCCGGTGAACTAGGCTCCATTGTCCGCTATGATAATATATGGCAACCCAAATCTACAGATGATATTCTCCCACAAGAACTTGATCACTTGAGCTTCCTTGACCTGTTGTAGGGCCACTGCCTCGATCCACTTGGTGAAATAATATGTGGCCGCCAACATGAATCTCCTTTTGCTGATAGCCATGGGCAGCGGACCCACTATATCCATTGCCCACATTGCGAAAGGCCATGGACCAGACACACTCTGTAGTGGTTCCGCTGGCGCAAAGATCATCTGAGCAAATTTCTGACACTTTTCACATCGCTTAGCGTAGTTCATGACATCCCTCTTCATGTGTGGCCAAAGTAGCCCTGCGTTATCAATCTGTGTGCCGTTGTTCTACCTGCTGAGTGACTTCCATAGTCTCCCCTGTATAACTCCGCCAGCACCTCTAGGGCTAACTTCGGCCCGAGACACTTCAGCAAAGGCCTGTTAAAATTCTTTCAATACAGCTCCCCTTTTATTAGTACGTACCTCCGAGAAGTCTGCTCCAATCTCTTTTTCTCCTTTTTATCTTTCACCACGTCCCCAGACAAAAAACTCTTGATGGGCTTAATCCAACCCTACTCTTCCTCCTCCGCCTGACATATCTCAGCCCCTTCCTCTTCCACTTCCTCTGTACTAGGTTTCTCCAATCGCTTTACCTTTATCACTCTCTCTTCAGACTCAGGAATTGCGGCAGCCACGTATGCTAAGGAATCGACATGTCTGTTCTCGCCGCGAACCAAATGTATGAACTTGATCTTTGCAAACCTGGCGGCCCTCTTTTGCAGCACTTTCAAATATTTTACCATCCGCGGGCATCGTGTGGCAAACCCCCCGTTTGCCTGGCACACTACCAAATTCGAGTCCGAATACACTGTCAGTTCTTTTACCCCCACATCCTCTGCCATTCTCATGCCCGCTATTACCGCCTCATACTCTGCTTCATTATTGGATGTCGCGAACCCTAACTTCATGGTTAACTCCATTCTGTTGTTCTCCGGCGTGACCAACACCACTCCTATCCCACTGCAAGTGTCTATGGCTGACCCGTTGGCGAACACTCTCCACCCATTTCTTCGATCTCAGGGGTCCAACCAGTCCTGTTCAATGATCTTTTCCGGCTCCATGATCATCTCTTCTCCCCAGGTGGGATCCTCCGCTGGAAACTCTGCTAAGAATTCTGCCACCGCCTGCGCCTTCTCCGCTGTTCTGATATGATATTGTATCTCATAAGAACTCAACATTACTGCCCATTTCAGCATCCTCCCAGACTTTTCTGCTTTCAATGCTTGTTTTAAAGGCAGATTTGTCACCACCACTACAGAGTGTGCTTCAAAGTATGGTTTCAACTTCAGGGCAGAGAACACCAATGCCAAGGCATATTTTTCGACTCTGCTATATTGGGTCTCGGCATCCAGCAGTGTTTTACTTTGGAAGCACACCGACTTTTCTAACTTACCCACAATTCTGACTAGTACTGAGCTAATGGCATACTCCGTGACCCCTAAATACAAGTATAGTTTTTCTCCCTATTCCGATCGCGACAGTAGAGGAGCCTTACCTAGATAACTCTTCAACTCCTGGAACGCCTCCTTGCATTCCGCGGTCCATTCGAAATCCAGAGTGTTTCTCAGCAACTGATACAACGGCCTATATTTATCCGATGACTTTGAGATGAACCTATTCAAAGCCGCGACCCTTCCTACAAGTCTCTGGACCTCTTTGACATCCTGAGGCGACGACATCTCCACTAGGGCTCTTATCTGCTCAGGATTGGCCTCTATTCCCCGGTAAGTAACTATGTATCCCAGAAACTTCCCCGTAGTAATGCCGAACGTACACTTCTTTGGGTTAAACTTTAAATTGTACGATCGCAGTATATTGAACGTCTCTTTCAAACCCTTTAAATGCTCTTCCTCCAACATGCTCTTCTCCACCATGTCATCTATGTAAATCTCAATCCCCTTTCGGATCTTGCTTTCAAACATTTTCTCCCCTAGCCATTGAAATGTGGCCCCAGCGTTCTTTAATCCAAACGGCATTCTCGTATAACAATATGTACCGCCTTCCACCACGAAGGCTGTCTTTTCTCCCCGATCCGCCCATACATGGCAACCGGTTATTCATTTATTCACATTGATCGTCCATGAAGGAAAACACTTTAAACCCCGGCCGTTTCTATCCACCATCGTTTACTCGGCATGGGGTAGTCCGTCCTTGGGACATTCTGAATTCACGTCAGTGAAGTCGACGCACATACATACCTTGCCATTCTTTTTAGGCACCGCGACCACATTTGACAACCAGTCGGTAAACGACACCTCTCGTATTATACCTGCCCCCTTCAACCTCACGACCTCCTCGCGCTGAATTCTTCCGCGTGCCGGTCTAATTTCTCGCATCTTCTGTCTTACTAGCTTAGTGTCTTCCCTCATATGTAACCTATGACATGCGAATTCTGGGTCTAATCCGGTGACCTCCTTAATCGTCCACGCAAACACATCTTTATTGGCAGACAAAAACTGTACTAACTTAACCTTCCATTCCTCAGACAAACTGGACCCCACTGATGTGAACTTCTCCTCATCGCCTTCCCCCAAATTCACTACCTCTATCTCATCCAAGGTCTTCGGTCCCTCTGTTAACTCCGCCCACCCCCCCCGACGGTGCAATCAGATTGCTATGCCCCTCTTCTTCCGAACGTGAAGTCTCTTCCTCTGATCCGCTGGATCAATCTCTTCACTATACTCTGGTGACTGTTTTTAGCTGACACCTGATCCCCGCAAACCTCATATAGCCTGGTAGGGGTAAGGAATTGAATCACTTGGTAGTAGGTAGAGGGAACTGCTTTCATCTCGTGAATCCACCTCCTTCCCAGGATGGCATTGTATTGCGAGTCGGCATCCACCACCTTGAATCTCGAGAACACTGTAATGGGTCCCATGGTCACTGGGAGTAGAAGCTCCCCTAAAGGTTCCGTCATGCTTCCGTTGAACCCATACAAATTTGTCGGTGAGGGTCTCAACTGCTTCCTTTCTATCTTCATTTCTTCCATTGTCCCTCTAAACAAAAATCTCGCGCCCGCCGCGCAGTCCACTAACACCCTCTTTACCATGTAATTTTCTATCGCCACTGTGATCACCAGCGCGTCCTCATGCGGGGAATCGATGGCCTGAAGGTCTGTGCCAGTGAATATTATACTTCCCCTTCCATTCGTGGACTAGGAGGTCACCCGCGAATGTCCTGCTGATTCATGGACTCTTTGTATGCTTTCGCCCAGCCCAGATTCTCGTCTCGGTGTGCATTGTGGCTCAATACCTCTCCACTGAAGATCACGTTGATCATCCCCAATATCCTCCCCTGGGTCGGTGCTTGCTCTACCTTCTCTTCTTCTATTATAAACTCCTTCAACAACCCCTTTCCTATCATCCTCTGAATCAACCATCTTAACGCATAGCAGCCGTCCGTCTCATGGTTGTGTATTTGATGATAGGCACAATAGGGTCTGCCTTGTACCTCCACTGGTTTGGTTCGCGGACCCTCATACCCCTGCAAATTCTAAATCAACGGTAGTATCTCGCTCAACGACTTGTTCAGTGGCACTTGCTCTACCTCACGATAGGGCTTTTTGTCTCGACTCTCCCTCCTAGCCTCTTCTCTGCTCCTCTCGGGCCGCGACGAATATCCTCGGTATCCGCTGCCCCCTTTGTCCAAGGACTCATATCGCCGACGCCCCTCGCCCTTTTCCAGCGATAACACCGCCTTCCCTGGCCTTCTCACCTCCTTCTGCATGGTGTCTTCGTACTTGATGTACTTCTCCACCCTCGGGTACAGATCCTGTAATGTTGCAATCTCATTCTTGGCTACCGACTCATGTACCCTTGTTCCCGGGCGCAATCCCTCTCTCGAAAGCTATCACCGCCGTCCTTTCGTCCAGATTCTCCACCTTTAAGGTCTCCGCTTTGAATCTACACAAGAAGTCCCTTACCGATTCAACGGACCTCTGCCTTACGTTGAACAAGGCCGCGATGTCCACAACACGCTTCTTCTGGTATATAAAATGATCAATAAACGCCTGCTCCAACTCTTGAAAGTTATTAATACTCTTAGAAGGTAATCTGTAATACCAGTCAGATGTTCCCCCTTTTAAGCTTGCCGGGAACATCATACATCTCAGCCCGTCATACCGCGGCTCCTGCCATAACGGCATCTGCTACCGGAAGTGATGAATGTGGTCAGCAGGGTCTCCAGTCCCATCGTACCTCTCAAACCTTGGCTGGTTGAACCTCTTTGGCACCTCCGACTTCCAGATCGAGTCCGCCAGTGGGTTGCGGTTCAACCCTGCCACCACCTGACTCGCCACACCTCCCATGCCCTTGGCCTGTTCCAGACTAGCATTCAGATCGCTGGCGATCATTTCTCTGACTTGCTCCTTGGTGAACCCCACCACCGTCTGTTCTTCCGCATCTATTCCCCCTTCCTCCTCTCTCTCTACTCTTGACACCTCCCTTTCCGACTCCTCTATTGTCTCTTTCTCTCTCCTTAACCCCTCATTTTCTTCTCTCAACCTCACTATCTCCTCATACAATAACCTTATTTCCTCCGCCTCTGACATTACTGTCTCTTCCCTACCTTGCTCCTCCCCTTCACTCCTTACTGATTCCACATCCATCTCGGTGACCGTCGTCTTTTTTGGTCGACCCACTCTTCTTTTTGTTGCCATCTCACTATTTTCCACTCTCTCTCCCCATAGACGGCGCCAAATGTTGTGACCTATCCTCCTCTCCTGTTCTATTTATAATCCCTTATCTCTCTCTTAGGCCATCCACCTGTCCTTCCATCTCTTGGTCCATTGATTGCCGCGTGGAGGGTTCCCGTACGACCCTAGGGTTTTTCCCGTGCTCCTGCTGGGCACGTGTCCTGATGGTACAATTCCAGGTTAGCTATCCCTTCAAGTCGCGGCTCTACACTGTCAGTCCTCGGTTCTCATCCTTCATACTTGACTCCTATGTCTGCGGCCTTAATAGAATGCTTCTCACCCCACTGCATGTCCTCTTTCTGGATCCATCACCCGCCGGACCGTCGGCCATCATAAATTGGGTCGCTACAAAGGTTACGCACCTTTAAATAAGTGGATGAGCATGCCCTTTGTTGGATACCTATTTGCTTCAAGATTTAAAGTTGTCCTCCTGCATTTAGGAGCTCGTCAGTGCTTCCTTATCATGCCGCTGAGAACCTACGAAAATCCTGAGAGAGTGAAAAAAGTGTTGGGTAGTGCACATGTTGGTGGAAATCATTTTGTCAATGTTGAACTTGTTGAAGATTGTTCAGTTCCTTTAGTAATGCACTAATGACTTAGAGCTCGATATGATATTGCTAAAAGTTGGAATTTGGCATTCACAGCAAGGCAGTTGCAATTTATGGCATTGAATATTCCCAATCTAATATGGGAAGACAAGCCTATTGAAGACCCAATAGTACATGTTATCGACTAAGTTGTTCGTATGTTATCGATATGATATTTTGATGTAACTTGTAAATTTATTTTGACATGTTATTTTGGTGTAATTTGGAACAAGTGTAATTTAATTTTTTTTACTTTATTTGGAAATAATGTTAGGGCTTTTATTTGATTTGATTTGGAAATCGAGTGATCGACTAAGTTGATTCGGACGGTAATCGAGTGATTTGGAAATAATGTTCGTATGTTGTCAATATGATATTTTGATGTAATTTGGAATAAGTGTAATTTGATTTGATTTGATTTTACTTGATTTTACCCCAAACAACATGGTCATGTCGTTTTACCTTTAAACCAAACGATGTGGGTTCTTTTCATTCAATGAACATAGTCGTTTTGAGCTTTAAGCCAAACGGGTTTTGCATATCATGGTCGTTTGAGAAAAGTTGTCTGTTTTTTTAGCCAAACGATATTTGTAAACTAATCTTAATTAAGGAATTTTTGTAATGAAGAGGACGTTTGACTTTTATACCAAACCATGTGGCTGGGTCATTTGAGCTTTAAGCCAAATGGTCTGAGCTGGTCGTTTGAGAAAAGTTGTCTGTTTTTTAGCCAAACGATCTGAAGTGGTCATTTGGCCTTTATACCAAACGATGTGGCTGGGTCATTTGGATAAAAAAAAAATTAGAATTTCATTTCATTTTTACAACACTTTCATATCCATACAACCACACAAACATCAAATTCCACTTAACATCAAATAACAACAAATTCCACTTAACAACAAACACAAACATCCATCATCCATTCAAAATCAAATAACAACAAATTCCAAACATCCATCATTCATTCAAAATCAAATAACAACAAATTCCAAACATCAATCATTTATTCAAAATCAAATAACAACAAATTCCAAACATCATTAATTCCAAAATCAAACATCATTCAAAATCAGACATCCATCCATTCCTTACAAATTACAAATTCATTCATTATAACTCCCACCACTGTACTTGCACCTAGTCAAGTTGTACACCTGTTCGAAAGATGACCTTACTTCCTCTGAAATATTATTCCCAGCCAATTGCAGACCTCTTTCTAGCATACGACTAGTTTCATCGATGATGTCGTTCTGTCGAAAAAAGGGAAATCAAGTTAAGTTACCAATTGAATGCAAAAAATCACAGTTAGAGAAACTCAATTAAAAATCACAATACTCACAATCGGTGAACAGTTAGGAAGTGTCTCAAGAGAGAAATGAATAGGAAGACGCTCAGGGTTCACCATTCGAATATGAGAATTCCTTGCATACCAAGTCATGTAGTTTAGATGACACTCCCATGGATAAGACGAGATAGGTCCTCGATTGCAGGGTTGGATCACGTGATTCTGCCATGACTCCTAGTAAGTTGGCCAAATATTGGTCCATTTCACCTCATACCCGCGTCCTGCTACAGTTATTGTTCTCCAATTTGGTGCTGGAGGATCTACGGGTATAAGCTGCACGTGACCCAACTGACGCATAACCCTTGCGACAGCTAAAGCTCGACAATGTTGAAAAAACATAGCAATCCCTCAAAAAAATGCAATGTCATCGATCGGGCTTATAGCTCTGACATTATTGTAGGGATGGCAATCAACTTGGAACAAAATCAAATGTGTCATTAACAACTCCAATGATCAATTACTAAAAAATAATAATATAAACAAACTTAAATACTTACATTGAAACAATTCATATCATCAAGTATCGCTCGATAATACTGCAATGGATGCGTTGTATCATCATAGTGTAGAGCGACTATTGTGTGTTTATGAGCACGCGCCTGAGACAAGCTATAGTCCATGTTTGGGATTAGTTTGAATACTAGGAAGTACTCATAGATCCATGCCTAGATATATATATATACACAAATAGTTAACATATTGATAGAGTAATAAAATTAACATTAAAAAAAAAATCTCTAAAATACTAAAGTTTTACCTGTAGAAGAGTCATATAGCCTGTAACCCCTTTCACCTTCGCACATGTGGCAGCCCCAAGACCACTATACAAAAATGCCAAAACTGCTGTACCCCATGCATACTCTCCTATCTCATTGAATTTCAACAACGGCCTCAGATAACATAGAGGCACTCCAGTCCCAGACTTGTTAGTAAAAATGGCACATCCAAAGAAAAACAGGATAAAAGCTCTGACAGCTCGTTGGACTTTCTACAAACTCGAGGCCTTCTCCACCACCTTCCTAGCAGCGTCACATATGGGGGATATCATGAACCTTGTTAGCAAAATGCTTCCGGAGGAATTCTAGCCTTACTTTTGAAGTGAACTTGCTAGCTTCCATCTCCGCCTTAATCAAAGCAATGGGGAGACCCAGAGCACGATGTAGGAGATTTATCGATTGTTGTAAGTTCAACTCACTGTCCTCTTGTAACACTCTTCCTCTAACTGTGACTCCATAGATTTGCACAATATCGTCCAAAGTCACAGTCATCTCTCCAAATGGCATATGAAAGGTGTTGGTCTCCGGATGCCATCTCTCCACAAACGCAGAGACCAATGGTGGATCCATATGCTCGTGAAAACTTAACACGAGATCATGCAACCCAGTCCTTCTCAACTCGTGGGAAAATCTTAGAGACCTTCTAAATTCATTCATGAAATCCCATTGGCAGAACTTCGCTAAGTGTGAAACACACTTCAACGCTCCGCGATCCTCCTGAAACAACCAAGCACGCATTAGATATATATGAGCAGAAACAAAAGATTTTGTAAAAGAAAATCAAAATATTACCCTTCTCTCTTAAACATCGCGAGGGACATGCACCGCATAGTCATACAACATCTCTGACTCATATGGGCCACCCCCATACTTACCTCTTTTAAACTCCAAATCATCATTAGATTTTCTTACAAAATCCAATACCAGAGGTGCTTCTTCCACTGGTGGTACGACTTCTACCACATTTTCTTCCACATCATCATCCTGCTCCTCCTCCTCATCTCCATTGTCATCCTCTTTGTTACCCTCCTCTTCCCCCTCCTCACCCTCCTCACTCTCCTCTTCCACTATACTCTTCTATTTATCCATATTTACATCTAAACCTACATTGTTATCACTATCTACACTATCTTCACTCGATGAATGAACTTCAGGAACCTCTTTTTCTTTGTGGTCCCCTCTACGCGCTGATGCCGTTAAGCCCTCTGCCCTTTGTCTCTTTCTTCTAACTGCGTCACCACTAGAGGGACCACCGCCAAACAATTTCTTCACACCCTTGAATGTAGTTTTCGCTATATTTTTCACATTCTTTGATCGAGGACCCATTTCTACAAAGAAAAATAAAACAAGTATTAATAACTATAATAAGTTTAATCAAATCTACACCTATGTTATAAACTTTTGTTCAACACCCATTTACTAAACCAAAAGGAGTGAACTAAATTGTTTTTCACATAATAGATAGAAACAAGATAGATTTGAGTTGGGGTCTTGGTTAGATCATTTAGTAGAATTTTGGACTCAGAGATATATAATTGACTCAAAACTCGACTAAACTTTAGTTTGAAATTGCAAATTAGATAGTATCAAATAAGATTGAAAAAATAATGTTGATCATATCAGAAACAAATTTGTTTAAACAGTCCAAACCAAATTTATAGTCATTTCTCCTTTTTTAACGCTAATAACAACGACCAAATTATAATATTTTCATTAGTAACACACAAACAATTCTGATAACTAAACTCTATACTCGGTACTTTCTAAGCCTTCCATCAACTCATCACTCTCTATGCGAAGACATTTTGCAATTTATAATAATACACTATTTAGAAGTTATGTGGTTAACGGTATCCAATATATTATTATACGTCTTGGAAGCAAGCAGATCTACATTAGAGTTTGACACTCGTCGCCACATATCTTCATGTATTTGAGACAATGACAATAATATATTGTTAATTAGAGACATCTACTTAAACCAGATGGATACAAACATTATATAGAGACAGTTAATTAGGAGAGCTAACGTGATCTATCTAGTTAATATAAATGCTGCAAGGGGTATAACGTATAATTAATATACATTATACCTACACACACTATATAAGTAAGCCTTTTAGGTTCCACAACCTTATATCTTTTTTACACTTTAGAGGCAAAAAATAAGTGAGACAAAAATCAACTAATCAAGTGAGCTAATATTCTTGACCAGAGCTTTCTATTAGTGAAATAATCAAACTACTATGACCCACGCACGGAGAGCTCAAAACGTAATCACAAAATCAAGTTCAAATGCATATTCCAGCAAAAAAAAAAGTTCATATGCATATGATAAATTGCTTAGCATAAAAAAAGTAAATCAAAGTGCCCAAACATTGGGAACTTTTTTAGGTTTATACTCTTCCACTATATAGGGGCTGACACACTTGGTTTGCAGAGTTGCACTGCTTAAAACCAAGCTGTTGAATTCTAGTCCTAACTCGACCTAAGTAGCTTCAGGTTGAGTCTAATCACCTAGAATTGAGAAAAACTCACATCTCAACACTGTACCAGCATAACTTTTTTACACTTAAATAAAATGGAGTAAATTTTACATCATCTGGTAGTTGGAAGAACTGAAAAACACAAGTATCCTTCCAAGGCTAGTCTTACTAATTGTCTTTTATTTCAACAAGAGTCTTGATGCGTCAGTGGTTTCAACAAGCAGCTAAAAGTAATTCCTACAAACCAAGCTAGCAAATGTAACTATGTTTCTCTTTTATCCATTTGAAATTTGATGGAGACAAATGTAATGTTATGGCGCTAACTTAAAAGCCTACATGGGATTAAACTGTTCCAAGTTTAGGTCACTGAGATTTCTCGAACTAGATTATAACAAATTTTCCAAGACCACTAACAACCTCTCCAGCATTATAATCAAATGACCTCGGCTATTTCCACAATCAAGAATACAAAGAATATTCAAGAATATTAAAAAAAAAACACATTCAAACGACCTCACTGGGTCGTTTGGGCCTTACTGGGTCGTTTGGGCCATTTCCAAAACGACCTCACTAGGTCGTTTGGGTTATTTCCAAAATGACCTCACTGAGTCATTTGGTGCTTCTTCAAAACGACCTCATTGGGTCGTTTCAAGTTTTCTCAAACAATAGTTCATTTTGTATAATTAAATCACCATAATCAACACACCACAAATCAAGGTAAAGATAACAAGTTATATAACAAGGTAAAGATACCTGTGGTAGACGAGTGTTGCCTAAGAGAGAAAACAAGTTGCCTAAACTCAAAGAGATTTGCCCAAACTCAAACTGAATTGCTCAAACTCACTTGAATGGTGGTTGCCCAAACTCGAATTGGTGAGAAATTTGAGTTTGGGCAATCCGAGTTATATAACAATGATTGTTTATACCTCAACATGAGCCATGAACAATTATTGTTCATACCTATTTGGGTATGAACACTGATTGTTCATACCTATTTAGGGTATGAATAATCATTGTTCATACATCAACATGAGCTATGAACAATATATCATTGTTCATACCTATTTGGGGTATGAACAATCATTATTCATACATCAACATGAGCTATGAACGATCATTGTTCATACTTATTTGGGTTATGAACAATCAATGTTCATATGAACAATTATTGTTCATACCTATTTGGGGTATAAACAATTAGTGTTCATACCTAAACATAATGTATAATCAATAAGAACACTTATTTGAGGATGAACAATTATTATTCATGCCTATTTGGGGTATGAACAATAATTGTTCATATATGAAGAATAATTATTGTTCATACTTATTTGGGATATGAACAATCAATGTTCATACCTCAATATAATGTATAATCAATAAGAACATTTATTAAAGTATGAACAATCAACAATCATTGTTCATACCTATTTTGGGTATGAACAATAATTGTTCTTATTGTTGATACCTATTCGGGGTATGAACAATCAATGTTCATACATTAACATAATGTATGATCAGTAAGAACACCTATTAGAGTATGAACAATCACTGTTTATACCTCAACATGAGCTATGAACAATCGTTGTTCATACATCAATATATTATATAAGGTATGTTCACCTATTTGGGTATGAACAATCGTTGTTCATATATCAGCATAAGGTATGAACACTCATTGTTCATAGTAACATAACGAAAAAGTAAAATCAAAAAATATTTATTTCAAATCCGGGCCATTTGTCTTTGAGGGTTATTTTCACCCAAAAATTGGTTTTCAGGGTTATTTTCATCCGATATTTGTCCTTGTGAATGATTATAAAAAAAAATTATGTCCTCTAGAGTTGTCTTGAATCAAAATTAGGCCTCAGGACCAATTTCTTGCTAAAAAATTTAGTAAAATCCTAAGTTGGTTAAGTTCGGTAAGATAACTCTTCAAAAAAAAGTTTGGTAAGATAACTCAAAAAAAAAAAAAAAAAAATGGTTCGGTAAGATAATAATCCATTGAATTGCACTGTTACATTTCTGTACGTTCCTCGAACCAAACCCATTCTTGAGTATCAGGAGGTATATAGGGATTATACTGTAAGGGGCAATATGACAATATCAGACAATAAAACACCTAAATAATTTTGGGTAATAATTGTTGGGGTTGTCCTTCACCATGAGGAACCCAAGAACATAGGCAGAAGTACGCAATTCAAAATAGCATGAAGTATGACACTATTTGTGGCATATGCAGTAATGTTTCTGTTCGGCTCAATGACACCAAACAGAGGAAAATGTCTTCAGAGTTTCAAGAGGTCTACAGAAATACGTCATAAGAAGTGGCATAACATATAAATATGACATCGAAAGTGTCATATCGATCCGTAAGTTTGTTATATAAAGGACTTAGGGTTAGATGACACATAATTTTTGGAAATCCTTTCATTCTTTGAGAGAGAAACTTTTTTACCTTGTAAAGAGAGAAAATAGAGATCCTAACGAGTTTGAGAGACATGAGAGAAGAGCACTGTAATCCTTCTCTACCCCTTTCTCATAAGATCATTGCTCTTGTGGACGTAGGTACAATTGGTCGAACCACGTATATCGTTTGGGTATCTTGTGGTATGCTTTACTTTATTTGTTTTATTATTACTTGTTTGTGATAATTACGTTGTTGATTGCTTAGAAAGTTGGGTTGGCTTGTTTGATTGGTGGTAGTGAAAGATTAGAGCTTTATTGGAGTTAGAGTGTCAAAGTGCAAGCTTTCTTAGTGGGGCTCGATTGGTATTTCCCCAACAAGTGGTATCAAAGCCATAGTTTTTTTTTTTTTTTTTTTTTTTTTTTTTTTTTTTAATAAGCTAGAGGTTATGGCAGACCTCAACCTGCATTAGATGAAACTCGGGGATACATAGTACCTATTCTATCTTCCTCTATTATATGATGTAACTTTGCATCTATAGGAAGAAAAAAGAAAATTACACCCTCTTCTGGCGATCTATACAACTTTGAAAGGTAGTCGGCTGCTCGATTTCCTTCTCTAAAGATATGACTGAAATAACATTTTACAAAAGAGTTTGTAAGACATCGAATATAGGCTACCATATTAGAACAATACCATGGACATGGCTCGAAGCCATTTAAGATGTTTATGGCCCCAAGTGAGTCAGAATTGACTTCCAACTTGTCAATACCTAAATCTTGGGCCTGCTTAAGCCCAATTGCTATAGCGTGAATCTCCTGAAAGATAACCGAATGCTTGGAAGAGCTTCCTGCATAAGCTCGAGTTATATTCCCCAAAGCATTGCAAATTGTTCCTCCATACCCATTTCCAGTTTGCTGGACAGATCCGTCAGTGTTAAGCATGAAAGCTCCCTATTCAGATGGCTTCCACTTGCACCAAAGAACTTCCTAATGCTTGAAATTTAGTTGCAGTGCTCGAAGGTTATAAGAATCTTTGACTTCTGACAGGTTCTTCTGAAGATATAGCTTCATTAAGGCCATAATCTTTGTGCTTAGCTATTGGGAAGTCAGCAAAATGTTCTTCTTCTTCCGTCTGTTTCTTTCACACCAGAGTTCATGTATAGTGGCTCCAACAAAGACTTTAAATATATCGACACAAGTGGAGCTTTGTCTACATAACCTGAAAATGTTGTACCATTCTGAAGTAGAGTCTTTAACAAGATCCCCTAGTCCAATGTTGTTTTTCACAGTGGCCCATACTTGTTTGGAGTACTGACAATCGAAGAACAAATGCTTTGATTGCTCAGAAGAATTACCGCAAAGACTGCATTTAGAGAATTGCAAAGTCTTCTTCTGTATCAATCTATCCTGAGTAGGAAGGCAGTTTGAAAGCAATTGCCACAAGGTAAAAGAGAATTTCAGAATAGAGAGTTTGCCCCAAACAACGTTGTACCATTTTACCTTTGGTTTCACTTTTCGCAGAACCGCATAAGTTGATTTGATTGAAAAATCACCCGAGCTGCTCAGTGACCAGTTTACTTTATCTTTGTTGAGAAAGTGATTCACTTCAGTACCCAAGATAAGATTTTTCAGGGAGCTGTCAGAAGTAGACGTCACCAGTGAGGACCAGTTGCCTTGGTCCAAGATTTCACTAACCTTTGCGTCAACAGGGAGAGTGAAGGAGTTTCTCGCTACTGTTGATTCCCAAAGAGGCTGACTTGAACACCATGGGTCATGCCAGAAGAGGGTGTTAGTCCCATCTGCAATAACATATCAAACAAACTTTCGAACAATGTTTCTATACTTCAGAATCCTGCTCCATACCCAAGAGCAGCTTGCCGGTGATTTCATAGTCCAAAAGAAGGACTTCTTTATCTGTTGACTCCATGTCTAGTTTGACCACAGTGAGCCATCTTTCACAACAATCAAGCCGCAATAAGTAGCTTTGTTCCAAGTTCTTACATCAATCATACCCAGACCACCTTGATCTTTTGCATACCTCAATATTTCATGGCTGGTATGACGCATTTTTCTTGTCCTATTAGGCTCAGACCATAAAAAATGATTGCAAATCTTAGATACATTGTCAAGGACTTTCTTTGGCAAGACAAAGGTTTTTGACTAGTAGACTTGGAAGGATGAGAGTATTGACTGGATAAGTTCAAGTCTGCCAGCCCTTTGTCAAGGATATATTCTTCCAATTTGAGATTCGCGAAGTCAATCTCTCTACCATAGGAAGACAATCTCGTATACCTAGACTTAAAGAAGTAAGTGGTAGACCAAGATATATAATAGGCGGAGGTATAAGGGGTATACCCAAAGCATTAGCCAAGTCCAGACCAGCTTCATGAGACATACAACCAACCAACAGAGATGATTTAGATGAGTTAATATGCAATCCTGTGAGGAGAGAAAATTGCAGAAGAATTTCCTTGATTGCAAGAATAGAAGCCATATCTCCTTTGCAAAAAAGAAGAGCATCGTCCGCAAAAAATAAGTGAGAGATACTCAAATTCCGGCATTTAGAATGGGGATGAATGTGTCCAGAATAGAGGGCTTGATTTAGAAAACCAGAGAGCACCCCCATCACAAGGACAAAAAGATAAGGTGAAATAGGGTCCCCCTGCCTCATACCTTGTTCACCTACAAAGAATCCTTCAGAGGTTCCATTGATGATAATGGAATAAGGAGTAGTGAAGCACATAGATAGCCACTCTATAAAGAGAGGAGGGAAACCAAATCACTGCAGAATCATACCCATAGCTTCCCAATTGACTGAATCAAAAGCCTTCTTTATGTCAATCTTAATTGCGCAATTCCTAGTGCCATGTTTCCTGGTGTAACCTCGAATAAGCTCATGTGCAAGAATAATGTCATCTTGGATGTTTCTACTTGGTACAAAGGCAGACTAAGTCGGAGAGATTAAGTAGGGCATATATTCCTTAATCCTGCTTGTTAGAATCTTTGCGACACATTTGTAAATGGTATTACAACGAGCAATGGGCCTGAATTCATTAACCTTAGAAGGTGCAAGATTTTTTGGAATTAAGCATAGGAGAGTGGAGTTTGTACCTCTTTGTATGGACTTTTGATTGAACATATGTTGGACTGCAAGAGAGAAATCTTCACCAACAATATCCCAGGCTTTCTTGAATAAGAAAGAATTAAATCCATCAGGCCTAGGAGTTTTGTTATCATCCATAGAGAAGAGTGCGTCCTTGATTTCCAAGATATCTATATCCTTGATCAATCTAGCGACACTCTCAGGGGGCAACACTTGAAGGTTAAGATGCTCCAGGAACTGAGGGCTACATGAAGATGAAGAAGAAATACCCAAAATTTTTTATAGAAAGATATGAATGCCTGAGCACCATTAGATTGACCATCCTGTTGGGTTCCTTGAGAATCCAAAATAGACCAGATGTTGTTCCTAGTCTTCTTTTCTTTTACAGAATTGTGAAAGAAGGCATTACCTTTGTCACCAAAGGATAGCCAGTCAGTGTTTGTCCTCTGCATAAGGTCATACTCCTCCATAAGCATAAGGTGACAAAGCTCAGATCTATGGATCCTTTCTAGATTAGAAAGGTGAGAATCAAAAGGTCGCTTCTGCATTTGCATTTGAATATCTTCTAGATTGGCCCGAGCAGCGACCACCTGATTTTGAAGATCAGTGGAACTGAATCTAGGCCAGCCCTTGAGAGCTTCCTTGAACATCTTTAATTTCTTGCAAAGCATGAAAGATGTATTTCCCTGTCTAGGAATAGACCAGCAATTAATAAGAGTGTCCTTGAAAGAAGGATTGACAACCCAGTAATTACAGAATCTGAACGGGGGCCTACATGAGTAAGAATTGGAGATCGAGATAACTGTAGGCGTATGGTTAGAAAGTCCTTACGACAAAAATTCCACTCCAGAAGAAGAAAATTGAGTAGCCCACAAGGAATTTATAAGACACTTGTCTATCTTAGATCATTTTCTCACGGAACCATCACCATTGTTAGTCCAAGTAAAAAAATAGCCACTGGATTTATGATCATAGAGACTTACAATGTTGAGACAATTTGCAAACGGGGTAGTTTCCCTAGGATGTAACAAGTCAGTACCAATCCTCTCATGAGAATAGAGGACATTGTTAAAATCACCAACCACACACCAAGGACCTGAGAAGGATGTATAGAGACTAATGAGATCTTGCCAGAGAATCAACCTTTCCGATCTATTATTGCTTGCATAGACTGACGTAAAATGAAACACTTGTGTTGTGGCAAGGATAGTTACTTGAGCATGTATAAATTGATCACTCTCCAAAATCTTTAGAACACCTAGCACTGAAGGATCCCATGAGAGCCAAATGCGTCCAGAAACTGCACTAGAATAATTGTGTTCAAACTTCCAAGAAGGGCAGCAGACCTTGCTAATACTCAAAAAAATTTCGAGCCAAACTTTAGTTTCCAAAATACAAAAGCAAGCTAATTTATTCTTGATTCTAAAAGCATTAAGAGCCTTCATTTTATACAAATCATTTAAACCCCTAATATTATAAGTGCATATCTTCATAAGATCATCTTTTTTTTTTTCCTTTGTTACCCGAGCCTTTGGCCCTTCCTCTACCTCTTTTTCCTGAGCTCTGCAGTTATTGTTGTTGCAAATGGGCTCTAGTAACAACTTGCGACGACATTTGCAATCTTGTGACTAGAGGGGAGGTCATAATATGATCATCAAAAGGTTCCTCATGCGTCTCAAAGATGTCATCATCTATACCATCCTCTTCAATGACTAAGGCCGCATACGCATTATTGTCAACATGAAATTGGAAAAGTTCTTTTTCAGTTAAGACACCTTCCTCCTGTTCAAGGGCTGATTGAGTCTGTTCTTGAGTTGTATAGACCACAACTTCTTTTCCTCAAGTGTTTCCACTGATGTGAGCAAATTCTCAAGAGAAAGAAGGACTGCTTGTGTTTCTCAAAGTACTAAAGGGAGAATTGCCAGGCAAGCAGTTCCGAGCAGGGCCATCAGAGGATGTTCTAAGAAGTTCAGAAATATGAGGAGTGGCTAGAAGAGGGTCTAGCGAACTGGAATTATCCTCATTATTTCCTGAGAGAGCTTGGCTTGACTAAGGCAGTGATGGAGAGGAAGGAGCGCTCACTGTCGCCATTGCAGTACTAGGAGATTCCTTAGAGACTACTGCATCATTAAGAGAGGATGGAGAGCTCGTTGATGCCCTTGCAGTACTAAGAGATTCCTAGAAACTACTGCATCATTAAGAGAAGAAACTACTTCAGAAACAATTGGAACAGGGGAGTTCTGATTAGAGGCAGCTTGCGTGCTTGAATGAGTAACTGGAGCTGCAGCAGAGGGATTTTGTACCCTTATAAGGCTTGGTTTGGGAACCCACACTTGGGTAGGAGTTGCTGGGCATTTAGACATAAACATGTTTGCCACGAATCTTCAATTTAATCGATGTTGGAAATTCAAAGTTCAAAGGTATCGTAACACAAACCTTTGCAAAATCGAGCCTTTTCTTCATAGAAGTTGCTCCATCCAAACAGAGAGGACCTCCAATCAGACTTGCAAGGAAAGATAATCCCTTCTTAGTCCATAGCTTTTTTGGAACTTTTGAAAGTTTTGCCCAGATTGGTACAGTAGAGACGTTGTTTCTTTGACTTTCTGCTTCAGGTGACCATGGCATAACAACAAAGATCTTGCCAGCGATAAAGATAGGACCACCTTCAAGGACAAATTGCTTGTCTTCAGAAGGAGAGAAACTTATGAAAAATAAGTCCCTATTCGTAGTAATATCCATAGACCCTTTTAACTTCCAGGTTTTTTCTAAGGCACTCTTAACAAAGGGAAAAATCATCCTTTTGTCCAGGAAATACCCAAACAACACGTCTTCCTATTCTGAGATACCTTCATCAATAATGTCCTGAGGTACGACTGCTGCACCTTCTTCAAAGGATGGAGAGCAAGGTTCTAAGACAGTGTTAGAAGAAGCCAATGTCGAGTTGGCATTCTGAAAAAGAGAGCTTCAGAGGAAAAGTTAAGGAAGGGAGGATGCTGAAGCCATTGAAAGAAAGGAACTAGAGATAAGAGAGAGTTGCAAAACAAGCCTTGTATTCCAGTCTCTCAAGAACTTACACAGTTGGATTTTACCCTAGACTGGAGAAAAGAGGCACTCCAAATTCAGAACACTCACTGTAATCAGTGATGGATTTTACCTGAATTGGTAAGAAGGATGAAGATGAGAAGATAAGCTAATTCACCAAACTAAACTTTTGACTAAAAGCGGCAAAAAGAGGTGTACTGTATCATTTGAATAACTTAAGTTATGTCACGCCCATTCGCCCAAAATATGGTCCCCATTTTCCCATTTCCTGCATCTCATCAAAAGTTAATTAAGCATTATCAGAGCCATAGTTAGATCAATCATAAAGGTTGTTGTTCCAAACTTTACTCAAAATGTGTTTGATTAAATTCCTAAGATGAGGTTTGAGTTAATATAGTTTGTGGAGATAGATCATTCATTCTATAAACAATCACATGACTAGTGTAAATAGAAGTAACTACACCATTTAGAAAGCCAAGATGGAAGACTTGCTTTATTGCAATGACTTGACACAACTCATTAAGAATAAATTAGTAAAACCGGATGCAGTATTCGGTGCCAATTAGAAGAAGTTTGATAGAAAGTTATTGGGTATATTCAATAATGGATTGACGATAATGTATTCCATCATGTATCTCAAGAGACCACAACATATTGTTTGTGGAAGAAATTAGAAGACCTCTATGAGGAGACTAAAAGGAGCAAACAAAGTTAGTTACTCCTCTCACTCAGAGATGTTTGTCACAAAAAGACAAAAGAGAGGCAAATGTAAAGAGCCATCTCATTCTAGAGGTGATGACAAAAGAAAATTTAGGGCAGAGTATAAGTAAACCTCCTAAGAAAGACTTATCGTGTTACTATTATGGTATCCATGGCCACTTCAAGTATGAATGCATAGAATTGAAAAGGGATAAAAAGAATAATACCATACATGAAGACAAGTTAGAGTTGAAAGAGAACACCACCAACCGAGACCCTACTATCATAGCTTCAGAAGATGAAATAGGGACTGTGTCAGATTGTAGTGAGTTACGCTTGAGTACATCATACCAGGGTACATATTGGGTGGTAGATACAAGAGCTTCCTACCACGCCATACCCCACAGGAGTTTCTTCACTACCTACAAATTGGGTGATTTTGGTGAGGTGAATATGGGTAACAATGGAGTCTCAAAGATTACAGACATTGATGATGTTCATGTAGAAACCAGTGCTGGCTACACCTTGACACTCAAGGATGTAAGACATGTTCCTGACAATCGGCTAAGCTTAATTTCCATTGGGAAGTTAGATGATGATGACTTTCAAAACCCGTTTGCTAACGGGGCATAGAAACTGAGCAGATGTTGCATTGTGGTAGCCAAAGGGAAAAAGTGTTGTTCGCTTTATAAGACGCAAGTTAGTCTATGTAAAGCAGAGTTAAATACGGCACAAGAAGAAGTTTCCACCAACTATGGCACAAAAGATTTTGTCATATGGGCGAGAAAGGCATGAAAGTTCTTGCCAAGCAAAAGGTGTTACCGAATATCAAATGTACGCGTTTAAATAGATGTACTAATTATTTTGTTAGAAAACAATATAGGGTATCTTTTCAAAGATTCCCCTTTTACAAGAAGGAGAATGTATTTGACCAAGTACACTCGGATTTATGTGGTCTCATGAAAGTGAAGTCCCACAGGTGAGTTTTATATTTTTTGACTTTCATTGATAATGCTTCAAGAAAGATATGAGCATATAGTTTGAAGACCAAGGATGAGGTTCTCAGTGTGTTCAAGACTTTCCATAGCATGGTGGAAAGAGATACCGAGAAGTCTTTGAAGTGTATTCGTACAAATAATAGGGGAGAGTACATTGGGCCGTTTGAAGAGCATTGCAAGAGTCATGGGATTCGTCATGAGCAGACATTTCATTTCCAAGATACCACAACACAATGGTATAGACGAGAGGATTAACCATACCATTGTATAGAGCATAAGATCCATGTTGTCTTATTCTAAGTTACCAAGAAGTTACTGGGTAGAAGCAATGCGCACAGCCGTACATGTGATCAACCTATCGCTTTCGAAGCTTTTGAACAATGATTATCCAGAGAGAGTATGGTCACGCAGATATATTGATTATGGATACTTGAGGGTGGTATTCAGGTGTAAGACATTTGTTCATATTCCCAAGGATGAGAGGTTCAAGTTTGAGGACAAAGCCAAGCAGTGCATTTTTCTGTGTTATGGGGATGGAGAAGTTTGGTTACAAACTTTTTGATTCGATCAACAAGAAGGTAATCCGAAGTCTAGATATTGTGTTCTTGGAATATCAAACAATAGAGGACTTTGAGAATGGTGAAAAGCTAGAAGTTTTTGTTGATGATCTTGTTAATTTATAACCAGAAGTTTCTACTGTGGAACGAGTTGTAGAAGGCATTGAGAATGTAGAGAACTATAAGTTTGAGACTCATCATGATGATGATGATGATCATATTGCTAATGATGGGATTGAACCTACACTATAACAGAAGGGGTCTGTTGCAACGCACTCTTTCGCCACGCCTAAAATTTGTTGTAACAAGTCATCTTTTACAACACCATGTAGAGTTGCTAAAGGTCATCCGTCTTAATAAAATTTTCATTTTGGGAAATACCTAGAGCGACGCCTTGAGCATTGCAAAAGTGTTTGCTTTTAAATTGATGAAAAATAAGAAAAATAATTAAATACATAATGTTTATTATTGGCAATGAGTGCGGTGTTGCTATAGATTTAAAATAAGAAGTGCATGAACCACCAACTTGAACAAGAAGAAGCGCATCCTCCTGAGCAACAAGATGTTGAGTTGAGAAGATCCGAGAGAGAAAGACAAGCTTTAACTAGGTACCCACCACATACGTATGTATTACTATCCGACGGTGGAAAACCTATGTACTATCAAGAGGCTCTTGAAGGCATAGACAAAGAGAAATGGTTGAAGGCCATGCAAGACGAGATGGGTTATTTGCATAAAAATCACACCTATGACTTAGTTGAAAAACCAAAAGGAAGAAAAATTATTAAAAACAAGTGGGTTTTCAAAGTCAAGCATGAAGATAGTAATCCATATCCAAGGCATAAAGCTCGCCTTGTTGTGAAGGGATTCGGTTAGAAGAAATGTATTGACTTTGATAAAATTTTATCTCCAGTGGTTACGATGATTTCTATTAGGGTGGTATTGGGTTTGGCCATAAGTATGAACCTAGAGGTTGAGCAACTAGATGTCAATACAACTTTTCTTCATGGTGATCTTGAGGGAGATGTTTACATGGACTAGCCAGAGGGTTTTGAAGTCAAAAGCAAGGAGCATTTGGTATGCAAGCTAAGAAATAGTTTGTATGGGTTGAAGTAGGCACCGAGATAGTGGTACATAAAGTTTGAGTCCTTTATGGTAAAACATAGCTACAAGAAGTCTACTTCTAATCACTGTGTGTTTATTCAGAAATTTCTAGATAGGGATTTCATAGTGCTCTTGTTGTATGTGGATGATATGTTAATAGTTGACCAAAACATCAATAAAATATCCAAGTTGAAGAAATACTTGAGTAAGTCCTTTGAGATGAAAGACTTGGGTCAAGCAAAACAGATACTTGGTATGCAGATCATTCGTGATAGAATGAGTGGGAAATTGTGGTTTTCTCAAGAAAGATATATTGAGAAGGTGTTGAAGAGATTCAACAAGGATCAATCGAAACCGGTGAGTTGTCGGCTTGGTAACCAATTCCGCACGACCAAAGATAAGTGTTCGAAGGGTGAACATGAGAAGAAAGAAATGTTAAAAGTTCCTTATACATTTGCGGTGGGCAGCTTGATGTATGTAATAGTGTATATATACAAGACCAGATATTACTTTCGTCGTGGGTGTTGTAAGCCGATTTCTGTCAAATCCGGGTAAAGAGCATTGGGAAGGCGTTAAGTGGATATTGAGATATCTCAATGGCACTTCCAAGGTATGTTTGTGTTTTGGTAGGAGTAAGATATTACTTGAAGGCTACACATATACATATATGGCAGGTGATGTTGACTCGATGAAGTCCACTTCCGATTATCAGTTTACATTTGCAGGAGCAGTTTCTTGGCAATCCAAATTGTAAAAATGTTTTGCCATCTCCACTACAGAAGCCGAGTATATTGCAGCCACTCAGTGTTGCAAAGAGATGTTATGGATGAAAAGGTTCTTTAGCGAACTTGGGCTAAAACAGAAACAGTTTGTAGTACTTTGCGATAGCCAGAGCGCCATTTACTTGAGCAAGAATCTGAGTTTTCACTCTAGATCCAAATACATACATGTGTGTTATCATTAGATTAGAGAAGTTCTCAAAGAGAAGCGATTATGCATTGAGAAAATCTATACCGACAAGAATGGGTCGGATATGATGACCAAAGTTTTGTTGAATGGCAAGTTTGATGTTTGTTGTGATAGGGTTATATACTAAAAGCATTACTTTTGTATTAACTCTAATTCTTTATTTTTGAATAAGAATCATATGGGCAAATGTTATGCATATTATATATGTTATTAGTTATATGCATGTGTCTAATACTTTATGTTGTAGATGATATGGTGTGAACACACAGAAGATCATATCATCAGTACCTTATAAAGTATAAGTAACCGTTCACAACCTAGATGGATTTGGACAAACCATTAATACGGTTGTAGTATAATCTGGTATTAGTCTATCTTGACTATAAGATTACACTCGTACACTTTGTGTGTATTGAACAAGACCAAGTGAGGTTGTTTCTCCTTATACTGACTATATAAGAGAACAAACGCCTCTGTTATTATGGATGTTTGTCCTCCTAATCCGGATATAATAACGGGCACTTACATGCATTGTACATTGCTTTAAATCATCAATGAGTGAGATTTATTTGTGAATCAACAAACTCGATGGATTGGGTAATGACATTGTATGTAAGGTGTGCTGTTGATTATAGAAGAAATCCGTGTCCCGCAAGAAGTCGGGTTGATGATGTCCCCTTGAGGAGCTCAAAAAGATTGTCATGTAAACCCCGGTGGATTTATTCGACATGACAATGAGGCCGAAAGGGTACTACTCAAGGACATAAGAAGTTTATTAATGTAGTTGTCAGTAACTTGACTTAATCAACGGACATTCGATATCTTAAACACGGGGAGATCAACGAGCATATAATATGGATCCCATAAACGCTGACACATAATTTGGGATTAAGGCGGTAGTGCAACAATGGCCTTTAGTGGAATAAGTCATTTGTTGACGGACTTGGGCCGTGTGTTCGGGGCGAACATGGGAAGCCCAAGCCCGTCAAGAGGCCCAACCCTAATTTCTCTTCATGGTCCCTGTTGTAGCCTATAAATAGAACAATCTTTCTCTGGCCAAAATTCACTATTCACTGATTCTGAAAAAGAGGCAAGAAAAGTAGATCTGAATTCGTTTTCTGATCTTGAGAGAAAGAAGGGGATTGGTAGATCGTTGCCCACACAACGTCCAATCTGTTCTAAAGGAATACAACAGAAGATCAAGGGGTTGATTTCAAATTTGATAAAGCTTGGATTCTCAGAGTTATCTAAACCGATTCTCAAAGGTATGCTCTCTATTCAAAATCGTGAGAACCCATTAATTCCGCTGCGCATGGTTCTCGCGGTTTGTAGAAATATTGGTTATGAAATAATGGTTCCTACATGTTGTGCCACCACCGGATTGGTGACACACTCCTCCTATTAATTTGGGAATGCGCAGAGTATCCCCCCTCATGGCTCGGGAAGGAGAGATTTTTGGGGTTGTCCTTCACTATGAGGCACCCAAGAGCATTGGCAAAAGTACACAACTCAGAATGGCATGAAGTATGACACTATTTATGACATATGCAGTAATGTTTCTATTCGGCTCAATGGCACCAAGCAGATGAAAGATGTTTCCAGAGTTTCAAAAGGTTTGCCAAAGTATGTCATCAGAAGTGACAGAACATATAAGTATGACATCAAAAATGTCATATCAACCCGTGAGTTTGTAATCCACTATATAATGGACTTAGGGTTAGATGAAACATAATTCTTGAAAATCCTTTCATTCTTTGAGAGAGAGAGAGAGTCACTCAAAAGACCCTTTTACCTTATAAAGAGAGAGAAGAGAGATCCTAGTGGGTTTGAGAGACAAGAGAGAAGAGTATTGTAATCCTTCTCTACCCCTTTCTTATAAGATCATTGTTCTTGTGGACGTAGGCACAATTGGCCAAACCACGTATATCGCTTGTGTATCTTGTAGTATGCTTTATTTTTTTCGCTTTATTATTAATTGTTTGTAATAGTTGTTGATTGCTTAAAAAGTTGGGTTGGTTTGTTTGATTGGTTGTAGTGAAAGGTTAGATCTTTATTGGAGTTAGAGTGTCCAAGTGCAAACTATTTTAGTGGGGATCAATTAGTTTTGCTTTCCCCAACAATAATTTTACCTGCCATGAAAGTTGCGTTTGGAACCATAAACAAAGGTTATCTATATCTACATATTGCATAATTGAATATAACAAGACAACCAATATATATATATATATATATATATATATATATATATATATATATATATATATATATATATAACAAGACAAGATTGGAAGCTGGAATAACAAACCATAACGTGAAGAAGTTAAAGGTCTTTAAGCTATAAAGCCAAATAAGTAGGAAACATTTCCAATACGGTTTATGCAATAGGAAGCATAGTACATGAAGCTATAAAATAGCATGTTCTTCTCTTAAGCATCGAAGTAGTTAGGGAAGTGATTGAGAGAGCGCGAGGGTAGTCTGGTCTTTTTCTTCTCTTTTATCTACTTTTAGTTTGAAAACAAATCTTGGAGGGAAGATTGCCTTTATTGGCAACTTTGATCGATGCCCTCTGGAGGGGGCTAACCATTGACTTGCTAACAAAAGTATCATGGTTGAGGTGGGGAGCATAGATCCACCAGCTATCCTCAATTCTGAGGTGGTGGCAGATCGAGCAGCTACACAACTTGCAAACCCCAACTCTTATGGTTTTAGGTCGTGGAGCTCTTTATTCAACACTAGCAAGAATTCTAAGCTTCAACCTAACCTAAAGAAGGTATTCCCTAAGTTTACTAATGGCATAGCTGAAGCTCTTCCTGAAATAGTGGAAGAAGGGGTTAGTATCTGGAAGGAATATGTGGTTGGGTATTTTGTGGAGAAAAGATTATCCTATCCATTTGTTAAGGAGGCTGTGAGCAAACAATGGAAATTAAAGGGTAGTTTTGATATGCTTGCTGATAGAGAACTATTTTACTTCAAGTTCATCAATGATGAAGATCGTCAGTTCGTTATTGAACATGGTCCTCTATTCTTAGTTGGTATAATTTTTGTTGTAAGATCGTGGTCAGAGTCTATTGAACTACACAGAAAAAAAAAAATCAACTCCGTCCCAATTTGGGTTAAGGTTGACATCCCAAAACAGTTGTGGATTGACAATGGTATTGGATTTATCTCAAGTATAATTGGGGAACCCATTTGCATAGATGATGCTACAGCAAACATGGTAAGGTTAAACTATGCTCATTTTTGTGTTGTCGTCAATACTGACTTTAAATTCCCCACATCAATTACAGTCAATATGGGGAATGGAAATAATGTTGATATTAGCTTAGACTATGATTGGATTCCATCAGTTTGCAAGCACTGTAATACAAGGGGATGAAAACCTTGATATTGGTGCTCATGGTGTCCTCCATATTGAATACCAAGATGGTACTATTCAACCATCTCTTGTTGAGGAACCCAACAACTTGATAACTTCCACTATTGATCCTCGCTCAAGATTGGAGGCTACCAGGGAAGAGGAGCAAAGGGAATTCACTTTGGTATTGAGCAAAAAGAATGCAAAGGCTAAGAGAGCTAGCGGGTGGAAGCAGTCTCATGTTTCTCCACCAAACACTAGAGCCAAGTCTTGTAGCAGCAACAACAACATGACAACAATTTATTCTACAACTCCAGTCGAGGAAATGACTACGGTAACTAAAGAACCCTCTTCGAATGCAGTTAGCGGGCGCTTACCTGGTGAAATTAGTTCTACTCTAGCTATGATGAAGCAAGCATCCAAGGGAAAATACAAAGGTAAAAACCTTGATGGATACATTAAGGAGATTTGGGATGACACTCTTGGTTTAACATATGCTTGTTGTGAATGTGAGACTTTTTTCTATGATTTTGAGAATGCACAGAAACATCTAAGGAAAGATCATCCGGTCTTAAGAGACAAACTTCTGTTTGGTGGTAGATAAAAGTTTGTGTTGTTATTCTTATGTGCACCTTAGTGGGTTATGTTCATGAGTGTTTCATGATTGTATGGCTTATAGCCTTAATCTTTGGGATTTGTAGTTCTCTTAGGGAGGAGATGTACCCCTTTAAAGATCATACTCTTTGGGAATCTTCTAAGCTTTATGTCTTTGGTTCTATATACAGGTGGGTCTGCCTTAACCCCATAATCTTTTCAGAAAAAAAAATATGTTCTTCTCCAGGTCCCTTCAAACTACTGTATTGTTACAATTTTCATCTGAATTACCCAAACTAAAATCTGTTGTACGATTAAACGCAGCCGTTAAACACTTTTATACTATCAAACTGTGTTGGACGCTACAACAACCTTATTAAAGAGATTCAGCTGCATTTCCCTTAGAAAAATATAGGAAAAGTATACTTTGCTGTAAATGTCAAACAACAGACAAATGAAAAGAGTGATGAAGGTGATTAGGTTAAAAAAAAATGGAAAGTTTTGGAGGTAAGTGGAAAGGAGACAGATTGGCATGTTGTTGTGAGCTGTGTTCCATTTTAATTAATTTAAGAATCTCAAGTGTGGGGGACTTCTAGTGTCACGTCCAAGTACGGTATATTGGACTCATTAGAGGACATCGACACTTATTAGCAGAGAAATTAATGAAAGATCGATCTGCAAATAGGGAGGTGACACTATTTTAAAGTTTAAACAGAGTGCGACATCCTCTCACCTGAAGATAATCATCAGGGAAACCACCCTGTTTACCTTTAAGTAAATCTATCTTAAACAAATGTCGAGTAATAATGCTAGTAGACAACGCACTTTGTGAGTTGTGTAAAGCCGTAAATGCCTCTTGAATGAATAAAGCAACATATCTTTTGTTATGAAATAATGAAATCGTACTCGATAAAGATTTTAGATTTTAGAATGACACTGAAATTGGTGTACATCAAGGCTAGTGCTTCATTTGTTAGCAATGTAAGCTGCAGACTAAGAATAATTGCAAGTCTTGCAACCTTAAATCTCAACCGTACCTCTTGATGCTTTGACACAGCGACTGGAATGCCTCTACAAATTAGCATGCTTGTTTTTTGTTCTTTTTTAAGAAAAAAAAGAGTTAAGGGAAAGGGGGTTTGACAGTCCCCTCCCCTCTGTGGATACCAGTTGGATACATTGCACTTTGTATGTCGTTAATCGTTGATGTCTTCCATGCATTGCGCAACAATATGCCTATCCAACAAATGAATTTTCTAACTTCTTTTTTTGTTCTTTATGTGTCATGGATACATTTTGAGGAAGTGAAGACAACCCTGAAAATTGAGTTAAATATCCAAAATCTGATGTGGATCCTAGGCATGGAACGTATGCAGAGCTAATTAAAAACAAAATGCTACAGAGGACCAGCTGTGTACCACAAGCACGGCCCTTTTAGAATCAACTATCGCTTTTAAAAAAAGTTTAGGTTAGTAATTTTTTATGGTCTTTGGTCGCTCGTGCAAATGGACAGACTTTATATAAGAGAATGGGCCTAGTAATTCAATGTAAAAACCACCTTGTTTCATCTACATGAGCAACTAAGCAAGAAATAATAGCTTTGTTGTAGTGTTATGTACTGTATAACCAATCCTGAACTTATATAGGTTATAAAATCATTGCGGTGTAACTGTTTGAGTGTTCGGCACTAATGATGCTAGAGACGGGATTGCCTCTGTATACATTCATTTTTAAACACATCCAGTCTTCCTATGAAACTACTAGGTGCCAGTACTCCAGTCTCCGAGCAGGTTTGCAACTACTTGTTGCTGACTTGCTGGTTACCCTTCAGTTTTTTGGATACACACACCTACACATAACGTACACATACATTCTGTTTAAGGGGTGATGTTATTCTGTCTGCTCGGTCAAATCCAATTTCTTGTTCTAGTGAACAATATAATTGATGTGAAGCAGGGAACATCACAAGCTTCTAATCCTTTTCAGGAAAATGCAAAGACGCACTTTTCTCCTTTTTTTTTTGTGAAAAGACGCACTTCCATATTAGGAGGTTTTATTTGCATATATGCCATTTTATTGCAACTTGCAGCCCTCAATTAGGTAATGGAGACATATTATAATCGGAACATAATATTATATATAACCACACATGTTCAATTAACAGAAAATAATTGGGACAAAAGTATCTACTTTAATAGCATTTTACGATAAAACAAATTCTTCTCTTCAAGAAACATCGAAGAAACAGCTTACCCTGAGTTGAAAAGGTTTCTCTGTTTGTCCACATTGAAGTTCGGTTGGGCAAGGTGTTATAATAGTTGTATCAACACAACAACTAGAGTAGAACAGAAAGAACAGTAGACAAGGACAGAATTAACAGATAATAACCAAGGTGCGGATTAGCTAGGTTGTCCTTAAGGAAAGATTTCGCCCCTTCCAATGGCGCAGAAAGGCAGCAGTGACGTCTTCCTCACATGATTCAATGGTTAATAACAGTCTGACTTTGCACTAGAACAGACTACCCTCTAGAACAACAATATAACTCTCTCTGGCGGCTACAGGAAGAAGAGAAGAAGAAGAATAGGATAGGTTATAGTTTTTGTTTCTCTGAGATGGGTTTCTGATCTGTTAAAGTTTATCCCCTCTATGGACTCACAGTCCTATTTATAGAGATTAGGTCGGTCTCCTAAACAGATAAGGAAGAGAGACCAACTCCTAATAGAACACTAAAACTTGTTACTCAAGAAAAAAAAAAACAAAACAAGTTTAGGCAATTGGTCCAACCACTACCTACAATAGTAAGCCCAAGCCCAAGCCTGAACTCGACCTGATGTGGTGGATAACCAATGTAGGACTATCTATTATGCACTAAAGTGGAGAGAACACTATTTGTTCATCTCCTCCACTTTGCACACACACACACTAGTATTTAGAAATACACAAGAGATTCCAACAATCCCCTACTATTTCAAAATACTAATAGTCCCCCACTATTTTGGAATAGGATATTATAAAAGAAAAGGGTTAACTAAATGCGAGAGAGAATGGAAAAAATAATGCATAAGATACTGGTGCTTTAATTACGGGCTTGAACCAATCATAGGATAACATGTCTTATAATACGTGAAAGTGGTGGATTAAAAAATCTTTGAACCAACATTCCCTTATAGTAAAATAGATCACATGCACCCATATTGCTCTTTCATTATATGCCTGTTCTGCGGTGTTGCGCTTTTTGGCCTTGCGCTGCCTGTGTTCCATGAATGCTCTAGAGTACTTTCCCGTATACTCATAAGAACCGACCCAATTCTACATTCACTTAGGTGGATATCCATCAAGTGTACATTGCAGTTAAAATACACTATCTCATTATAAAATGGACTATGGATTCCAATAAGAGTAAAATAACTCATCCTTACTCATTGCAATTCTAGTTATACAAAATATACTATAGTACCATCTCGCCATAGGGTGAGACATCTCATAAATAAATAAGACGATAGTACTGCAGGACGATGAAGTGACATGTTTTTCCCTTTGAACCTACTTCATGGGATCTCCAATCACATAGGTAGGGTTGCCGTCAGTGTCGCCCTATATATGGGCATAAGTCCCATCCCCCTCGACATATAACCACTTGCCTCCAAAGAAGTGGTGTGGTCAGACATGTGGCCAAACTAAGTCCAACCTAACATAATCTCTAGCAGCTGCTTGATTAAGTTATATCTTAAACTTATGTATATACATTTCCCATTGCACATATTTCTTTATGTCCTTAGCTATTGCAATGAGACAGTTGCAAAACATAGACACATCAGGAGGTTGTTTAGAGCCAATGAGAAGATTTGCCAAGAGGTTGCTAACCCACTCAGCATCATCACATGCCTTTTCTACGGCGATTAGCTTGGATAATATCCAAGACACTTAATTTCCACCAAGGGTAAACATATAAACATTACTGGATCCAATTTATAACACATTACCCTTCCAACAATGATGGAAATCTACTAAATATAAATCCATAATCAATGGCTCCGCTATAGTACTTGGATAAACTGACAATATACATCCAATGTTCCTTATAAGAACAATGGTTATCAACTCAGTATGCCATTAATGTAGGCAATGTCATGTCTCACATATATAATTCATCAAGTACAATAGGCTACCAATGATATTGACATATTTAGTATGAGAAAACACAAGTAGATTATTTTTCATAAGATGGATATTTGCCACAAAAGGTGTTAACGCATGCTTACTATCAGAATACCCATACTTTTCAATGAAAAATATTTCTACTATGTGCTAAAACAATATCAACAGACCAATATGAGTTATAATTCCTATATTCACCAGTCATTCAATTCTATAGTGCCCGAAATTCCCCTAGACCATCCGGCCGGCCTGGTTTAAGGTACGTTGTGGGCTTCAACCATATTCAAACGTCAACATTTTGACAACTGAATATAACAGTTACAGAAATGAGTTTAACAACATAATGAACTATCATTTTCAATGACGATCTATTATGTGTTTCAAATAGAAATTTTTTTGTCTCATACACATTCTCAATGCTAGCACTCATGATATTAAATCATCTAAACAAAGAGAGATTAACACATATGTCTTGTTTTACTCTAAAGAAAAGACACACCTTTATCAATAACGGTACTTTGACATTTATATGACACTAATATGTTGTTGAATTGCTCATGCCATTTATAGGCGCTTGAATCAACTCATACAAAGATTTAACTAAATTGTATACCTTCAGCTCATCACCTGGTACTACTTGGTATTGTAGTTCCGCACAACTACTCAACTAGAGTCTTTAGAATTTTGTAAAAGAAATTCTAGTTACATGAGCAAGGTTTCAAAGTAGTATAAATCTTATCTCTGATTGAAACCCCTTGGCTATTATTATTAGCCTTGTATTTTGCAATACAACTATCACGTTTTAGTTTTCTCTTGAATATCCAATTCAACCTATAGATCCCCAATAAAACAAGAGTCCAGTTTAGAGGAGTTGTATCCTTCAAAAAAGGACAGTTCTCATAGACAGACAACTTCCTTATAGGTTAATGAATCTTCCTCAAGAAACATATAAACATCATCACCGTAAATGGTGGATATACTCACTGATAGTCTTCCAAATTTCTTGTTCAGAAATTATGGGATTCTCTTACATAGTTCATTATGAACATCCAAACCACTCTATGCCAATTTCACAGAAAGCACATCCTCAAATAAAATTAGCATATAAGACATTCAATAATAGTGTGGTATCTACAAGATTGTTCTCACGCATGACAACTAAAACAAACATCACTATTATGAGTTTCACCAATGAACATCTATTAGGTAGTTCTAGGCCTCAAAAGTATTTCTTTTAGATTCATTCACAATAGTCTTGGCAAGACACCCCCTACATTTTGAAACATTTTTGGATAGACCCAAGACCTTTCCATACTTTGTAGTTCAATGTCTTTCCAATTATCTTGTGAGATGAACTATGGTAAAACAATGTCATGCATATAGGTCACCACCCCCTACAGTTCAATGGTTACTCAACCTAATCAAGCTTATATGCAAAACACATTATACCGCTACAAACACTAAAAGAAACAATAACAATAATATGCACTCTTATGACAAGAATATACTTTACTCAAGTCTATGATTATAGATCATATTAAATATAGTCATATTATGTTCATGCTATCTATATAAAAGGAAATCCACAAGTGATTCAAATGAATTTTAAAGAATAGAAGAATTAGATGAAAAAGGTTTTACCCAAGATAATATCATTATCATTCTTCTTTTCATCATTCAACATTCCAACTTACATAGAGAGACAATCCACGCACTTGTACATCACCTTGGCTATTTATTCATAATCATAGGAGGATAATACCTAATAAGACAATCCACAAGCGTTACATCTCCTTGTCTAAAATAGTCACTGGAGGATATTGTCTAAGAAGACAATCCATAACCTTACATCTCCTTGACTAAATTAGGTTTAGGAGGATATTGATTGTTTCCTATATTGTTTCCTCTCGTAGACAACGATGCTCATTATTTAATAATATATGACATGGTTAAACTTCATGCCTATGTTAAATAATGCATTCATGCCAAACATGGTTAATATCATATCATAGGTTCATAAAAAGTAAATTTTAATTGTACCTCTCACAACAAAAAGTATACGATATTATACAAATCTAGCCACTGAATATGCAAAACAACTGAGGACTTCACCTTCTCTTTTTACATGAGCTCAAGCAAGATAGGATACCATATCAACAAGACCTCAAGTACTACCACAACATCTAATGGCTCAACTCATTAATGTCTTCAACTAGAAAAATTTACCAATAAACTATCATCAAGTTCAAAGTAAATCCATGATGATTAATATCCAAAAGTAGCATGCTATACAACTTTAACATATGCTATATTGGATATAAGCTATAAGTTACTTCATCTAACATGTGTTTTCACAATAGTACAATTATAACCATCGTCTAACAACACGTACACTCAATAGAGGTAAGCAATTATGCATTGAATACATTATAATTACTATCCAAGATTTGAGTGTGGTTGATATTAACTATCTTAAGGTCTCTCTTAGACCATCTACATACATCTACATATGTACAAAGAAGATTAATATCAAACTACTTCTAGTCAAACCAATTAATATCTTAGTGATAAACACGTATAATATGTTGACTAGGTTATTAAAGAAGTTTAAGCTTAGGGATTTCCCTCCTAAGAAAAACTAGCATGCAACTCAAGGCAAGAATATCACCATATAATCAAACCAAAAGAATTGCAAAGAGTGAAAGAATACGATACCTAACCGATTGAAAAATCGGATTACCATATTTTCCTCCTTCTAGAAAAATAGTTCAAAAAAACTATAATTCTGAACCAGCTCAGGACAAATTGGGTATCAAGCCTTATACCATTGGAAAGCTCTTTGAATCAGCTATCCAACACAAAAAGCGGATTGCAAAACCGAGCTCTGAGCTGAAAGTTACAGCAGTTTCTCAGAACGAAAGATGCAAATTGTCAAAAAGACGAACTTTGATGTTTTTCTTGATAGAAATCTCATATTTGACTCCCACAAACATAGGAGAAAGGTTTACAACCATATAGGGTTTGATAAACCACAAAAGATCAATAAATATTCAATCTTTAATTGGTTTCCCTAACAAAAACGAAATTATTAGAAAAATTTTAAAGTCATAACCCAATAATACAAACAATAACTCAAAGTAAAAGACTTATCTTTTGATTGCCGTATTAAAGCACTCTCTTTTGTTCTACTACGAAAAAATTCTTTCCTTAAGATTGTTAGAATAGTTGTATCAACACAGCAACTAGAGTAGAACAGAAGAAATAGTAGACAAGGACAGAATTAACAGGTAATAACCAAGGCGGATTAGGGTCAATCCTTAAGGAAAGATTTAAGCCCCTTCCAATGGTGCGGCGGCAAACAACAAGGTCTGGACGTCTTCCTCACAGGATTCAATGGTTAACAACAGTCTGACTTTGCACTAGAACAGACTACCCTCTAGAACAGCAATATAACTCTCTCTGACGGCTACAAGAAGAAGAGAAGAAGAATAGGATGGATAGGTTATAGTTTCTGTTTCTCTAAGATGGGTATGATCTGTTAAAGTCTATCCCCTCTATGGACTCACAGTCCTATTTATAGAGGTTAGGTCGGTCTCCTAAACAGATAAGGAAGAGAGACCAACTCCTAATAGAACACCAAAACTTGTTTCTCAAGAAAAAAAAACAAAACAAGTTTAGGCAATTGGTCCAACCACTACCCACAACAGTAAGCCCAAGCCTGAACCCGACCTGATGTGGTGGATAACCAATGTGGGACTATCTATTATGCACTAAAGTGGAGAGAATACTATTTGTTCATCTCCTCCACTTTGCACACATACACTAGTATTTAGAAATACACAAGAGATTCCAACACAAGGTACATACATACATGCATGACTTGCAACAGTTGCAAGTTGTTGGCGTCCTTACATTCTTTTCCTAACCCCAGTGCGCAGGGCTTAATTTCCTCCATGCTAAAGAGTTTTACATCTAAGAGTGTCAGCAGTCAGCACTTAAGGGGTGAGAGTCCACTATTTAAGTTGGAATGTTTCTTGGTAGTACTAGACGGGACATTAGCATTTCAGACCTAACAATATAGGTTGGTGAATAACTGAATACCAAGTCAGCTACACACATAGGTAATCTAGCTAGTTATTTGAAAATCGCTTCATTTGCCGTATACTTCTAAGTTTATATTTAGATTAATGAAGAATTAAGAATGCCCTGCCCCAACGAGAAAATGGAAGTTTTCAAGAAATATTGGATTGTAGGTCGATCTTCAATTCCTATACTATCCTATTTTATACTTGTCCAGGGTGCATATAACACAAGAAGTTGCTCCAGTTCTTCCGGGGACATAACCAACAGCTTGTTCCCATTCATTGTGGCCGTCCCGGTGAGATGATGATGTTATATTTCGTCCCATAGAACCCAGAATTGGAGCATTTGACCTTCGACCAAATTATCCCATCTCAAGGAAACATGGGTTCCCTACAAAAGTAGACCATAAGTAGACCATAGGAGGTGACAAATTCATTTCATATTTGAATATTTCAATTAGTTAATAGGTACTTCCCAGTACCCTCCCCTTGATCTGGATTCTTGACAAACAATTGGTCAATGGTTTTGTTCTGTGGAACCAGCTCTTGGAATTTGTAAGACCGAAGACGGTTTTTTTGAAACTTGACACTGTTCTATTCTGTTGTTATTCCTAAATCTCCTATAAATACATACCTTTCTCATATGCTTGTTCCTAAGTCCTGTGCTATTTTTTAGCAACTTTCAGTCAGTTAGCCGCCGAAGTCTAGAGCTCTTAACTCATATCTTCTCCCTTTTGCTCTTTATTAGTTTCTCTAGGCTTTGCTTTTTTATATTGAGAACCTCAATTCCATGTCTCCAACAATGGGTTTGGGACTGAAGGCCAAAAGTACTAAAACTGATGCAGATCCTTTGGAGAATCAATACCAAAAAGGAGTGATCCATTTATGCGACAGTGGCATAAAAAAGGTTCCTAACAAGTACATCTTGCCAGTTATTGAACGACCCAATAGAAATGGTGAGGAAAAGAAAGTCGAAAACGTCAACATCAAATTGCCCATCATCGACTTTGCTGCGTTGCAAGGCCCCAACAGGTCCCAAGTTATTAAAGCACTTGGTACAGCATGTGAGGAATATGGCTTCTTTCAGGTGAGTCTAAGACAGAAATCGGTTTAATGACGTACAACTGTAAGGGGTATAGAACATAGAAACTCAACAAATACGTTGGACATTGTGCAGGTTATTAACCATGACATTCCTCACGATATGTTGCATGATTTAGTAGATGTGGTGCAACGGTTTTTTGAACTGCCATTTGAGGAGAGAGCAAAATACATGTTGCCTGATCTGCGTGCACCCGTAAGATATGGCACCAGCTTCAATCAAAACAAAGATGGTGTTTTCTGTTGGAGGGATTTTCTGAAGCTAATGTGCCACCCCTTATCAGATGTTCTTCCTTCTTGGCCTTCTTCCCCCGTGGATTTAAGGTGAAAATTTAAAACTACTTCCACAGTACGTAGTATATATATTCAATTAAAGCATACCAATTAAGTTGGCTGCATGCGTGTCCAACAACTAATATTCTAAATATTAACAAATGTGTATTGTCTTATTAAACAGGGAGACCATGGTACTTTACTCTAAACAAACCAAAATTATGTTCGAAATACTCATGGATGCTGTCCTAGAAAGTCTAGGATTGGCATCAGCCACTGTGAGCGATGACGAAGTGGATATATTAAAACAATGCGAAGAAGGAAGCCAGCTAATGGTTGCTAACTGCTACCCATCATGCCCTGAACCTGATCTGACACTCGGCATGCCGCCACATTCGGACTATGGATTCCTTACACTTCTCCTTCAAGGCGAGGCCGAAGGCCTTCAGATTCAACATAAAGGAAAATGGCTGACAGTCAAGCCACTCCAAAATTCTTTCGTTGTCAACATTGGTGATCACCTTGAGGTTAGTAGACCTAGCTAGTTGAGATATGTTTCCATTTCCAAAAAGATATTTTCTTACTGATATTGATAATTAGTTAAAAATGTGTGACAGATATTCAGCAATGGAAGATACAAGAGTGTGTTACATAGGGTACTTGTGAATTCGTCGAAGACTAGAATATCCGTCGCTTCTTTGCATAGTCTATCCTACAACACAACGGTTCGACCCTGCTCCAAGCTTATCAATGAAGCAAATCCAAGGCTTTACAAGGATACGGACTTCGCTTCGTTTATTGAGTACATCACAACTTGTGAGCCCAAGAAGAAGAATTTCCTGGAGTCTAGGAAGTTGAATTGAGAGAAAGGAAATTAAATCTCAGCAATCTGACTTTCTGTATGTAATATCAACATCTATAGCAAACAACAAAGAAGTATCTCCCTATCAAAAGAAAAATGAGAAAAGGAAACAAAAAAAATGAAAAAAAATCGATGAAGTAATCATAGATTATCCTTCTCCCCTGTGTGGTGCTAATATTGTGATAGTTACAGAACACTGCTAGCATCTTGTATGTCCAACTTGTTCAAATAATGTTGATGGAAAGTGAATTCAATTAAGCTGATAACTGAAGTGGTAATAAGTGGGAGTTAAAGATCAAATATATGGGAAATTAATATTAAATTAAGGATTTACATTCACAGCTTGAACCATCTAATTGAAACGTCTCTCTCATCTAGCATTGAGATTCGCCTATATATAAATTTCATCTAACTCGGCACACTTTGATGAAGTGGATTGACAATATATAAATGACTAAATAAATAACGTCAGTATATAGTTTGTGCTCTCCTCAGTCTTCGATCACCTGAGTACCTTATACTCACCAAATTACCAAACACAAGCACACAATAAAGGAAGCATCTAGTCGAAAGTGGTGGTACCGTCCTTCATTCTTGTGCTTTTTAAATCAAAATCATATCGTATTCATGCGTGGTCAGCTTCTGAATTTAACAGCCGAGTACAACCATATTATAGTCTTACGGCAATACTACCACTTAATCATATGAACTTGCTAAAATATTCCACTCTACCCCATATACTTTTTTTATAGCGCAAACCACCTTAAACTTGTAATGAAATTCTATTTTACGGCCCATTCAATTTATCCGACATAGCGATGTGGAAGATGATACATGTCTTGTATCATCATGCTACACGTCATGTATCATTGTGTAAAAGGGTGATACATGTCATATATCATGATGATACGTCACTGTGTCGGATGAAGACAAAAAACATGTAGGCGTAAAGTAAGACACATCAGCAATCCGGTACCTAAAATGGGCCGGATAGGTAAAATGGAATTTGATTACAAGTTTAAGGTGGTTTGCGCTCTAAAAAAATATATATGGGATAAAGTGGAATATTTTAACAAGTTCATAGGCTTAAGTGGTAGTATTGCGTGCCTAGTCTTACCGTATCCCATAGACCATGTAGTCACGAACTCACAATGGTAATCCACATCCTTTTGGAGCATTATCACTTTTTATTGCACACAAGTATGGATTTTAATGTAATAAGAAGGAAAAGTTTCACATGCTGGCTAGAGTTTACGATTCCAAACTTAATTGAATATGTAGTATGTCCAGAAAGGACGACATTCCAGTTTTGCAATTGTTAGAGTTCTTGAAAGCTGTGACATGGCTTTCTATATTATAATCATGTTATTTTCCTATATAAGAAAGTTTGAGGAGGTTGAAACCTAACTAATTCGTCCTCTTTTATCTCTCAACTTTCTTCTTGATTAGCTATAATAAAATTTCACTTGGTATCGGAACGTCAAACTAAAAACCGATCATTTACTTTCCTTCTTCTTCTTTCATTCTTTTATGAATCTACAAGTTTGCTGGTTTGATTGGAGTTTAGGGAAACTCTAATTTTTTTTTTCTTGTAACCCTATTCAATCTAGGGTTTCAGTGAAGGTTTCTTGAAGGTTTAGCTCAAGAGTATTGGATCAGAGTTATTTTGTTTTATTGTTGATGGGAGTTAATTTCATCTTCTCAGATTTGTGGTGGATTGTGATTTTTCTCAGCTAAATCTCAATTTATTCGGTAATTCTTGTTTGTTTGTTACACTAATCGATATCTGTTTATTGGATATTTTTGTTGATTGTTATTGGTTTATCTCGGTATTGTTGAATTATAGATGATTTGTTTGATACTGGTAAAAATTCGTCTATTATCGGTGGTCAGAGTTCCAACTCTAACCAACCCCCTCGATATTTTCATGATGATATTGGTAAACAAATTATGTCTATTAATTTGGATGGTAAAAATTATTTAGCGTGGTCACAAGATGTTAGGGTTTTTCTTCGTGCTAAGATGAAACATAAGTATTTAATTGATAATCCACCTGATAAAAATTCTCCTAGTGCTGAAACTTGGTGGAGTGAAATGTTTATGGTAATGAACTGGTTATGGCATAGTATGGAACCTTCTGTTGCTTCCATTGTTTAGTTTTTTGATACTACAAAGAAGATATGGAACGCCCTTGAAGAGATGTTTTCTCAGACTTCTAATGTTTCTTGAATTTATGGTCATCTCCCAAATGTGCATATTTATCCCTTTACATTACTGCATTACATCCTTTCTTACGCATAATAAACAAACAACTCATAACTTTTATTGCCCATTGTAGGTTACAGGCTAATTCATACCACTTATCATAAAAGATGCATTTTAGTGCCAAAATGAGCTCTATTAATGCTTTTTATGAAGACTCGAGCTTGTCTGAAAAACATGCTGAAAAGTCAAAGTCAAAGTCAATGGTCAACGATCAAGAACTCAAACCCAGAAGACTGCAAATTATGTCTTTAACTCAGAAGACTGGAGATAGATGGCCTTGTCTTAAAAGTTGTCTTGTTCAAACCAGGGGGGGATCCAGCATTTCAATTCTCTCCGGGATAAACAATGATAGCAAGAGTCTTAAACCAAAAAAATAATAGACACATTCCAAAGAAACAATTGAAACACCAGAATTCACAAGTAGCCAAATATATACTAATTCATCAAAATATCTAATCAAGTTCGACTACAAATCTATTTAAAAAGTAAAACTACTTAAACAGTATTTTACGGGTCTTGCGGGCATCAAAATCATTTCTTTCCACAATTTCAATTCTAACAAGCACCAAAATTCAAATCCAAAGAAGAAAAACAGTACATCTCGACACGACGACACATTAACACATAACATACAAAATTTTATAACCAACGAACCATATCAACATTTCAATTTTCATACAACAATTTTTACATATCTAAAGCCTACATTCCACCAAATCAAGCAATGCAATTTAAGGACCCGACTTGTCTACATCTCATCGAAAACTGTCATTCAAGTGAAATAAACTTAGGAGTCACTGAAATGCTATTGTAATTAAATGTGGTGTAGCTCAATCCATGGCCAAAAGCAAAGATGGCATTTCCGTTGTAGAACTAACTTATATGTTCGTCCAAGATAACCCTTTGCAGTATCTGGTCTGAGTTGCATTGAAGTTATGGGGAGCTTGGTTACGTATTTTTGTAATTTTGTGGAAACCATGTGAGTGGAAGTCGGCCAGCTAAAAGAACGATGAGAGAATACATAGTAAATATGATCTATCAGTATTGTCAGACCCTGTCTAGCTAGTTATGAAATGGTTTAGAAACAACAAAGTTTTATTTTCTCAACTGGGTTATATTTAGGTAGTATAGTATTTTTTTTTTCAGCAAAAGGACCCCGGGCTGAAGCCTGGTCCAGCCCTCTCCTAGGTCTGCCCCTGGTTCAAACCTTAGCTTGCTCAAGAAGAAAGAAGAAAAGAAAAATCATAAAGAAAAAAGAAAAAGTAAAAAGCAAATGTGTGAGGTGTCTTAATTGTATAGAGAGAGGGCAAATCAGTAATTATAAAAGTAGGAGTATAAAAGCAAAAAGTAGAGAGAGAAAATATTATCCAATTTTTGGTTTGATAACCCAAAAATTGGGATAAAATTTTATCATGATTTCTTAGATAGATTTACATTATTTCAATTTATTTTTTTGTCTTGTTATTTCTTTTCTTTCAATCTTATTGCTTTCATTTGTTTTCAAGTTCTTCATTGCATTCAATACTTGTTTTCAATCTTGTCATTTCAATCAAACTTGTTTCTAAACCTTCCTTGTCATTTAAATCTCAAGAACACAAGCTACACTCATTTGAAGGCATCAAATGAGTGTGACTTGGTGACAAAGTTATCTCCTTTCCTCTATTTTCACTTCATGTTTTAATCCTACACCAACTTCAATGTTTTCAATGTTTTTCTCTTCATAAACAACTTGTTTTTAAATACCCTTTTAGATCTAGGACAATGAATAAGAAAAGTCAAATTTTTTTTTGTTTTTAGTCATTTACCATTTTTCCCATCTTAAGATTTAGGATGAAACTTCAACTCACCACATAAAGAGTACACACCACTTTCTACAATTTCAATTTATTAGATTTTTTATTAACGATGTTTTCTACTAAGTAGGGTACGTGACAAACCACATTGAATGAGAATTATGCTCTTCTTCGCGACCTTTGGGAAGAGTTATTGATTTATCAGCCTATAACTCCTGATGTTAAGACTCAGCACAAACAGATGGAGGTTTTTCAGTAGTACCCTGGTTACACAGACTTTTTTTTTATACTAGTTAACAGACTACTCGTACCCTGATGAGTAATTATGGTCTCCCCTCCCTGCCAATTAGGATCCCCCCCACTAGATGGGGAATTATATAGACTTTTTTTTATGTGTATTTGGAGGGGAGACCCTAATTTCCCATCTATTGGGGGGGGGGGGATCCTAATTGGCTCATCTATTGGGGGGATAATACTAGGTAACCTTTTTTCTTTTTCTCTAATTATGTGTCACTTATTTTCCTATGTGGCTATCTAGTGGCAATCTGACATGTATGAAAAAACTTGACACATATGAAAAAACTGGACGGAAGTGAAACAGAAACCAACGTTGCCAAACGTCGTACACTTTGTTATCCAAATTTGCTCAAAAAAAGTTTATACATCAATGTTTGATTTCATGTATAGTTCGTTACCCATCTATGCATTTTTTTTCCCCAGAAGAATGGTTATCCTCCATCTGTTCATCACGCTTCTGAATAGTCGAGTTCTAGTAATTCTTAGTATGCTTCTACTCAAGATGATGTGCTCAGTCAGATTTTGTACAAGCGTAATAACGTACTTGACTCCTGGTAGTTCTTCTATGGCAACTTTGGCTGCTTCAAATAATTCTGTATGCGTAGTGTCGCCATTCCCTGCTTGGGTTATCGATTCTAGTGCTAGTACGCATATATCTGGTATACCATCTCTCTTCTCTAATTTTGTGGTTTCTAAGTCTGTTGTTCATTTGGCTGATGGTTCTATTTGCACTGTTTATGGTTCTGGCACTATTCTTCCCTATCATTCTCTTTCTTTGTATAATGGTCTGCTTGTTCCTGATTTTCCTACCAACTTACTATCCATTAGTCAACTTACCAAATCCCTCCAGTGTTCAATAACATTTACCTCTTCTGGCCGTGTTTTTCAGGATCTCAAGATGATGATGGTGATTGGTTCGCGGCATGAAAAAGATGGTTTATATTTTCTTGATAGTGATCCACCCCTTGTGTCCTTAGTGTTTCCTTCTCTCATTTACAGTGACATTCTCATTGGCAAAACTTCGTCAAGTTATGCCTCAGTTGAGTCCTGTGTTTGTTTTAGAATGTGAGGCTTGTCAACTTGGCAAGCATCACTGTAGTTCTTTTCCTAGTCGGGTGGAACGTTGTAGTTTAAGTCCTTTTGATTTGGTTTATATTGATATTTGGGGATCATGTAAAGTCAAAAGTGTGTCTGGTTTTCTTTATTTTGTCATTTTTTGTGCATAATTGTATTCAGATGACATGGGCTACTTTTTAATTGGATAATTTGTAGTTGGTCACCAATTGATCATTTATTTGCATTTGGGCCAAAATTGACGGTTGACTGCGTTGACTTTGAGTTGACTGTCTTGTTCCATCTATAATTTCCTAGAAATGGCTAAAATGTCATGCACATGCCATACACGTGACTTACTTGTGGACTGATTAGCACCAAAAACTGTAGTTTAAACCCCTTAATAGTATTCTACTTAGGCTAATTATGTTATTAATAATGTGATGAGTTTATCACTATTTACTTTTTTTTTGTGCATTTAAAGTTTTGGAGTTGAATAAGTGTTGAAATAAGTGTATAAAATTTAGCTAAATTGATTGCAAAGTGAAAAACATGGATAAACACCAACATTCTTGAAGAAAAAACCCAAGTTAAAGGATTCAAGCGAAAGTCAACCCCGATGGAAAACTGTCGAAAAGTCAACAGAACTTCAAATGAGCATATATTTAGACTCATAACTCTTATTGAGGCCTATTTTATATCAAAATGACTGGCTCAGAAATAGATTTCTAATGGTCTAGATTTTAACCCATTTGGAGTAGTACAAGTCGACGAAAAAAGTATAACTATAAAACGCTACAGATTTGGACCTAAATTATTGGACCCTAGTGAAATATTTTAGCCCATGAGCTCAAGCTATGATGGAATTTCTACTAAGTCATGTAAAACCCTACTTGTTCATTATAAAAGTAGAGGTTAACTTCATCCCTAAGCATCCATTGTATTATCCATATTTAGTTTAGTATTTAGGGTTAGAAAATTAGGGTTTTGTAACCACCATTATTCCATTATCAATAAAGCTTACATCTTTCTTCATCTTTTAGTATTATGTCTTCTTATTATTGTTGTTTTATCCGATGACACAAGACTAATTCTCCCATTATAGAGAGTTATAATGAAGTCAAAAAGAGGATTTGATGTGTTTAATTAGTTTAATTATTGTTTGTACTTAAAATTTAGTATTTTCATTGTTATAGAGATAGGAGATGATTGTGTTAGACTAGGAGTTAATTAATTCTCACAAGAGATTGGTGGATTGATTCTTTTCTCACATTAATCAACTTTTGGCATAGAGATAGAGATTGGTTGGTTAGCGATTTAACAAGGTTTGAAAATTTGTGTTGGAACATTGCAAGAAAACATAAAAGATTAGAACTTTACAATAAAACTAATTAAATATATCAATGATTTGAAAATGTGGATTTAAAACTCTTCCCAAAATTTCTCCTCCATCAAAAACTTATTTATAATTATTTAGCATAATTAGTTATTTTCAATTCTTATTATTAAAGTAATTTGATAATCTAAAGAGTAAAAATCATTCTCTATTCCCTATTGATTTGTTTCTAATTTGTTTTTTTTTTCCACATGTTTTGAGGTGGGTTCGAAACCTTTACTTAAGTTATAGCACAATATTTTTATTAGAGAGTAAGGTATTTACTATAATCTAGTTTGTTTGTGTGTGTTTTGTCTTTCATCTCATATACGTCAAATTAGGTTATATCATAGACCAAACACAAATATTACTATTAACAATATGACTAAATACTAAAAATTCCAAATAATAGTCAGACACTTGACAAGATCTAATATTTGATTCAATTGCCATATAGGAATCATTTTGCGACCACAACTTAATTAACCAACTTACATCCTGCACCTAAACCAAGTTAATTAACATACACACGCAAATACGACCCAAAAGTGATGTATGGGTGGAAGCAAAACAAAATGCATATTATTAATTTCTGCATAATTGTACGGATTAAATAGTTTCGATCATTACGCAGAATCTTTTGTGGTAGGAGCAAAACGAAGCTTCACAAATATTATTATGAACACGTTTGGGGTTGGAATAATTTAATTTCTATACTTAGAGGTTAGAAGGTGTTTGTTTTCATTAGCTTTTATACTAAAATAATTGTGAGGTATTGCTCAAATTGGACTACCTCAAGCCTAAATTTGAACAAGATTCTTATATCTATATAAAGATGACTAATTGCAGAACACATCATATAATTTATTACCAATGTTAGTCATGGGGTTGAACAATCTATTGTCGATTCAATCACTATCATTAGGTATAAACTAGAATATAATAAAAGTTGGTAAAAAAGAATGAATATTAAGTAGCCAATTTATCCAATTAAAGAGTTTTAGCTTTCAAGGAGGTGGTGGTGAGATTATGCTAATGGGGGAGGTGGAAGAATAGAGGGGGTATAATAGATAATATAATTTTTTAAGGGTGAGTTTATATATAAACGTAACAAAGGGTAAATATTAGCACTCTAAAGTTATTGTTTAATTACAATAGCATAAAATTGTACACCCCAATTAGAGACTAATTTGATGTCAATTTAGAGTTCGTCATTGTATTTAGGGTCAACTAAGCTACCAATTACATTAAAGATGCATCATAATTAGAGCATATAATCGTAATTAGAACAAATTTATGCCCTTTATTAAATTCCCAAGTCTTATCTCAAAATTTGGGTTTAGCCCCCAAACTTTAACTGTAAATTAGAGTTTGGTCCTAAGGGTAAATGTGTCCATATATAAAATATGGATTGGCAACCATCAATTTTGGCCCAAATGCAAATAAACAATCAATTGGTGACCAACTACAAATTATCCAATTAAAAAGTGGCCCAAAAGGTAAATTGCCTTTATTTTTAATGGAAGATCATTCTGGTTTGCCCAATATTTTCATTAAATTTTACAATCAGATTTCTACCCAGTTTGGTAAGGCTATTAAAGTTTTGCATTCAGACAATGCTTTGGAATATGTACAATCTTTTATGGAAATTTTTTGTGTTACCCATGACATTATTCATCAAACTATATGTCCTCATACCTCACAACAAAATGGTGTTGCTAAACGCAAACACATACATTTATTAGATGTTGCTCGCACTCTCTTGTTTTATATAATTGTACCTAAAATCTATTAGGCTGATGTTGTTCTGACCCTGACTTATCTTATTAATCGTATGCCAAAGTTTGTTTATCACAATTAAACTCTTTTTTCACTTTTGCATCCTGGTTTGTCTTATTTTCATCTTCCACATCGTGTTTTCGGTTGTGTTGCTTTTGTTCATAATTTGAGTCCTGGTCGTGATAAGTTATCCCCTCAGTCTTTTAAATGTATTTTTCTTGGTTATAGATATACATAAAAAAGGTATCGATGTTATAGTCCAACTCTTTGTCACTATTTCATAAGTGCAGATGTCACATTTTTCGAGTCCACTTCTTTTTTCTCTCCCACAGGTCAGCAGTTAGACCCCGATTTGATTTCTCTTAGACATGAAACAATATTGGTTCTACCACTAGTTCCAATACTTCCTAATATTATATTGATGATTCTTCCACCATTGGTTTATCTTCCACTAGTAGTCCTCCTTCCACTTCTTTACCTTTATATGATGTTGTTCCAGTGCCTCCATCTGATCCTATGTCTCCATCAATCCCTATGTCCTTACTTGATCCTTTACCACCATCGGATATTATGTCTCCATCTGATTATATGTCTCCACCAGACCCTGTGTCCTTACTCGATCCTTTACCACTACCTGATATTGTGTCATCATCGGAGTATGTTTCCATATCACCACCAGTTCTAGCTAGTGCCCCCATTTGGCTCTAATTCACCACCTGTTTCTAAGCCAAAACATGCTCCTAAGCCCCCACCTGTACCTAAGTTAACACATGTTCCTGAGCCACCACCTAAGTCAACACATGTTCCTAAGCCACCACCTGCATCTAAGTCAAACGTGCTTCTAAGCCACCACTTGCATCTCCAACACATGTTCCTAAGCCATCACGTGCCCCAGCACCATCTTATACCACTACGCCGCCACTAGATTCGTCTGAGGTTCCTTTTGTTTTTGCTGATAATGATCTACATGTACCCATTGCCCAATGTAAAAGTTAATGTAGTTGCGCTAAATATCTTATTGCCAATTATATATGTTTCCTTTCATCACATGTCTCCTACTTTTCGCTGTTTTGCATTATATTTGTTCTCTATTTTTGTTCCTACTACCTATGCACATGCCTTGGCCTCTCATGCCTAGAAGTTAGCTATGGATGAGGAAATGCATGCCTTAGTCCATAATGGCACTTGAGAGCTTACTTCGTTGCCTTATCGCAAATATATTGTTGGTTGTCCATGGGTTTTCACAGTTAAATATAAGCTTGATGGTTCTGTTGAGCACTTGAAAGCGTGTTTGGTTGCTAAAGGTTATACTCAGACATATGGTGTGGATTATATGGAGATTTTTTCTCCCATTGCTCGTCTAAATTATGTTAGAATTCTTCTATCCATGGTTGTGACTCATGATTGGACTTTATATCAGTTAGATGTGAAGAATGATTTCTAACATAAAGACTTACATAGGAATTATATATGGATAAACCACCTAGATATGTTGTGCAGGGTAAGTTAGGTATGGTGTGTCGATTGAGGAAAACAATTTATGGCTTAAAACAGTCACCTCTGGCATGGTTTGATAAGTTCAATTATGTTGTGATTGGTTATGGCTTTAAGTGTTCTTCATCTGATCACTTGATGTTTATTCGTTGATCTTCTGGTGGTACTATTGTTCTTGGTGTTTATGTTGATGATATTATTATTATTGGTGATGATTCTGGTGGCATTATGATCAGCTCCCAAATGTGCATTTTATTACTTTTACATTAATGCATTACAACCCTTCTTACACATAATAAATAAACAACTCATAGCTTTTACTATATTTTGCAGGTTACAGGCCATTTCAGACCACTTATCATAAAAGGTGCATTTTAGCGCCAAAACGAGCTTTATTAACTTTTCTTATGAAGACTTAAGCTACTATGAAAAAGTCAAAAGTCAAAGTCAAAGTCAAATGTCAAAGGACTCAAACTCAGAAGACTGAAAGTCATGTCCTTAACCCAGAAGACTGGAGATGGATGACCTTGTTACAAAATAAGACTTGCTCAAGAAGATAGAGAAAAAGCAAAAGAAAAAACATAAAGGAAAAGTAAAAAGCAATATAGTGAAGTGTATTGATTGTAGAGGGAGAAGGCAAATTAGTCATTGTAAAAGTAGGAGTATAAAAACAAAAAGTAGGGAGAGAAAGCATTATCCAATTTTTAGTTTGACAACCCAAAAATTGAGATCAATTTTATCATGCTTTCTTAGGTAGATTTACTTTTATTACATTTTAATTTATTGTATTGTTGTTTCCTTATTTCAATCTATCTTGTTTTCTTGTTTTATGTTTCTTGTTTTCATTTCATTCAATACTTATTTCAATCCTTGTTTTCATTACTTGTTGTTTTCAATCTTTTTATCCCAATCACTTGTCTCTACATTCCTTGTCATTCAATATCAAGAACACAAGTTGCACTCATTGAAGTCATCAATGAGTGTAACTTAGTGATAAAGTCATCTTCTTTCATCTTCATTCTTCATGTTTTAATCCTACAACTTCATGTTTTCAATGTTTTTAATCCATCAATACTAGTCTTTCAATAATCATTAGATTTAGAAGAAAAAAATGAATAGGAAGAATTAAAAAGTGTTTGTTTTCACTCATCAATCATTCATACCATCTTAAGATTTAGGATGAACTTCAATTTATACAACATCAATACCACACCACTATATACTACATACAACACATTACAAATTTGAAGTCTTATTTAGGTTGACATTTTCATACAAAAGATTTGGGACTTCTTTGAAATTTTCTTGGGATTGAAGTTGCTCAATCCAAGGATCGTATTTATTTATCACATACAGCGGAAATATGTGACAGATTTGCTTTCAGAGACTAGCATGCTTGCTTCCCGACCAGTTGATAGTACTTCTATGGATTCCACTGTGAAACTTGATAATGTACAGGGGGAGATTTTTGATGATGTTGGTTCGTATAGGAGAATGGTTGGAAAGCTAATTTATCTTACTGTTACTCATCTTGATATTACCTTTGTTGTTAGTGTGGTTAGTTGGTTCATGTATGTACCTCGCATGCCTCACTGGGAGGCAGTTATTCGAGTTCTAAGGTATTTGAAGGGTTCTCCATGTCAAGGTCTATTGTACAGATGATCACAACCTCTGTCTATTATTGGATACTCTGATGCTGATTGGGTTGGCAGTCATACTAATCGTCGTTCTACTACTGGGAATTGTATCTTTGTTGGTGGGAATCTTGTTACATGATGTAGCAAGAAACAAAATGTTGTTGCCAGGTCTAGTGCTAAAGCTGAGTATAGAGTTATGGCTCATACAACTTGTGAGATGATGTGGGTTCATTCACTTCTTTCTGAGATGGGTATTGTTGTTCATTCTCCTATGTAGATTTATGTTTTGTGATAATCAAGCTGCTATCTTTATTGCTAGTAATCCAGTATTTCATGAGCGTACTAAGCATGTGGAGATTGATTGTCACTTCATTAGGGACTTAGTTATTAGCAAAAGGATAGTTACTTCTTTCGTGGGCTATGGAGACCAGCTTGCGGATGTATTCACTAAGAAGCCGCTACTGCATGCTTTATTTCATTATCTTTATGTCAAGTTGGGTATTTGTGATCTATATGCTCCAACTAGAGAAGGGGGGGGGGGGGTGTTAGAGTTCTTGAAAACCGTGACAAGGCTTTCTATATTGTGAACATACTATTTTCCTATATAAGGAAAAGTGTGAGGAGGTTGACACCTAACTAAGGCGTCATCTTTTCTCTCTCAACTTTCTTCTTGATTAACTATAATAAAATTTCACTGTGATATAGTTTGTCTAAGTAGAGCTCCATATCATATCTTCTAGGTTAAGTGTTGCACATGCACCCTTCATTGCTGCTGCATCTGCTTTAAAATTGGCTTCCACCTCGCCTGTAGTTTCTAAGGAATTGCGCCATTCTCAAAGGCTAATGCAACTGACTTTGAGTCACATTCTACCCATAACTGTTTCCACTTTTTTTCCTCTAGCTACTTATGCTGCAAATACAATGGTTTTACAACATTGATAAGCACCCAAAACTGTAAAATAAACCCCGTAGAGACATAACATTTTGGTTAATTATGTGTTTAATAATCATGAAATAATTGTATTTTCCTACTTTTACAGGTTTGAGCAATAAACGTAAAAATGAGGATAAAGTTAGTATTTAAGCACGGAATAGTGTGTCTACGTGAAACATTCCGATTTAGCCCATGAGCTCAAATGGTTTTGACCAGTTAGGAGGTTGAATTATAGGTGCAGTTATTAAGGCGGCTTTCAATGTTTTCAAAAACATGTATGCAATCCGAGTTAAACTCAAAGGGTGCATTTTTTATAAGAAGATTGGTTAAAGGTTTAGCAATTTTTTAGAGATCTTGAATAAATCTTCGAATGTCATGGATGTTCTTTGGAATAGGTAGAGTATAAATTTGTTCTATTTTAGCTTTATCGACCTCTATACCATTTTTAGACACAATGTGACCTAACACTATTCTCTTTTTTACCATGAAGTGAGATTTTTCCCAATTAAGGACCAGATTCTTTTTCTGACAGCGTGCCAATACTTTAGAAAGGTTAGATAGGTAGTCACCGAAAGAATCTCCATAGAGAGAAAAATCATCCATAAACAATTCCATGAATCTCTCCACCATCACTGAAAATGTGTAACATGCAGCGTTGAAATGTGGCAGGTGCATTGCAGAGACCGAAGGGCATACGTGCATAATCATAGGTTCTAAAAGGGTATATGAAGGTAGTTTTTTCTTGATCGGATTCATCGATTAAGATATGAAAATATCCTGAATATTCGTCCAAGAAACAGTAATACGCATGTCCTACTAAACGTTCAAGCATCTGATTTACAAATGGCAAAGGAAAATGATCTTTTCTTATGACTATATTCAGCTTTCGATAATCAATACAAATCCTCCACGTGATGGGAACTCGTGCTGGAATTAACTCCCCCTCCTCATTACGAACCAATGTAATCCCGGACTTCTTTGGCACCACATGAATAGGACTAACCCATTCCCTATCAGATATGGGGTAAATGATTCCAGCATCCATTAATCTTAAGATCTCCTCCCTTACTACCTCTTACATAGCTGGGTTTAAATGACGGTGTTGCTCTCTAGAGGTCTTGGCATTTTCTTCCAGGTGAATCCAGTGTGTGCAAATCTTTGGATCGGTCCTTTTATATCATCAGGAGACCAACCAATGGCATAACGATGTTCTTGAATCACTCTAACCAAGCGCTTTTCTTCCTATTTTGACAACTGGGATGAAATGATGATGGGATGAGTACCATCAGGATCAAGATAGATATATTTTAGGTCAGGAGGGAGGGGCTTAAGGGTAGGTGTAGGTGTTGTGGGTAACAAAGTTTCTACAGGGTTCTGTTCTTCCACAGTAAACACTTGGGCTGGTGATGTCTCTTCATGTTTAGGTAACTCATCATATAAATTGTATAAAGGACGGATTCCAAGGTAGCGCTAGTATCTTCTTTATAATTATCCATATCAAAATCTGAATCTCCAAATGATACGAACTGGTGCACCTCATTTTCTGGGAAAGTCCTGTCACAGTACTCTTACACTACACTGTCTCATACTAACTTCTTCATCCAACTTTTCTTCCATCTGCTATTGCATCATCTTGAAAATATTGAATTCTACTGAGAGATTTTCAAAAGACATGGTCATAGATCCATTGCGGCAATTTATGAGGGCATTGGTTGTTGTCAAAAAGGGACACCCTAGAATGATGGGTTTCAATCATGAGCGACTTCGGTGTCAAGGATGACAAAATCAACAGCATAGTAAAATTTTTTAACCTTTACGAGCACATTTTCAACTACACATTTTGGGTATTTAATGGAGCGATCACCTAATTGTAGGGTCATAGTTGTAGGTGTAAGCTCATGGAAATCGAGTTGTTTAAATAGGTAGTATGGAAGGAGGTTAACACTTGCTCCAAGATTGAGCAGGGTAGTAGTTGTGTATTTGTCTCCTATAGTGTAATGGATGGTAGGACGACCAAGTTGTTTATATTTGACGATTCTGTTGGTTTATGTGAGGGATGGAAATTGTTCTATAAGATAGACATCTTTTGGAATGTTAGTTTTTCTTTTGTTGGTGCACATATCTTTAAAAATTTTGGCATGTTTGGGTAGATGCTTGATGACATCGAGAAATGGTAAATTTATGGTTAGACTCTTGAATGTTTCTCTGATTTCATCAAAATTTTCATCCTCCTTGGGTGTCATTAAGCGTGCTGGAAAAGGTATATTTGGTTTGTATTTCTTAATTGGGTCAGGTGATTGAGTTGATGGTTTAAGAACTGGAACATCTACAGGGATATGTGGAGGTATATGATTTTCAATTTCTGGTTATGGTATTGGAACTGGTATTTCTATAGGTGCAAGGTATTCTGGTAAGACTAATTTATTGTCAACTATTTTGCCAGAACGCAAAGTCGTGACTGCTTTAATCTCTTGGGTTTTAAGGTTTTGAACTTCGTGTCCTGGTAACGCACCTTTCTGAGTTGTGTCTTGGACTTACAAGTTCAGAGATTGTTGCATGGATGCTAGGATTTGAGTTTGTTATTGCATGACAGATAACATTATCTAGGTGGGCTTATTTGTTTGGACACTAGTTGATGGTGTAATTACAACTAGGTCTCTTTGGTTATTCATAGAGGGGTTTTGGTAGTTCTAGTTAAAATGGAATGGAACCAATGCTTTGTTCTGATTGTTATAGGTACCTTGTCTTTGTCTGAATGTGTTTGGCGGTTTATTTAAACCTGGAGGTGGTTGGGTTTGTGGATTATTAGTCCATGAGAAGTTTGGGTGTTGTCTCCATGGTCCATTTGGTACATTGAAAGTACATACTTCTTTTGGTTGAAGTGATGATAGGTCTGTGATCAAGAGACAGGTGACATCTATATGATTTAAGCTTAAACAGAAATTGCATGGTTAGGTATTTATTTTCATGACAGGATGAGGATTTTGGTCTTTTTGTTTGGTTGTGAGGGCATCTATCTTTCTTGTGACGGTTTCAATTAAAGTTTTGATTTCTGGATTGGATTTTACCTCAAAAATACCACTTGCCTTAAATATATTGGGTTGGGTTGTTCTTAAATTGTTTATATAGCCTCAATGGGTACTATTTTCATCTTGGTTTTCAACAAAGGTTAAAGCTTCGGTTGCACCTCTATCCAAAAAATTGTCATTACTCATGATGTCGAGGGTTACTTTGTGTTCTTGGAGAAGACCTTTGAAGAAACATTGGACAAGAATGGATTTTTCTAGTTTATGGTGAGGACATGAATAAAGTAGGTCAGAGAATCTATCCCATGCTTCAGAAAACATCTCACTCGGACTTTGTCTGAAGAACTGTATCTTACTTCTTATCTCTTATGTTTTCTTCGGTGGAAAACACTTCTTCATGAAGGAGAACACAAGCTTTTCCCATGTATCGAAGGAATTGGGCTTCTGAGAAAGAAGCCAAATGTGACTCTTACCAACTAGAGTGAAAGGAAACACTTGTAGCTTCACTTGATCATTGGTGACGCCTGGATGGTGGAAGGTAGTACATACTTTATGTATTCGGCATAGAAGTTCGTACAGTAACTTGTGTTCAAACCCGTGAAAGATGGGTAGAAGATTGAACACGTTAGGTGGAATGAGAAAATCGTTTGTGAGCGGTGTGAGTAATATACAAGATGGAGGTATATCTTGCAACGTTGTGCAAAAATTGGAGATAGGCTTTTCAGATTGCATGACTTTGTCGGCCATCTTAGTAGGTGGGGGACGAGAAATTGGAGATTGTCTAGGACGACGTGCTATCCTACATGAGTAAGTTTTATTCTCGCTAAACCTTGTAGTGCCTGAACGTAGTATCATTCACTTTTACCAAGATAGCAAAACTATCTTAACATGTGCAAATTATGCAGTGTATGCTCAAACAATAAAAATTCGTTTTCGCAAGTTTGGAGTTTTGAAATTTTTTGCTGGGTCTATTGATATAGTAAAAGAGTAGCTTACCTACGAAATGAACGTTAAACTCAAAATGCAAGAAAACTAAACTAAATTACAAAAAGCTATCAAAGATTTCTATACTCTCAATTCTATCGAAATAGAGTGGAGTATAAAGTTCGTTCCACTCTCAATTCCTTAGTATTGAAGTTTTCTACAATTGACTAGTAATCCAAAGTTTAATGAGAGCAATGGTGGAGGTTTTATATACTCGAGTGAATTGAACGACAAGATACGAATAACGAAATGACATATATAAAGATGTGAACTTTACTACTTTTAATTAACCAATACTTCAAATCTAATTAATGACTAAGAATTGAATAACAACAATTGAAATTAGATCTAATAAATTGAAATGATAAAAAATTGAATTGACAAGAATAACTATTTTATTTATCTAACTAAATGAAGAACAATGATTCAAAGGATTAATCTAAAACAATGAATTGAAACTAATTAATTTAACTAATTGAATTCAAATAAAACTAGATCTAGAAGCTATTTTAATGGCTACTTTTTACTCTAACCTATCTAACTATCTCTAACTTAAGAGCTAAGTCTTATTTTATACAAAGGAGGAGACCAGATCCACAATTTCGTGCATTGGCTGAGGAGCTATGTTTTAAGCCGGAAAATCGAGCCCAAAGCCCAATTTCTTCAGTCCACAGAGGCCGTTTCAGCTGGCTTCGACTTTAGTAGACTTTTGTCAACTTCTTCTCCTCTGATTTGGTCAAGGCTTAGACAATTGGAAAGCTCTTTCCGAGCCGGTCGTTCTGATGTAAGGTAGGCCCAATTCCGAGGTCTAAGTCCAAAGATATGGTCTTCGGAAGTTCTGCCGACTTGTGCACTGTTTCTGCCCGTGTTGACTTTTCAGCTTTTGACCGGGCTTTACAAAGGCTTTGTCTCCTTGAATCTTGGCCTTTATCACTGAACTTCTTAGCAACCAACTCTTGCTCCTTTATCTCGTCAAAGTGGCACATTTCTGCACATAATTGACTTTACTGCCTGAAATACATAAAAGCACGTAATCAGCATTAACTTTTATTTATTACTCGCATAATTGGTCTAAAAATATGATTATTGAGGGGTTAAAACTACAATTTTGGGCTCTTATCAAACCACCCCCAAACAGCATTTTGCTTGTCCTCAAGCAAATATGAGAAATTAGAATAAGTGACCAAAAATGGAGTTCTAACTACTATCGTTTCGTTGATTGCGATTGCATTTACCATATGCAACAAGGCCTTAGACCACTAGGAATTCCCTAGTGGACGAGTTATAGCCTCATAAGAGTTTTCCAATGAAGGTACTCACAAACTTCATCTATACTACGACGACTAAGAAATAAAACTATTGCTTTCTTATTCATGCTCTAAATTAACTATACATCTCACTAGTAATGAATATAAAATAATTAAGTCGAAACCTAAGCTAATATATGCATAATAATCAATCATCTACAATAAACATATATTTAATGAGTAATATTATGAAATGCAATAGCAGGTCCGTTTCTGAAACTCGGAATAAGCGTCCTTAAGTAGGTCCTCACATAAATGTCAAGACAAAAACCACTCTGATTTTTCCTCAAGTTTAAGCTACTCCATTAATGCGGTGGGCACACTTTACCTTACAATCTTAATGACACACAAGGAAGCCGGAGTCGATCAAACACATCTGCCACTTACTATCACACTAGCCTATTCCTAATTGAGCTAGAGTTCTTTATTAGGTGTTGCGGAGATTAGTAGATGGTTTAAGAAGGAAGGAAGTGGATATTTAGAAAGAACAAGTCTGAGATAATAGAGTCTTCATATTATGTAACTAGAGAAGACTTTGTTCCTTACTTTCGCTTCTACACTTTGTTTCCATCCTTAGCCATATTTTTCTTTTTCTTTGGCTTTTGACTCCTTTGATTTTATTTTTTTTAGAGTTCTAACTCTTTATTTTCTTTTATTTGTTTTATTTTATTTTTTTTTAAATATTTGGATAGAAACTTTCTTTTCTTATTTGAAGCGACTAACAAATTCTTGATTTCAAAGGTTTTTCTCTTTTCTATTCTTCATCTCTATTCTCAGACTCATTCAAAGAATGGGTAGGCTGATTTTTTTTTTATTATTTTTATTTGTTTTTGTAACAGGTTAAAGGATTTGCAGTTTATGAAAGGTTAAGAAAAGGCTCAGAGGGGCGACTAGCGGAAAATAATTTCATAGGGGTTGAATTTCTGGCTATATCGATCCAAAGAGGGCCTAAATTCTCGCTTAGGATATGGTATAGTGATCAAGCAAGTGGACGTGTGATTTCTCTATCCAGATTTTACTTCTCCCTTGTGTCATTTCTCAAATGTTTCGCTCATATAAGGCTTTAGGCTATATTTTCACAGGATTTGTAGAATAAGTACTCTAGCCTAGGTTTCAAAAACTTACTGCCAAACAATCATAGATACTCATGTAATATTTTTATAGCTAGATGCACAGATTATTACCTACATATTAACCTAAGTTTCTAAAAATTATTCTAATGCAAAAGCTACGTGAGACTTCTAGATTATTAAGAGCATAGAGAAGGAAAACAATACCAATATTCCTAAGTGTATAGCATAAACTTTTTATTTTTATTTTTTTTTATTTTTTATTTTTTGAATTTATCAAATTTTTAAAATTTTAACTAGAACATAAGTGCATATTATACATATCTATATCCTAATAGATGCCTTAATTACACGTGTTTCTATGCCCCCAAACAAGTTGCATGCTTTGTCCTCAAAGTATTTTAAATAAAGAGGGTAGGAAAATACCATTGAAACGCGTGAAATTCAAGAACATCTGCAAAACAAAGTTATAACATACTAATATAGGAAATAAAAACTGACGCAACTCTATAGGAGTTCCACCCGGTATGGGGTAGTAAGAAATTACTTGCTTGGGACATAAGCATACACTAACTGAAACTAAAATGTACCTACACTCCCGCTTACTCTTCCTCTTCCTCATCATCCGCTGTAAAGAGATGAGGTTCCTTCGCGTCCTACCACGCCATGATAACTTGCCAAGCTTGTCGCCGTGTGTCATCTACTTGTGCCAACCTGTCGAGTGTTACTATGTCTGATGGGGTGTAAGGAGCAACCAAGTGAGGTTGCACCTGCCATCCCGGCCAAGTCATGACTCGAAAAGAGCGAACCACCCAATTGGTGGGTCTCATGACTTCGACCCTTTTCCAATCCATGAACTGGGTACAGAATTCAGGTAGGCAACTGAGCATGATGCGGTAAACTAAAACAGGCATAAGAAGATACTTATGCCTCATGCTTTGGGCTCTCTTAAGACTAGCAACTAATACTCGGGGAATATCATATCGGCGACGTCCCTCAGCTAAAGTAAAGAAAACGTCACCAGCGGTACTATTTGCAGAGGTAAACTGCCAATCTCCTAAAATATTCATCAGGATAAATAACATGGTGGTGCCTACATTTAGGGACAGGCTACCAAGGGCTATGTTGTAATGCCCTTGGTCCATTATACAAAATACCCCTCCCCCATAATACTCATGGAAGTATGTATAGTCATAGAGGTATGCATTATCAGTCATATATCCCCACGTGTGAATAGGATCTGGTATTGGTATTCCCGAAACTAACGCTACGACATACTTATTGAATTCTAGCGGCGTGTCATCTACCGTGACGGAGAATTCTTGTTCTCCATTTTGGTTACAATAGAACTTAACATTATTGTAAAAAAATTCAGTAAGCTTAGGGGAATACGAGTCGGCGGCACTTACCAGTAGATGCCTCTAGCCTAACTGCAAGATCCTTTCGCAGAACCAATGTCCTTAAGTCTCACTTCCCAACAAGTGTTCGAAGGACTGCTCCGGTATCACTATAGGAGAAATCATCACAAAACTACTTGCGAGAACAGCTGCTACTATCCTGGAAAAATCCTCGGAAAACTGGATTTTTTTTTTTTTTTTTTTTTTGGAGCCCCCAGGGGTTAGGGCGCAGGTGGGCTCAAGCTATGCTTGGGCTAGGCGCAGGTGTGCTCTGATGAATTTCGAGTTCCAGGCACTTGGGCGCAGGTTGCGCTCACTTTTAGCCTGGGATGGGCGCGGGTTGCGCTCCGAATGAAAACTAGAATTCCAGTGTGTTGGGCGCAGGTGGCTCCCGGTTAGGATGGATAGAGCGGTCAGTCGCTTTCGGGGTAGAATTTCTCTGACAGTGCTTAGGGCGTAGGTGGCGCTCCTCTGCATTGCAGGTGCGCTCGGGGAGCTGATAGGCCAAAGTGCGAAGGAAAAATAAGGCAAAGGGGGAGTGAAACGTGAGAGATGAATGTGAGATGTATTTGGGGTTGTGAGTGTAGAATGAATGCAGTTTTTCTAGGTTTTAAATTGCTAAAACGAATAGGGAAGTTGCCAAAAAGCTTTAAGGCAATTGCTGGAAATAATAAAATTTCCAAAACCGAAAACGGAAACAACTCATATTCTTGATTCTAAAACAACCCTAATATCTTTTAAGTTGAATTTAGGATAGAATCTACCTAACTCATCGAGATTTCATCCTATCACAATACCTATTCATGGAGATGCTTATATCGGCAATATTCTCAACCCTCACTCCAAAATAACTTCTAAAATGGATGATCATATAGCGAATTATGCTCGGCTAAATAATATCACCCCCAAACAAATCAGGAAGGTGGGATTAATGATAAAAACAATGCATAATTCGAAAATAACCAACTTATATTTAAAATTGAATTCAAACAACATAACACAACCAAATTCAAATTTGATTACTGAACTAATATTTTTACATTCAAACTAAATAAAAATAAACACAATAAAACAAATCAACTCATCAATCCCTAAACAACGCACTACTGGTAATGGAATCCGCATGAGAAGAAGATGGCTCTTGGGCTTCCGGGGGCCCGCGACCATCCGGTCCTCCCCGCGATGATGCTCGTGCCTAACGATCGCTCCTCGAAAGACCCCCACGGGGTGGAAAGCGTGCAATCATGTCGTCTTGGAACTGGCACTGAGCTTCCATCTCAGCCCTCGTCTGTTCCCACCGTTCATCCTCGCGCCGGGCACGAGTCTCAAAGTTATGATGCATGGCAGCCTGCCGAGTCCGGAGGTCTTCACAAATAGTATTTAGGAAATGCATGCCACGATGAATCACAGTCATGCGTTCTGCGTCTGTCCTACACCGCTCCAAGGCATCGACATCAAAACATGCCGTGTCATCCTCATCCTTCGAGTCGGTCTCATTAGCTACCCTCTCTTCAAGCAACCTCCAAACTTGTTGGATACACTCCGTATAAATATGAAGATTTCAGTGCTCTTTCAGGCAAATCCTATCAGACCTCGGAGTCACTCTCAGGGTCATCATGATTTTCATAATCAAAATAGGGAGAGGTGCAATACTCTTTTCCACTCCCTTAATCATGTTTCTAAAAAACTCCACAATGCAAAACTCATACTTCTGCTGCTGGAGTATCCATAGCACGTGAAGGCAGTTCAGACCTATGTCGCTGACTTTCTCCTTCCCTATTACATTCCTACCAATCCATCGAGCTACAAACCACCGGTTGGTTCTGAGAGACGCTTGGCGAACACAATGCGAGCTCGCATTGTAGTTCCCTTCAGAAACATTTGCGTTCATCAAAGGTTCTACAGCAGTAAACTGAGAATCCTGTAATGTGGGATCGAGATGGTGTCAAGGCGGAATGCCTAAAATCTCAGCCAACAACCCTGTAGTAATCTCTCTCCTCCTCTTAGCCACCATAACAAAAATTCGATCCCCATCCAACTCCCTCGTCTTGTAAAACTCTCAGACCAAATCTTCGTGGTACAAATTATCTGTCGAGTGCCACAACCCACTCCAGTCTCGCCTAACCATCTCGTCACCATAAAACGGCGCGAAATGGTCGGCAGTAAATGCGTGCTCCGACAATATGCGACGTCTTTGAGACATTGGAGTTTTGATAAGTATGTTGGCTAGAATAAGGTAGGGAGGCGTGTTTTAAAACACTCTAACTAAAAAAATAATGGCAGGAGGTGCGGTGGTGGTGGGGCAGTTCGAGATTTTGAGATTCCGATGGTTTTTGGTAGTTTAAATTGGTGGGAGTGGTGGTGTGTGTAGTTAGGAGAAGATTTGGGGTTGGTTTGAACTTTGGGCGTGGGTGTATATAGGTTTTCCCTTTATTTTTATTTTTATATTAGGGTTGAAGCTTTGTTGTGTGTTAATGGCGGTTTGAAACAAAAAATGAAGAAGAAGAATGCGATGCGTTCTTGGGTTGAACTGTGGGCTTAGGCTCAAGCCCAATACGAATCAACAAAAAAAATCGATTTTTAGCGCAACTCCAAACAAAAATTGCCGCTTCGTTACCGGTCCAATTTTTGTGAATGAGATATGGAAATAATCAGGAGAGAATTTCTAATCCACTGATCCATAAAACACTCTATTCCGACCGTGGATGACATATGAAAAAATGGGAAACTCCTCGAAGTGCGTGCATGACGTAAGTTATGCGAACAAATGAAATCTAACTTAATAGAAAAAGTCAATCCGAATTGTAATATGATTAAACGGTCTAAAAAATGTAACTGGAAAGTTGAACAATCCAGGAGGGAAATGAACACCCCACCCCCAAACAAATTTTAGACACAGAGTTGAGAAAATTTGTTTTTAAAAGTGGGTCTTTTAAAGTCAGATTCCCGAGACTTCTTAACTTACTATGTTTGTGATTTTAACAAGTTTTTATTTTTATTTTTTATGAATAAAATTTAATATTAGAAAAACAAGAAAGCATTAAAAGCATAACTCACACCATAGAAGAACATGACTTGAAAACCAAGAAAACATGCAAGAGTGGAAAACGTGAATTATATTAAACGTGGACTTAGGATCCGGTACTTACAGCCACACACTCCATAGGGAGGGCCCGGTTACCTTAATGATGTACTTACCAATATATGGAAATGAAAGGAAGCACACCAAGCAACAAAATGAGTCGTTTATAGTCAGATACTCGAGACTTGAACAAATTATATATATATATATATCCTGCAGGTTCCATATATCAACAACCTAAAGAGTTGTGGGTCTTTCCATAAATAAATAACATGGAATGCATTCCCAAACAGAATTAAGCACCAAGATTTCCTACGTCACAACCTAGTGGAATGAAAACGAAGTCTGATAGACCTCGAACATAACCGAGCATGCACCTTCTTTTTCATCTCTGAACGAGGGGTTGTCCAAGTGAATGAGTGTGAAACAATGGATGGTTGTGGATGATATGGTGGATAAGGATATGTATTAGAAGGAAAGAATGGAAAGAATGAAAATGTTGGTTTAGCACAACCCTCATTCATGGTGTGGGTAGGAAGTGTCTCAATCCTGAAAATGAAGGTGTTCAGTGCCGTTCCTTGGTAATTATTTCCATATTAGGAGGATTTAGAAAATCATTAAGCACAGAAGAAGCAAGAGGGTCAAGTGCAAACCGTAGGTTCCGTTGAAAAGGTGTAGGATGGGGTACATTGATGGAAGGTGAATGATGTGAGGTGGGTGAATGGTTATCAATAAGAGGGGACTCTCGAGGTGTCAAGAAGAGTTGCAAAAGAGTTGAAGGAAATCTTCCTCAATTTCCTCAATGTCCACGGAGTCCCTATTAAAGTTGGAACTTCCAAAGGAAAGGAATTTGTGCATCTGATTATTTTGAAACTTGGTTTTAAAATAATCATGAGCTAAACTCTCGATCATGCTAACCTCTCTATCGATATTGATATCAGGAACCTGTGTGATCTGTTTAAATACATTGACCTCAGCGAAAAGATGGCCAAAAGATAAAGACATCGAACCATCGCGACAATTTATAAGAGCGTTAGCAGTTGCCAAGAAGGGGCGCCCTAAAATGATTAGGACAGAGTCATTAGCGACTTCTGTATTGAGGATAACAAAATCCGCAGGATAGTAGAAATCTTGAACCTTAACCAGCGCGTTTTCCACTACACCCTTAGGATACTTGATAGACCTATCAGCTAATTGCAACGTCATAGTTGTAGGTTGTATTTCTTGTAGACCTATTTGTTTATATAAATAATAAAGGAGTAAGTTAACACTCACTCCCAGGTCTAATAAAGTAGTGGTCGTGTGAGTATCTCCTAAGGTGCATTGTACAGTAGGACGACCAGGGTCATTGTACTTCACTATTCCATTATGTTCTGATAAAGTTGGAACTTGTTCAGTGAGAAAGGAGTCTTTTGGAATATTTGTCCTACTCCTAGTAGTGCACAACTCCTTAAGAAACTTAGCGTGGTGAGGTAATTTTTTAATTGCGTCAAGAAAGGGTAGGTTAATTGTTTGATTTTTGAAAACTTTCCTAATCTCGTCAAAGTTTGTATCTCTTTTTAATATTGCTAATTTCTGGGGAAACGGTGGTTCCTTACTTTGTTTAGCGTATGGTTCAATTGGATATCTAACCTTTGCTTTTTGTTTCTTAAGTTGTGGTTTAACTGGTACCTCTACAGAGGTAGGATCTTTAGTTTTTGTTTCGGTATCTAGTATAATATCTGGTGTAGGAACTCCTTGTGGGGTAACTATAGACATCGTTACTTTGTTATCCAACACTCTGCATGAACGGAGAGTGGTGATGAAATTTATCTCTCTTACGTTTTCATTTTCAGTACTAGTATTACCGTTTACTTCAAAGGCTGTGTGTGGTGTTTTAGGATTAGGTATTGCTTGTCCTGGAAACACACCTTTAGGTTGTACCTTCTCTGGAGCTAACTGTTGTAAGGAAAGTTGGATGGCTTGTAAAATTTGTTATTGAGTTTGCATAAAGGTATCAAAGCCATCCGGTTGTGCAGTGGTATTTTTTACAGGTTGTGTAATAGGAACTATGTCACGTTGATTATTTATGGGTGGGTTGTGATAGTTATTATTATTAACCGGAACGATACTTCGATTTATATTATAATTATTATTGTTATAATTATTATAATTACCCTGACCTTGTCCTTGTCGTGGTTGAGCTTGATTGTTATAATTATAATTTCCCTGACCTTGTCCTTGTCTTGGTGGACCTTGGTTGTAATTGTTTGTTGGCCTATCATTTGAGTTAAACAACCTTGGAGGTTGTTGATTATTTCACCAACTGAAATTGGGGTTTTGTCGCCAAGCTGCATTAGGTTCGCTATTAATGGAACAAACATTATCTTGTTGTGATTGTTGTTGTTCATATGCGAACGGACAATAGGAGTCGGGATGCTCTGGACTCAAACAGAAATTACATAGATTGGAGTTGACATTCATGACGGGGATAGGTGTTTGTTGGATAGAAATAGCCTCTACCTTTTTAGCTAGAGATTCTATTAAAATTTTAAGTTCCGGATCGGGTTTCATCTCAAATATACCGGCGGCTTTACCTGTTGTAGAAGAACTAGCGGAACGGGAAATATCATCACTACCCCCAATGATTATTCCTCTTAGTCTGATCTTCTAAAAATTTATAAGCCTCTGAGGCTCCTTTACTTAAGAAACTACCCCCATTCACTATGTCAAGGACTTCTTTATGGTGGTGTAGAAGTCTTTTGAAAAAGGCACGAACTAACATGTCTTTCGCTAGGTTATGGTGTGGACACTCTATAAGTAGGTCGGTGAAACGATTCCAAACCTCTGAAAATGATTCATGAGGATTCTATCGAAAGAAATTAATCTTGGAAAGCATTTCATCAGTTTTCAGTGGTGGGTAAAAATGTTCCATAAATAGTTGAACAAGTTTAGCCCACGAGTCCACAGAATTATGCACTTGGGCAGTTAACCAAGACGCCGCCTTATCGACTAAAGTGAAGGGAAATACCCTCAGTTTAATTTGTTCAGCACCAACCGAAGGATGGTGGAAGGTAGTAAGGACTTGGATAATCCTACGCATGTGTTGATAAGGTTTTTCATGGTCTAGCCCAAGAAAAACGGGTAACAAATTAAATATATTCGGGGGGATTCGAAATCCCCCACTGGGTCTGATAGAACGATGCAAGATTTAGGGCTATCGCTCAAGGCTTTATAAAAGCCCGAGAGAGGAGACTCTCTTTCTTCAGCCATAATCTCAGGTGTGGTGTGTGGTGTGCTAGCTAGAGGTAAAGTGAGTGGTATACTAAAAAGGCGTGTTTGTTGACGTTGTCGGTTAATTACGTTAGGCGTTTTTCTTCGGCCTGACCTTAATCTCATGCAAGGCTAAGACCAATCTCAATTAAAACAACAACACTCCAAACAATCCAGATATGCTAGTATGAACTCTCTAACAAAAGATGCGAGGTGTGGAAGAAAAGAGTACCTGAAAGTCTCCTTGCTTTGCTTATGAATAGCTTCTTGTTTACGCTTGCTCAGTGTATATAACAAGTTAGAACACTGAAAAACTTGAAAGTAATGGAAATTTGAACAAACCTGTGGAAATCGGGTCGTTTATTGGGAGAGGAGTGGGTGCTTCGAGAATATGCCTAGGCAGTAGCAGTCGCCGAGGCAAAATCGGGGGATTCCAAGCAGGTGTGGTGGGTACAGGTGGCGCTCATGCAAAATTCGAGATTCCAGGCGTGTGGGCGCAGGGTGTGCTCCACTATGGCTTGCCCAGTAGCGAGTCGCTCAGAGTAATTTTTCGTGGAAACGCATAAAGTCTGAAAACGCACAACCCGCGAAAAAATCCAAACAAGGGTGGGTGGGATATGGGACTTTGAAAAACTATCAAGTCTACAGAAAACAATACTAAAGAGTACTAAGATGGCAGCGGCGCCATTTGATATAGTAAAAAGAGTAGTTTACCTACGAAATGAGCGTTAAACTCAAAACGCAAGAAAACTAAACTAAATTACAAAAGCTATCAAAGATTTCTATACTCTCAATTCTATCAAAATAGAGTGGAGTAAAAAGTTAAGCTCTCGCTCTCGGTTCCTTAGTATTGAAGTTTTCTACAATTGACTAGTAATCCAAAGTTTAATGAGAGCAATGGTGGAGGTTTTATACTACGTGAATTGAACGACAAGATACGAATAACGAAATGACATATATAAAGATGTGAACTTTACTACTTTTAATTAACCAATACTTCAAATCTAATTAATGACTAAGAATTGAATAACAACAATTGAAATTAGATCTAATAAATTGAAATGACAAAAAATTGAATTGACAAGAATAACTATTTTATTTATCTAACTAAATGAAGAACAATGATTCAAAGGATTAGTCTAAAACAATGAATTGAAACTAATTAATTTAACTAATTGAATTCAAATAAAACTAGATCTAGAAGCTATTTTAATGGCTACTTTTTACTCTAACCTATCTAACTATTTTATACAAAGGAGGAGACCAGATCCACAATTTCGTGCATGGGCTGAGGAGCCATGTTTTGGGCCGGAAAATCGAGCCCAAAGCCCAATTTCTTCAGTCCACAGAGCTCGTTTCAGTTAGCTTCGACTTCAATAGACTTTTCGTCCACTTCTGCTCCTCTGATTTGGTCAAGGCTTAGACCATTGGAAAGCTCTTTCCGAGCAGGTTGTTTTGATGTAAGGTAGGCCCAATTCTGAGGTCTAAGTCCAAAGATATGGTCTTCGGAAGTTCTGCCGACTTGTGCACTGTTTCTGCCCGTGTTGACTTTTCAGCTTTTGACCGGGCTTTACAAAGGCTTTGTCTTCTTGAATCTTGGCCTTTATCATATAACTTCTTAGCAACCAACCCTTGCTCCTTTATCTCTCCAAAGTGGCACATTTCTGCATATAATTGACTTTACTGCCTGAAATACATAAAAACACGTAATCAGCATTAACTCTTATTTATTACTCGCATAATTGGTCTAAAAGTATGATTATTAAGGGGTTAAAACTACAATTTCGGGCTTTTATCATCTATAAATTACTATGTCCTGTTCAAAGGAACAATTGGGAGGGAGATTAGGATTGATCTACTACACCGGCAATCACTTCACCAAGTGGTGTGCTACCAAAAATCTCACTGACGGTGAATCTGGGGGAGAGGAGTTAGGAAGGTAGTTGGTCAACCGAAATCTGATAATTGATTACTCTAAATCCTTGTGGCTATATTTTTGTCATTTTCTGGAGGAGCGTGACTACTTTAGGCTCTAGTTGATTGATTTTAATTTGATTGCTTGGTCTAATGCTTCAAGAATCAAGCAACGTCCGATTTATCTACACTGGGCAATGACTTCCCAATGGTTGTTATGTGGCTCGGGTTCAGCTTTTTGCGCGAATTGAATTTACAGTGCGGAAATTAAAATTCAAACAATCACGTAAGCATGCTTGAACACACAAGGTATCCTCTTTCATGGGCTTCGAGGAGGTTTAGAATTTACTCTTAAGCCGTGTTTACACGCTGCTTGAGGAGAAGGTGACGTTGGTTGGCGCATGATCTGAGAATCAGGCCCAACTTTTCGAGCGTTCCCTGTTTTAGGTAACAAAAAAGGTCTACTTAAAAAGCCCACAATCCGGGTTTTTAATAATTATATAACTTTGCCTTCAAGGGCATAAAACATAAAAGTAAACTAACACTAATACTAAGACTAATATATTACCTAGATTAACTAGAGCTAATCGTAATTAGAGTATTGATTACCAAGTTGATTCAAAGGGCTCGAGCGTTTGATTCACAACTCGCCTCGCACACTTGAACTTCCCAAGGCAATGAAAATTCTAATCCTTTGTAAGTTGCATGATCAGCTGCCAAATGTGCATTTTATTACCCTTATATTACTACAATACAACCTTTCTTACGTTTAATGAAAAGACAACTCATAGCTTTTATTGCCTAGCTTTTTCAGGTTACAGAGAAATTCATACCACTTATCATAAAAGCTGCTTCTTAGCACCAAAAGGAGCATTAATCACACTTATTATGAAGACCAGAAACTGCTATGAAAAAGTGCTAAAAAAGTCAAAGTCAAAAGTCAAAGCCCTCAACTCAAAAGACCAGAGATGGATGCCCTTATCTTAAAATATGGCATTCTCCAAAACCTATCGGGCTCAAGAAGAAATGAAAAAGCAAAAGCATAAAGTGAAGTGTGAGGCATGAGGTGTCTCAAATGTAATGGAGAAGGGCAAATCAGTAAAAGGCATAAAGTAGGGGTATATAAACCAAAAGTGAAGGAGAGAGAAGGCATCCATTGCATTTAGGGTCCAAAACATTTGATTTGTAGGAGTATAGCATGCACCTAGACTTAATCTAGTGTCATGTAGGGTTTATTTTCTTGTCTAGTTTTTCAATTAAGTCATTTACTTTCTTGTTTTTCAATTCAATCTTGTTCTTGTTTTTACATTTTCAATCAATCAATCAATCTTATTTATTTGTGTTATTTCTTCAATCAATCATTTCCTTTTATTTGCTTTCAAGTTTATGTCTTTTCAATATTCAAAACAACTTTAGTTTTCAATGTTCTTCATAACTTAGAACCAAAAACTTGTCCTAACTAAGATCCTACCTTCCTTTCTTCAACTCCCAACCATTCAAACTCTAAACAATCTATGGTGAATCTCACTTCTTACAATCTTTTGAAGTTACTACCACTAACTAAAGCTTCAAATGGTGCTTCCGTCATGGATTGAAGGAGCAAGAATGCTTGGTTGAGCATCTAAGGAGGGAAACATCCTTCTCATCTTTTCATTTTTTTTTTTAATTCATTTTTGTTGTTTTATTGCGTAATTTTTCCCTACTAATTTACTTTTTTGCAATACCAAGTTTAGAAATCAAAATATGGAGAGGAGCTGAAGTTGCTGCCAGGAGACGACGCAACTTGGCCGGAGCCACCGGGTGACCGCGCTAGGCATTGTGTGCGACCGCCCAGCCATCTCAGCACACCGGAGTTCAGTTTTTTCTAGATCCAAATGTTTTTCGATGTTGAGTTGATCTAAGAGCCTAAATTTTGTAATAAATTAGGATTTACCAGTGGAACTTATTTGTAATAGTTAGAGATAAAAAGAAAAACGAAAAAAATTAGGAAAAATGGGTTTTGATTGATTTTTGTGGATGAACATGAGTTAAACTTGGTTGAAGTTATATACTTACCAAGGGATTAGAGTTTTCATTGCCATGGGAAGTTCAAATGTGGGAGGCAAGTTGTGAATCATAGTTCACACACTTTGAATCAACTTGGTAATCAACACTCTAAGTCCATTTGACTCTAGTTAATCTAGGTGATTAATCTAAAACTAGTTAATTAGATTAGTATAATTTTAGTTTAGTTTTAAGTTTGATCCCTTAAAGGCAAAGTTGTATAAATTGTCAAAACCCCAACTTGTGGGCTTTTTATGTGGGCCTTTATTATAACTTAAAATAGGGTAAAAAGCTCAAAAGGTTTGGACTGATTCTCAGATCAAGCGCCAACCGACGTCGCCTTCTCCTCAAGCGTTATGGAATTACAATGCAAACCCAGAACCTTGTTCTTTTTGCGGTAGTCCTTATCACTGGTTATCCCATTGTCCATCATATACCAAATTCGAGTCTATTACGGGAAATCCTTACGATTACGAACTTCAATTTTCAAACTTCTTGAGTACCCCATACACTCAAGAGTTTTCTAATCATGTCGACAATTCATGGAGTTTCACCACAAATAGTCAACAACCATTCATATATTTATATGGTCAGTCAGAGTGCGGTTTCACCCAAAGCCCATTACCATTCACATCACCATTCATATCAAATTTATATTCCACTACACCATCTATCACAGACCAATTATACCAGGAAATGGCCAAGCAAACACTACAAACTCAGTAAATAACAACTACCTTATGTTTTCTCCAATCCGATTGAAAAGATGCCACATCTGAGACTAATATTCTTCCCACCAGTCTATAACCCAACAGAAAAGAAAAACAATGTGTTACTATAACAAAGCCAATTGCTAATGCCCATCTTGATACTTTTGACCAGTTAAAAACCCATCATCCACCACCTGACTATCTTAGTGTGATAGCAAGTGGCAGATGTGTTTAATCGACTTCGACTTCCTTGTACGTCATTGAGTTTGTGAGGAAAAGTGTGCCCACTGCACACTAGAGTGAGCGAAACCTTGAGTGGAAAAATCAAAGTATTTTTGTCTTGACATATTTGTGAGGACCTACTTAAAGAGATTATTCCAAAGTTTCAGAAACGGACCTGTTATTACATTTCATAGCATAGTTCATTATATATATCTTTATCCGTAGATGATTGATTATTATGCACGTATTAGCTTAGATTTCGAATTGATTATTCTGTATTCATTGCTAGTGAGATGTATAGATATCTGAGAATAAATAAGGAAACATTAATTTTATCTCTTAGTCGTTGTAGTATAAATGAAGTTTGTGAGTATCTTCTCTGTAAAACTCTCACCAGGCTATAACTCGTCTACTAGGGAATTCCTAGTGGTTTAAGGCTTTATTACATATGGTCAATGCAATCGCACTCGGCGGAACGAGATTAGTTAGAACTCCATTTTTGGTCATCTATTTTAATTTCTCTTCTTTGCTTGAGGACAAGCAAAATGCTGTTTGGGGGTGGTTTGAAAAGATCCCAAAACTGTAGTTTTAATCCCTTAATAATATTACATTTAGACCAATTATATTTATAATAAATAAGAGTTAGTACTGTTTACGTACTTTTGTGTATTTCAGGCCTTGGAGTCAACTATGTGAAGAAATATGTCACTTTTGCAAGAGAAAGGTTGGTTGCTAAGAAGTTCTGTGGTTAAAGCCCAATTTTCAAGGAGAAAAAATATTTTTAAAGCCCAATCAAAGCTGAAAAGTCAAAGTCAACGCGGGCAGAAATAGAGCATAAAAGTCAACATAACTTCCACAGGCCGTGTCATTGGACTCAGACCTCAAAATTAGGCCTATTATATGTCAAAACGGCCGACTCGGAAAGAGCTTTATAATAGTCTAGGCCTTGATCAAATTAGAGGAGTTAAAGTGGAAAAAAATACTATTGCAATAATTTCCAACATAGAATCCCTTTTTAGACTTAAGTAATTAGGTTTTGGGCTTGATTTAGTAGCCCAAAATATAGCTTAAAAGCCCATGCACAAAATTGTAAACCTAGCCCTCTCCTATATAAAGATGACTAAGGCAAAACTCTAACTCTAACCCTCATCAGTTTAATTTTAATTAGCTCTCTCTCTCTCTCTCTCTCTCTCTCTAGTTATTTAATTTAGTCTAAACCTAGTTTTATGTTTTATTAGCCTAGCCACCATTAATACAATTCAAGTTAATTTCAATTTCAGTATTCTTTTAATTATGTCTTCTTCTTCTTCTTATGTGTTCCATGATAGTCTATGAACCATAGTTAAAACTCCATTAGAGGGGTTTGATTGAAGCTTTGATGAAGACTTGATGTGTTAGTATAGAATAGTTGTATTAAAGAGCTTCAATTTTGTAGGGTAGTTTATTCACCATGAGAATGGGTTTCAACTTCCTCTCATGTTAATTATTAGTTGGTTAGAGATGTCATGAATAATTAGGGATAAAAAGACTTAACCTTTATGTTGAACCTTGTGTGAAAACATAAAGATTAGGGTTGCAACAAACTCCATACTAGCATGTTAGGGATTAATCAAGGTGGACGTAAAATCTCCCTAATTCCTTCTCATATTCAATCTTATTATTCAATTGTCATAGTTTAAATTAGAATATATTAAATCATAGTTTTCACCATATTAGTTATATTCACAATAATTACTCCCATGTTTGTTGAATTGTTAATCACTAGTAAAATTAGTTATGTTCTAAGCAATTAGGAGTGAAACGAATTTTGACTCCAGTTTTATTACATAATAATCGAGAGTATAAATTTAATAACAAAAGTCTAAATCATAGTATTTACTTCTGCCTAGTTTAAATTAGCTAAGATAGGGTAAAAGCTTGTTTTTAAAATTATCAAATGGCACAACTGCCATCTTAATTATCTTTAGATTTCAATTTTATTAGTTTTTTCAATTCTATAATTATCCCAATTCACCCACCCACCCTATTGTTAGTGTTTTAACTGTGTTTTCTATTTTCGAAAAACAGAATTTTTGCTCGTGGAAGTCTACTGGAAATTTTCGAAGCTGTAACTTGGAGCGCGCCCGCGCCCTATTTACTTTATATCTTAGTACACCCGCGCCCTTCCTTCCAGTAAGCTAATTTCGAGTTTTATTTCTAAATTTCAGGCCCATCCCATTAAGAAACCGCGTGAAAAGGCGTTTCTAAAAAAATCACGGAGCGCGCCTACGCCCCTCTGAAGAAAGCTCGATTTAAAATAGGTTAGCCACATGTCCTCTTTTCGTTGGAATTTATAGTTTATTCAGTATTCCAAGCATCCACATGATAAGTAAGTTCGTATTAAAGACGTTATTCATAAGCATAGCAAGGAGGCCTTCATGTTCTCCTTCTTTCACTCCTCGTCTCTTTTGTCAGAGGAGTTCTACTTCTAATATATCAGGTTGTCGTTTGACTGTTATTAATGTTTCTTTCATATTGGACTTAGCCTTACATGAGATTACGGTCTGGTAAGAGAAAGCCATCTAATGTTATCTATCGTAAACGTCAATGCACACGCCTATCTAGAATATCACACACTACACCTGCATCAATGGCTGAAGAAGCAAAGACTCCTCTCTCTAATTTTTAAAAAGCCCTAAATGATGGCCATAAGTCTTGCATCATTCTTGCAGACCTAGTGGGGGATTTTCGAATTCCCCTGAATATTTTTAATTTGTTATCCATTTTTCATGGTTTAGACCACTAAAAGCCTTATCAGCTTATACGTAGGATAGAACAAGTTCTCACTACATTCCATCATCCTAGCGTAGGTTCTAAAAAATTAAATTGAGGGTGTTTTCTTTCACCCTAGCCGATAAGGCGGCGTCTTGGTTAACTGCCCAAACGCCTAATTATGTGGACTCATGGGCCAAACTTGTTCAATTGTTTATGGAATAGTTTTACCCACCGCTGAAGACATATGAAATAATTCAAAAGATTCATTTCTTCCGCCAAAACCCTCATGAATCCTTTTCAGAGGCCTAGAACCGATATACTGATCTTCTTATAGAGTGTCCACATCATAACCTTGCGAAAGACACGCTTGTTCGTGCCGTTTCCAAGGGGCTTTCACATCATCATAAGGAAGTTCTTGATATAATGAATGAGGGTAGTTTCCTTAGTAAAGGAGCCTCAGAGGCTTATAAGTTTCTAGAGGATCAATCTAAGTGTAATAATAACTGGGGTAATGATATCCCCCGCTTCGCTACTTCTTCTTCCACAGCCAAGGCTGCCAGTATGTAACTGATCCCGAGCTTAGAACTCTAATCGAATCTCTCACAAAAAAGGTAGAAGCAATTTATATTCAACATAAGCCTACTTTTGTCATGAACATCAACTCTCTTCCATGTAATTTTTGTTTCAGTCTGGAGCATACCGACTCTTATTATCCTCTCATCTATGAACAACCACCCAGACAGCCGGATAATGTTTGCTCCGTAAATAGCCTTCCTATTTCTAACGCACCTTGGAGATAAAACCCCAACTTCAGTTGGCATAATAATCAACCAGTTACACCTCTGGGGTTTAATAATCATAATGTTGGGCCAGCAAACAACTACAATCCAGCTCCACCAAGACAAGAACAAGGACCAGGTAATTATAATAATTATAATAATAATAATAGAGGTATCGTACCGGTTAATAACTATCACAACCCACCCGTTAATAATCAACGTGAGATAGTTCGTGTCACACCACCTGTGGCCACTACACCTTCATAACCGGATCGTTTCGATGCCTACATGCAAGCTCAACAATAGATTCTACAATCCATTCAACAATCTATACAACAGTTAACCCCAAAAGAAAGCCTAACCAAAAGGTGTGTTTCCAGGTCAAGCTATACCTAATCCTAAAACGCCAAACACAGCCTTTGAAGTAACCGGTAATACTAGTAACAAAAATTTAAACGTAGATGAGTTAAATGCCATCACCACTCTCCGTTCTAGCAGAGTGGTTGATAACACCGTAATTATGCCCATTGATACACCACCAGTGCTCACTGGAAATGAAAATTTACTAGATACCAAAATAGAAACTGAAGATCCTACCCTTGTAGAGGAACCAGTTAAACCATAACCCAAGAAAAAAGTGCCAAAGGTTAAAACTTCTATTGACCCATATGCTAAATATAGAGAGAAACCACCATTTCTCCAGAGACTAGTCATGCTAAAAAAGGATACAAATTTTGATGAGATTAGGGAAATTTTTAAAAAACTAACGATAAACCTACCTTTTTTTTAAGCTATTAAAAAATTACCATAACATGCTAAGTTTTTAAAAGAGTTGTGCACTTCTAGGCGAAAAACAAACATTCCAAAAGACGCCTTTTTAACTGAATAGTTTCCAACTCTATCTAAACATAATGGAATCATTAAGTACAAGGACCTTGGTCATCCTACTGTACAATGCACCTTAGGGGATACCCACACGACAATTACTCTATTAGACCTGGGGGCGAGTGTTAACTTACTCCTTTATTATTTATATAAACAAATAGGTCTACAAGATATGCAACCAACTAAAATGACGTTGTAATTAGTTGACCGTTCTACTAAGTATCCCAAGGGTGTTGTTGAAAATGTGCTTGTTAAAGTTCAAGATTTTTACTACCCAGCTGATTTCGTTATCATCGACACAGAAGTTGCTAACGACTCTGTTCCTATCATCTTAGGGCATCCCTTCTTGGCAACCACCAACACGCTCATTAACTGCCGCGATGGTTCGATGTCCATGTCCTTTGGACACTTTTATGTTGAGGTGAATGTTTTCAAAATGATGAAATAGTTACCAGATACGACTATCGATAGAGAAGTTAACATGATCGAGAGCTTAGTTTTAGATTATTTGAACAACACATTTCCTGAGAATCAGATGCACCAATTCGTTTCCTTCGAAAGTTTCGACTTCGAGGATGACTCCCTAGACGTAGATGAAATCGAGGAAGATTTCCTTTGACTCTTTTGTAACTCTTCATTGCCACCTCGCGAGTCCCCTCCTATCAACATCTATTCATCCTTTGACTCCATGATAAAAGAAGAATTTTTCACCCGCTATCCCAGTGATTCTTCTAACCCACCTATTACGGAATGTCTTGCATATCTCAAACCTTCTGATGATCTAGAACTGAGAGCATTAGCTGAACACTAATTACCCACCTCACATCATCCTATCACTCATTCACCTTCCATCAATGTTCCCCGCCTTCCACCTTTTCAATGGAACCTTAAGTTTGCACTTGACCCTCTTGCTTCTCCTGTGCTTCATGATTATTTAAACCCTCATAGTAAGAAAATACTACCCAAAGACAAGCCACCCGACCCTTTCATTTTCAGATGTGTGACTATACGAACCCACACCACCAATGAGTTTTGTGCTAATTAAATCCAAATTCTTATTTTTTCCATTCGATTCTTCTAAAACTTATCCATATCCCACATATCTTCCACAACCATCTATTTTTTCATGATCATTCACTTGGCTACCTTTTTGTTGGAGGAAAAAGAAGAAATTGCATGCTAGGTTAGGTTCTAGATCCATCAGTATTCACTCTCATTATGCTAAGCCACGTCATAGGAAATCTTGGTGCCTAATTCTGTTTGTGTTTGCAGTTCATGTTAATTATTTATGGAAAGACTCACAACTATTTAGATTATTGATATATGGTAAACTACATGTTAATACATGTTTTAAATAAAGTCTCGAGTATCTGACTATAAAAGACTCATTTTATTCTTCAGTGTACTCCATTCCAATCTTATATTATGGGAGTGAATCATTAAGGTAACCGGACCCTCTCTTTGGAGTGTGTGGCTGTAAGTACCAGATCCTAAGTCCAAACCCAACATAATTCACATTTTCTACTCTTGCATGTTTTCTCATTTTTTAGCCGTGTTTCTCGATGGAGTGAATTACGTCCTTATTGCTTTATTGTTTTCTATTATATTAAACCTTATTCATAAAAAGTAAAAAAAATATTTAAATCTGATAAACATTAGTCTAGTAAGTCTTGAAAATCTGACTTTAAAATACCCACGTTTTAAAACAAATTTTCTAAACCATGTTTTCAAAAATTTGTTTGGGGGTGGGGTGTTTGGTCGTTCCGTTCTTGATCACTCAACTTCCTATTCATATCCCTTTTTCCTCTCGTGGCTAGTTTATTTGTATTATTTTTAAGAATATTTCCTTGTTTTAGTAGAATTTTTATTCCCAGTTGTCTAGTTAAGTAGTTAATATTAGATTATGTATTTGGTTGTTATTTGAATTTTAAGTTAGTTTAATTTTTGTCCAAACATGCTATCTATTTTTCATGAATCCCACATTTTCGACTTGTTCGGGGGTGACATTATTTGTTTAGCATTGTATTTACATTATCCACATGTTTTTGGAAGTTAATATTGCAAGGTTGTAAGAATTTAGTTTATATATGAGCATGCCGCTAATGTGGTGTAGCAAGGGTTAAAGGCATTGAGATTGCTATTTTGATAGGATGTTTAAAACCATGTAGAATTGCTGCTGAGGTTTCTCTCAGCTGTTTTTATTTTGGTTTTTAGCAACCCTTTTCTTATTCCATCTCTTTCCTTATCAATTAGGGAACCTTGAGGACCTTTGTTTAAGAAACTAGTGCTCTATAAATACATGGCACACCATATACTTCACACCGTACCTCTCAATTTCATACCACATGCCTTGCTCAGAGCACACACGCCCTTATTTTACATTGACACAGAGCGCGCACGCGCCCAACTTCTAGTATCGCAGATTTTCCTTTTGTCAGAAGAGAGCGCCCGCCCTCTGACATAAGCCATTATGAGTGCACCCGCGCCCTTACCTTAACATGCCTCCAGTTTTTTGGGTTTTCCACAGTCACTTCCAGGAGTTCAGTAGTGTGTTTATTTGCTATGAAATCTCCATAAATCATACCAGACCAGTTTTTTGAAGAATTGCTCGAGAGTGACACCTATGGCTACTGGTTCCACAACTTGATTGTGTAGTCCGGATGGCAGCCTCTAATGGTAAGTGCTGATAAATCTTATTCTCCTGAACTTACTGCTTATTTCTATGATAATTGTAAGTTCTTTTATCGACCAGATGGGGAACAAGTGTTCTCTGTCGACATTGATGATAAAACAATGGATTTAAGCAAGTTCTTGTTAGCCTTTGTTATTAGACTTTCTATGCCTGCTGCCCAAAACTCATGGCTATATGGCTGATAATATGTACATCTACAACTATGAGTATTTGCATGAGACCTATAGGGCGGGGATTTTTCATGTAGAGGACCAAGGGCAATATAATGTAGCCCTTGGTAGCTTGTCCCTTAACATGGGAACTATTATGTTCTTTATCATGCTAAATATCTTAGGGGAATGGCATTTTTCTTCTGCGAATAATGTCACTTGTGATGTCTTCCTTGCTCTAGCTGAGAGACATATGCTCTATGACCTTCCCCAGACCTTAGTGTCTTGTTTAGCACAAGCCAATAGTATGAAACATAAGTACCTTCTTATGTTTGTCTTGGTTTGCCGCATAATGCTATGTTTCTTTCCTGAGTTCTATACCCGTTTGATGGATTGGGTTGGGGCTGACATTGTGAGACCCACCAATTGCATTATACGCTCTTTTCGTGCGATGATTTGGCCGGAGTGGAAGCTACAACCTAATTGGGTTGCACCTTACACCCTATCCGACCAAGTGGCACTTAACTGGTTAGCAAAGGTAGATGATAAATAGCATGAGGCCTGGCAGATTATCATGGCTTGGCAGGACACAAAGGAACCTCACTTCTTTATAGAAGGGGAGGACAACGCTTAGTGCTGGATATGAGGTAAGTTTTACTTTCTGTTAGTGTCTACTTATGTCCCAAGCAATTTAATTTTTGTTATTCCCATAACGGTGGAACTCATATAGAGTTGCGTCTATTTTTCTTTATCTATATTAGTATGTTCTAAATTTGTTTTGTAGGTGTTCTAAAATTTTCACGTATTTCTATAGTATTTTCTATCCTTCTTATTTCCATACTTTGAGGACAAAGTATGTTTTTGTTTGGGAACACGTGTAATTTAAGGCACCCAGTATAATATGCACTTGCTTTCTAATAAAAAAATAAAAATATATAAATAATAAGTATTTATACTATGCACATAGGAATATTGGTATTGTTTCTTTTTCTGTGATGATAGTAGTCTAGAAGTTTCATGTTAGCTTTTAAAGTAGAATAGTTTTTAGAAACATAGGTTAATATGTAGGTAATAGTCATTGCATCTTTCCATAAATATATTGTATGAGCATCTATGTTTGTATTGACAGTAAGTTTATGAAATCTAGGCTAGAGTACTTATTCTACAAATCCTATGAGAATATAGCCTAAAAGCCTTATATGAGTGAAATATTTGAGTAATGACACAAAGGAGGAGTAAATTCCAAATAGAGAAATCACAAGTCCACTTGCTTGATCACTATACAATATCCTAAACCAGAATTTAGGCCCTTTTTGGATCGATATAGCCAGAAATTCAAACCTAAATGAAATTCTTTTATGCTAGTCGCCCCTAAAGCCTTGCTTTAGCCTTTTCATAATCCACAAATTCTTTACCCTTGTTTAAAAATAAAATAAGCCTACCTATTTTTGAATGAGTCTGAGAATAGAGATGAAACGAAGAAAAGAAAAGAGAATGACTTGTGGAAAACCAAGAATTTGTTAGTTGCTTCAAATAAGAAAAGAAAATAAAGTTTCCATCCAAAGAAAAGAAAAAATGAATAAATAAATAAAATAAAAAGTTAGAACTCCAAAAACATAATCAAAGAAGCCAAAAGCCAAAAGAAAAGAAAAAAAAAATGGCTAAGGATGAAAATAAAGTGTAGAAGCAAAGTAAGAACAAGGTTTTCTCTAGTTACATATTTTGATGATCCTATTATCTTAGACTTGTCCTTTTGAATATCAATTTCATTCCTTTTTAAAACCATCACCTAATTCCCGCAATACCTAATAAAGACCTCTAGCTTAATTAGGAATAGGTTAGTATGATAGTAAGTGGCAAATATGTTTGATTGACTTAAGCTTCCTTGTACATCATTGAGTTTGTGAGGAAAAGTGTGCCCACTACACATTGGAGTGAGCGAAACTTGAGTGGAAAAATCAGAGTGTTTTTGTCTTGACATATTTGTGAGGACCTACTTAAAGACGTTATTCCAAAGTTTCAAAAACGGACCTGTTATTACATTTCATAGCATAGTTTATTATATATATAATGAACTATGCTTAGGTGTTTATCCATAGATGATTGATTATTATGCACATATTAGCTTAGGTTTTGAATTGATTATTCTGTATTCATTGCTAGTGAGATGTATAGATATCTGAGAATAAATAAGGAAACATTAATTTTATTTCTTAGTCGTTGTAGTATAAATAAAGTTTGTGAGTATCTTCTCTGTAAAACTCTCACGATGCTATAACTCGTCCACTAGGGAATTCCTAGTGGTTTAAGGCCTTATTGCATATGATTAATGCAATCGCACTCGGCAAAACGAGATTAGTTAGAACTCCATTTTTGGTCACTTATTTTAATTTCTCATTTTTGCTTGAGGACAAGCAAAATACTGTTTGGGGGTGGTTTGATAAGAGCCTAAAACTGTAGTTTTAACCCCTTAATGATATTACATTTAGACCAATTATGTTTATAATAAATAAGAGTTAGTACGGTTTACGTACTTTTGTGTATTTTAGGTCTTAGAGTCAACTATATAAAGAAATATATCACTTTTGCAAGAGAAAGGAGCAAATGTTGGTTGCTAAGAAGTTCTATGGTTAAAGCCCAAGTTTCAAGGAGAAAAAACCTTTTTAAAGCCCAGTCAAAGCTGAAAAGTCAAAGTCAACGCGGGCAAAAATAGAGCATAAAAGTCAACAAAACTTCCACAGGCCGTATCTTTGGACTTCGACCTTGGAATTGGGCCTATTATATGTCAAAACGACCGATTCGGAAAAAACTTTCTAATGGTCTAGGCCTAGATCTAATCAAAGGAGTTAAAGTGGACAAAATACTTTTGTAGTAATTTCCAATAGAGAATCCCTTTTTTGACTTAAGTAATTAGGTTTTGGGCTTGATTTAGTGACCCAAAACATAGCTCTAAAGCCCATGCACGAAATTGTAAACCTAGCATTTTCCTATATAAAGAGAACTAAGGAAAACTCTAACTTTAACCCTCATCAGTTTAATTTTAATTAGCTCTCTCTCTCTCTCTCTCTCTCTCTCTCTCTCTCTCTCTCTCTCTCTCTCTCTCTCTCTCTCTCTCTCTCTCTCTCTCTCTCTCTCTCTCTCTCTCTCCCCATTAGTTATTTAATTTAGTCTAAACCTAGTTTTATGTTTTATTAGCCTAGCCACCTGTTGGAGTTATCCCTCACATGAGGAGAGAAATAGAGCTGGAGAGAAACGGAGCAAATTCGACATCGAAAATGTCGAGGCCAGCTCATCATATGAAGCCTTGACCAGCTCAGACCTCCAGTGTTTTTAATTCAGCGTTCAAAGGCCAAGACCTCGCACCAGTCTAATTTCGTGGGCTTCATTCTGATAGAATCGTGAAATTTGGTTTTTGGAGATAAAAACCAAAATCAAGGTTTTGGAAAACCTAAAAAAAAAGAAAAAGACTAAGAACCAGACAAAAACAAAGAGAGATAAACTCAATCTTGAAAGCTATCAAGATTGAGAGATAACCTTTACAGAGATACAACCCTGTAAAGAGATAAGAGTGATCTAGTAAGGTGAGAGACTGCAAGGAGTGATTGTAATCTTCCTTCCCACTTTATTAAGAACTGGCTCTTGTGGAAGTAGGCATCATTGGCCGAACCACGGTAAATCTTTGTGTTGTGGTTTGCTTTTACTGCTTTACATTATTATTTGTTGTTGATAGTTGTTTAGTGAGTTGGGCATGTTAGTATAGGTTGTAGTTGATATTTAGATTTTGTCCGGAGTTGAATTATGTCCATATACAAGTTATCTGTGTAGTGGGGGAATCGATTGGTATTGGTATAATCCCCAACAAGTGGTATCAGAGCCTTGGTTGGAATAGCCTAGGGTGTTATCCGAATCTTGGTCAGAAGATGTTTGACAAAATTCTTGAGAGAAGATTTGAGGTTAAATAACTTGTAGAGATGGACCATTCCGTGAATAATCGCATGATGAGTCTGAATAGGAAGAACTATACCATCTGGAAAGCCAAGATGGAAGACTTGCTATACTGCAAGGACTTGGCACTTCCCATTGAGAATGAGGGAGTAAAACCAGAAAAGACTGATGAGGTTGAGTGGAAAAAGCTTGACAGAAAAGCGATTGGATACATTCGACAGTGGATTGACGACAGTGTCTTTCACCATGTGTCCCAAAGAGACTACAGCCACCGATCGTGGAAGAAACTTGAAGACTGTATGAGAGGAAGTCGGGTGGAAACAAAGTGCTAGTCGTTAAGAAGTTTGCGCGAACCACGAAGTACCAAGAAGGTTCTTCATATGTCCGAGCATCTTAATGAAGTACAGAATATCATCAATCAGATGCATTTAATGAAGATCAATTTGGGAGACGAAGTTGAGGCTTTGTTTCTATTAAGCTCTCTATCCGAAAGTTGGGAGACATTAGCAGTTTCTCTACATGGAGCAGCCAAGGATGGAATTGTTACCATGGAGATGGCTACCACGTCTTTGTTGAATGAGGAGACTGGAAGGAGTGGAAGAAGCAGCTCCTCTCACTCAGAGATCCTTTTCACAGAGAAACGGGGGAGAGGTCGAAACAAAAAACCATCTCATTCTAGAGGTGATGACAGAAGTAAATCTAGGGGTGAAGCTAGAACTCCTAAGGCAGAGAGGCAATGTTACTATTGTGCCACCAAAGGCCACTTCAGATATGAGTGCAGAACACTGAAGAGGGATGAGAAGAATAACTGTGTACATGAAGACATGGTACAGAGGAACGGAAACACAGGCAGAGATACTAACGCACTAGTCGACGACCTAGTGGGAATTGTGTCAGATTGTGGTGTGTGCTGCCTTAGTACCTCATGTCAGGATACATAGTGGGTGATAGATACAGGAGCATCCTATCACGTCACACCGCCCAGGGGATTCTTCACTACCTACATCTGTGGTGAATATGGTGAAGTAAGGATGGGTAACAGTGGAGTCTCGAAGATTATAGGCATTGGAGATGTTCATGTAGAAACCAATGTCGGCTACACCTTGACACTCAAGGATGTAAGACATGTCCCTGACATACGGTTAAGCCTAATTTCGGCTGGGAAATTGGATGACGATGGCTTTGTAAACTCGTTTGGTAACGGGGTATGGAAATTGAGCAGAGGTTCCATTGTAGCAGCCAGAGGAAAGAAAACTTGCTCTCTTTACAAAACACAGGCTAGTTTGTGTAAAAGCGAAGCGAATCTGTGAAGAAAGAAGAAAAATCCGAATCGTGGCACAAAGAGGACCGTGTCATATGGGCATAAAAGGATGGAAGTTCTTGCTAAGCAAAAGGCCGTGCTAGACATTAAAGGTACACATTTAAATACATGTACTCACTGTTTGGTAGGAAAGCAACACAGGGTGTCTTTCCAAAGATTCCCGTCTCACAGAAAGGACAATGTCCTTGAACTAGTGCACCTGATTTATGTGGTCCTATGAGAGTAAAGTCCCACCGGGGAGCTTTCGTGCTTCTTGACATTCATTGATGATCGTCAAGAAAGATATGGGCCTATAGTCCGAAGACCAAGGATGAAGTACTTGGCGTGTTTGAGAAATTCCACAAAGATGGTGGAAAGAGACTAGGAAGTTATTGAAGTGTATTCGCTCAGATAATGGGGGTGAGTACATTGGGCCATTTGAAGAGTATTGCCAGAGTCATGGGATTAATCATGAGCGGACCGTTCCCAAGACACCGCAATAGAATGGAATAGCGAGAGAATGAACCGCACCATTGTAGAGAATGAGATGCATGCTATCTCACTCTAAGCTACCTAGAAGCTACTGGGTAGAAGCAATGCATACAGCCGTGCATGTGATCAACCTGTCGCCGGCAAAGCCTCTGAATAGTGATTATCCAGAGAGAGTATGGTCAAGCAAAGATGTTGATTATGGATACTTGAGGGTATTTGGGTGCAGGGCATTTGTGCATATTCCGAAGGATGAGAGATCCAAGCTTGATGACAAAGCCAAGCAGTGCATTTTTCTGGGTTATGGAGATGAAAAGTTTGGTTACAAACTCTATGATCTAATTAACAAGAAAGTAATCCGAAGTCGAGATGTTGTGTTCTTAGAAGACCAAACCATAGCAGACTTTGAGGAGGGTGAGAAGCTACAGGCTTTCACCAATGATCTTGTTGATTCGTAAACCGAAGTTCCTACCGTGGAACGTCGCGTAAGGCATTGAGAATGCAGAGAACCATGAGTTTGAAGCTCATGATGAGAATCCTATTGCTCATGATGGGATAGAACCTATTGGTATAGAAGATGCAGATGAGATGCATGAACCACCACCGAGCAAGCAGAAGTGCAACCTCACGAGGCACCGGCCGGATGGGCGTAAGGAGGTCGACAGAAGGAGACTAGCTTCAACCGGTATCCACCATATCGTGCGCGTGCTACTATCGGATGGTGGAGAACCTATGTACTATCAAGAGGCACTTGAAGGTACAGACAAAGAAAAGTGGTTGAAGGCCATGCATGACGAGATGGATTCTTTGCATAAGAATCACACTTATGAGTTAGTTGAGAAACCCACAGGGAGAAAAGTTCTCAAGAATAAGTGGATATACAAAGTCAAGCATGAGGAGAACAATCCTCACCCAAGGCACAAAGCTCACCTTGTTGTGAAGGGATTCAGTCAAAGGAAAGGGATTGACTTTGATGAGATTTTCTCTCTTGTAGTGAAGATGACTTCTATCCGGGTGGTATTGGGTATGGCCGCAAGTATGAACCTAGAGGTTGAAAGCACTAGATGTTAAGACAGCTTTTCTTCATGGAGACCTTGAAGAAGATGTATACATGGACCAGCCGAGAGGGTTTGAGGTCAAAGGCAAGGAGCACCTAGTATGCAAGGTGATAAAGAGCTTGTATGGGTTGAAACAAAGCACCGAGACGATGGTACATAAAGTTTGACTCCTTTATGGTGAAGCAAGGATTCAAGAAGTCCGCTCCGATCATTGTGTGTTTGTTCGAGGTTTTCGGATAGGGGATTTCATAGTGCTATTTATTGCGTATGTGGATGATATGTTGATAGTTGGCCCAAACATCAACAAGATATCAAAGCTGAAGAAAGACTTGAGCAAGTCCTTTAAGATGAAGGATTTGGGTCAAGCAAAGCGGATACTTGGGATCGCGGATCACTTTGACGAAAGAGTGGGAAGTTGTGGCTTTCTCAAAGCTACATTGAAAGGTGTTGAAGAGATTCAACATGGATCAAGCGAAACCCGGTTAGTTGTCCGGCTTGGTGGCCAGTTCCATGACCAAAGAGATGTGTCCTAAGGGTGAGCATGAGCGAGTCGGTTGGAAAAGATTCCTTATGCATCCACGATTAAGGCGGTTTGATGTATGCCATGGTGTGTACTAGACGGATATTGCTTTTCGCCGTTGGGGTTGTAAGCAGATTTCTGTCAAATCCGGGTAAAGAACATTGGGAAGGTGTTAAGTGGATATTGAGATATCTCAAGGGCACTTCCAAATCGTGTTTGTGTTTTGGTGGAAGTAAGCCCTTACTTGAAGGCTACACCGATCTGAGACATGGCAGGTGATGTTGACTTCGATGAAGTCCACCTCCGGTTATCCGGGTTACTTTTCGCAGAGGGAGCAGTTTCTTGGTAATCTAAGTTGCAAAAGTGTGTTGCCCTCTCCACTACAGAAGCCGAGTATATTGCAGCCACTGAGTGTTGCAAAGAGTTGCTATGGATGAAGAGGTTCTTCGACGAACTAGGGCTAAAGCAGAAACAGTTTGTAGTTCTATGTGACAGTCAGAGCGCCATCCACTTGAGCAAGAATCCGAGTTTTCATTCTAGATCCAAGCACATACACATGCGTTATCATTGGATTAGAAAAGTACTCGAAGACAAGCATTTGTGTATCGAGAAGATCCATACCGACAAGAACGGGTCGGATATGATGACCAAAGTCTTACCGAAAGGTAAGTTTAATATTTGTTGTGCTACTGCCGGAATGGTAGCAGACTCCTCATGTTGATTTGGAAATTGTATGGAGGTATCCCCCCTCACTGTTCGGGAGGGGGAGATTGTTGGAGTTATCCCTCACATGAGGAGAGAAACAGAGCTGGAGAGAAACGGAGCGAATTCGACATCAAAAATGTCAGAGCGCGCCCGCGCTCAGAGCTCCAGTATGTTAGGCGCGACCCGCGCTCATATGGGGCATGACCTGCGCTTCGACCTCCGGTGTTTTGGCGACCAGCTCAAGGCGCTTGCGCCTAATTTTGTGGGCTTCGCTACAGTAACCGCGAAATTTGGTTTTTGGAGATAAAAACCAAAATCAAGGTTTTGGAAAACCTAAAAAAAAGAAAAAGACTAAGAACCAGACAAAAACAAGGAGAGAGAAACTCAATCTTGAAAGCTATCAAGATTGAGAGATAACCTTTACAGAGATACAACCCTGTAAAGAGATAAGAGTGATCTAGTAAGGTGAGAGACTGCAAGGAGTAATTGTAATCTTCCTTCCCACTTTATTAAGAACTGGCTCTTGTGGAAGTAGGCATCATTGGCCGAACCAATGTAAATCTTTGTGTTGTGGTTTGCTTTTACTGCTTTACATTATTATTTGTTGTTGATAGTTGTTTAGTGAGTTGGGCATGTTAGTATAGGTTGTAGTTGATATTTAGATTTTGTCCGGAGTTGAATTGTGTCCATATACAAGTTATCTGTGTAGTGGGGGAATCGATTGGTATTGGTATAATCCCCAACACCACCATTAATACAATTTAAGTTAATTTCAATTCAAGTATTCTTTTAATTATGTTTTCTTCTTCTTCATATGTATTCCATGATAGTCTAATGAACTATAGCTAAACCTCATTTAGAGGGATTTGATTGAAGCTTTGATGAAGACTTGATGTGTTAGTATAGAATAGTTATATTAAAGAGTTTCAATTCTATAGGGTAGTTTATTCACCATGAGAATGGATTTCAACTTCCTCTCATGCTAATTATTAGTTGGTTAGAGATGCCATGAATAATTAGGAATAAAAAGACCTAACCTTTATGTTGAACCTTGTGTGAAAACATAAAGATTAGGATTGCAACAAACTCCATACTAGCATGTTAGGGAATAATCAAGGTGGATGTCAAATCTCCCTAATTCCTTCTCATATTCAATCTTATTATTCAATTGTCATAGTTTAAATTAGAATATATTAAATCATAGTTTTCACCATATTAGTTATATTCACAGTAATTACTCTCATATTTGTTGAATTGTTAATCACTAGTAAAATTAGTTATGTTCTAAGTAATTAGAAGTGGAACGAATTCTGACTCCAGTTTTATTACATGATAATGGAGAGTAGAAATTTGATAACAAAAGTCTAAAGCATAGTTTTTACTTCTGCCTAGTTTAATTAGCGTAAGTAGGAGTCAAAAGCTTGTTTTTAAGATGATCTCATCACCATCCCAAATTAACACCTCTTGAAATCCAACCTCCATTTATAAAAAAATCCATCAATTTCTGAGGACGACACCATAAAACCAATTCAAAGAAATCTCAAATTTGCACTTAAGCCAATTGCCTTTGAGATCATTCATAATTTTCTAAACATTCCCAATAAAGAGACTTTGCGCAATATACAAGCACAAGAGTTCATCATTTCAGTAGTTGAGAAACCTGGTATGTCCTATTCCCCATCAATTGAGCCTCATGAAAGACATCCACTACCAACCTCTCACTCTTTTGGACAATTCAAATATGATGGGTTATTGCATAAGTTCCATAATGGGTTACACAAGCATTATCATATCATTTTGCATCTTACACTCCACATGCATCACCTCATTCTGTTTGGGGGTGTATGCTTTTATCTGTTTTTATGGATTGATCCTTAGCTATTTAGATTATTAGATTTTAGCGAGCATAAAACTTACTCACGTAAGAGAGCACGTCGTCCTATCTAGTCGTGCGAGTTGAAGCAACAAGTGACATGAACGAAGCTGGAGTGCTAAAAACTCTTTCGTAATCATCCCATCTATGAGGATTAATTCCTATTTTCTAATGTATTCCTTTCCCATTCCATTTCATCTTTTGCTTTAAGGGAATACATCAATAAGGCAATCGGACCCTCCATTTGGAGTGTCTGGTTGTAAGTGTTGGAGCCTTAGTCCACGTATATCTCGCATTTTTTTATAAAACACTTTTTACTCATCGTTTGAGTAAGTGTGAACCTGTGGAGTGAGTATACAATTTTTCTTTTGTTTATTTTACATTTATTTTTCAAAATAGTTATTTTTCTCCGTTCTTATAATAAAATATTCTCGATACACCAATAGTTATGTGATTTTCTATAACCAAAAACACAGGCAATGGATTCCACATAGGCCAACCCTTAGAAGTACGCAATCTCCATTTTTCTAAGGGTGGTTTGAGGATCAGTTATGTGTTACTAAGGGTCACCCATAGCACCATGTACTTTCTGTCTCATCTTAAACCATATAGATACCAATTGTCCCTTGCTCACCAACATATCATCACGTTAACCATCAAATACATTCAGACAAGAACAAGGTACCTGATAAGAGCCCAAAACTGTAGTTTTAACCCCTTAACAATATTGCTATTAGACCAATTATGTGATTAATAATATAGGTTTATCACTAATTACATGTTTTTGAGTATTTCAGGCTTTGGAGTTGAATAAATGTAAATTCGTTACTAATTAGGCACTAAAAGGAGCTAAAGGGATTGCTATGAAAGTTCTATGAAGAAAGCCCAAGTCAAAGCTGTTAAGTAAAAGTCAAACCGGATTAGAAAGCTGAAGAAAAATCAATAGAACTTCAAAAGGCCATATCTTTGGACTCAAACCTTGGATTTGGGCCCATTTTATATCAAAATGACTGGCTCAGAAAGCTCTTTCCAATGGTCTAGACTTTGACTCGATCAGAGTAGTATAAGGTTGTGAAAACTCAAGCTACAGTAACACGACCAAAATGGAAAGTCTTTGATTCAACAAATTGGGTTTTGGGCTCGATTTTTCGGCCCAAAACATGACTCCTCAGCCCATACACGAATTTGGAGATCTAGCTCTTCTATATCAAGAGACAAAAGCTTAGCTCTTAAGGGATCTAGATCTAAACCTAGTTCTAGTTCATAAAATTTAGTCTTGTAATATATAATTAGTTTTAATTCATTAAATTAGTTTTTATAGATTAATCTAGTTAGTTGTCAATTTTATTAGTTGTTAGAACAAAAATGAATATTATTTATTAGCTAGACCTAGATTAGAAAATAAATTAGCTTAGACTCCATTAATTAGTTTTATTACCTTGTTTTTAATTTAGTTATTGAATCATTGATAATTCTTCATTAGATTAATAAAAGTCAAGTTATTGTTCTTCATTATATTTTCTTATTATTCATATGTTAATGATAGTCTAATGAATTCTAGCTAAAGCTCTATTAGAGGGGTTTAATGAAGCTTGGATGAAGACTTGATGTGTCAGTTATAGTTATTGCATTTAAGAGTTCACTCTAGTAGGTTAGTTGATTCGCCATGGGAATAGGTTGAACTTCCTCACATGCTAATTATTAGTTGGCAGAGATTTCCATGAATAATTAGGGATCACAATTAATCTTAATTGGTTATGATTGCAATAATCTACACTAGCATATTAGGAATTTATTTAAGTGAAATCAAATCCCCCTAATCTCTTCTCCATATTCTTCTCTATATTTTATTCAATTGCTTAGTTAAATTATTATAAGTAAATTCATATAATTAGTTTCATAGTGTAAATTCACCTCTATAAATATTACTTTCACCATTGTTCCCTTGTGTTGATTAATTGATTTTTTTTATGTTTTGGTAGTTTAGGAGTGGAACGATTCCGTACTCTATATATTGCATAAATCTATATGTGAGAGTAGGAAATAAATAATTAATACCATAAGAATAAAGCTAAAGTAATTTAGTTGAGTTTTTACGAGTTATCAGTACCTACAACAATCAGAACAAAGCATTGGTTCCCATCCTATTTTAGCCAGAACTACCAAAATCCACCAAAGAGACCTAGTTCAACCACCCACTAGTGTCCAATTAGCTAAACCCTTATATTATGCCTTGCACAGTAAACCCCCCAACACACATAACTGAAGCCACAGTCTAACTGGATTGGGTTTAATAAAGAGCCGACACGGAAGTTGCCTGAGATTACCTGTTATGATTTGTTTTCAAAAGCTTAGCATTTAGAATCATAGCTTTTTGAGTACGAGTATCTTAAAATATCTCTCCATAGTTTTCAAAACTAGAAGATATAAAAATGAAAACTATACGCTCCGGAGCAACCAAAATGATACCAAATTCACGTATAATTTTATTTTCATGTCAAAACCTCTATATGGTTAGAGATATCAATCTTAAAAAAAGAAAAAAAATAGAAAAAAGAAAAAAATACAAGGCATCTCCAAATGAGAATTAAACGAATACAGTAACCTAAAGTGATACTATTCTCTATTTAATTCTGTCTTTTGCCTCCACCTCTCTATTTTGTCTCGAGAATCTGACGTTAAAATACTCAACTTGTACAAAATATTCAAAAATTCTCCATTCTTTAAAAAATTCTCCCTTCTTTCTCAAAATCTTTCCCCGTCTCAATCCCTTTCTCTTTTCAAAAACTTTCCAAAAGCTTTCAAAATGTCATCTGTTAAGAACAAAAACCATCCACCTAGCAAGACTAGATGGATAAGTTTCAATGAGTAGAAGGTAAAATAGATACATCATGCCAAAATTTTCCAGTTTTCTTTCATGCATTTCATATATGTTTTCAAAAATACAAAAACCCAAAAAAGAATTCATAGTAGAATAATTATCTTTAGTATAATAAACCATGTATTTCTCGTTCTATATCAAACAACCCATGCCCCAAACTTATTTGGGGGTGACATATTTTCATCATGAATAACAGAATACAGGTGCATCGCCATATTTGCTCATGTTTCTATGGTAATCTCTTTCATTATCTCTTCATACTTTGAGGACAAAACATAGTTCTATTTGCGGGTGGTATAGTAATATTTTGCAAAAACAAAAAATTTTCTATATAGTAGATATAATAGTATATTTCTTTCTTTCTAAAAAAAAAAAAAAAAAAGACCAAAAAAATAGTATTCTGTTTAGTATTAAAAAGTCTTGTTTCTTTTTTCTATGACGAATAAAAAGTTTAGAAGTTTCATTATCTCTTCGTACTTAGACTAATATACATACAATAGTTTATGCATCTTTTCATGAATAACATGCATCAACATTTGTTTGTATATAGCAGTGAGTTTCCGAAGCTAAGGTTAGAACAATTAAGTTTCGTATCTTGTGAGAATCTAGCCAATCAAAAGCCTCATCTAAATGATTATTGAGTGATGACACAAAAGATGTTCGGATAGAAAGACCACACGTCCACTTGCTTGATCACCACGACATATCCTAAGAGAGAATTTAGGCTCTTTTTGGATTGATATAGCCAAAATAAACATTAAAAACCCAAAAAGATAGTTTTTCCTCTAGTTACCCCTCTTGAGCCTTCACCCTTTTCTAAAAGCCTTTTTATTCGTCACCAAAAATTCCTAACCCGTTACAACACACAATAAAAAGCTTACCCAACTAATGAGTTGAGAACTGGATGGATATCAAAAAAAGAGAAAAGAAGACCTTGTACAAAAAACAGATCAGTTAGTTGCTTCAAAAAGAAAAGAAAAAAAGAACGACCCACCAAAAACCAAAAACTCCAAAAAAAATTCAAAGGAGTTAAAAATTGAATCTCCCAAAAGTTCAAAATCAAAAAGAGATGATATAAAAAACAAAAGAAAAAAGAAACAAAAGCAAGTTAGAACTCTCAAAAATTCAAAATCATATGGAGTCACAAAGCCAAAGGGCTAAAAGAATGTATCACAATTCAAAAGCAAAAGAACAAAACGAGGTCCTTCTCTGGTTACAAGTATCTTGAAGACCCAGTTTCCCAACTTATTGATAAGAGCCCAAAACTGTAGTTTTAACTCCTTAACAATATTGCTTTTAGACCAATTATGTGATTAATAAATAAAAATTAGTGTTGTTTACGTGTTTTTATGTATTCCAGGCATTGGAGTCAATTATGTGCAAAAATATGTCCCTTTTGGGACATAAAGGAGGAAAGGTTGGTTGCTAAGAAGTTCTATGATTAATGGCCAAGATTCAAGGAGAAAAAGCCTTTTTATAGCCCGGTCAAAGCTGAAAAGTCAAAGTCAACGCGGGCAGAAATAGCGTATAAAAGTTAGCAGAACTTCCGAAGACCGTATCTTTGGGCTCAGACCTCAAAATTGAGCCTACCATATGTCAAAACGACCGGCTCGAAAAGAGATTTCTAATTGTCTAAGTCTTGACCTAATCAGAGGAGCAGAAGTGGACGAAAAGGCTATTGTAGTAATTTCTAGTAAAGAAACCCTTTTTGGACCAAAATAATCAAGTTTTGGGCTCGATTTTATGGCCCAAAACATGGCTCCAAAGACCTTGCATGAATTTGAAGACCTAGCCTCTTCTATATTAAGAGGACTAAGGCCAAACTCTTAAGGGTACTTAGATTAGATTCATAATATAGATTTGACTTAATTAATTAGTCAGGTAACTAGATTAGATTGATAATATAGATTAGATTTAATTAATTAGTCATTACTTAGTTTTAATACAATTTTGAATCATTCGACTCTTTTTCATTAGATTAATAAAGTAATTTTATATTTCTTCAATGATGTCTTCTTCTTATTCATTTATTAATGATAGTTTGATGAATCAAAGCTAAAAACTCCATTAGAGGGGTTTGAGGAAGCTTTGATGAAAACTTGATTGTGTTAGTGTAGAAGTAGTTGAAATGAAATCTATTCCACTCTAGAAGGTAGTTAATTCGTCATGAGAATGAGTTTAAATTACTTCACATGCTAATTATTAGTTGGCAGAGATTGCCATGAATAATTAGGAATTAGAAAAACCCAATCTTTATGTGAAAACATAAAGATTAGGATTACAACAAATCTATGCTAGTTTATTAAGTTGAATTCAAGGTGGAATCAAATCCCCCTAATTCCTTCCCATATTCACATCGTAATATTGAATTGTCGTAGTTTAAATCATAACATCTAAATTAGTTAAATCACCGTCTTAGCATAATTTCATTTCATTAATCTCATCAATTTTGTTAGAATTACATAAACTAGGAAACATTACATCTAAACGAGCTTAGAGTGGAACGAATTCTCTACTCCAATTATATTCTGATTTACAAAAGTAGAACTTTGATCATATAGCATAAATTTCATTTAGTTTTACTTATTTATAGCATAACGAGTTAAGAGTAAGTAAACTATCGTTTTTACATTTACCAAATGGCACCGCTGCCATCTTAGTTTTGTTTAGCTTCATTTCCTTTAGTAGTGTTAATCCTACCAAAATCCCATTGAACCCACCCACCCTTGTTTGGTTCAAAAACTGATATTTTTTGCAGAAATACAAGAGCGCGCCCCGCGCCCATTTCAGACCAATTTGAAGTGCGCCCCGTGCCAAAGTGCTTGGACATCGTCCAAGGCAAAGAGCGCCCAAAAGTGCCTAGACATCGTCGAAGGCAAGAACACGCCCCGCACCCATTTCAGACCAATTTGAAGTGCGCCACGTGCCAAAGTGCCCAGGCAAGAGCGCGCCTCGCGCCCTGCTTAGGCTAATTCCAAGCACACCACGTGCCCTCTTCTGGATAAACCCGATTTCACAGGTTAGTTCAAACTTTTATTTGTTCAAGTTATTCAGTGTTGCTATCTTCTTGAATACACTGAAATCGCGTATACAAGACACTATTCAAACGTGTAGCAAGGAGACATTCATGTACTCTTTTTTCCACTCCTCGCCTCTCCTGTTAGAGGATTTATTCTAGCATATCAGGGTTGTTTTGACTGTTGTCAAGTTTTCTTTAATATTGGACTTAGCCTTGCATGAGATTAAGGTCAAGTAAAGAAAAAACGTCTAACGTAATCTATCGTGAACATCAACGCACACACCTATCTAGTATACCACACACTATACCTGAATCAATGTCTGAAGAAAGAGAGACTCCTCTCTCTGACTTTTACAAAGCCCTAAACGATAGCCCTAAGTCTTGCATCGTTCTAGCAGACCCAGTGGGGGATTTCCGAATCCCCCCGAATATATTTAATTTGTTACCAGTTTTTCATGGGTTAGACCATGAGAAGCCTTATCAGCATATGCATAGGATTGAACAAGTTCTTACCACATTCCATCATCCTACGGTAGGCGCGGAACAAATTAAATTGAGGGTGTTTCCTTTCACCCTAGCCGATAAGGCAGCGTCTTGGTTAACTTAACTACCCAATTATTTATGGATTAGTTTTACCCACCACTAAAGACAGATGAAATATTTTACCATTTTTTCGCCCGGAATCCTCATGAATCCTTTTCAGAGGCCTGGAATTCTTCGGGCTCATGGGCCAAACTTGTTCAATTATTTATGGATTAGTTTTTTACCCACCACTAAGACCGGATGAAATGTTTTACAAGATTCATTTTTTGGACTCAGACCTCGAATTGGGCCTACCTTATGCCAAAACGACCCTCATGAATCCTTTTTTTTGGATCTGAGGTATAAGAACAAAAGCAACTCAGAATCGGTTTTAGGTTAGATCTTCTTTTTATTTAAGAGTGTCCATTTAAATTATTGTATTAGATTAAACATTTGAATCTTGCTCTTAAATTTGATTAGATCCTTTATCAATTTTGTTTTGTCATTTACAATTTATTAGATCTAAATTCAATTCTTGTTACCATTCAATTCTTAGTTAGTTTAGATTCCATTATTGTTTAATTAAGTAAATTTCCTTTTATTAAGTTTTAATCTTTGATTCTTACAAGGCAAACCTCATAAAGAGGTTCTTGATATAATGAATGGGGGTTTAATTTTCACATGCTAGTTATAAATTGGTAGAAATGCCATAAAGGAGCCATGTGTATTAGGGATTAGGAAGAACCAATTGAATTCGAAACAATTCGACTATAGGTTTTAGAAGATCAAACAAAGCGAATCAATAATTCCTAGGAGGGTAGTTTAGGTGGGTAGTTGCGGATATCCCCCGCCTCTCATTGACTTTAAGTTTGAGACTCAATAGTTAAGGCTACTTCCACTATATCTCAAGGATTAAGTATGTTTTGAGGTTAAATCTGATCCCCGAGCTTAAAACTCTAATTGAATCCCTCACTAAAAAGGTAGAAGCTATTTTTGTTCAACAAAAGCCTACCCTGAGGTTAAATAAATGTCAACACTCTATTTCATGTAATTTTTTGTTTGAGTCCTCATAAATGTCAACATCCCGTAATTTTTGTCCTCTCATCTATGAACATCCATCCGCACAGCCGGACAATGTTTGTTCCATTAATAGTGAACCTAACATACCTTGGCAAAATAATCAACAAGTTACACCTTTAGGGTTTAATAATCAAAATATTAGGTCAGCGAACAATTACAACCAAGCTCCACCACGACAACGACAAGGACAAGGACAAGGTAATTATAATAATTATAACAATAATAATTATAATGCTAATAGAGGTATCGTTTCAGTTAATAATAACTATCACAACCCACCTGTTAATAATCAACATGAGATAGTTCTGTCATACCACCTATCACAACTACACATCCACAACCGGATCGTTTCGACGCCTTCATGCAAACCCAACAATAGATTTTACAATCCATCCAACATTCCTTACAGCAGTTAACCCAAGAGAAAGTACAACTAAAAGGTGTGTTTCCAAGTCAAGCTATACCTAATCCTAAAATACCAAACACAGCCTTTGAGGTCACCGGTAATACTAGTAATGAAAATGGAAATGTAGGTGAGTTAAATGCTATCACCACTCTCCGTTCTGGCAAAGTGGTTGATAACGCTGTAACTATGCCCGTTGTTACACCACCAGTAGTCATAACAAATGAAAACTTACTAGATACCGAAATAGAAATTGAAGATCCTACCCCTGTAGAGGTACCAGTTAAACCACAACCTAAGAAACAAAAGTCCAAGGTTAAACATCTTGTGTATCCATATGCTAAATATAGAGAGAAACCACTGTTTCCCTAGAGATTAGCCATGCATGTTAAACAATGATACAAATTTTGATGAGATTAGGGAAGTTTTTAAAAATTTGACGATAAACCTACCTTTTCTCAAAACTATTAAAAATTTACCACAACATGCTAAGTTTCTAAAAGAGTTGTGCACTACTAGGTGTAAAACAAATATTCCTAAAGATGCCTTTTTAACTGAACAGTTTCCAACTTTATCCGAACATAATGGAATTGTTAAGTACAAGGACCCTAGGCGTCCTACTGTACAATGCACCTTAGGGGATACTCACACAACAACTGCTCTATTAGACCTAGGGGTGAGTGTTAACTTACTCCCTTATTGTCTCTATAAACAAATAGGTCTACAAGAGATGCAACCAACTAAAATGATGTTGTAATTAGTTGATCGTTCTATTAAGTATCCTAAGGGTGTGGTTAAAAACGTGTTGGTTAAGGTTAAAAATTTTTATTACCCAGCCGACTTCGCGATCCTCAACACAGAAGTCGCTAACGACTCTGTTCCTATCATTTTAGGGCGTCCCTTCTTGGCTACTGCCAACGCTCTCATAAACTGCCGCGATGGTTCGATGTCCTTTTCCTTTGGCCATCTTTCTGTTGAGGTAAATGTTTTTAAAATGATGCAACAGTTCCCAGATATGACTGTCAATGGAGAGGTTAGCATGATCGAGAGTTTAGCTCAAGATTATTTTGACAACACGTTTCCTGATAATCAGATACGCCAATTTCTTTCCTTTGGAAGTTCCAACATTGACGCCATGACAGAAGAAGAATTTTTCACCCACTATCCCAGTGATTCTTCTAACCCACCTATTGAAGAATGTCTTGCATATCTAAAAAATTCGGATGATATAGACCTGAGAGCTCTAGTTGAGCACCATTCACCCTCCTCACACTATCCTGTCACTCATTCACCTTCCCTCAATGTTCCCTGCCCTCCGCCTTCTCAAAGGAACCTTGAGTTTGCACTTGACCCTCTTGTTTCTCCTGTGCTTCATGATTTTCTAAACTTTCCTAGTAAGAAACTACTACCTAAAGTGCCACCCGATATCTTCATGTTTCGATGTGTGATAATACCAACCCATGCCACAAATGAGTTTTATGCTAAAACCACATTCTCATTTTTTCCATTCCTTACTTTTAAAATTCATCCATATCCACCACATCTTCCACAACCATCCATTTTTTCACTGTCATTCACTTGGCCACCCTTTCGTTGGTGGAAAAAAAGGACTTTGTATGCTAGGTTAGGTTCTAGATCCATCAGTATTCACTCTCATCCCGCTAGGCCACATTTTAGGAAATCATGGTGCTTGATTGTGTTTGGGTGTGTTTTTTGTGATCATTATTTATAGAACGATCCACAACTATTTCGGTTGTTGATATATGGTAAACTGCATGTTCATTATATACATATGTTTTAGATAAAGTCTTGAGTATCTAACTATAAAAGACTCATTTTATTCTTCAGTGTACTCTATTTCAATCTTATATTTTGGTAAGTACACCATTCAGGTAACCGGGCCCTCCCTCTGGAGTGTGTGGCTATAAGTACCGGATAATAAGTCCATGTTTAACATAATTCACGTTATCCACTCTTGCATGTTTTCTCATTTTTTGAGTTATGTTTCTCTATGGTGTGAATTATGTCTTTATTGCTTTATTATTTTCCCTTATATTAATCTGTATTCATAAAAAGTAAAAAATATTAAAACCATAAAAATAGTAATCTAGCAAGTCTCGGGAATCTGACTTTAAAATACCCACATTTTTAAATAAATTTTTTAAACTATGTTGTCTAAAATTTGTTTGGGGGTGGGGTGTTTGGTCTTTCCTTTTCTTGATCTCTCAACTTCCTATTCTTGTTGTTTATGCCGTTTAGTCGTATTTCGATTTGGGTTGATAATATCTATAAATTTAGATTTCATTTGATCACATAACTTATGTCATGCACGCACTTTGAGGCATTTTCTATTTTCTTATATGTCAACCACCGTTAGATTTGAGTTTTTTTTATGGATCATTGGATTGTACTATCTTTGCTGATCGTTTTAATAGCTCATTCGCCAAAATTGGACCATTAACAAATCAAGAATTTCAGTTTTAAGTTTGCACGCATAAGGACAGAATGGGCTTGGGCCCAAAACCTCGCAGTCACGTGCCTCGCACATGAATTTCCAAAACACCCAAAAACCCTTCGCATTCATCTTCTTCACTTCACGCCCCCATCAGTTCGAGCAAAAAATATATATATATCGCACTCCTACTCCACTCAAACCACATTTAGATTCCTTGCTTCATTACCTCTCCCCCACCTTACCCTAACCCCATTTTCAAATTCAAAAACCTCAATGGCTGCTAAAAATCACAAAATTCTTCCCGAACAAGTTTTCACCTTCAACCAATTTTCCCCCTTTTATTGTGATAAGATGGGGCATAGGAGATGGCAGATGTTGTGGTATACGAAGAATGATTTTTACTATCCGAATTTGGTTTTGAATTTTTACAAGAAGAGGGAAATTGTGGGTAAGGAGATTTTTGTGAAGGTAAATGGTTCGAGGAGAGAAGTTTGTACGGGTATGTTGTCTAGGTTGCTAGGCATTGAGCCAACCAACCACCCCATAGTTACATTGCAGGAATCGCAGTGGGGTGGGATCGAAGCATCAATAAGAGAGACTATATTGGAGGGATAGTCCAATGCAAAATCGCATTGTGTTCGACAGTCGTCTTTGAGAACCAACCAACTGGCTGTAGTTCAGTGGATTGGTAAGAACATCATTGGCACCTCGAAGGTCAGCGACATCAGCTCGTCTTGTCTGCACATTCTTTGGGTTCTTTAGGAGAAGAGGTATCAGTTCTACATCCTCGACTTTTTGATTTCTGAGCTTAGAGGCATTGGAAAATATTTTGCACCCTTCCCTGTTTTGATTACTAAGATAATGTTGCAATTTGGTACTGTTTCGAAAACTTATTGGATTATGTTGAAGTTACATTCCAATGCAAAGATTTATTCGGAATGTGCTCAAAAGATGTGGCGGTTGCCTGAGGATAGGGTTGTTGATTTGGATGATGATGAGGAAGATACGCCATGTTTTGAGGCTGATGCCTTGGAGAAGGCTAATTCTGATATAGAATGCATGGCATTGATTCATCATGGCCTACATTCTCTTAATACCATTTGTGTGGATCTGCGACTAGGCAGGAGAACATCCATCAGAATTTTGAAGAGCTCAGTGCTAGTAACCGAGAGCTCTAGGCTACCATGGAGACCCTAGTCCAGCGTGATAAGGAGCGCGAGGAATCCATGAACGCATATCTAGAGAGTCAACGGAAGTTCCAAGTGGAAGTTCTACGATGCTTGTCACCCTATCAGAGTTCTACTTCTGACGAATCTAAGAGGCATGAGCGTCGTCAACGCAGGACTGATGACTCGGAACCATCCTCATCTCGTGGCTCGTAGTTTAGTTGTATTTTGTTTAGGATTTTTTCCCTGTTTTTAGTAGAATTTTATTTTTAGTTGTTTAGTTAAGTAGTTCATTTTGAATTATGTAATTGCTATCGAATATTTGGTTGTTAGTATAATTTTAAGTTTAATTAAATTTTTGTCCAAGCATGCTAGTGTTTTTCATTAATCCCACCTTCCCGATTTGTTTGGGGGTAGCATTAATGGTTCAGCATTGTTTTATTTACTCTATCCACCATTTTGGAAGTATTTGTTACAAGTTTGTGAGAATATGACTATGTAAGAATGTTACTATTTTAGTGTAGCTAGGATTAGCTACTGTGGGAGTGGTGAAAATTTTAAGGAATAGAATTGGAAGGTTGCTATTTTAAATTCAAACCATTAAGCTATTAAGTTTGTTTTTGGAATAATGAATCTGGTCTATTTCCATTTTGGTTTTAGAAATATTTTGTTTCCATCAAGTGGCCTTAACAATCTGGGCAACTTGTAGAACTCGATTAAGAAACTAAACCTCTATAAATACTTGGTTCACTCGACACTCCACATAACACCTCTCACCTTGCACCTCTCATTGTCATCTCTCACTTTTCTTTTTCACTTTTCAAGTCAGAGCACTCAAAGTACACAGAGCGCGCCCCGCGCTAAAGTGCCTAGAAGTCGAGTAAGACAAGAGCGTGCCCCGCGCCCTTCATAGGCAAATTACAAGCACGCCCCGCGCTAAAGTGCCTGGAAGTCGAGTAAGACAAGAGTGCGCCCCGCGCCTTGGCCTTTGCAGCACTTTCACTTCTACTTTTTATTTGTGGGTTCTTCCGAGGTTATTTCTAGCAGCTCTAGAGTGTGTTGTTTGATATGAAGTCTCCTACAGTCATATCGGAGCAATCTTTCGAAGATTTGTTCTCGAGCGACACGTACAGATTTTGGTTTTGCGAAGTGATCATACAAGCAAGGTGGCAGTCTCTAATGGTAAGTTCTGATGAAATTTACTCTCCTGCACTTACAACGTTTTTTTTATAAACATTGTAAATTATTTTATCGGATGGATGGAGAACACGTGTTCTCTATCACTATTGATGTCGAAACAATGGACATAACCAAGTTCTTGTTGGCTTTTGTTATTGAGCTACCTACGCCTACTGAGATTCAAGACTCATGAGGCTATTTCGTTGATAATTTCTCTGCCTACAACTATGAGTTTTTGCATGAGACTTATAGGGCTGGAATTTTCCGTGTAGAGGACCAAGGTAAATATAACGTAGCCCTTGGTAGCTTGTCCCTTAACGTGGGCACGGTGATGTTCTCATGCTAAACATATTAGGGGAGTGGCATTTTTCTTCTGCGAATGACGCCACTTGCGATGTTTTTCTTGCTCTAGCTGAGGGACATCTACTATATGACCTTCCCAAGACATTAATGTCTAGTTTAGCACGAGCACAGAGTATGAGGCATAAGTACCTTCTTATGCTTGTCTTAGTTTGTCGTATCATGCTATGTTTCTTTCCTGCATTTTGTGCTCGTTTCACGGATTGGGTTGGGGTTGACATTGTAAGACCCACCAACTGTATTATTTGTTCTTTCAGTGCAATGACTTGGCCGGGGTGAAGGCTACAACCGAATTGGGTTGCTCTCAACACCCCATCCGACCAAGTGGCGCTTAACAGGCTAGCGATTGTAGATGATAAATGGCGTGAGGCCTGGCAAATCATCATGGCGTGGCAGGATGTGAAGGAACCTCACTTCTATATAGAAGAAGTTGACAACGCCTAAATGCTAGATATGAGGTAAGTTATTTTTTTATTTGTGTCTGCTTATGTCCCAAGCAATTTGATCTTTATTTTCCCCATAACGGATGGAACTCATATAAAGTTGCATCTGTTTTTATTTATCTATATTAGTATGTTTTAACTTTTTTTTGCAGATGTTCCAAAATTTCACGCATTTCCAAGGTATTCTCCTACCTTTCTTACTTCTATACTTTGAGGACAAAGCATGCTTTTGTTTGGGGTGGCATAGAAACACGCATAATTTAAGGCACCTGTTAAGATATAGATATGTACAATATGCACTTGTTTTCTAGTAAAAAATTTAAAAATTCAAAAATATAAATAAAAAGTTTATGTTATGCACTTAGGAATATTAGTATTGTTTCTTTCTCTATAATAATAATAATCTAGAAGTTTCATGTTAGCTTTTGCATTAGAATAGTTTTTAGAAACTTAGGTTAGTATGTAGGTAATAATCTTTGCATCTTTCTATAAATATATTGCATGAGTATCTATGTTTGTATTGGCAGTAAGTTTCTAAAATCTAGGCTAGTATACTTATTCTACAAATCCTATGAGATTGAATATAGCATAAAGCCTTATACGAGTGAAATATTTGAGAAATGACACAAGGGAGAAGTAAATTCTGAATAGAGAAATCACAAGTCCACTTGCTTGATCACTATACCATATCCTAAGCAAGAATTTAGGCCTTTTTTGGATCAATATAACCAAAAATTCAAACCTTATGAAATTATTTTCCGTTAGTCGCCCCTCTGAGCCTTTCTTTAGCCTTTCATAAATCGCAAATCCTTTACCCTTTTACAAAACAAAATAAAAATAAAAATCAGCCTACTCATTTTTGAATAAGTCTAAGAATAGAGATGAAATGAATAATAGAAAAGAGAAAGACCTGTGAAACCAAGAATTTGTTAGTTGTTTCAAATAAGAAAAGAAAGTTTCCATCCAAAGAAAAGAAAAGAAAAATAAATTAAATAAAAAGTTAGAACTCCAAAAACAGAATCAAAGGAGTCAAAAGTCAAAAGAAAAAAAAATGGCTAAGGATGGAAACAAAGTGTAGAAGCAAAGTAAAGAACAAGGTTTTCTCTATTTATATAATATGAAGACTCTATCATCTCAGACTTGTTCTTTTTGAATATTCATTTCCTTCCTTCTTAAACCATCTCCTAATCCCCGCAACACCTAATAAAGACCTCTAGCTCAATTAAGAATAGGTTAGTGTGATAGTAAGTGGCAGATGTGTTTGATCGACTTCGGCTTCCTTGTGTGTCATTGAGATTGTAAGGTAAAGTGTGCCCACTACACACTGGAGTGAGTGAAACTTGAATGGAAAAATTAGAGTGGTTTTTGTCTTGACATTTATGTGAGGACCTATTTAAGAACGCTATTCAAAAGTTTTAGAAACAGACCTATTATTGCATTTCATAGCATAGTTCATTATATAGCTTAGGTTTCAACTTGATTATTATACATATATTATACATATATTAGCTTAGGTTTCAACTTGATTATTCTGTATTCATTGCAAGTGAGATGGATAGATATCTGAGAATAAGTAAGGAAACAATAGTTTTATTTTTTAGTTATTGTAGTATAGATGAAGTTTGTGAGTACCTTCACTGGAAAACTCTCATGAGGCTATAACTCATCCACTAGGAAATTCCTAGTGGTTTAAGGCCTTGTTGCATATGGTCAATGCAATCGCACTCGGCGAAACGAGATTAGTTAGAACTCCATTTTTGGTCACTTATTTTATTTTCTCATATTTGCTTGAGGACAAGCAAAATGCTATTTGGGGGTGGTTTGATAAGTGCCCAAAACTGTAGTTTTAATCCCTTAACAATATTGATTTTAGACCAATTATGCGATTAATAAATAAGAGTTAATGTTATTTACGTGCTTTTATATATTTTAGGCATTAGAGTCAATTATGTGTAGAAATGTGTCCCTTTTACGAGATAAAGGAGAAAATGTTGGTTGCTAAGAAGTTCTATGATTAAAGGCAAAGATTCAAAGAGGAAAAACCTTTTTAAAGCCCGGTCAAAGCTGAAAAGTCAACGTCAACGCAGGCAGATATAGCGCATAAAAATCAGCAGAACTTCCGAAGGCCGTATCTTTGGTCTCAGACCTCAGAATTGGACCTACCATATGTAAAAACGACCGGCTCGGAAATATCTTTCTAATGGTCTAACTCTTGACCCAATCAGAGGAGCAGAAGTGGACGAAATTTCTGTTGCAGTAATTTTCAGCAGATAAACCCTTTTTGGACCGAAGTAATCAAGTTTTTGGCTCAATTGTATGGCCCAAAACATGGCTCCACAGCCCATGCATGAATTTGTAGACCTAGCCTCTTCTATATAAAGAGAACTAAGGCCAAACTCATAAAGGTACTTATATTAGATTCATAATATATATTAGACTTAATTAATTAGTCAGGTAACTAGATTAGATTGATAATATAGATTAGATTTAATTAATTAGTCATTACATAGTTTTAATACAGTTTTGAATTATTAGACTCTTTTTCATTATATTAATAAAGTAATTTTACATTTCTTCAAGGATGTCTTCTTCTTATTCATTTATTAATGATAGTTTGATGAATCAAAGCTAAAACCTTCATTAGAGGGATTTGAGGAAGCTTTGATGAAAACTTGATTGTGTTAGTGTAGAAGTAGTTGAAATGAAATCTATTCCATTCTAGAATGTAGTTAATTCACCATGAGAATGGGTTTAAATTGCTTCACATGTTAATTATTAGTTAGCAGAGATTGCCATGAATAATTAGGGATTAGAAAAACCCAATCTTTATGTGGAAACATAAAGATTAGGATTACAACAAATCTATGCTAGTTTATTAAGTTGAATTCCAGGTGGAATCAAATCCTCCTAATTCATTCCCATATTCACATCGTAGTATTGAATTGTCGTAGTTTAAATCATAACATCTAAATTAGTTAAATCACCGTCTTAGCATAATTTCATTTCATTACTCTCATTGATTTTGTTAGAATTACATAAACTAGAAAACGTTACATCTAAACATGCTAGGGGTGGAATGAATTCTCTACTCCAATTATATTCTGATTTACGAAAGTAGAACTTTGATCATATAGCGTAAACTTCATTTAGTTTTACTTATTCATAGCATAACGAGTTAAGAGTAGGTAAACTATCATTTTTACATTTATCACTTATCAGATTTTGTTTTTCCATTATTTGTTCTTTCTAAACTATCACCCTAGCCCCATAACTCCTAATAAAAGACCTCTAGCTCAATTAGGAATAGAATGATGTGATAGTAAGTGGTAAGTGTGATCACCCCAGTTTCTTTGGATGTCATTTGAGTATGTAGGAATATAAGTGCCCGCTGCACTTGAGGGAATGAACCTTGAGTGAATCTATCAGAGAGTTGTGATTTTAACACACCCTTGTGAGAACCCACCTTAAAGATGCTATCCAAAAGCCTCGGAAACAACTCTGCTTTTGCATTTCATTGCTCATGTTTTGCACATTTATCTTTAGATGATTAAATTATTGTACATATGTTATTCTAAGGTTAAAGGAGCTTGTCCTTATTCCCTGCTAATGAGATGTGTAGACTTCTGAGAATAAATAAGGAAACAAGACTCTTTGTACTAAATAGAAGAAGTTTGTGAGTACCTTCACTGGAAAACTCTCACGAGGCTTAAAGCTCGTCCACTAGGGAATTCCTAGTGGTTTAAGGCCTTGTTGCATATGGTCAATGCAATCGCACTCTACGAAACAAGATTAGTATAACTTATATTAAATCACTCATTTGTGATCTTAGTTTTTTCTCTCATCCTTGCTTGAAGACAAGCAAGATGTTATTTGGGGGTGGTGATCAGCTCCCAAATGTGCATTTTATTACCCTTATATTACTACAGTACAGCCCTTCTTACGTTTAATGAAAAGACAACTCATAGTTTTTATTGCCTTTTTCAGATTACAGAGAAATTTAGACCACTTATCGTAAAAGCTGCATCTTAGCACCAAAATGAGCATTAATCACACTTATTATAAAGACCAAAAGTTGCTATGAAAAAGTGCTGAAAAAGTCAAAGTCAACGGTCAAAATCAAAGGTTAATGCCCTCAACTCAAAAGACCAGAGATGGATGCCCTTATCTTAAAATATGGCATTCTCCAAAACCTATCTTGCTCAAGAAAAAAAATCAAAACCAAAATTATAAAGTGAAGTGTGAGGTGTCTCAAATGCAATAGAGAATGGCAAATCAATAAAAGGCATAAAGTAGGGGTATATAAACTAAAAGTGAAGGAGAGAGAAGGCATCCATTGCATTTAGGGTCCAAACCAATTGGTTTGTATAAGTAGATAATGCACTTAGACTAAATCTAGTGTCATGTATGATTTATTTTCTTGTTTCGTTTTTCAATTAAGTCATTTACTTTCTTGCTTTTCAATTCAATCTTGCTCTTGTTTTTACATTTTCAATCAATCAATTAATCTTATTTCTTTGTGTTATTTCTTCAATCAATCATTTCCTTTTATTTGCTTTCAAGTTTATGTATTTTCAATCTTCAAAACAACTTTAGTTTTCAATGTTCTTCATAACTTAGAACCAAAAACTTATCCTAACTAAGATCCTACATTCCTTTCTTTAACTCCCAACCATTCAAACTCTAAACAATCTATGGTGAACCTCACTTCTTATAATCTTTTGCAATTACTACCACTAACTATAGTTTCATTGCACAACGTCAACCAAGTGCTCAACTCATGCTAAACTACATAACTAACAAACACTCAATTTTTTTTGTTTTTTTTTTTTTTTTAATCTCTATCTATCACAACAAAAAGTCCACTGATTTATACTACTCTATTATAAAATCTAGATCTTTAGTTACAACCACACAACACAATCGATCAAACTGTGAAAAAATGGCATCAGAGTGTCTGGAGGTGTCTGGGTGGTCACGGGCCGGTGGAAATGCAATCGCACGGGCGGTCAGCCCACTAGTTCCGGCCAAGTCAAGCCGGCTTCCAACAGCTTTGGCTCCTCTCCAACAATTGAACCTCAAACCTGGATTTAAAATAAAACATATCAATACTAAAAAAATAACAAAATATATTAACGAAAAATTTAAAGAACAAGAAATGAAAGGGATAGAATGGTGTTTCCCTCCTTAGAGCTAAACAAAGAATCCATGTTTTTTCAATTTATGACAGCGGCGCCATTTGAAGTTTTTAGTATAATGGTAAGTTCAAAAAGATTGATGAGGTTCACCATAGATTGTTTGGAAGATGAATTGGTGGGAGTTGTGAAGGAGAAAAAGTAGTATTCTTAGCTTTAGGACTTGTTTTTAATGACTCAACTTGTATTAAATGAATAACTTAAATGTAACAAATTGATTGATGAAAGAAAACTTGTTTGATTGAATGATTGAACATGATAAGTGCTCAAAAAGTGCAATTTAACCCTCAATTATGCCTCTTGTTAGCCATCTTAGTGGACTAATAGTGTTTGTAAGTTATGTTTTATGATTCTACATATGAAAGAGAGAGTTTTGTGGAATATTAGAGAAAAAGGGGTAAAAGGGAGCAATTCGGAGCATTAAGGACCACATGGGAAGCCCGTGGACAATCATGGAGAAGGCCAAGGAATTGAAGCTATTAAAGATGCGACTTGGACCTATTTTAAAGCCTATTTGGAAGCCCAAGGCCAAAGGATCCATTGCTTAGACCAAAACCCGCAAAAGAGGATAGAAGGATGGAGCAGAAGAGACAAAATAGGCTTACGCTGTCTGGGACGCATGGATCGAGCGTCCAAACGCACTGATCACGTCTGGACGCACTATTCATGCGTCTCAGACGCGATGAATGCGTCTCAGACACATGAATAGTGCATCCAGACGTATGGATCGACACTGTAGCCAATTCCTTCTCAGTTTTGGAGACGAAGTTGGACTCTAAAAGAAGTCTATTTGTATTAGGAAACAAATGACAGTTTGGAATGCTTCTAGAGCTCATTGTAACCTCTATAAATAGAGGACCTAAGTGCCTCATGTAATTTGTCAATTCACTTATACTCTTGTCTCCAGAACTTGAGGCAGAGAGATATTAATAATAAAATATCGGTTTTAACTAGATGAGTCTTAATAAATTAGTCTTTCTAGTCTTATGTTCTTCGACTCTTCTTCTTCTCGTTCTTCATGTTCTTCCTTCTTTATGGAAGGCTAATCTTCTCCTTCAAGGGAGGAGATGAAGCCAGTGCTTAAGGTTTAATGATTCTTCTGGTTCATGGTGTTCTTCAATCAAGTTAGTTTTTTATGTTTTTAGTTATTAGTTCCATTGCCCAGACCAGGGGATGGAAGTATAGATTAAGGTTTTTATTTATTGCAATCGAATATCATACAAGTTTAGGATTTTATTTATTGCAATTGAATATTTGCTAGTGACATGCTTTTATTTATTGCAATTGAATATAATGCTAGAATAGGATTTTATTTATTGTAATTGAATATTATACTATTATTCTCTACTTTTCTTCTATTTGTGTAGCGTTTTAGTGTAAAGGAAGTATTCTTTGTGTATGTCTTAGATGGTGATTCATTGAATAGCTGCCCATGCTCACATAAAAGGAAAGAAGATACTAGTAACATGAACATAGGAACAACCTTAAGTAGAGTTATTCGTTAACGATATTTCGTCCAAGAGGGCATCGACACTCGCTCGATTGCCTAATTGTAGTTTACTTGTGAGAACAACTATGAAACAAAAGGTCATTGAATCAAAAGTATTGGTGGATTATAATCTCTTGAATTCCCTTTCTTATAAATTCTTAATAGTTTAATTTAGTTTAGTTTAGTTTAATTTAGCATTAGAATCTACAATATCTATAATAATAGTTTTTAATTCCTCAAACCCCATTTCTAGTCCTGTCCTTCATATAAACATACACTTAAAAGTGGAACGATACCCTACTCATCCTTTATTTATTGAGGGATAATTAGGTTTTGATACGCTTCTATTTTGTTCAACGACCATCATCTATCCATATCTCACATCTCATCTACACACAAAAAGAGGCAAGGTCAAATGGCACCGCTGCCGTTTTAAGTTGTTTATGTTTAACGTTTTTTTTCAAGATTAGAACTTTGGATATTGAGGTAATTTTAGCCGCATCATCCATCCTTTTGAGAAAGAGAGAAGCTTGAAGGACATCTCGAAGATAAGATCTACCATCCAGGTTAGTCGAAGCTTCATTCTTTTTATTTCATTCACTACACCATAACAGGCTATTTGCAACGGCAAAAAAGCGTTGCTAATAATTTTCGCAACGCTTTTTAAGTGTTGCAAATATGGCGTCGGTAAAGTGTTGGAAATATTTGCAACGCTTAAAAAGCGTTGCAAACAGAAATTTCCAACGCTTAAAAAGCGTTGCAAACAGAACTTTCCAACGCTTAGTATAACTATTTCGTACACATATTTAAAACCTTTACAACGGTTTTTTAATTCACAAACGCTTTTTAAGCGTTGGTAATTTGTTAAAATTTTTACCAACGGTTTTTAACCGTTGCAAAGTTGTTAGTTAATTTAAAAAAATAATTTAAAATTCGTTTGTAATCGGTTATAAAGCGTTGCAAATTTGTTAGTTAATTTTAAAAAAATAATTTAAAATTCGTTTTGTAACGGTTATGAACCGTTGTTGATGGGTTGCTAATAATAAAAAAAAATCTCATTTTTGTAGCGAGACCAAATTTAAACCAATTTGGTGGTATAACACATTAATATCGCCTCCTAGGAGTAATAAAGTTTTGTGATCAAACCGCTATCACAATGCCTATTTCCACTTACAGTTCAAATCAAATTCATCACAACATCATCACTACAACAAAGATACACAAAGCTATATACCCCGAACCACCAAATAACCCCAAATAATAAGATCTCATACGGACATACCACTTGACAACGAAATGCGAGAAAACGTAAAACACATTCAAAAATAAACAAAATCCAAACCTGTTGTGCTTTTGAACATATTCATCAAATCCATCCAAAGTGCAATCATGATCAAATTCACTTTTCGAAACACAACATTATTATCATCCCACTCTTCCTCAATCAAAGGCGCACCATAATGCTCCCCATTCTTCGCCCCGGTCCACTTTTCCTAAACACCCTACACAAAGACAAAATGCATCCTTCCCCACAAAAAAAAAAAAACACATTATTGGCAAGTAAGTAATCCTTCAATAAAGACCTATAAATGAATTTGAACAAGTAAAAACACTTGAGAATAGTACTTGTGTGAATCCTTCAATAATTACTAGCAGAGACAAAATTTGAGTAAAAGTGTAAAACTGATGCGGCAATGGCGCAGTGCACTAACTAAAGTCACTAAATTTATTGGAAAATTTAAGCTGAAAAATTCAAGTATTGCACGGGAAAGGGACTCACCAAACAGAGAAGTCTGAGCTCCAAAGTGAGATGGAGTCGTTCCTACAGCTGATAAAAAACAACAATGCAGGGGTATTAAAACCCAAAAAAAATTATTGGTAGGAATTTTGAGTTGTTTTTTTTTTTAAATGAGACTCTCTAGACCAATTTATTGTACACATACACATGCATCTTAGTGGGTAGTGGGTACATATCCATTACTACATATGCATTGTAGTGAGTGGAATTCACTGGTAATGTACCATAGCTACATGGTAGGCCAATGGAATTGGATGACTTGAATAAAACCGTATAGCCAAATACAATGACGATCATTGATTGGGCTCCTTTGACCATCGAGTATTCACCCAAATCAATAACGTTTTTAGTTAGAGGAACTAGCTTTAAAGATAAAATGTCCGTACCTTGGAATCTGGTTTCTAAGCTTTTCCTCTTTGAATTACCGAGATTTTTGAACTTCAAACTAGGGCAAAAGAAATGAAAGAAATAGCACTGTTGTATTTAGAAATGAAAGAAACTAAGTAAACATTTTAAAGGTGCATAGCTATGAAAATGGTATAAATGATGAGGTTTACAACTGCTTTATAGATGAAACAACAGGTATAGTTCAGTGTAGAAAACCTCATCATGCCGTCATCGTTGTTTTGGTTTGAGGTTACTCTAGCTCGGAACTCTCCAGAATCCCTAAAACGTTCACGAGAGAGAGAGAGAGAGCAGGTATACAATCTTGTGTTAGGCACAGAGAACAATACTAGCGAATACCATTTTGTGAAGGTGAAGTGGGGCTCACCCATCCCGTGGAAACTTTTGTTTTGGCAAATAATGGTTGGTGATATCTCGGTGTTATTACATCATGCAGTCCACCTCTGTGCACCTCTGCGACCTGCACATGACCCCTAACCAATGTAAGAACAGCATACATATTTCTCTCCACCATGCCCCTACTCCTTTTTGGGTGTTAATAGGAAACAGACAAAGAGAAAAAATTATCTGATTACACTATTATTAACACTAAAGAGAAGTCTGAAAAATTTATTGGAAAATTTAAGCTGAAAAATTCAAGTATTGCACGGGAAAGGGACTCACCAAACAGAGAAGTCCGAGCTCCAAAGTGAGATGGAGTCGTTCCTAAAGGATCGCTACTTTGGCCAAAGGCGATAGTGAAAGTAAAACCCAAAATTTCAAATTTCTTCCACGGTATGTAACTTATGCCGGTTCTTGAGCACCTAACTCACCGGTGGTAAATTTGGCTTGTCCTTACCGCACATCCAAAGCGGATTGCCACACTATCATATGCCATGGCTGCTTTCGCAAGGTCTTCATTGGGCTACTGACTCTCATCAATAGACAAATCAACCACACAAAGAAATGCTTCGAGTCATGAAATATAATGGACATATTACAGTATCGTTGTAAACGCAGGAAATGAGACTGACTGACTTAGTTACGGAAAGGAAAAAATAATCCTAGATGTCTAAATTCCATATAATGCTATCTTTCATAAATTCTTTCAAAAAGATTGCAATCGTGAAAGAAAATGAAAGTGTTAATTGCGATAAAGGCACTGACCTTCCATATCCATGTCAGAATCTGCAGGTGAGTGGGTTTGGGCATTTGGCAGAGTGCCAGTTTATTAAATCCAATAAAATTGATAGTACACTTATTATACTCATTAGTGCAACAAAAGCAGCCTATCACTTAACTAAACTAACCATAGGGTGGGTAGGGGCAGCTAAGGTGAATTTGAATGTAATCTACTTGAGAATAATGCATAGTTCGTAAACCCTCTCTCCCGAAAAACGAGGATTAAACACCTACTATAGCCCAATAAAGTTGAATTCCTAGAATACAAAAAGGCAGCTCATAGTCTCATACAACATTAAAACAATAATGGCCTTATCACTAAAAGACATACTTGCATGAAACTCAAGATGACTTGTAAAGAGTAAAAAGGCTGCTCATACATCGAAAAAAGAAAGCATTCTAATCACAATGGACGACATATTTCATATTACTTTTGCCGAAGTTCAAACACTTAATGTATAGTCAAAAGGATGCTTACACTAATCGGTTAGTAGAGTAACTGCCATTTCTGTATCACGGGGTAAAACATAAACACTAGCGCTTCTTATAAAATGCTGCTTCAAGGAATGACATACCAATCGCCTAAGAGTTCTCAGCTAATGCTTTGTCAATTGCATCCATATGTTTCCTGAGATTCTTCCACTTTACAACAAAATGAGCAAAAATAGGTGAGCAAAAATTTCAAGAGACAACTGCAAGAACTGCAAAGGAGGATGCATTACAAAAAGAAAATAAACAAACCTGATCCATGCTTAATGAAATACCTAAAAGAAAGAAAAATGTAACTATCGATTGCTTGAAGTATTTGAATGCTCAAATTAGCCACCAATTTACAGAGCGTAAAACTATGCACATATTATAATGTAAAACAAGTGGGATGCACCATTGTGTCCACAGAATTGCAATCTTTTAGGTTTTATTGCTTAACTTCTATCATAATCGCATCATGCAAACTTCGCCCGGCCTCCTCAATAAACTGAAATGAAAACAGAGGATGTTCATCAATGAGTAATCGTTAACACACAAGATTTATTTAGATCACACAATTACGGTGTGTTCGATACTTGATCAGCTCCACCACGAAGAACAATTGTTGATATCCTACCTGATGGACGCCAACCAACGTAGCATAATCGCAGAAATCGTCCACCACTCTCCCTCCTCCTTTATCCGGGGCTTGGGACCGGTGGTGCAAAAGACTTTCATTACTTTGCAATCGGGCGGAGTTAAAAACGGGGTTGTTATCTCTTCAACCTGCAAAAAACAAAAAAACTTTCATAATATAACATTCTTATAAACCATCTAGCCATCATACCATCATAACAAGCTATAGTGCACAAGTTCGTTATGTCATTCTTACATCTTGCAAAAGGCTCGTACCATTATTTACAAAAAACATACTCAAAAAACCAAAATAGAAAAAAGTTTGCATATCCCACACAATAGATTACTCATACTGCAACCTTGATTCAAGCCAAATCAAAGGCCCCCCTTCAACAAAATCACTAAGGTCTGAGCAGCCAAATTGAGGTCCATCATAAATAGGAGCATTGGGAACCACATTCCACATTCTCAATGTACTAGACAAATTTCAAAAGTGAACAAACAGAACATTCCCAAATGATTATTGATAAACAGGCCAACAGTATATATATGAATGATGGTAATGGGTAACAACTCAAGTTCATACAAAGCAGAGCTACGAGACGACCATCAATTTATGAAAGGTCACAAAATCAAACATATAACAGCCATGTTACAAGTATGAACAACAACACACTTCACACACATGATTTACAGATAATATTACATAAATAGAACATACATATTATTAAAAATAGATCCATGGCAGTAAATCAAGTTTTGCAAGTGGGTAAAACAGTCGTTCATTTCAGAGCTACAAGACAACCATCTTTTACATTTGAAAACATGGAAAAGTAACAATAGTACATGAGAAACAAACAAGCAAATCAAAGAGAACCAGACACGGTACATTTTTCTTTTTACTAAAAGTAGAAAGAAAATCCCAACCCAAAAACAACTCATCATCACAAACTAGTAATCGTTTATAAACACAAGAAGACTAGTACTTGAAACTTCGAAGAGATGATTTCATGAGAGTTTCTATTAATAGTCAAAAAAACGAAACTAGTACACACGAAAAAGTTTCAAGAGAAAATGAAACGGTGGTTAAATCAAGAAAGGAATGAAAAAACTAGAAAGAAAAAAAGAAAGATTATTACCTTGTTTTCTTCTTCTTCTTCTTCTTCTTCTTCTTCTTTTTCTTTGATTGAATCTAAATCTGAAAATTAGGTTTTGAGGAGTGCGAAAAAATAATGGGCGGAGAGAGAGAGAGAGAGAGAAAAAAAAAAAGTTATGTTTTATATTTCGATTTTTTTTCGTTTTCCTCTGTTCGCGAAATTTTTAAGTTTGTAACACTTCTCCAACGCTTTTTAAGCGTTAGCAATTAATTCCGGAAATTCACCCAAATAAAGCAACGCTTTACAACATTGCCAACACTTATTTAACGTTGGAAAATTACTAACGCTAAATAAGCGTTGCAAATCAAAAAAGGTGCGTGTTGCAAATATCCTATTATGGTGTAGTGATTCTTAGTATAGTTGCATCGTAGTTTAGTTTTATTGCTTTCTTAGTATAGTTGCATCATTGTTTAGTTTTATTGCTTTCTAGTATAATTGCATTTAGGACCTTTTCAACAATTGAAGTTGTAAGCCAACACAGCGAAACATCAAACTCTAGTGTTTCTTGTTTGAATCTTGACAAACGGACTATCGTCTGTGGGCCGTGGTACTTAAGCAATCCAAGTGATTCACCATAACCCTAGAAAAGACAGCTTTAGACAACAGACGAGATACTAGCTGCAAAGCCCAACCCAGTTGAAGGAAAGTAGTTTTGCATATTAGTATAATTTATAATAGTTGCATATTAGTTTAATTGCATTCAAGCATAGTAGGATAGTTTTCATCTTCTTCGCATAGCAAGAATACTAGACAGGATTGATACAATGGCCGCACGCAATGATGGAGGTGTTATGGACACCAATAATCCTGAAGCTATCCTACCCATACAAGCACAACAGAAGAAGAAGATGAACGAGTTCTATTCGCCAATTATTGGAAACCCACCCAGCAGTATTGTTTTTCCAGAGACAGAAGCTAACCAGTTTGAACTTAGAGCATCAGTAATCTCTATGCTTCCAAAGTTTAATGGTTCAGATAATGTTCAGTCTTATGTCCACATGAACAAATTTCTATCAGTCATCAGAACTTTCAAGAACTAGAATATCATGGACGATGAGAGTATCAAGTTAATTCTATTCCCACTCTCACTCGAAGGTAAAGCATCTGAATGGTTAACTGCACAGCCGATCAATTCCATTGATTCTTGGGAGAAGTTAAGAACAAAGTTTATGAACAAGTTCTACCCACCCCAGAAGACTGATGCCATGCAGCAAGCTATCAACAATTTCAAAGGAAATGTGACTGAAGAATATCATCAAAGCTGGGAGAAATTCAATAATCTGCTAGTCTCATGTCCATATCATGGATATGACAGGAGCACACTGGCTCATTTTTTCTATCGAGGACTCTCAATGATGAACAAGCAAATGATACAGTCAATGCACAAAAGCAAGTTTACATCAATGGATGGAGAGGAAGCTTACAACTTTCTCAAGAATTTAGCTGAAGAAACACAACAATGGACTACTAGCAATGAGGATGTCGCTAGCATGGAGGGGGAGCCAAAGCAATTTGGTTACCAAGCACATGAACAAGCAGATCAAGAACTGAAGTCTACATTGGCCAGCCTGGCCACCATCATTGAAACTCTGAGTAAGAAATTCAACCAGTTCTCTATGAATCCCTCTAAGATCAACAAGTCTCAAGCTAAATCTCTCCCAGTCATGCAAGCTAGCCGATACTGTGAAGTTTTTCCGGACACTTCTCATACAACTCTAGAATGTCCCGTTATCACAACATACATCATCAGTTGGAGAGTACAATGTGAACTCATTTCAGAGGCCCAACCAAGGTGGTAATAACTTTCAAGGTAATTATTGGAGACAGAACGCTGGACCCCCAGGTTCTTAAGATCAAAGTTATATTCCACAAACAAGTCAAGCTTCACAGTTGGTTCCTCAACAACAATTTTACTCTCAGCAAAATTCCAATACAAGTGGGGAGTTAATGCATGATCCTATGAGAAATTATGCCACACCTGCCAACCTGGAGAATGCAATTACTTTGCTATCACAGAAAAATCAGAAGTTTGAAAGTGTTCTAGAGTTTCTTGCATCCTCCTCAATCTCTCCAACAATCTCAGGCAAGTCAATGTTCTAGAATGGAGTCTCTAGAGGCTAAGGTTGACCAACTCACTACTGCTTTGTCTGTAAAGACACAAGCCACTCAACCTAGCTTATTGGAACCAATATTGAGGAGTGAAGATGTATGCCACATTGGGACAACTTCTAGTACTGATTACCTCCATGATCATGTCAGCTCAATTACTACTTTCAGATCAGGATTGAAGATAGACAACAAGGTTGACTTACCTTCTCAAGATGGCATTGCTACAGAGCAATCGGTCAAGATTTCAAATGAAGTTCAAAAGGAAGTGGGAGAAATCCTTTCAACTCCCATTTGTTAAGATAACCAAGACAAGATATGCAAGAATTCCGAAGAGAAATAAGAGCAGACACACGCTGATGTGTTTGTACCGAAGGAACCTTTTCCTATGTTTTTTGCTCAAAGCAAAAAGGACAAGCAATTTTTAGAGATGAAAGAGGCATTTGAGAAAGATAACATCAATATCCCCTTTCTCAAAGTGATCAAGCAGTTGCCATCATATGCCAAATTCTTGAAGGTTGCATGCAACATAAAGAGAAGTACTCATGTTCCAAAGCGAGCGTTTCTAGCTGGACAAACAACATCTATTATCCATTAACAAGCTCCAGTCAAGCTCAAAGATCCAGGAAGTCCTACAATATCATGCAAGATAGGAGAAAAATTTATGGGTAATGCCCTTTTAGACCTTGGTGCTAGTGTTAATCTCTTGCCATATCATGTGTACCAAGCATTGGGCCTGGAGAACCTAAAGCCTACACAAGTCAAATTGAAGTTAGCTGACCGCTCTACCAAGATTCCCAGAGGCATAGTTGAGGATGTTCTTGTTCAAGTAGTTGATTTCTACTATCTAGTGGATTTCATTGTGATAGACACCCAGGAGGCCTTTGATAAAATTCCAATTATTCTAGGCCGACCTTTCCTCGCTACCACAAAAGCTTTGATAAATTGTCACAATGGTGAAATGAAGATCAACTTTGGTAAAATGTCGATGGACATAAATATCTTTCACCTATTGCATAAAGATTGTGATGACGCCAAAAGTGAAGAGGTGTACTTCCTTGATAGCATGATACAAGAACTCGTCCCATTCGAAGATACAATTGAAAGTGCTCAATCTACAGAAAACTATAATGAACCTGAGAACCCCACCACAAAGGCATTGCTAGCCATGTTCTTGGAATCTCTGTAGAAAATTCAGGATTTAAGTGAGCAGAATGGAAAATTGACAGAGAGAGTATCATACCTTGAGAAGATAAACTCTACATTTTAGGATGAACAACGGACTTCTTCCCAGAAAAATCAGTTGCTAGAGAATCAGCTTAAAGAAGTTTTGGAAAAACAACAGAATCTAGAAACTGAAATGAGTCTTTTGAAGTAGAAAGTGGACCATATTGATAAGAAGCATTGCACTGTTGAAGCTTCTTCTACACCATCATTGTCTGAACAAGAGAAGTATGTGAAACAGTCTACCACCCACCTTGAGCGTAGTCAGCCAGATATCTATTATCATTATTGTGGTGGTAAAGGGCACATCAGATATTATTGTCCTGTTAGAAAGAAAGATTTTCATCAATCTTCTGCACAGAAGAACCACAAGGCCTATCACACAATCATCAGACCTGAAATAGTTCAAGGTAGAGAAGCAACTTCACCAGCAATCTTTCCAGCATATCAAGGAGTATTTTTGACAACCCACAAGGTGAGACCTCCTCGTCCACCAAACATTCATCAGATTTGGGTAAGAAAATCTGATCTCCTCACTCCAAATTGATAATGCCATATATAGTCTTAGGGATCTGACTTAAAAAGACCTAACAAAAAAAAAAAAAACTTGGTAAAAGGAAATGTTCTTAGTGACTCAACATCTTTCAGTTCTTTATGTCGTTGTAATATAGTCTCATTATTTGTTGATTTGGTTAATAACGAAGTGACATCAACTGGGGAGATAGCCATTAGGTCTTGTAGTCTATTCGAAATAGAGTATCATACTAATAAGTCAAGTAGTGAACCCATTCAGCCTTTATCCCACCTAGTAGGAGCATCATGTTAAACCCTTTTGAGCCTTACAATAAGCTATTTTCTTTCATAAAACCCTTTACCCTTTACCCAACTCCAGACAAGGAGTATAGCCAAAATCTTTATCAGCCATACCCATATGTTTCTGAGAATACGAGGGGAACAAGGAGGAAGAAAGAGCACAAACGGAAGATTACAAGGAAATACCAAAAAGATACAATGAAGACCATCATTTTGTTCTAAGTGAAAGAAGCTAGTGGAAAACAAGCATATCCAGTACTAATCAAGGATATACCACTGAGCTAAAGAAAAAAAAATTTAAAAAGAAGTTTAAAAGAATGGATGGAAAAGCTAAGACAAAGGAAGAATTTTCTCTGCAATACAGAATTTGAAGAAATCGTCCAAAAAATGAAGCAAAACTCTTAGTGTTTTTCAGAAACAACATTTGAATCCCTTTTACCTTTCCTTCGTAAACCAATACCCAAGCCAAGTTACAACCCATGACTTATCACTACAATATGGTATGAAGTCTAAAATAGGTGAGAGGATGCTAAAGTGAAGGACCCGACACTTCATATGTGATTGACATTCTTTCCATGAGACTAATTTCATCCATAAGTCTGTTTTTCAAGGTAGTATGTGGGATGTTCGTATTCATTATTCTTTTCCCCACATATATGAGGTAAAATAGTAGACCATCTTCTCAGAGATTCTTTTCTGAGAGTATGACCGGTGAGGATTGAAAGTCGAGATTATCTACCTATGGTAAACTAGGGATTCCGTTTCTTGGATAGAGAGTATAGGAGATTGACTAAATGCACGCATAAGCCTTGATTGAGAATTTTGTCAATTTTTATTATCTCCCATCATAATTTATGAGTCTTTGCAGCAATGTAGTTAGTAATGGAGACTGTCTATTGGAGTAAGCACTAAGTGGGTAAGGAATTTTTCTCTCTGAAAAATACTATCATTCTTGAACATGCTATTGATTGATTTTGTGGGTATATCACCTGAAAACCCTCACGAGACTATAACTCGTCCTTTTTGGGGAACTTAAAGGTTTAAAGCCTTGTTGCATATGGTAAATGCAATCGCGATGCCTGTGAAAATGAGTTTGGATTTTATTTTTGTTATTAGGATGTGATTTTGATCACTTATCTATTTTTTAACTTATTTGCTAAGAGACTAGCAAAAGGCTAGTTGGGAGTTGTGATAAGTGCTCAAAAAGTGCAATTTAACCCTCGATTATGCCTCTTGTTTAGCCATCTTAGTGGACTAATAGTGTTTGTAAGTTATGTTTTATGATTCTACAGGTGAAAGAGAGAGTTTTGTGGAATATTAGAGAAAAAGGGGTAAAACGGAGCAATTCGGAGCATTAAGGATCACATGGGAAGCCCGTGGACAATCATGGAGAAGGCCAAGGAATTGAAGCTATTAAAGATGCGACTTGGACCTATTTTAAAGCCTATTTGGAAGCCCAAGGCTAAAGGATTCGTTGCTTGGACCAAAGCTCGCAAAAGAGGATAGAAGGATGGAGCAGAAGAGACAAAATAGGCTTACGCATCTGGGACGCATGGATCGAGCGTCCAGACACATTGATCGCGTCTGAGACGCATGAATAGTGTGTCTAGACGCATGGATCGACACTATAGCTAATTCCTTCTCAATTTTGGAGACAAAGTTGGACTCTGAAAGAAGTTTATTTGTATTTGGAAATAAATGACGGTTTGGAATGCTTCTAGAGCTCATTGTAACCTCTATAAATAGAGGACCTAAGTGCCTCATGTAATTTGCCAATTTACTTATACTCTTGTCTCCAGAACTTGAGGCAGAGAGAGATTAATAATAAAATATCGGTTTTAACTAGCCGAGTCTTAATAAATTAGACTTTCTAGTCTTATGTTCTTCGACTCTTCTTCTTCTCGTTCTTCGTGTTCTTCCTTCTTTATGGAAGGCTAATATTCTCCTTCGAGGGAGGAGATGAAGCCAGTGTTTAAGGTTTAATGATTCTTCTGGTTCATGGTGTTCTTCAATCAGGTTAGTTCTTTATGTTTTTAGTTATTAGTTCCATTGCCCAGACCAGGGGATGGAAGTATAGATTAAGGTTTTTATTTATTGCAATCTAATATCATACTAGTTTAGGGTTTTATTTATTGCAATTAAATATTTGCTAGTGACATGCTTTTATTTATTGCAATTGAATATAATGCTAGAATAAGGTTTTATTTATTGTAATTGAATATTATACTATTATTCTCTACTTTTCTTCTATTTGTGTAGTGTTTTAGAGTAAGGGAAGTATTCCTTGTGTTTGCCTTAGATGGTGATTCATTGAATAGCTGCCCAAGCTCACATAAAAGGAAAGAAGATACTAGTAACATGAACATAGGAACAACCTTAAGTAGAGTTATTCGTTAACGATGTTTCGTCCAAGAGGGCATCGGCACTCGCTCAATTGCCTAATTGTAGTCTACTTGTGAGAACAACTATGAAACAAAAGGTCATTGAATCAAAAGTATTGGTGGATTCTAATCTCTTGAATTCCCTTTCTTATAAATTCTTAATAGTTTAGTTTAGTTTACTTTACCATTAGAATCTACAATATCTATAATAATAGTTTTTAATCCCTCAAACCCCTTTCCAGTCATGTCCTTCATATAAACATACACTTAAAAGTGGAACGATACCCTACTCATCATTTACTTATTGAGGGATAATTAGGTTTTGATACGCTTCTATTTTGTTCAACGATCATCATCTATCCATATCCCACATCTCATCTACACACAAAAAGAGTCAAGGTCAAAACATAAACTTGAAATAAAAAGGATTGAATTGAAGAACAAAAAGTAAAACAAACTTGAATGTAAATGACTTGAAAAATAAATCCTATACTACTCCCACATGATACTAGAATAAGTCTAGGTGCATTATCTCCTCCTACTTTTAGGTTCTTATACCCATACTTTTACAAAAGACTGATTTGACCTTTCCCTCTACAATCAAGACACCTCACCATGTTTGCTTTTATGCTTTTCCTTTTTGCTTTTCCTTTAGTTTTTTCCTATCTTCTTGATCAAGCTAGGTTTTGAGCAAGTCTTCCTTTGTATCAAGGACATCCATCTCTAGTCTTCTGAGTTAAGTACGTGACTTTCAGTTCTCTAGTCAAACTTTGACTTTTGACTTTGACTTTGACTTTTTCAGCACTTTTTTATAGTAGCTTTGAGTCTTCATAATAAGCGTTAATAAGGCTCCTTTTGGTACTAAGATGCAGCTTTTATAATAAGTGGTCTGAAATGCTCTATAACCTGAAAAAGGCAATAAAAGCTATGAGTCGTCTTTTCATTATGTGTAAGAAGGGTTGTAATGCATTAATATAATGTTAATAAAACATACATTTAGAAGCTGATCAGTCTCTCAACCTTTAACCAATCTCCTGATTAAAGATGTCATATTTGATTTTAATTACAATTGAAAACAAGCTTTTGAGACTCTGAAAATTTCCCTGACTACAACTCCAATCATTCAATCACCTGATTGGTCTAAACCATTTGAACTTATGTGTGACGCTAGCGACTATGCTATTGGAGTTGTCCTAGGTCAACGCCGAGACGACAAACCCATTGTCATTTATTACGCTAGTAAAACTCTTAATGAGGCTCAACGTAACTATACCACCACTGAGAAGGAGTTTTGAAGCTTTAGTATTGGTGGAAGTATACTTCAAAAGAGTTTAGATAGAAGTTGAGGTTCATCCTAAATTGTTTAAAGTTTGAGTGAGAGAGATAGAAGAAGAAAGGTATACTCTTGAATCTTAGAATGGTTCTAAGCTAATGAATTTGAAAGCTTTGATTAAAGATTAAAATGACTTGAAAACATGAAAGAAAGATTGATTAAAACATTGAAATGAAACAAGCAAACAAGATAAAGATTGAAACAAAGAACAATAACAAGTTGATTGAAATAAAGGAAAAAAAATAACAAAAAATTGAAAACATAAATTGAAAAACAAGACAAGAAAACAAACAAACCAAATGGTTTGGATCCTAAGATATTGGATGAGTTCTCTTTCCTTTGTTTTTTGTTTATATACCCCTACTTTTGCCATTTACATATTTGCCCTCATCCATTCTGAACAAAACACCTCACCCCTTTTGCTTTTGCTTTATGGGTGCCTTCTTGACCAAGATATGATTAGGGATAAGTCTTCATAATTTGAGATAAGGGCCTCCATCTTTGGTCCCCTGATTTGAGTCCTTTTCTGAAGGAGCGTGACTACTCAGGCTCTAGTTGATTAATTTTTATTAATTTTTTTGGTCTAGGGCATTCAAGAATCAAGCAACGTCCAATTTACCTACATTGGGTAATGACTTCCCAATGGTTGTTATGGCTCGGGTTCTGCCTTATACGCGAATGTAAATTGCAGTGCAGAAAGCAAATTTCAAACAATCACATAAGAATGCTTGAACACACAAGTATCCTTTTACTTGGGCTTCGAGGAGGTTTAGAATTTACCTCTCAAGCTGTGCTTACACGCTGCTTGAGGAGAACGCGACGTCGGTTGGCGCTTGATCTGAGAATCAGGCCCAACCTTTTAAGCTTTACCCAGTTTTAAGTTACAAATAAAGGCCCACTTAAAAAGATATCGTTTACTCCTACTTAACTAATTAAACTTAAACATAAGTAAAGCATTCAAATTTACTCTAAATTATCAAAGTTCTACTCTCGTAAATCAGGCAATAAATGGAGTAGAGAATTCGTTCCACTCCTAGTCCTTTAAATGTAAGTTTTCGCTAGTTTAATCGATCTTAACAAAACAAATGATAGTAATGAAATAAAAATATACTAATATGGTGATTGAATACTAATTAAAATGCTCTAATTTATACTATGGCAATTCAATACTAAGATGTGAATATGGAGAAGGAATTAGGGGGATTTGAATCCACAAGATGTACTCCTAATATGCTAGTGTATATTATTACAATCCTAATCAAATAAGATTAAATGTTGATCCCTAATTACTCATGGCAATCTCTTCCAACTAATAATTAGCATGTGAGAAAGTCCAACCCATTCTCATGGCGAATCAACTATCCTACTAGAGTGAAACTCTTAAAAGCAATAATCCTAACTAACACATCAAGTGTTCATCAAACCCCTCTAATGGAGGTTTAGCTAGAAGTCATTAGAGTATCATGAACATATAAATAAGAAGAAGACATAATGAAGAACAATAACTTTCTTTTATTAATCTAATGAATATTTTAGAACAATAACTAACTTGAGTTAAACTAATAACTAAGTCTAAGTTCTAACTATCTATCTCTAATTAATTATATCTATCTAAGCCTAAGTATAAAGAGAGTTATGCCTTAGTCCTCTTTATATAAGAGAGGCTAGGTTTATAATTTCGTGCATGGGCTTTGGAGCCATGTTTTGGGCCCTTAAATCAAACCCAAAACCTAATTACATAAGTCCAAAAAGAGTTTCTCTATTGGAAATTACTGCAACAACCTTTTCGTCCACTTTTGCTCATCTTATTAGGTCAAGTCCTAGACCGTTAGAAATCCCTTTCCGAGCCGGTCGTTTTGACATATAATAGGCCCAATTTTAAGATCTGAGTCCAAAGATACGGCCTGCGGAAGTTCTATTGACTTTTCTGCTCGCGTTGACTTTGACTTTTCAACTTTGACCGAGCTTTAAAAAGGCTTTTTCTCCTTCAATCTTGGCCTTTAATCATAGAACTTCTTAGCAACCAACCTTTGCTCCTTTATCTCACAAAAGTGACACGTTTCTTCACATATTTGACTCTAATGCCTGAAATATATAAATGCACGTAAACAGTACTAACTCATATTTATTATACACATAATGGTCTAAATGTAATGATATTAAGGGGTTAAAACTACAATTTTGGGCTCTTATCAAACCACCCCCAAATATCATTTTGTTTGTCCTCAAGCAAATATGAGAAATTAATATAAGTGGCCAAAAATGAAGTTCTAACTAATCTTTTTTCGCCGAGTGCGATTGCATTGACCATATGCAACAAGCCTTTAAACCACTAGGAATTCCCTAGTAGACGAGTTATAGCCTCGTGAAAGTTTTCCAAAGAAGGTACTCACAAACTTTATCTATACTACAACGACTAAGAAATAAAATTACTGTTTCTACTTTATTCTCAGATATTTATACATCTCACTAGCAATGAATACCAGAATAATCAAGTCAAAATCTAAACTAATACGTGCATAATAATCAATCATCTGCGAATAAACATATATATAATGAACTATGCTATGAAATGCAATAACAGGTCCGTTTCTAAAACTTTGGAAGAGTGTCCTTAAGTAGGTCCTCACATATATGTCAAGTCAAAAACCACTCTGATTTTTCCACTCAAGTTTCACTCACTCCATTGCGCAGTGAGCACATTTTACCTTACAATCTCAATGACACACAAGGAAGCCGAAGTCGATCAAATACATCTGCCACTTACTATCACATTAACATATTTCTAATTAAGCTAAAGGTCTTTATTAGGTGTTGTCGGGATTAGGTGATGGTTTAAGAATGAAGGAAATGGATATTCAAAAAGAACAAGTTTGAGATGATAGAATCTTCATATTATTTAACTAGAGAAAACTTTGTTCTTACTTTGTTTCCATCCTTAGCCATTTTTTCTTTTTCTTTTGGATTTTGACTCCTTTTATTCTATTTTTGGAGTTCGAACTTTTTATTTTCTTTTATTTTTCTTTTCTTTGGATGGAAATTTTCTTTTCTTATTTGTAGTAACTAACAAATTCTTGGTTTCACAGGTCTTTCTCTTTTCTATTCTTCATTTCATCTCTATTCTCAGACTCATTCAAAAAATAGGTAGGCTGATTTTTATTTTTATTTTGTTTTGTAAAAGGGTAAAGGATTTGCGGTTTATGAAAGTTTAAAGAAAGACTCAGAAGGGCGACTAGCGAAAATAATTTCATATAGGTTTGAATTTCTGGCTATATTGATCCAAAGAGGGCCTAAATTCTCGCTTAGAATATGGTATAGTGATCAAGCAAGTGGACGTGTGATTTCTCTATTCGGAATTTACTTCTCCTTTGTGTCATTTCTCAAATATCACTCATATAAGGTTTTAGGCTATATTCTCACTAGATTTGTAGAACAAGTATTTTATCCTAGATTTCAGAAACTTACTGCCAAACAATCATAGATACTCATGCAATATATTTATAGAAATATACAATGATTATTACCTACATATTAACCTAAATTTCTAAAAACTATTCTAATATAAGAGCTAATGTGAAATATCTAGACTATTATTATCATAGAGAAAGAAACAATACCAATATTCCTAAGTGTATAGCATAAACTGTTTATTTATATTGATGAATTTTTTTAATTTTTTTTCTATAAAACAAGTGCATATTATACATGTATTATCCTAATAGGTGCCTTAAATTATGCGTGTTTCTATGCCACCCCCAAACAAGAACATGCTTTGTCATCAAAGTATTAAAATAAGAAGGGTAGAAAATACCATGGAAGCACGTGAAAATTGAAGAACATGTGCAAAACAAATTTTGAACATAATAATATAGATAAATAAAAACAGACGCAACTCTATATAAGTTCCACCCGTTATGGGGTTAACAAGAATTAACTTGCTTGGGACATAAGCAGACACTAACAAAAATAAAACGTACCTCATATCCCACATTTACTCATTGTCCTCCTCCTCAATAAAGAATTTAGGTTCCTTGGCATCCTGCCATGCCATGATAATTTGACAGGCATCACGCCATTTATCATCTACAATTGCTAACCGGTCAAACGCCACTTGGTCGGATGGGGTGTAAGGAGGAACCCAATTAGGTTGTAGCCTCCACCCTGGCCAAGTCATTGCGTGAAATGAGCGTATAATACAGTTGGTGGGTCGCACAGTGTCAACCCCAACCTAATCAGTTAAACGGGCACAAAAATCCAGAAAGAAACATAGCATTATTCGACAAACTAAGACAGTCATAAGAAGATACTTATGCCTCATACTATGGGCTCGTGCTAAACTAGAAACTAAGGTTCGGGGAAGGTCATAGAGCATACGTCCCGTGGCTAAACCAAGGAAGACGTTGCAAGTGGCGTCATTCACAGAAGAAAAACGTCATTCCCCTAATATGTTTAGCATGATAAAAAACATCACCGTGCCCACGTTAAGAGACAAACTACCAAGGGCTATGTTATATTGCCCTTGGTCCTCTATACGGAAAATTCCTGCCCCATAAGCCTCATGCAAAAACTCATAGGTGTAGACATACATATTATCTACCCAATAGCCCCATAGGTCATGAATTTCAGCAGGCATAGACAGTCCAAGGGCAAACGCCAATAAGAACTTGGTTATATCCATTGTCTCATCCTCAATGGTGATGGAGAACACATGTTCTCCATCCGGTCTTTCAAAGAACGTACAATGCTCATAAAAATAAGTTGTAAGTGCAGGAGAATATAGTTCATCAGGGCTTACCATTAAAGGTTGCCATCCTGCCTGTATAATCACGTTGCGGAACCAAGATCCATACGTGTCACTTGCGAACAAATCTTTGAATGACATCTCCGGTATGATTTGAGGGGACTTCATATCACACAACACACTCTAGAACTACTGGAAACAACCTCGGAAGAACCTACAAAAAATCAAAAATGGAAGTGGTTGTGGAGGTGAAGGACGCGGGCGCGCTCTTGCCTTGCCCGATGTCTAGTGATTTTAAGGTGCACGCGCTCTGAGTATAGGCAAAATATAGGGCGTGCGCGCTCCGAGTATGATGAGTGCTATGAAGTGAAAATTCAAAGGCAAAGTGAGAGATGCAAAGTGAGAGGTGTGATGTGAAGTTGAGAGTGGACCAAGGATTTATAGAGAACTAGTTTCTAAGTTCCATAAGCTTCCCAACTAGTTAAGGCAACATGATGGAAAAAGATATTTCTAAAACCAAAATAGAACTAGACAAGAGGTATGTTCCAAAACCAAACCAATACCTTTTTGGCTGGAATTAAAATAGCAATCATCTAGTTATGACTCATTGAGGTTGCACCCAACAACACTTGCTAATTCTAGCGATACCAATTTAGCAACATTCTCACATAATTCAATCATTATCAAGCAGACAATAATAATTCGACAAAAATCCGTGGATATGATTATAGGCATTTCTAAATAAATAATTCCACCCCCAAACAAGTTGAAAGGGTGGGATTCACGATACAACACATAGCATATGCTGGAAACTAAAATAACTTCAAATTAAATTAAAATAAAATAACAATTATAGAATCCAAATATTAACTACTTAACTAACAATTTGGAAACAAAATCTATGAAAATAAAGAAAACAAGTCTTAACACAACAAGAATACAAAATAAACTAGCCATGCGACGATGATGGGCCAGAATCATCCGTCTTGCGCCGACGACACTCATGCCTCACAGAGGTATCAGAAGAAGAACCCCCATCAGGTGGCAAGCGTTGTAGAACTTCTACTTGGAATTGGTGTTGTTGGTCCATAAATGCATTCATGGTTCCCCAACACTTATCCTCACGCTGGACGAGAGTCTCCATGTTAGCCCAGATATCTCATTGACTATCGCTGATCTTCTCAAAATTCTCATGAATTGTAACTTGCCTAGTCTGAAGATCCTCATAGATGGTATTCAGATAACGCATGTCATGATGCAATAGGGAGGCACGGGCTTCATCCGTAGTAGCCTTTTCCCAAACTCAGGCATCAAAACATGACGTCTCATCCTCATCTTCCTCACTCAATTCCGTCTCAGCACCCCTATCCTGAGGCAATTTCCACTTCCTTTGAATACATTCTTTATAAATCCGTGGATTTGCATACAACTTCAACATAATTATATCAGTCTTCGAAACACAGCCCCAATGCATCATAATCTTTGTAATTAAAGTAGGGAAGGGTGCATTATTAATACCAACGCATTGAATCTCAGCTAACAAAAAGTCAAGGATGCAAAAATCATACCTCTTCTCCTGCATAACCCAGAGAACGTGGAAACAATTCGAATTAATGTCACTGACTTTCGTAGTGCAAATGACATTCCGACCAATCCACTAAGCTACAACCAGCTGGTTGGTTCTTACAGATGATTATCGAACACAATGCGACTTCATATTGTACTACCCTTCCAATACCATCTCTCTCATCAAAGCCTCGATTCCTCCAAACTAGGTTTCTTGCACTGTCAGTGTAAGGCGTCTTGCATCAATGCCAAGAATATTAGCCAACACATCTGTACACAATTCCCTCCTCTTACCATTCACTCTCACAAAAATCTTCTGACCCTCAATCTCCCTCTTCTTATAAAAACTCAACACCAAATCGGTGTGATAAAAATCATTCACCGAATATCACAACTCTTTCCACCTCCTACTAATCATCTCAGTATTATAAAATGGTGAAAATTGTTTAGAAACAAAAGCTTGTTCTAGAAGAATTTTTTGGTTTTGGGAAGCCATTGGGGTTTGGAATTCGAATTTGGGTGGAAGCAAGGTGGGGAAGAGTTCTAATTGAAACTCTATAGAAACAAATTGGAGTGGGTCGCGGTGGCTTTTTGGATTTCTCTTTTCTTTTTTTTCTTTTTTTTTTTCTTATATGGTTCGAACTGTTTTTGGAGGCGTGGAGAAGATGAAGAACATGAAGGGGTTTAAACGCATGGGGTTTAAGCTGTTGGGCCCAAGCCCAGAACAAATTTTGAAATACCCATTCCATCCTTTGCCGCGTAAAATTAAAACTAAAATTTCTGATTCGTTAACGGTCCGATTTTTGCGAATGAGCTATGAAAACTGATCATCAAAAAGAGTACAATCCAATTATCTATAAAATAAACTCAAATCCAATAGTGGTTGACATATAAAAAATGGAAAATATATCAAAATGCGTGCATGACATAAGTTATATGAGCAAAAGGAATCTAAATCATATATATTCTCAACCTTAATCAAAATATGATTAAACTGCATAAATAACAAGAATAGGATATTGAGCGAACAAGAATGGAAAGACCAACACCCCACCTCCAAACAAATTTTGAAAACAAGGTTTAGAAAAATTTGTTTAAACACGTGGTCTTTTAAAGTCAAATTCCTGAGACTTGCTAGATTACAATTTTTATGGTTTTCTTTATTTTTTTACTTTTTATGAATACAGATTAATATAAGGGAAAACAATAAAGCAATAAAGACATAATTCACACCATAGAGAAACATGACTCAGAAATCGAGAAAACATGCAAGAGTGGAAAACATGAATTATGTTAAGCGTAGACTTAGGATCCGATACTTACAGCCACACACTCCGAAGGGAGGGCCCGGTTACCTGAATGGTGCATTCACCAATATATGGAAATGAAAGGAAGTACACCAACAACAAAGGTCAGTCCTCATAGACAGGGTCTTGTAAAAGGACATCCTCCACATCAGGGGACATTAACTCGTGAAAATATTTTAATCGTTGACCATTAACTTGAAAGGTACTATTGTCCTTGGGATTTAACAAGGTGAGGTGACTTCAGTAACCATAAAAGGACCAGACCAACAAGTTTTTAATTTTCTAGGGAAAATGTGCAAATGGGAGTTGTAAAGCAAGACCTTTTGACCAACCACAAACTCCTTACGCAAAATTTGTTTATCATGAACACGTTTCATGTTAGCTTTATAATCTTTCGCGAGATCATAAGAATCGCTACGGATTTCTTCAAGCTCATTTAATTGCAATTTGTGCCTGACACCTACCTCATCATAATTGAAGTTAAGGTTTTTTATAGCCCACATAGCACGGTGCTCTAATTCAATGGGCAAATGATAAGGTTTTCCAAACACAAGTCGAAAGGGAGACATGCCTATAGGAGTTTTAAAAGCAGTCCAATATGCCCACAAGGCATCTGTAAGTCACTTAGACCAATCTTAGCTATCAGGATTTACTGTTGTTTCGAATATTTTCTTTATTTCCCTATTAGAGACTTCTACCTGGCCACTAGTTTGTGGATGATAAGGAGTTGCCACCTTATGGGTAACTCCGCACTTTTTAACTAAAAAAGCAACAACTCTATTGCAAAAATACATTCCCCCATCACTAATGATGGCTTTAGGAATGCCAAACCGATAGAAAATGTATTCCTTAACAAAATGCACAACTGTCTTATAGTCATCGCTACGACAAGCCATGGCCTATATCCATTTGGAAATGTAGTCCACGGCAACAAGAATATAAATAAAACTGTGGGAAATAGGAAAAGGACCCATGAAATCAATGCCCCAGACGTCAAAAAATTTTACCACCAAAATGGGATTTAAAGGCATCATATTATGTTTAGTAATACGCCCAAGTTGTTGACATTGAACGCACGTCTTGCAATGAACTTGGGCATCTTTAAAAAGGGTAGGCCAATATAATCCACATTAAAGAACTTTAGCTGCCATTTTCATACCACTAAAATGGCCACCACACTCTTTGTCATAGAAGAAGGATAAAACCTCATAATATTCCCACTGGGGAATACAACGACAAATAATCTGATCCACATAATACTTAAAAAGGTAGGGCTCATCCCAGTAGTATAGCTTAACTCTGGCCATAAACTTCTTATGTTCATTTCTGGACCAAATATCAGGAATAATATCAGAAGCTAAGTAGTTCACAATATCGGCATACCATGATGCAAAAAAAATAAAATAAAGATGCTCATCAAGAAAATACTCAGGTATGGACTCTAAATCACTATCACTGTCATTGGTAAGTCTAGATAAGTGATCTACAACCACATTTTCTACCCCTCATTTATCCTTAATTTCTATGGTAAACTCTTGCAAGAGAAGAATCCATCAGATCAATCTCTGTTTAGCATCATTTTTGGTGAGAAGGTGCCTAAGAGCTGCATGGTTGGTGTAGACTAAGGTTTTATAGCCAACCAAATAAGGGAGGAATTTATCTAAAGCATAAACCACAGCGAAAAATTCCTTTTCAGTAGTAGTGTAATTACGTTGAGCATCATTTAAAGTTTTACTAGCATAATAAATTACAGTCGACTTATCATCTAGTTTTTGTCCTAACACATCACCAACAGCATAATTGCTAGTGTTGCACATAAGCTTGAAAGGTTTAGACCAATCGGGAGGCTGTATAATCGGTGCAGATGTTAAAGTGGCTTTTAAAGTTACAAAAGCCTACTTGCAGTCAAAATTGAAATCAAAGATGGCATCCTTTAAAAGCAGATTGGTTAAAGGCCTAGCTATTTTCGGAAAAAATCCTTGATAAAACGCCTATAGAAACTTGCATGGCCTAAAAAGGATCTAATGTCACGGACAGTCTGTGGTATAGGTAAATATGCTATCTTATCCAATTTAGCTCTATCTACTTCTATGCCATCACTAGATACAATATGACCTAGCACTATCCCTTTCTTTACCATAAAATGACACTTCTCCCAATTTAAAATCAGATTTTTCTTCTCACATCGTGTAAACACTTGGGAATGGTTAGACAGGCACTCACTAAAAGAGTCTCCATAGATAGAAAAATCATCCATGAAAACTTCCATAAAGTGTTTCACCATGTCACTAAAGATATGAAGCATACACCGCTGGAAGGTACCAGGAGCATTACAGAGACCAAAAGGCATCCGTTTATACATATATGTTCCAAAAGGACATGTGAAGGTAGTCTTGTCTTGGTCATCAGGATCGATAATGATCTGAAATAGCCAGAATAGCCATCTAAAAAGCAATAATAAGCATGACCAGCTAGATGTTCGAGCATCTAATCTATAAAGGGTAAAGGAAAATGATCATTTTGTGTCATGTCTGTAATCAATACAGATCCTCCATTTCATAGGAACACGCGTAGAAATATATTCACCCGCAGTATTATGAACAATGGTAACCCCCGATTTCTTATGGACTACGTGAATAGGACTTACTCATTCACTATCGGAGATGGGATATATGATCCCCGCATCGAGTAACCGTAAGACTTCCTCCCTGACCACCTCTTTCATGGCAAGGTTCAAACGACGTTGAGATTCACGTGAAGTCTCTGCATTATCCTCCAAATGTATGTGATACGTGCATACACCAGGGTCAATCCCTTTAATATTGTCCAGGGACCAACCGATCGCGGAACGATGTTCCCTAATCACCCTAATCAAATGTGCTTCTTCATCAGTAGATAACTGAGAAGATATGATCACCGGATGACTACCATCCGGATCAAGCTGGATATATTTCAACTCAGCAGGAAGAGGTTTGAGCACAGGGGTGGGAGGAATTAGCAAAAAGGATTCCGGAGGATCCTCGTCTTCAGTAGTGAAGACCTGTTTAGGTAAGAGGTCCTCAAACTCGAAAGGTAGAGCGTCAGAAGGATCTAAGACATGGGTAGACTCGAAAAAGGTGCTGACTTCCTCTAAGTAGGAGTCATCATCAAAGTTGGAACTACCGAAGGTAAGGAACTGGTGCATCTGATTTTCTAAAAACGTATTATTGAAATAATCTTGAGCTAAGCTCTCGATCATGTTGACTTCCCCATCTATAGACGAATCGGGTAACTGTTTCTTCATCTTGAAAATATTTATCTCAACAGAAAGATGACCAAAGGACATAGACATTGAACCATCGTGGCAGTTTATGAGTATGTTGGCAGTTGCCAAGAAAAAATACCCTAAAATAATAGGAACAGAGTCATTAACGACTTCTGTGTCTAAGATAACGAAGTCTGCTGGGTAGTAAAAATCTTGAACCTTAACCAGCACGTTTTCAATAGCACCCTTAGGATACTTAATAGACCGATAAGCTAATTGCAATGTCATTTTAGTAAGTTGCACCTCTTGTAGACCTATTTGTTTATATAAATAATAAGGGAGTAATTTAACACTCGCCCTCAGGTATAATAGTGCAGTCGTTGTATGGGTATCCCCCAAGGTGCATTGTACAGTAGGACGACCAGGGTCTTTGTACTTAACAATTCCATTATGTTCAGATAGAGTTAGGAACTGTTTAGTTAAAAAGGCATATTTTGGTATATTGGTCTTCCGCCTAGTAGTACACAACTCTTTTAGAAACTTAGCATGTTGTGGGAACTTTTTAATAGCGTCAAGAAAAGGTAGGTTAATCGTTAGATTTTTAAAAACTTCTCTAATCTCATCAAAGTTAGTATCCTTGTGTAACATGGCTAGTCTCTGGGGAAATTGTGGATTCTCTCTATATTTAGCATATGGATCAATAAGAGTTTTAACCTTGACCATTTTCCTCTTGGGTTGAGGTTTAACTGGCACCTCTACAGGAGTAGGATCATCAGTTACGACTTCAGTATCTAATAAAATATTAGGTGTAGGGACCACTGGTGGGGTAACAACAGGCATCGTTACGGCATTATCAACCACTCTGCTAGAATGGAGAGTGGTGATGGCATGTAGTTCATCTACATTGATATTTTCATTACTAGGATTACCGGTTACTTCAAAGGTTGTGTTTGGCATTTTAGGATTAGGTACGGCTTTACCTGGAAACACACCTTTTGGTGGGGCTTTCTCTTGGGATAACTGTTGGATGGAATGATTAATGGATTGTAAAACATGTTGGTTAGAATGATTAATGGATTGTAAAAGTTGTTGGGCAACCTGTATGAAGGCGTCGAGACGATCCGGTTGTGAAGGTGTAGTGGGCACAGGTGGTGTGACTGGAACTATCTCACGTTGATTATTAACGGCTGGGTTGCGATAGTTATTAGTAATCGGAATGATACCTTTATTAACATTATAATTATTATATTATTATAATTATCTTGTTCTTGTCCTTGTCCTTGTCCTTGTCCTTGTCCTTGTCCTTGTCTCAGTGGAGCTTGGTTGTAATTGGGCGTTGGCCTAACATTTTGATTATTAAACGCTGGAGGTGTAACTTGATGATTATTTTTCCAACCGAAGTTGGGATGTTGTCTTCAAGGCACATTAGATTCGCTATTAATGGAACAAACATTGTCTAGTTGAGTAGATGGTTGTTCATAGACTAGAGGACAATAGGAGTCGGGATGCTCAAGGCTGTAACAGAAATTACATGGAAGAGTGTTGACGTTCATGACAGGAGTAGGTTGTTGTTGGACAGAAATGGCTTCTACCTTTTTAGTGAGAGATTCGATTAAAGTTTTCAGCTCAGGATCAGATTTAACCTCAAACATACTGGCAGCCTTAACTTTGGAAGAAGAATTACTGGAGCGGGGGATGTCATTGCCCCCCCAGTTATTTTGATATTTAGATTGATCTTCCAAAAACCTATAAGCCTCAGAGGCACCTTTACTAAGGAAACTACCCCCAGTCATTATGTCAAGAACCTCTTTATGGTGATGTAAAAGCCCTTTGAAAAAAGCACGAACAAGCATGTCTTTCGCAAGGTTATGATGTGGACACTCGATGAGAAGATCAGTGAACCAATTCCAGGCCTCTTAAAAGGATTCATGAAGATTCTGGCGGAAGAAATGAATCTTTTGAAGCATTTCATCTGTCTTTAGCGGTGGGTAAAACTATTCCATGAATAATTGAACAAGTTGGGCCCATGAATCCACAGAATTAGGCGCTTGGGCAGTTAACCAAGATGCCGCCTTATCGGCGAGGGTGAAAGGAAACACCCACAATTTAATTTGCTCCGAACCAATGGTAGGATGATGAAATATGGTAAGAACTTGTTCTATCCTACGCATATGCTGATAAAGCTTCTCATGGTCTAACCCATGAAAAATTGGTAACAAATTAAATATATTTTGGGGGATTCAAAAATCCCCTACTGGGTCTGCAAGAACGATGCAAGACTTAGGGCTATCGTTAAGGGCCTTGTAAAAATCAGAGAGAGGAGTCTCTATTTTGTCAGCCATTGGTGCAAGTGTAGTGTGTGGTATTCTAGATAGGGGTGTGCGTTGACGTTTGCGATAAATAACAGAAGATGGTTTATTAGTACTAGACCTTAATCTCATACAAGGCTAAGGACAATAAGAAACAAACCACGAACAAACAGTCAAACAACCCTAATATGCTAGAAAAAATCCTCTAACAGAATAGGCGAGAAGTGGAAGCAAGAGTACCTGAATGGCTCCTTACTACGCGTTTGAATAACGTCTTGTATATGCGATCACAGTGTATTCACGAAGTTGGAAACACTAAATAACTTGAACAAAGTGAGTTGGAAACTAACCTGTGAAAATTGGGCTAATTCAGAAGTGGGCGCGGGCGCCCTTGGAACTAGGCGTAGAAGGGCGCAGGTGCGCTCTTGCCTAAACCAATGTCTAGTGTTTTTAGGGCGTGCGCGCTCTTGAGATAGCCTACTATGCGCGCGGGCACGCTCCGTGTAGAATTCTGAAAAAATTATTTCTAAACCAAACAAACACAGTCAGAACCAAACAAGGGTGGGTGGGTTTAATGGGATTTTGGTAGGGACAAAAACACTAAAGGAAACAAATTTAAACAGAACTAAGATGGCAGTGGCGCCATTTGATAAAAGTAAAAAGTTATTGTTTACTCCTACTTAACTAATTAAACTTAAACAGAAGTAAAGCATTCAAATTTACTATAAATTATCAAAGTTCTACTCTCGTGAATCATGCAATAAATGGAGTAGAGAATTCATTCCACTCCTAGTCCTTTAAACATAAGTTTCCGCTAGTTTAATCGATCTTAACAAAACGAATAAGAGTAATGAAATGAAAATATACTAATATGATGATTGAATACTAATTAAAATGTTCTAATTTATACTACGGCAATTCAATACTAAGATGTGAATATAGAGAAGGAATTAGGGGGATTTGAATCCACTTGATGTACTCCTAATATGCTAGTGTAGATGATTGCAATCCGAATCAATTAAGATTAAGTGTTGATCCCTAATTACTCATGGCAATTTATGCCAACTAATAATTATTATGTGAGGAAATCCAACCCATTCTCATGGCGAATCAACTATCATACTAGAGTGAAACTCTTAAAATCAATATTCCTAACTAACACATCAAGTCTTCATCAAGCTTCATCACACCCCTCTAATGGAGGTTTAGCTAAAAGTCATTAGAGTATCATGAACATATAAATAAGAAGAAGACATAATGAAGAACAATAACTTTCTTTTATTAATCTAAAGAATATTGTAGAACAATAACTAACTTGAGTTAAACTAATAACTAAGTCTAAGTTCTAACTATCTATCTCTAATTAATTATATCTATCTAAGCCTAAGTATATAGAGAGTTATGCCTTAGTCTTCTTTATATAAGAGAGGCTAGGTTTACACTTTCGTGCATGGGCTTTGGAGCCATGTTTTGGGCCCTTAAATCAAGCCCAAAACCTAATTACATAAGTCCAGAAAGGGTTTCTCTATTAGAAATTACTGCAATAGCCTTTTTGTCCACTTTTGCTCCTCTTATTGGGTCAAGGACTATACCGTTAGAAAGCTCTTTCCGAGCCAGTCGTTTTGACATATAATAGGCCTAATTTTAAGGTTTGAGTCCAAAGATACAACCTACGGAAGTTTTATTGACTTTTATGCTCTATTTCTGCCCGCATTGACTTTGACTTTTCAGCTTTTACCAAGCTTTAAAAAGGCTTTTTCTCCTTGAATCTTGGCCTTTAATCATAGAACTTCTTAGCAACCAACCTTTGCTCCTTTATCTCGCAAAAGTGACACGTTTCTTCACGTATTTGACTCCAATGTCTGAAATACATAAACGCACGTAAATAGTACTAACTCATATTTATTATACACATAATTGGTCTAAATGTAATGATATTAAGGGGTTAAAACTACAATTTTGGGCTCTTATCAGCTTTTTATTTATATACTCCTACTTTTGCCATTTACAAATTTGCCCTCATCCATTCTAAACAAGACACCTCATCCCATTCATTTTTCTTTTGCTTTTGCTTTTTCTTTGTCTTTATGGTTGCCTTCTTGACCAAGATAGGTTTAGGGATAAGTCTTCATAATTTGAGATAAGGGTCTCCATCTTTGGTCTTCTTATTTGAGTCCTTTGATTGTGACTTTGACCAGTTGACTTTGACTTTTTGTCACTTTTTCACAGCATCTACTGATCTTCTTAATAAGCATGATTAAGACTTCTTTTGGTGCTAAGACGCATCTTTTATGGTAAGTGGTATGAAATACTCCTTAACTTAAAAAATGCAGTAAAAGCTATGAGTTGTCTTCGTTAAGCGTAAAAGAGAATGTAATGTAGCAATATACGGATAATAAAATACACATTTGGGAGCTTATCAAGTTCCTAGTTGTTGTATATGCCTTGGATAAGTTTCATCCACACCTAGTTGGTTCTTCGACCATTTTCTACACTAACTATGCAGCTCTTCGGTACCTACTTGCAAAAAAAGATGCGAAACAGAGATTGATCTTATGGATCCTTCTCTTGTAAGAGTTTACTCTCGAAATAAGAGATAAAAAAAGGTTGTGAGAATATTGATGCCGACCATTTATCAAGACTCGTCAGTTATGTTGATAGTGATTATAACCCCATTTATGATTCCTTCCCCGATGAGTTCTTGTACTCAGTCTTTTTCTCTCCTTGGTATACTGATATAGTGAATTACCTTGTCACCGAGGAAGTACCTTCCTCTTGGTGTCGTTCTGACCGTAAAAAGTTCTTCTCCATTGTGAAATATTATTTCTGGGATGAGCCCTACCTCTTCAAGTATTATTTAGACCAACTCATACGCCGTTGCATTCCCGACTGGGAACACAATGACGTGTTATCCTTCTGCCATGAACAATCTTGTGGTGGTCATTTTAGTGACAAGAAAACTGTTGCCAAGGTTCTACAATGTGGTTTTTACTTGCCAACACTATTTAAAGATGCACATGAGCATTGCAAAGCATGCACCCACTGCCAGCAGCTGGGTCGCATTATTTAGCACAATATGATGCCCTTAAATCTAATTCTAATTATGGAAATTTTTTATGTTTGGGACATCGACTTCATGGGTCCCTTGCCAAATTCTCATGGCTTTCTCTACATTCTGGTAGCTGTTGGCTACATTTCAAAATGGATTGAGGCAATAGCATGTCGGGCAAATGACCATAAGACCATTGTAATTTTTATAAAAGAAAATATTTTCTCTCATTTTGGTGTCCCCAGAGCTGTCATTAATGATAGGGGAAAACATTTTTGTAATAACATTTTTAAGTCGTTATTAAAGAAATATGGAGTAACCCACAAGGTGGCAACTCCATATCATCCTCAGACCAGTGGTCATCTGGAAGTATCTAATAGAGAGATAAAGTCCATTCTGAAAAAAAAAAATTGTTAATCCATCTATGAAAGACTAGTCTCTCTAATTATCTGATGTCTTGTGGGCATATAAAATGGCCTTTAATATACCTTTAGGGATATCAATTATAATATCAATGTGGTAGGCGAGAAGCGAAAATTGCAAATAAAATAGCTTGAGAAAATTCAAAGTGATGCATATAATCTCTCGAAATCCTATAAAGCCAACACAAAAAGAGTGCACGACAAGCACATTTTGGGAAGGATTTCAAAATTGGTCAAAAAGTTTTACTTTACAACTCAAGATTACACATTCTTTCTAGGAAAACTGAAAACACGATGGTCTGGTCCTTTCATTGTTTCTGCTGTCACCCCTTATGGGGCAATCTCTTTGAAAAATTTAAACGATAATAGTGAATTTCAAGTAAATGGTCAGCGCCTAAAATATTACCATGAGTTACGCTCTCCAGATGTCGAAAAGACTCTTCTACAAGATCCATTCTACATAGACTATTAGATTCGCTGGTGTACTTTCTTCCACGTGTCTAAAAAAGGGGGAGTACACCATTTTGGTAGTCAAGCCCTCTTTTCTTTTCTTCTCTCATATCACTTAGAGTGTGTAGTTGCAAGTGCCAAAACCGTAGTCCACAACAACTCTATTTCAGAATTAAGTATAAATATCTTCTAATACTCGAGCAAACGTTCATTCTAGTACACCCCTCCCTCCTTCTCTTCCCTTTTCTACTCTCTTCCTCATGAAATTTAGCTGATCATTTAGTGTAAGTCTCACTCAACAAGGATAGGTAATGGTCATAGTACTTTTACTCGTAAACAATGTGCACGAAGGATGGGGTGGTGTATGTGTTGTCAAACACCTTTCTGCCCCGATTTTCAACCACTGGGTGATGCTTGCTAGTATAAGGTATACACATGCCTAACACCAACTGAGCATGATAAACTTTGCCATCGAGCCATTGCTCCCACAGGATGGGATTCGTCTTGAAGATCTGACGTTAAAAGACTCAACATGTATATACTCGTGTCTTTTACAATTCACCTTTGCACTATTGCTGCGCAAAAAAAGATTTCGTGTAGGCGGTCATATGTTACATACTACGAACATGGTCAATGGATTCCACCTAGAACAACCACTGCTGGGGCGGTTTAAGGCTTATCCTTATGTAATAAGAGCAATTTAGTCTAGCGCGCTCCGCGCAAGGAACAAGATGTTATTGTCCTAAGTAGTAGGCCTCCCAAACATAAAGGTGAAGCCATAGTCTGGCTGGATTGGGTTCGTTTATGAGCCGACGTGAAAGTTGTCTTAGATCATTGTGATTGAAATGAGTTTAATAGCCGTACTAGTTATGATAACACGTTAATCTTCCCTTGTACATTTGTATAAAAAAAAATGAAACTTGTTTCCACAGACTCAACCCCTAAGTCTTGTATTGTTCTTCTTATTTCATCTTTTTCAAAAACAAGTTTGAAATTGAGCATGCCATATATCATTGGATGAAATGTTTCATGCTGATCATTTTGGTAACTCATTTGTCAAATTTGGAGTTGAAACGAATCGGGAATCCACGAATTAAGTTTTTCGAGAAATTGAGGACATAATGGGCATTTCAGAATTTGTTTTGGGCTTGGGCCAAAAATCTGGACCAGATCCAAATCATGTTCCTGCGACTTAAATCACCCACACGTCACTTCCCCTCATTTTCTTCTTCCCCAAATTCCGGATCTGGTTTCCCTCACAAAGCACTCGCGCACGCGAACTTCTACAGCTTCACACGACTCACGCGCATGACCCATCCAAGCCCGAATCTATTTCTTTTCATACAGCAAGTCCCAAATCTCCTACTCATCTTAAATCCATCTCGAGTCAGTTAAAAAACCCTCTTTATATATGTCTCAACAAAGGCAAATCACAGTAGAGAGGAATTTCCACAACCTCTATAATGGTGGCATGTTCCACCCATTTTTCGATGAGCAGATTGAAAGTAGAGAGTGCGTGGGAATATCTACTGCACCAAAATGCAGAGTCTTACTACAAAGATTTGGTGCTTAAGTTTTACAACAATGGAGGTTTTCGGGGGCAGGAATTTTGGATTACGATTAACGGGCAGGAGCGTGAGCTCATGTTAGAATTGGTATCAGATATCACTAGCATTCCAATAAACTACTACACTCTAACATTGCAGCAATCAGAGTACCCGAGGACTTTGGACTTGTTGATCAACACGCTAATCGAGGGGGAATACAATGATGTCTCGAGATGAGCATACCAACATTCTCTGCGCCGCAACCAGCTGGCGGTCATTCAATGGGTGGCCTACAATGTGATTAGCACTTCAAAGACGTCTGACGTTAACAAGACGTTTCTTCACCTGTTGTGGATCCTATAGGAAAGGAAAGAAAATTTCTGCATGGTGCACTTCCTCGATGATATCATTACTTATGCCACAAGCAGGTCAGCCCCTCTTGCTGTTCTTGTTACACAAATCATGCTTCGTTTGGGTTTCCAGTCTGCTACTCCATTAATTCCCCCGAGGCCTTTTGAAAACTTTTGGATTTTTGAGACTTGTGTAATGAATCACTAGGCCCTACAGAGAAAGTTGTGGCAGAGCACGATCATGTGCCTACTCCTCCCTCATCCCCTCCACACTTCTAAATGCGTGCTAGGAAAAATGAATTCCAGCACATGATCATGGCAAACTAGCACCAGTTTCAGGGTCAGGTGCTGCAATTTCAAGGTCAAGTGATGCAGTCTTTAAAGGATCTCCAGGATTAGGTAGCCATTTTAGGAGCTCGTCGTGCTCATCATCGTCGTAACCTGAGCTCATCTTCAGCTAACCCTGAAGATTCACAGTAGGAGTTTCAGTATACTAGTTAATAATGACTTCTGCCATTTGTTTTCCTTATGTAATTGCATTTCATTTTTCTATTAATGTAACTGATGTGTTGATTAATTTCTCAAAAATTTGTATCTTGAGACGAATTAAATGAGAAGTTATCTACGTTAAAAGATTAGAGTCTTCTTATATATACAAGTCACGATTAAAAAAAATGTTGCATTAAGCATTGGGACTAATGATTAAGTCCAACGGACTGATCCAAAAGAATGCCCAATGGTCTGATCCACCACTAGGCCCAACGACTTTATTCAGCACACTTCCACCCAAACGGTTATGTTTCTCACTACAAATTTCGACCCTACTCAGTATACTACACTCATCCCATTCTCTCACTCTCCACAAATTAGTCTTCACCAAATCTCATCTTCTTCAACGTCATGGATCAAATTAAAAAAATTGAAAAGCTGCAACGTGACGATGCTTTCAAGGTCTTCATGCTAACAGTGTTTATCGTTGTCACGGCGGTCACTCAATGGGTGGCCTACAATGTGATTGGCACTTCAAAGATGTCTGACGTTAACAAGACATTTCTTCACCTACTGTGGATCCTACATGAGAGGAAGGATAATTTATGCATGGTGCACTTCCTCGGTGATATCATTACTCATGCCACAAGTAGGTCAGCCCCTCTTGCTGTTCTTGTTACACAAATCCTGCTTCATTTGGGTTTCCAGTCTGCTACTTCATTAATTCCCCCGAGGCCTTCCGAAAACTTTAAGATTTTTTAGACCCTGTGTAATGAATCATTGGGACCCTACAGAGAAAGTAGTGGAAGAGCACGATCACGTATCTGTTCCTCCCCCATCCCCTCCACACTTCTTTGATGAGGCTGCTGATAACCGTAAAAACTTGATTAATTCTACTCCGTAAATAAATAATGAATATCAAACGGAAGTAAAACTAAAACTTATACGAAAACAGTTCTTATCAAAGATTTCTACTCTCAAACTATTGAAATAGAGTTGGAATAGAAGATTCGTTCCACTCCTAGCTCTTTAGCATTCAATGTTTTCTAATATTGTCAGTCTATCCAAAGTTTAATGAGAGTAATGGTGGGATTATACTACGATGTGAATTCTAAGAACAAGATACTAACTATATAAGAACAAGATACGCTAATTCAAACTACGGAATGCTACGGAATACTAAGGTTTGAATCTAGAATAAGAATTAGGGGGGGAATTGAATCCACCTTGAATCCAACTTAATAAACTATCATAGATTGTTATAATCCAATTCTTATGTTCTTACGGTATGAATTGGTCATTCTAATCCCTAATCAATCATGGCAATCTCTACCAAATAATGACTAGCATGTGAGGAAGTCCAACTCATTCTCATGGCGAATCAACGACCTTCTAGAGTGGAATAGACTCTTACAACGATTCTACACTACACAATCAAGTTTTCATCAAGGTTTCATCAAACCCTCTAATGGAGGTTTAGCCTTGATTCATCAAACTATCATTTCCATATGAAATTGAATAAAACATAATATAAAGATTATAACTTTACTATATCAATCTACTCAAGAATTAAATTCGAAAGTAAACAACTAAGAAATGAATAACAAACAAGAATTGAAATTAGATCTAAGCAATTTTAAATAGCAAAATCAAAATTATCAAGAACTAACTATTTTATTTATGTAATGAATGATAAACAATGATTCAAATAACTAATCTAAAACAAGGTATGAAAAAACTAATTAATTAACTAATAAAAATTCTCAAAACTAGATCTAGATTATTCTCTAATGACTACTTTCTATCCTAAGCTAATTGATACTTAAGAGCTAAGTCTTGTGTGTGGAAATGGAGGAGACCAGATCCACATTTTCGTGAATGGGCTGAGGGTCCATGTTTTGGGCAGGAAAATCGAGCCCAAAGCCTAATTTCTTCAATCCACAGGGACCTTTTCAGCTGGCTTTCACTTCAATAGGTTTTTTGTCCACTTCTGCTCCTCTGATTGGGTCAAGGTTTGGACCATTGGAAAGATCTTTCCGAGCCAGTCATTTTGACATAAGGTATGCCTAATACTGAGGCCTGAGTCCAAAGATACGGTCTTTGAAAGTTCTGCTAACTTTTGTGTGTTATTTCTGTCCGCGTTGACTCTGACTTTTCAGCTTCTGACCGGGCTTTACAAAGACTTTTTCTCTTTGAATCTTGGCCTTTAATCACAGAACTTCTTAGCAACCAACCCTTGCTCCTTTATATCGCCAAAGTGGCACATTTCTGCACATAATTGACTTCAATGCCTGAAATACATAAAAGCACATAATTAGCATTAACTCTTATTTATTACTCACATAATTGGTCTAAAAGTATTTTTGTTAAGGGGTTAAAACTACAGTTTTGGGCTCTTATCAGCTGCCATGAGAGATATGCTTCACCCAATGGATGCCCTCTGTGCGGTTAACACTGGTATATGCAACATGTTCACTCGCCAAGTAAATATAGAGCACTCCATAGGCGAATTTCATAACCAGATGCGTGCTAGGCAAAATAAATTCCAGCGTATGATCATGGCAAACCAGCACCAGTTTCAGGGTCAGGTACTGCAATTTCAGGGTCAAGTGTTGCAGTCTCTAGAGGATCTCCAGGATCAGGTAGCCAGTTTGGGAGCTCGTCGTGCTCATCGTCGTCATAACTTGGGCTCATCTTCAGCTAACCCTGAATATTCACAGTAAAAGTTTCAGTATTCTAGTTAATAATGACTCCTATCATTTGTTTTCCTTATGTAATTGCATTATATTTTTCTATTAATGTAAGTGATGTGTTGATTAATTTCTCAAAAATTTGTATCTTGAGACGAATTAAATGAGAAATTATCTATGTTAAAAGATTAGAGTCTTCCTTATATAGAGTTTATGACTATTTAGTACCACGTACTTTCATTTTTTTTCCTAAATGGCACCCATACTTTTTTTCTCGCCTATTAGTACCATGAACTCTCAATTTGTTTTAATTTAGTGCCTCAGTATGTTTTCCATCTTGATCAATCTGTCTAATTTCGCTAACGGCAAGCATAATTAAAAAAACCAAACAAAAAAATTGTTGCATTAAGCATTGGGCCAAATGATTAAGTCCAACAGACTGATCCAAAAGAATGCCCAACGATCTGATCCACTACTAGGCCTAACGGCTTTATTCTGCACACTTCCACCCAAACGGTCATGTTTCTCACTATAAATTTCGACCCTCCTCACTATACTTCACTCATCCCATTCTCTCATTCTCCACAAATTAATCTTCACCAAATCTCATCTTCTTCAACATGATGGATCAAATTGAGAAATTTGAAAAGCAACAACGTGACGATGCTTTCAAGCTCTTCATGCTAACGGTGTTTATCATTGTCATACTGTTAATTATGCATCTAATCCTACAAAATATTTAGATCTATGTAACGTATATCTTTCATTTCCTTTAATGTTTTTGTACATTAGCATAGTGTGTTAAATAATTCTCACACATTTGTACAGTTTACGTATTAAATGGATAAGTTCCTTTTGTTATATTGGTGTGTATTATTTGTATTTTTACTTTATCATAAACAGAAGAAAAAAAATAGAAAACTCATCAAAAATTTAAAAAAAATCAAAACCTCACAAAAACAAAACAAGCTCGAATCATTGTGTTCAAATCAATAAGTCGTGCATGCTACTAAGGTATGCCTAACCAAGGTCGCACACGCTATTGTGTAAGCTCTAACCAGCTTCCATTATTAAGGATTGTTACATCAATTCAGAAGTTACGTGTAGGTCTAACTACCATGTGGCTTCTTTCTCTGTATGTTCTATCTCTTTGCATGCCTCAATAACAGTCTTAGGGACGTGACTTTAAATGCCCCATTTGACAACTCACGATAGAAATACGTGTTGGTCTAACTGTCATGTGAAACCTTCCTCTGTATTGTCTAATATTTGTGAGCAACTCATTAATCGTCTTAGGAATCTAACGTTAAAAGGCCCACCTTAGGGACCCATACTCGCTACGTACCGATACATAAATATGTGCGACAACAGCACATGTTTCACTTGCATGTGTCTTATCCTCACATTAATTGCGGATCTAACCACTCATTCCATCCTGATCCATGAATAATTATAAGGTTGAAATATTTATCCCTTTTCATTTCACTCAACCTTCTCCATTCTTCCCTCACCTCAAATTAAAATGAGTCCACCAAGAGGTATCATAGCTGAGAAAAATTTCTTAAAGAATTTTCATGAAAGCATGTTTCATCCATATTTCGACACTAAAATTATACGAAGAGGATGGTTTCCTCTTTTACATAATTCTATAGCGGTTTATTCCAGGGAATTGGTTATGAAATTCTACAAGCATAGCAAGGTCGAAAGCAGTAGATTTTTCTTCCTTGCCAATGAATAGCAATTTGAATTGACTACGGAAATCATCTCCGAGATCATTCAAATTCCAATGACATACCCTGAGCTGCATCTTTAGATACCAATATTTAACTCCATCAAGAAACTAATGATTGCGACTGTATCTCATGGCGAGCTAAGCCAAAGGAACCACATTGTTCTACAGCAATCTTTGTAACAAAATCAACTAGTTGTGCTCTATTGGTTAGCACACAATGTGGTTAGAACTTCAAAAACATCTGAAATTACCAAACCTCTCCTCCACCTACTCTGGGTGATGCAGAATCAAAGAGAGGATTTTTGCATAATCCAATTTATCTGGAACTCGATTGTCAGAATGAGGCCAACATCAGCCCCTTTTTTGCCCACCATTGTGACGCGAATCATGGTATGTTGGGGTTTTCATCTTGTTCATCAAACAATTCCCCTTAATACGGTGGGCCTGATTACACTCAATGTAGAGTGCATTCTAGGTTTTTGAACTCCAGATGCTCAAATGAACTTGGCTGACGACCAAGACACCCAAGAACAAGTACCTACCTCCGAAAACTACTTTGATGAGGATGGCCTGCACAATATTTTCAATACAATGGCAGGCCTTCAATTTATTCACAAAGGCATATGGGAACTACATGCACGTCAGGAAAGCATCATCACAGATCTTCTAGACTTTCAGGAACACCAATCGATGCATAATGCTGAACATGAGGAGATCTTGCAAAACCACTCACATAACTTGGAAAATCATGATATCCGCAAATCAAGGGGAACTTCAAAACCCGCTCTCCTAGAAGATTGCTCAACTCAACAGTCTTGTGCACGATCTGTTGACACCTAATAATCGTCATCCTTGCCCATGATCATTTTCCTCATTTACAAAAATTAGATTTTTAGTTTTTTCTTAGGAATATTTATCTCTTAGTCAAACTCTTTTGCCCTTTTGTGTTATCTCTTGTTAAGCAATGGTTAAGGCTAGTGTGCGCGTTATGATGTAATAATTCTCATTGTTATCAATAAACCGTCATTTCATTTTAAATTTTAAACTATTGTTTTAAATTTGTTTGCAGGAGGGCCTTATCTTCTTCCATACTCTTTCATCATCTCGACAGACTTTCTTGGACTCTTCTCTTTGTTCCACTCTATCATCAGGCGTGGAGATCATATTTGATTCTCTTGCAGTAGGACCTTCTCGTTGCTTCACGCAGCGAAACTATTTCTTTTTGGACTTCTCATCACGCTGATTGATAGTATGTCAAGATTCCCTACTATAAGTCACGCCTCTCTCTATTCCATCAAGGATCATATTCATCACACTTTATCGGCATAATGTACAACGTACTTTACATCTTTTTGCAATTTTGATACTTTACTTTTTTTTTTGCACTATAGTACTTTGTACTTTGCATTTTCTTTCACTTAACGACTATGACCCAATTCCAGTCAGTTAAGTGTTAACGTAGCCACCGGAGTGTCCAACGTGTCCGTTCATTTCAAATTTATTCCTATGTGACACAAAGAAGCACGTGAAATTACGCACGCAAGAAACACGTGCAATTAATTCCCTCCATTTCTCAACGGTCGAAAATAACTTCCCATCCAACGGTCTAATTTCAATCCCCAATATCCTCTCTTTATAAATCCAATTGGCCAGCTGAACCCTAACTACAAAATTGCGATCAAATTGCAAAATTAATCAACAAAATAGAAATTAGAACCTAATTTGCATACCTAGTTTGCGTAAATGGCATCTACCTCGGTCACTTCTTCACAAACATGTTACTGCGGAGAGCCATCACTAATAGTGATCTCCAAGACTCCTGGCAACCTGGGAAGAAGGTTTTGGGGTTGCAAAAATTACAAAACACATGATTGTGGTTACTTTGTATAGGAGGATTATCAGAAACCACCAAAGCAGAGGTTCGTTGATGTGTACAGTGACATTGAAGTGTTAGAACAATATTTAAATATTGCTGAGATGAATAAACTCAATTTGCAAAAGAAATTGATGGTGACAGTTGAATGTGAGAAGAAAAAGAGAATGGAGTTCAAGAAAAAAGTGAAACAACTGGAATTGAAGAATATGCAATTGAAGCAAGCTATTGTAATTTTAGTTTTTGCATTTATGTTGTACAAGTGTTTAATGTAAATGGTTATTTGGCACTATTGTTTATTTGGTTATTCGAGCTGCTTATTCTGCAACAACAATACATAACATAAACACTTACTACAATACTGTGTAAATCATTACATTAAACAACAAAAATAACCAAACATCCTGACATAGCATCCTGACATATGTTCTTAAACAACCAAAATAACAAAATACATAACATCCTGACATTTTTTCTTAAACAACCACAATAACCAAATACACATCCTGACATATGTTCTTAAACAACCAAATACATAGATCACTTGGAAGCTTTACTTTTTGTTGTGACACTAGTAGTTGTTGATCTAGTCTGAGGCCTTTTGCCACCCAAGGTTTTTCTAGCATTGTTTCTAACTTGTGGTGCTTTATTTGCTTAAGATCCTCCCATTGCTGTTGTTGACTCTTGGGTTCCCACATTTGCTTGAGATCCTCCCATTGTAGATGAACCTTCTAGGCCACTAAGTTGATCAGGTGAACTTGATGAATTACTTCTCACAGATGATCTTTCTTGTGGCTATGTCAACAATATTCAATGTGTCAAAAAAAAAAACTTATTACAACTTACATGAAACAACTAACTAACCATATATTATAATGAAGACACAACAAAAACTTACATGAAAGAAGTTCCTTCCACTTTGAGGGACTGCATGTATTCCTTCACCCAATGGCATGACTCTTCTTGGTGCAGTTGGAGGTGACAACCTTGAACAGTCTACACATAAAATAGATCATATTGATATAAGTGAAAAAAAACAAATAAAAAAAAACGATAAAACCAAAAAAACACAGACACTCACATTGATATTTCTTTCTTCATCACCTATAGGAACTTGTTCCTTTCTTCCCCTACCTTTACCCTTTACTCCTCTACCTCTTGACCCTCTACCCCTTAAACCAGTTACACCACCAATCCCTTCTTCCTCTACGTTAGCAGCTTCTGCATTCTCTCTTGTGTACATTCTCATGTACTACCTATATATTTTCCACATTTCAAGGTGGCAATCTACTTGCAGTCTACATAAAATATGACAATGCACTTGAGAGTATAACATTTGAAACACACACACACACACACACACACACACACACATTGATATAAGTTTCTCCACCAGGGCTGTTATATACTCCAAAGCCTATAGGAATTGGTTCCCTTCTTCCTCTACCTCTTGAACCTCTACCTTTTCTTCCTCTAACTACTCCTGACCCTCTACCCCTTGAATCAATGACATCACTAGGGTCTTCCTCTTCTACATTCCTAGCTTCTACATTCATAGCTTGTGCACCTTGTACATTGTCATCATTTGATTGTTCATTCTTATTCCCATATGTACATTCTCATCATTTGATTGTTTCTTCTTCCTCACCTATTAAATAGAGTTAAATACAATTACAAACATAAGTAGAAAATTGGGTAAAATTAAAGCACTAAACAAACTTAAAAAAACAACTAAAAACACTCACTTGCTTCTTTCTAACTGGTTCTTAAGTGGACTTGCAAAATAGAATGTTGTGTTCTGTACTATTTCACCTTGAGCAATGTATTTTCCTACCTTTCCTGCTGAGTTGGTGAGAAGGCTTGTCTTGTGTCACTTGTGTAACTCTTCCAGTGCCCACTGCCACCCCTTCCTTTCTTCTATTCTTCTTGGGCCTACCAGGCATTCTCCTTTCTATTAGAGGCAAAAAGGCTTCCTTCATTGTTCTATTCCATAGGTTTTGGTCATTCAAAGGCTGCAACACATGACTATATGTCTTCTTATACTCAGTCACAGAATACCAACTTGATATATGCTTCAATGGATCAATGTTGACAAAATACATAACAGATATGGAGTGTGCACATGGGATGCTAGTCAACTCCCACATCTTACAAGTACATGTCATAGCTTCCACATCAACAGTGAAGGCCTCATACTTGTTCTTCCTTACCTCAAATGACTTGGATCCATTGTACTCTGCTATCCAGTATCTATGGTCCTCCTTATTTTTCTCTAGCTTCTTTATTATCATAGGACATATGTCACCCTTCCATTTATGCATGTCTGAAATCTTCTTTTGCATCCTTCTCATCACTTGCAACCTGATTTCCTCAAGCATCTCTATGATATTCTTTTCCCTTGCTTCTACTATGGTTGAGTTGAATATCTCACATATATTGTTGTCAACACAGTCAAAAGAAGCAAATGTGGTAAAGAATGCCCTTGACCATTGTTTTGGGTTTTGTTTCAGCATAAGGTGTTCATATGCTGGTGCAAAATACTTCTTCAATTCTTCCATGATGCCATCAAACTATTGAGGTGTCCCACATTTGCTAGCCTTCCAAAATAAGAACTTATATTGTAAACCAGGGAATGACTTTTTAAAATTGGCATAAATATGCCTAACACAATTCCTGTGCTCAGCAAATGGCAAATAGTCTTTAACTACTTATACAAGGCCCTTTTGTTGGTCACTTATAATGGTCAAGCCAAGTCCCTGTCCCTCACTGTAACCCAAGTCTTGCATTAACAAATCAAGAAACCAATTCCAACTTTCTGAGTTTTCTACTTGTACTACAGCCCATGCTATTGGGAACATTTGATTGTTTGCATCCCTCCCAATGGATGCAAGTAGCTCCCCTTTGCAGTAACCCTTTAAGAAACATCCATCCACCCCAATAACTGGCCTGCAATCACTTTTCCAAGCATCTATAAGTGTTCTAACCCTTATATACATACTCTTGAAAACTGCAGGTCCATTAGGTTGAGGATTCCATATCACAATCTCAATTGTACTACCAGGATTACTCCTTTTAAACTCAAACTAGTAGTCCCACAACTTTGCATATACTCCACCCAACCTACTTTCCACTGCATCTAGAACTTTCTTCTTAGCCCTACAACACTGACACAATGTCACATCCAGCTTAAACTTATGAGATATATGTTCTTTTAAATCTTTCAACTTCATTTTAGGGTACTTGAGTATCTTGTCATGATAGATCCTAGCAATCCATTTACAGTTAGCAACTTGAACATCAAAGACCCTGGAACATGTATGTTCCTCTATATAAGACTTTATTTGAAAACTTCTTTTTGTATCTATCCAACTAGCATACTGATCACGAAAGAACACCCCTCGGCCTGATTTGCAAAGAATTCTTTTCTTGTTGTTCAACTTGAACCACAATTGGTACCCATGTGCAACTGCAAAGTCCTTCAAACAATCTTTCAATTAATTAACATTAGTAAAGACCATCCCTAGTACGGGTCTCACATGAAACACATCAGTTTTGGGATCAAAAGTAGGGTACTTCATCTTCTTGGAATTTCTAAGTATGGTACCATCCTCATCCACATCCTCATCTGTATCAGGGTTATCATAATCACTAGAATCTAAATAGTCACTATCAACATCTTTTGGTTCCACCTCGTCATCACTCGCAACATTCCTTGCTTCATCAACATTCACTGCTTCATACATATCACGTACTGTCATCACTAGTTACAGCTTGATCAACAGTTCCACCATTCAATGCTTGATCACCACTATCACCATTCACTGCTTCATCACCATCATTCTCAGTCACTAGAATATCTTCAGGTTCATCATCATCCCAAATGGATTTCATTCTTTCAATTCTTCTTAGCCTTTTTCCTTTCTTCAACCACTTTTCTAACTTTAATTAGCTCCTCATCATTATCAGACAACTCAGGCAAATCCTTAATTTTAAATTCATTCTCAGACTCACTACAAGAAATATAAACCCTATCATTCTGTAATTGAGTTTGTATCTCTTGCTCTTCCCCATCCTCTAACTCTACTTCTTCAATAGCATGTTCAACAATCAACTCATGCTCAGTATACACCTCAATACCATTCCCAACCTTAGCTTCTTTCAACATTTCTAGCACACCACTATCATCATGAACCAATATATAGCTAGTGCATTTAAACCCACAGAAGTGAATTTTGATGATATTGGAATAACCTAACCCATCCACAAGTTCTTTCAAATCAAAATAACCAAACCTATCATGATCAATATTGTAAAAATATGATACCTTACCCCCCACGATAGTGAAGCTTTGGAATATTAGCGAATCCTCCTCCATGATAGAGATGAATAGCAATACTATTCACTACATAATTAAACAACACATTATATTAATAATAAATTAACAACAATAATATTTTAATACTAACTGAATAATATTTATGCTTACTTGAATCGAATCAATTCCCAATATTAGTTAACAATGCGAGTTCACAAACAACTTTCTACAGTTTCTAGGGTTTTATGGTTTTCAGGTTATGTAGGGAGAGAGAGATATGTTGGACAAATGTTGGAAATTAGGGTTTTATGATAGATCCCCCATTTTCACTTAACTGTTGGAAATGAGCGCGAAAAATGAGAAATGAGAGGGAAGTTTGAGTCACGTGCTTCTAACGTGCTTCATTTTGAGCTTGTGTGGCACAATGTCACAGGGAACCCATGCCATGTTAGAAAAAACATGACATGTGTTGACCACGTGAGCACAAGTTGAATGGAATTTGGCCCATGGTTGTCACCTAAAAGAAAATGCAAAGTACAAAGTACTGCAGTGCAAAAAAAAAGGTAAAGTATCTAAATTGCAAAAAAATGTAAAGTATGTTGTACATTATGCCCATTAAGTGTACTCATCAAGCATGACAACACCAAAAATCATTCTTGAACAATCATTACAGGCTATGATGGACTCCCCTGCTTATGGCCTTCACTTCAGTGACTATATCACCAACATCGGGCGGTCTTCCCTAGTTTTTCAACCTGACCAAACTTATTCTCCAAGTTTGGATACATATTTTTATGCTAATATGGAAAGACACACAAGCATTCAACCATGCACACAGGTTCTTCCTAGATGGGTTCACGATCACAGTTGGTGGCACACAACATATCTTCTCTGAGCCAACGAATGCCCTAACTTTAGATCTTCCTTATCACGAGCCTGCGACAAAATGATCATACATCAACTAGAACTCATACCAGTCCTTTTCATGGCCTGATTTTCGCTGGACATATGGTGATGGTCTCGCACGGACAGCCGAAGGAGATCATACAACAACACTTTGCATATGGCCAGAGACCACCATTCCCTTAGCAAGCATGACTATGAACGTGGGAAATGCGATGTTGTTGTTTTTATATTTACCAAAGATTTCTATATTTTTTTGAAATATAATAACTAGAAGAGCCACTGATAATAACGATCCACACAGAAGAGCTGCATAGCTTAATACCATCATACGTACGTGCATCATTAACCACTGTGGTTGTAGAGCAGGTACTAATATTGTGGATTGATGCATTTTACTTAAAAGACCCGAAGTAGCAAATCCTCGGGTAAAAATAGCACTTGGCGCAGTTATGGCATTTAAATTATTTTTGTGGTTTCTCAAATAGGGAACCATATGAATAATGGAGAAACTCCATGAAAGGAACATTAATGATTCATATAAATTACTTAAGGGTAAATGTCCTGAATAAATCCAACGAATAACTAATAATCCTATTATACATAAAAAGTAGCTACCATTCCTTTTTTTCGATTTAATCATACGACCCTATATGATTTCAGTAGACTAATAAGTTCATCAAATAAATGGTAATTAGAATAGAAACAATCGACAAAGAAATGTGAGTTAATATATGTTCTAAAGTAAAAGTATCATAAAAATCCTAAAAAAATGTTGTCCTCCAACAATGGAATATAAACCCTAAATTTTATTCTATACATTATAAGAGTTATTCTAGTATTTCTTTTACCCAAAAGAGCCCCGGAGCAAGGATGGCATAGGTATTTCATTTTAAGTAGAGGCGTGGCAGTTTACTTGTTTTTTTTTTTTTTAGATGCCGCCACTTGGACTCGAACCGAGATGCTCTAGCACTGCTTCCTAAGAGCAGCGTGTCTACCGATTTCACCATAGCGGCTTGCTCGAAATCATAATAGCCCATCCACCTTCAATCGCCGATATTGAGGGAGGAGATTCAATGCAATATCTTGAGGAACATTAATAAATATCACTCAAATTCCTATTTGAACGTTCAGTAATCCTTACCTTAATTGTGTCTATTTGCGTTTGTTTTAACAATACAATGTCTTTTCGTAAGGGTTAAGCTCTTCTGGAATTTAATTGACGAATTGTAACTAGATAATTCCGTTCTAAACACATGCCTAGAACTTAAAAATTTTTATACCCCATTCTTATTTTTTTATTATTTATTCATTTTATCATTTATCTGATTTTATGAATTCGAAATTGAAAAAAAAAAAAAAAACTTATTATGAAAAGCAAATCGATGGGGAAAATAATAATCCCAATCTCACAAATAAAACACACAAATAAAGAAGGATTAAACTTTGTTTTGTGCCCCGTTTTTTAGTCCCGTTCTAGTAGACAGACAAATTCTTATCCCACAAACGGCAATGGACAATTCCATCTCATTTTTATAAGTTATAAGTTCCAAATATTCATTAATGGTACTGATTAATCTTATAAATTATATTATTTAATTGATTGGTTCATATCAATTCATATTATTCCAAGACTTTATTGCTTGTTTGTCGCACAAAAAAACTTTTTGAATTCCTGGTAGAAAGAGATTTTGCTAAAGAAAAAGCTTTTATCGCATAATACGCTTTATTTTCCAAAAATTTACAAATACGCTTTTGGACATAGAAGTACGTTTCTTGAGAACCGCCATTAAAAATGAAGAGGTTACTCATTGTTATAGTTAAATGTGGAAGACATTTATTGTTCAATTCAATATATATATCTATATCATTTTTTTCTTATATACCGACAAGTATATATTAAATTATATCTGATATCTTCATTCGGATATATATCCACGAGATCCAAGGCTATATAAATCTAATTGATTGCCGTTTCTAACAAAATAAAAATAAATTAAATATTTTTTTTTTGTAGTAGGTTCAATTCATATTTCCTTAAATTTTAATCAGGTTTACATTTCAACTAATTTAAAAAAATAAATCGAAAAGTTTCAGAACCCTTAGCTAATTTAAGAAAACTAAACTTTAAAACTCTTTCTATTAATTGAAATTGATCAAGAAAGTATATCTAATTAAAATTATAAAAATAGTAATGAGACTAGTATCCATTATATAGTTAATTTATTAAACAATATTTAATTTGAAAAAAAAAAATATATATATATATATATATATATATATATATATATATATATATATATATATATATTATGACGGGAACTGAAGTGACGGGAAACAAATCGACGGATATTGATATTAGAGAATTTATCATCCACAACGAGCCAGTTCACAACCAATGCTTTGGTATACTTTTTTCTTGTTCTATGGATCTAAATTTTTGTAATGTTGAAAACATAATATTATGTATCTTCATAAATATCTTAGTTTATAATTAACTTAAGTAAAGTAGTAACTTTTCAACATTGACTTAATCTTCTCGTTTGACCAATTGTAACTTCTTTTTTAAGAAATTGAAAAATTAAGTCCTTTCATAGTCTTGATTATAGTTCTTTTTGCTCCTTTCGAAATATATAAGAGCTCGTGAATTGGAAACAATTAAGCAAAAAAAAAGTTTTATTTTATTACGATTATGGAACATACATATCAATATGCATGGATCATACCCTTCGTCCCCCTTCCAGTTCCTATAGCAATAGGGGTGGGGCTTCTCTTTGTTCCGACAGGAACAAAAAATATTCATCGTATATGGGCTTTTCCTAGCGTTTTATTACTAAGTATCATTATGCTATTTTCATCCGATCTGTCTATTCAGCAAATAAGTGGTAGTCCTATCTACCAATATGTATGGTCTTGGACCATCAATAACGATTTTTCCTTAGATTTCGGCAACTTGGTAGATCCACTTACTTCCATTATGTTAATATTAATTACAACTGTTGGAATTATGGTTCTTATTTATAGTAACAATTATATGTCTCATGATCAAGGTTATTTGAGATTTTTTGCTTATATGAGTTTTTCTAATGCTTCCATGTTGGGATTAGTTACTAGTTCAAATTTGATACAAATTTATATTTTTGGGGAATTGGTTGGAATGTGTTCATTATCTATTAATAGGTTTTGGTTCACACACGACCAATTGCAGCAAGTGCTTGTCAAAAAGCCTTCATAACAAATTGTGTAGGGGATTTTGGTTTATTTTTAGGAATCTGAGGTCTTTATTGGCTAATGGGTAGTTTTGAATTTCGGGATTTGTTCGAAATAGCCAATAATTTGATTGATAATAATGGGGTCAGCTCTTTATTTCTTACTTTGTGTGCTTCCCTATTATTTGTTGGTGCAATTGCTAAATCCGCACAATTCCTTCTTCACGTATGGTTACCTGATGCCATGGAAGGTCCTACGCCTATTTCGGCTCTTATACATGCAGCTACTATGGTAGCTGTGGGAATTTTTCTTGTAGATCGACCTCTTCCTCTTTTTACAGTCATACCTTACATAATGAA